>NC_134139.1:132578500-133261500 GCF_033958435.1 Carettochelys insculpta | reverse complement strand
GAGTAAGGCTTCCTAGTGCTCAAATGATAAAGCTCTGCAGCTTTATTTATTAATGATGCTGTTGTAGGTAGGACTATTGGTGACTTAAAAAGTATCACCAGCATGCAGGCTGTACACAGAGGTCAAATGGTCAAATTCAGGCACTCTGCCTTGGAAAGATTGCTGACCCCTTCTATAGTTTATAGTACATGACTGCATACTATTTAATCATGACTTTCATGTTCCACAGGATCTTTGACTCATTCAGTAAATAAAAGGGGCAGCATGTGGCCCTATCTTAACAGGATATCACCTAACGCTGGCAAAGAGTACAGAATTATTAATTTCCTTGTGGTATTTTCTAGTGCACAAATGGTTCTACTAACTGAATGCTTCACAAATATTCATGGCTTTATCTTCAGATTGTCACTGAGAATAAGAATGTTCTTGTTCAGTATCTTGGCATGTTGCCAAAGTTTATTTGGAAGGAAAATGACAACTTTCAAAAGTTTCTTTCAGACAAACCTGAAGAGAATTTCATGGTATAAAAGAGACATCTCTATCTTTGACTTGAAGGTCTTCACCCTGCCAAGTTTCAGAGTCCTTTTGCACACAATGGAGATACTCGAGTTTTTCAAAAATGATCACTAGAATACTTTATCTTGCAAAGTAGAATGCAACCTAGAACTAAAGGGAGACACTAGCCTTCCTATATTCACATACAAAATAAAAACACTAGTTAATTGAAAAAAGGAGACAATAAGAACCTCAACAATGAAATTCAGGTTCAAAAAACAAACAGCAGCTCCATACATATTATTTCATATGTGCAGAGTCCAGAATATTCTTGCTAGGTAAAATTAAATTAATGTGGTAGTAAGAGAAAGAAAGACACCTACCATTAATTCTAAAAGATAGAATTCACATTCTAATATCTGCAAAGAATTAAAAAATATAATTAAGCAACAATTTGTTCTTAATAGGAAAGGAAGTAAAGTGTTAATCAGTATCCAGAACAATATTTTTTCTACACACAGTAAACTCATATCCAGCAGCCGTGGGACCAGGAGATTTACAGATATTCAGATATTCTGGATAATAAAGAAATACACCTAACAATGCACAACACTAAAGAAAAACAAGATTAGATATTAAGAAAACAAAAAAGTATGCAGAGTACATTATTTACCAACAACAGTAGTACTGTACACTGTAAACTTATATTGTATTTGCTTTATTTATTTGTACTTACTTTCACTATACTGTACTTACGGAAAAATTTAACTAAAATTTACTTATGTTTTAAGAGTTCCAGAGGATAGAATGCTGGATATGAAAGAGTTTACTGTATATGCATTCCCTTATACTATGAATTACATGAGAAACCCCAGTCATTCCGTAGTACTTGCACCAATTCCAAAATTTCTTTTACGAAAACACTACAAACTTATAAAACAATATTTCAATAGAAAGTATCTTTAGCACTAGTCAATTGTCTCATCATTTTACTATCCACTCCATTTCTAGGGACAGTTTCTTTTCTCTATCTGCTGTGTACATAAATACAGTAAGGTCTCAACATTTGCAAGGGTTCCATGTTGAGAACCCTCGTGAAAGTTGAATTTTGCAAATATGGTAGCCCCCCGGCTGCCAGTGCTCCCCAGATGGGGCCCTGGGGGAAGCAGCAGCTGCTGACACTCCCTGCCCTGGAGTCCGCAGGAAGCGGTGGCTGCTGGCACTCCTGTCTGGGGCACCAGGGGAAACAGTGGCTGCTGGTGCTCCTGCCTGGGGCCTTGGGGGAAGCGGAAGCCACTGATGCTCCCCCTGCCCTGGAGAAGGGGTGGCTGCCAGTGCTCCTGCCCGGAGACCCAGGGGAAGCGGCAGCTGCTGACACTTTCCACCCCAAAGCCCCAGGGCAATCAGATGCTGTTGCTTCCTGGGACCCCGGGGAAGCAGCCATGTGAAGCTGCTTGCGAATAACTGAATTTGCAAACCTTAGTTCACAAATGTTGAGACCCTACTGTCTCAAAGACTGAAATGAAATTGAAAAGATGTGTGTCATATTGACAAAGATGCACAGGAGTATTAAAATGTTACTAAAATATTCTGTCATATTATTTTCATCAAGAATCTTGGATTCAGGACTCAAGATGACGGTTTGGCAACACATAAGCACTAGACTGCATTTGTTCTGTTAAAGCAAGCAATATCTTCCTGTAGATTAATAAAGGCTATGAACTATAGCAATGGTCCTAAGTGAAGTACACTAACCTAGATGATATTTAACACATTTATGTGGTGAATAGGAATATCAGTTACCAACTTCCAATCACATATTGTTGACAACTCAGCATTGCCCCATGTATCCAGATCAAGATCTGAAGAAAAGCTAACATACAACATTGGGCTGGCTAGCTCTGCTGGAGAGCAGTAAAAAGGAAAATGAAAAATTATATTGAAATTAGAATTTAGTAGCATTCTTTTACATATCACAGTTACCAACAGTGTAAAGAGGCTTGCTTTATCTCTGGGAATAATATGGGAAAAAATTAAAAGTAAGCACATACGGAAAACAATATATTCCTTTAATAAAAGCTGCACCAATCTGTTCACATTGTAAGCCTGCATTACCAAAGATCTTGGCTTCAAAACACTGTGAAATTTCTTAACTCATATTTAGAGTTATAAAAATTAGGACAGATTTTTATTACAGATTAAATATTGGGGACAAAAATAAAAAAGACACTTTACATGAGTCAACTGTTCCCATGTGTAGGACTGATTAGTATCCTAAGAACTAGCATTATTTTCATCCACCCAGTAGCAGTGTGCTTGGTAACCAACAATAATGTAAGATATCAAACTAAGTTTTTCTATCACTGCTGTATAATTACTGCTATTTTATTTGGTCCTGCTTTATTTCTCTACTCCCTTGATAATATTTCTGTCTACGAATTTAAGGAAAGTAAGTCTTTCATAATGAAACTGCAAACATGGATGTGGTTAACAAAAGAAAGTTTTCCTACAATCAATCCAAGGTTAGCAGCGAACATCTTGAAATAACAGTGGAACTGTATTACTTAGAAATTATTTAGCAAGAATAGGACGTTCATGTGGAAGAGCTAAAAAATTGTTCTAAAGGAATGCCAGGTTCAATTTTTGGTCATTTGTGCCCCAAATTGAGTCTAATTGCCTCTTGATACAAATAGTACAATGAATGTTTTATAAATATAACATAGTCACAAAGGTGTTGACGTATGAATTAAATAAAAAGGAACTAAATATTTAGGCAGAGATGACATGGTGTAGGTCAGGTCACTAAATTACTGATACCAAGCTGTTCCCCCTGAAAGAAACATACAGTTAATTCCTGCTCACACATGCTTGTCTATATCATACTTACATGATTCATCCGATAAGGAAACTCCTTCGGAAAGGCATAAGAAAATCTAGTTTTCACTGAAGTAAAAAAAAAAAAAAAAAGATCAATATTATAAAATATATAAAACTGTCACAATTAAATCCATATTTTACTTTACTTATTCCTATTATTTAAAGAACTGCAAGCTCTCTTATTTGGTCACTAACAATCTACTGCTATGCACAAAGAAGAATCCTACTTGGAAGAGGAAAATTAACCTAATTGTATAACTCTGTTTCCCAAATGGGGCTCCACGGAACTCCAGGGTTTCGCAAAGTGAAAATAAGGTTTCAACACGAAAATTCCTCTGCAGCTCCCTGATCTGCTGCTGCTGCTGCTGAAAAAGTAGAACTAAATTTAATTATTTGAATCGCTGGCAGGAGGGATCCAGCCATTGAATCTAATTTAAGTTTATTTCCATTATTTCAGCAGTGGCAGGGCAGTGAACTGCAGAGAGCCCCTCACTTGCTTGGCTACCCAGTGGTCTCACCCTTCCAGTGGGGATGGCTTGGCTCACCCCTGCCAGAGGAACATCTCCACATCAGCCTTCCTTCCTCTGGGTGCATGTGGCTGCCTGGCGTAGGATCGCCAACCAGCGCCATGGATGGATTAGTTCTGGGAGCTGGTTTGGGGCTGAGGCAGGTTAATCCTGAAAATGGGGGGGAAGTGGTTGGGGGATGGAGGGTAAAGCTTGGAGATGGAGGAGTAAATTTGAGGGCTGAGGCAGGTAAAGCCTGAATATGGGAGGGTGGGTTTGGGGACCTGGGAATAAGGTTCTGCAAAATTCTTCCGTGTTTAAAAGGGTTCTGTGGCCAAATAAAATTGGGAAACACTGGCATAACTCAACTGTTTAATTCCTGAAAGGTGAAATATTATTTGAATAAAGACTGCCAGTTCTGTCAGATCAGCCATATTTTAGAAGATATCCTTCTTACCACCCTGGACAACATTTTTGATCAGACAGCACTCCCTGTACTACTGAGAGACAGTACTGTAGGGTCTGATTCTGC
This sequence comes from Carettochelys insculpta, assembly GCF_033958435.1. Taxonomy (NCBI): domain Eukaryota; kingdom Metazoa; phylum Chordata; order Testudines; family Carettochelyidae; genus Carettochelys; species Carettochelys insculpta. Next base: position 133,257,090 of record NC_134139.1, on the reverse strand, counting down.
TGACATCTCTATACCTTTGACAACAATAGGAAGAGAATCTAGCCCTCTGAACAACTAATGACTGAAACTGAAGTACCTACACACATATGGACATTCCATGTGCTATGATATGAATTTTGTCTGCTGGATCATGCCATTAGATGGAAATTTTAGTTATTTCAAATTAAAAGAATTTTTTGAGTTGGTCAATAGATTAAAATCAATAACAAACTGCTTAATGGTTATGTGAACTATTTATGCAGAAAACTACAGCCACTTAATTTTATACCCAAACCAAAGAATGCAAAGAAGCCAAAAACTAATGTTAACAATATAATTCTGCAATAATTTTAAAAACAGAACCCTATGTATATCTCTGCCTCAAAGAAAAATGGCATTAGAAACAAAGGAGAAATATAATATGACCAAGCCAAGTTATAGTAACAGACCCAAACGTGTAGGTCAGTTATACAGCTCTGTATCAAACAGAAAAAGGACTACCATTCACCAATCAGTGGATGGTCCTTTCATCATGGCTCTTTAATTGATTCGGAAGTTGAGGGGGAAAAAAAAGAAGCTTTCCTCACCACACTTTTTCAGGCAAGAAGGGGTAAAAGAATTTTAATTTTTGGGAAGAGCCGTGGAAAAAAGATCAGATTTGCAAAGAATGCTGGAAACCGCTCCCTGTTGAGGTGAAACCAATTTAAGGTGTCTTTTCCCCCAGGGGAAGTGTACACTGCCTCCTCAGTGCTTCTAGCCACTGTGCAAGATGCAAAAGGACAAAACTGCTTCAACTAACTTGCAGGTCTTCACTTTTGCTAGTTTTCTTTTGTGAATCTACTATTTCTTCTACCCCACCCTCCTCTCTAAAAATCTTCAACCAACCAGCTGAACCTGTGCTGCTGAGAAAGCTCCGCTAACAGAGGCACAGGAAGAAGACAAAAGTGAGGCTGAAGGAAAATTCACCTGTGCTTTGTCCTCACACTCAGACAATGCGTGCTTTCGAGTGCAGTGGAGTATTCTACTTTTAAAGCACCATGGTGGACTTTTCTGTACAGGATTTTGATGCAGGCAGAATTTCTAAAACAGCAAGATTTCTGCAAACTAACATGAAATTTAGATTTCTACATCTCTATCAAATATATGTCTGCCTTCCTCACTGATGCACAAAGCTACCACATGCAAAATGGCAAACTTGCTGCTAACTGCAGTATTGATGTTTTTTTAGTTTTCCACATAAATATTTAACATAAATCAGTCTTTAGAAGCTCATATCACACACAACCTTAATCTTATTTCCAAATGTCAAAATATTGTATTCTATAGACTTTAAAGTTTCTAATCTAAAAAAAAATTTTTTTTTAAAACTAAAACAGTATCACAGATGTTGCTCTAGCTCAGTAATGACTCCTCCTCACCAAACAATTTGGGTTGCATAGGGTGAGACTGAAGAAGTATTTCACTCCCAGCTGATTAAACTGTCCTAATTGAATGACATACAGTAGACCCCGCAACTTACGCTGGGTTTGCATTCTTGCAACTTCTGTGTAAGTCAAATTTCCATGCAAAGTGAGGGATCCAAGAAACTAACGAAGGCGCCAGCCCTGGTCAGTTTCCTGGCTTCAGAGAGCAGAAGGGAGCCAGGGACCAGGTGGCAGCCTGGCACTCAGCTCCCCTTCACTGGCAGGGGCCAGGACACGGACCAGTACATCCACCAGCTAAGAGAAGCCGGGGAGAAGCTGCAGTGGCACAGCTGTCTGTCCACCCACCTTCCCGCAGCTGGGAGAAACTGTGCCAGATAGACAGCTGTGGCACAGCTACTCCCAGCTGGGGGAAGCCAGGAAGAAGACTCAGCAGCCACAGCTCTCTCTCTCTCCCCAGCTTTACTCAGCTGTGAGAAGCCGTGCTAGGCAGACAGCTGTGGCGCAGCTTCTCCCATATGGGGGAAACCAGGGAGAAACTACATCGCAGCGGCTGTCCACTCCGCTTCCTCCAACTGGGGGAGCCAGGCGGGCAGACAGCTGCTGAGTGGCTTTGAGTTGTACTTAGCTTGTGTAAATGCAAGTTAAGCACAACTTGAAGTCGTGAATTTCAGGGGTTTACTGTACTGCATATACAACTGCAAATGCGATGAATCGCCAGTTCTCTCAAGTGCTGGGTGGGATTTTGTACGCACTGACCTACATTTTAAAAAGCAGAGTAATGAGACATTTTCAGCTGATAGTAGCTGGACCTTCTAGAATGAATCATGATAAAAAAGACAAATAAAGCCCACCATTTCTCAGTTACAACTCTACAGCTGATTTTCAGTGTTTCTTTATTAGGATAGTCATCATGGCACATTACTTTACCTGTGACTTGACTCACATGTTCCTACCAGAACAAATACCAGTGTAGAATGGTACACAGGTAAGACCTCTTCTTCCATATACACACTTAAAAACACATGTCTTTTCCCATAAAATCACAGATGCTATATATGAGTTGCTCTTATGGAGCAAAGTTAAAACTCCCTTGTGATTTACAAGAAAATATTTCTTTACAAGGTGAACATTTCCTCTCCCCTAAAAATGACTACTTAACATAGTATAACAAATACATCATTTACACTTACATACAGAAGTAGCAGCAGATATCAACCTTGTGTTTGAGACCACACCAAATTCCTGAGCAAAGAGCAGTGAATGAGGTGTCCAAGTTAGTACTGAATTACCAGAAGTTTATCAGTTTAAAAACATTGAGTCATCTTGCTAGCCCTTTTTTTTTTAACATTGTATTTTAACTAAATATTTTCTTTCCTATTAACTTTCTCACTCTGATTGGAAGGTGTAATTATTTAAGTAAAGCTACATCAAGATAGAGGTCTCTTTTCATATAGTAATTGTTTCAATGTTCTCATTAAAAAGGAATAGTAACAAATACTTAATACTGAAAAACATCAGCTTCACAATTCCAAATGTATTTATAGTATTCATAGGCTATGTCTAGACTGCAGCCTTCTGTCAACGAAACTTCTGTCAACAGAAAGCACATCCACACTGCAGATCTCTTGGAAGAGGTCTGCCACTTTGAGAGCGTTTTGTCAACATTCCTGTAAACCATGTGCCACGAGGTAGAAGGGATGTCTTGACAGAGGGGGGTTTTCTGACATTGGCCCCGTGTGGACGGGCCAAATGTCAGAAAAGCCTCTCGACAGAACTGTCAGCAAAAGATATGCAAATTGTGCAACGCAATTTTCATATGTATTTGCCGACAGTTCCCCGCAGTCTGGACGTAGCCATACAGAACAGGCAGTCATATTGGAAGCTCCAACATCCTACTACCAATACATCTCAACTTTACTTGAGAGGAAAACTTGTTTTAGAAAGCCACTCCTAATTTTGCCACGGTAGCTCAATCTCCATGCATTACTGTTGGCAACGTTAAATAGAGACTATAAGACATTATTTACATCAGGTAATTTTACAGACAAATTCCCACCAGTGCTAACAGCAGTTCATCTGCCCTGTAAACACCAGTGGGAGCCCTACTACAGACAAGACTTTGGTGGCATCCAATGTTTTCTATAATGTATAAACTAAAACTATGCATCTATTCTTTCTATCTGCATTTTCAGCAGATAATATTAACATTGATAAAAAGAAATTGCGTGCGCACACACACACACACACACGATGCTGCCAGAACTTCATCTATACAAAGATTTCCACTCGTGCTAGCAATGGATCATCTGAACCAGTTGTAACATCAGATTTTGCACGTGTAAAATTTCCTGGTATGGACTCAGTCCAAGTTTGCAAGTTGAAGGTACTTGTTTCTGGAGATATAGACAACTATCAAAGATTGCCTTTTATTTCCACAAATGATTATGAACAGCCTGCAGATAAGATATCCAAACATTGTTAACCCTGGAGCTTCATCTGGAAAGCTTAAAGGTTGAACCTCTCTAATCCATAATTCTCTCATCTGTCAATATCTGTAATCTGGATTGATTTTGGTTACCCAGACAACCATTTATCATGGCAATGGCCAACTTTCCAGTGGACCAGTAACGTTTGTTTACAGCCACCAATCCTGACTCTGAGGCTGTGGCCACACGGCCAAAATTTCAAAATGGCCATTCAAATGGCCAAATCGGAGGATACTAATGAGGCGCTGAAATGAATAAGGGGAAAAAGCTGAGAGAAATAAGAGGATTTCGAAACGTGCAGGGTCTTTCTGTAAAGGACCTGTTGTACTGAGCCATGCACGATTGAAACGCGGCACTTTCGAAGTGCTGTGGCTGGCAGCATGCTAATGAGACACTGAATATTCATTTCAGCGTCTCATTAGTATCCTCTGATTTAGCCATTAGCATGGCCATTTCGAAATTCTGGTCAAGTGTGGCCACAGCCTCAGTATTCCATGCTGTATTTTACTCCTAAAGGGCTTCTAAGAATGCAGAAAGTGTTGGTGATGTTCTAGACAATAATGACCTCCTATGGTCCAGAAAAATCTCTTGTTTGGCACCAGTCAGGTCCTGAGGGTGCTGGATAAGAGAAGTTCAACCTTAGTACCTCCTTACCAATATCCTTTACCATCCAACTACTATTTTTCACAATAAAAGGTCTGAGCTACAGCATTTGCTATTGAAATTGAAAAAGAAAATGTGGTAAATTCTGATGATCCCTTCTCACATGCACTGAAAAACACAACAGAATTTCAGTTACACTTGAAAAATGGAGTGAACATTTAACCAGTTTCTATACATAAAAGACAAAACTGTATGACATAAAATTGGAGATTTTACAGAGCAGCACAATTTAAGATATATATAAATAGCTACATTAAAATGCCACCTAAACACACTCAAATTTTTTAAAACCCTTTAGGGTTCAGAAAATAGGCCAATAACTCAGGCAATAATGTGAAAAATTAAGTACCATTTAATAGCAACTGTCATTGGGCCTTTTCCCTCTGCTGCTAAAGCGATATGGAAGTTTGTGGAAAAATAGAGGTTTGAACCCCCAAATCATGGACGAACAAAAAAATACCTTAAGAACCCTAAATATTTCATCTCTCTTATATATCATATACTTTTACATTAGAAAATTATAATACTTCATACCTCTACTTTGGATGCCAGAAACACACACGTAGGAGCCATTAATACTGGATCTATACTTTTTAGGGAATATCTGAAATGTTATAACAAAATTATATGTTGTTTTACACATGTAGAAATATTAATCTATCAAGAGCACCACACTTCCTTTGGAAACTTTAAAAAATGTTTAAGTTAAACTTTCATGTCAATAATGTTTTCATCATTCACAAATAAAAACAGTATGTTTATTTTGTTATTGCATTTTTAAAAGGCTATCAAAATCTACCTAACACATGCTTTATTCTTGTAACAGCAAAGTAAACAGTCCTACCTGGCATAGAATCTCTTGAAGTAGACTGTAGCAGTGGCAATAACTTGTTGTCTTAATTTAAGATGTTCACCTAAAGCCTGGATGACTTGAAAAAAAAAAAAAAAGAACAAAATATTTAAGTTGCATTTTTAATCAGGTTTGATACCATTTATTGGCCCATGGGAGAAACTGGATTCAAAAGATTCTGAAGTGTGGTCAGACAGCCCTTATTTTCAATTCAGAGGTTCAGCACCATGGAGCCTGTATTTCAGCAGGCCATTCTGATAACAGGGGATGCATGCTGCAGCCTGAGATATGTATGGATTGGGCCTTTTCTTAAGATGAGGGTGACAATTTGCTCTACTTATGTACACATTATGCATGTCCCGTGGGAAGGCAACCACATATTACCCAGTCTTCTACTAGGCAAAAAAGCTGAGTGTCCCATTTTACAGACTAAAAACAAATGTTTTAAATTAAAATCCATGACTTTTGAATACATTGCAAATTGAATTAACATGGTCACTGGGTTTGGCAGAGGCAGCAGGTGTTGGAAAAGTGACATGTTTAATCTAGGGAAAGGGGGTGGGAGACCAGAGGAAGCAGTCAGCTGCTCCATCACAAGTGTTCTCTGCCAGTTGGCCAAGAAGCAGCCCTGGTGTCAGCTGCACAAGTAGCTTATTTGGCCTCCCAAGCACAGAAAAGGTGCCAGGCACATTAGATGCCTATGTCTGGGACACAAAGCAGAGGAGGGACTAGTGAATAATGAAATGAAACATTACATTTTGTTACATGCTATTTTTCTCACATTTCCCTCTCTGATTAATTCAAGCATAGCAATTCCATATCAGTATCATGCCTTTTATATAGATTTCAAGTTATATCATTTATTTAAACATGATATATTTTTTAAAATGCATAGCAAAAAACAAATAGTTGCATTAGATGGGGAAAACAAGTAGTTTAATTTATTAAACATTGCCAGATTCTTACACTGTCTTAGAAGCGCGTTAGCACCTGTAATTGTCTAGTTTGCTCACGCACAGTTATCAACTGTCTCCCACAGACAACAGAAGCTCTCTCCCCACATTCAAAAACAGACACACCTCCCAACTGAGAAAGTAAAGGTTTTGGTGGCCTGGCTCATCAGAGGTGGGATGAACCTAAGCGAAACTCAATCTTAAGAGCCTATTCCTTGGCCACACAGACTTTCGGGGTGTGGGGGGGAGAATGTGTCACATATTAATATTACCGGAAGCAAACTAAGTCCATATCTCTGACCTCCTTGTCCATATCTCTGACCTCCTTTACCAAGTCAAACAGAAAGCACACACAATGCACAGCTAAGGGTAGACTGCCAATGGCAGCAAGGCTCATAAACAACAATGCTGTCAAGGAAGGGGCCAAGCTGCAACATGAACTGTCTCTGCACAAATGCCTCAATATCCACAAGCTTCCCAATGAATCTTAGAGGACATATGCACAATTACAGTATTGATTCCCCTGATCTGACCACTGGCTGCTGTCCTCACACTGGGAATGAGGCATCAAAAAAATCCATGCAGTAAACCACACAGAACTTTCTAAATTAATTTTTCCCTCTGACAGCATTTTTCTTCAGGAGGGAGTGGTTAGACCATACTGGAACCAGAGAAATCCAGTGAGATTTAGAAAAGGAAAAAAAGTTAACTAGCAAGTTCCCAAAAAGACCTTATAAAATGGAAGCTTTCAAATGAAGTCTTTTATAGAAATTTTTGTTCACCCCCATACTTCACAAAAAATCTACTACAAACGAGTATTTTCAAAACCATTTCAACTACCTGATTTTAAAATTAAAGTATTTCTGTTTAAAGTTCAAATATGCTTCTTAACAGCTTGTAACCCAAACATTACAGCCTTTGTGCTAAGAATGAAAACCCAAAAAGGAAACTAAACTACTTGAAGGGGACCGTAAACTCTAGTGAAAATCCACAATCCTATATATCAGATTGGTCACAAACATTCTTCTTTGGACAATGCTAGGAACTGACTTAGGAAGTAGGTAAGAAACAAGTAACACTGACATTCGTTTAATCAGCTGGTAATTGTCACCAGACAGTGAAACTGACAAGTATGCTGTTTTCTTTGTCCAAAAGGCATGAAGTTCTAAAAGCAACACAAGTGGAAAAAGTTAGATTTTTAACATAGTTTAGTTTTCATACGTCTAAAGTAATCTGAGTAACACAGTTAATTATGTTTTTCCTTATTTATCAGTGTCCTTTTAAATCTCATTGCATTACAAAAATCAGAATATTATTTTACTTTGTCATCATGGAGCTTTAGGATACTTAATCCTTTGGATAAACACGAGTTAGGGTTATTTTGTACTATATAAGTGTAAATAGAGCCCAATTATTTATGAAGAGATTTTGCAAAGTATTTTAAACTTGGTAATTGTATATAAGAATAGCTATGCCAAAAAGAAATCCACCTCCTCATAGAAGTGGAGGATGGCAAATCCAGAATTATAGTCCTAACACAAATTCTGTAAGTGGCCTTAATAAAGTCACTACGTCTCTGACAAAGTTTCTCCTCCCAGACAACTGAGAAAACATTACATTACTTATATTACAGGATGGTTGAGGGAGAGTATGTAAATAGCATTTTGCATAAAGTGCTAATTTAAGAATCTCTTCTAGCTTCGTCTTGCAAGACACTTAGATATCTTTATGCCACAAAACACTTAAGCCAAGATTTTTAAAGCTATTTAAGTGTTTCTGTGCTCAGCTTTGCAATACCTGATTTAAGAGCTGAATATTATTTTCAGAATGACTTAGGGTATGTTAAGACTGAGAAAACAAACCAAGCAACCAAGCTTGCATGAGCAAGTCTCAGACCTCAGGTCAACTGACTCAGTGACGGGGTGGATCTCATCACCTGGGGTCCAACATTACTACTGTCAGCCCCAAAACACAAGCCCAAAATCAGTTGTCTCAGGTCTGAGTTTCCTTGCTATCATGTTTGTGGTGGTGTTTTTTTTACTGCAGCATGCATGTATCCTAAACCACTTCTAACAAAGACTTAGGCACTGTAATGTTGACTACAGGAACACCTACATTACTTAGACTATTACAGGTACCTCATTGTTCCCAGGGGCCTAGTCACGTACTTAACCAGGGCCAGAATAGTTAGCATCTTGCAAGAACAAGTTCTAAATAACTCCACTTTCTAAGCTTTAAGTCTCTACAGTAAACCCCTGAGTTACGCGGGGGCTGCGTTCCTGCAATCCCTGCCTAACTTGAATTTTTGTGCAAGTTGAGGGGAGCTGGGAACCAGGCTTGCAGAAGCTGGTCAGTTTCCTGGCTCCCAGTGTGGCGGGAAGCTGGGAACCAGGGGGCATCCTGGCTTCAGTCTCCCCTCAACTTGCGGGACCTGGGAAACTGACCAGCTCATGGCTGGTCAGTTTCCTAGTCCCGCCAGTGCAGGGGAACCAGGAACCATGCTGCTGCTTGGTTCCCAGCTCGCTGCCACTCGTGGGACCCAGCAAACTGACCAGCTCATGGCTGGTCAGCTTCCCAGTTCCCACAAGCAGGGAGCGGGGAACCAGGCTAAGAGCCTTCTCCCTTCCTTCCCCCAGTCCCCTGGCCAGGGACCCTGTGGCTAGCTCTGCTCCAGCCACAGGATTTCCCTGCCCCCGGCTGGGGACCCTGCAGCTGGCTCTACTCCAGCCACGGGGCTGCATGGTCTCCCTGCCCCCTGCGCATGAACATGAGATATGCACATTCAACATAACATAACTGAGAAATACACATACAGCTAGTTTATCTATAAAACCCCTCGGACAATTAAGAATACACTTAATCTGAATAATAATGAAATGAGTATTAATGTTATATGTTAAATATGCTGACAGAATGTATATAGAATGTTAAATGAGAGGCTGATTTTCTAAGCCACTTAAACATGAATTTAGACATGGTAAATGCGGTATGGGTTAAACAGCTGAACTAAAAAGAAAAGCATTTTACCATTAGTAAAGAAAATCTGCAATTTCCAATATTCTTCTTCTGTCAGAAATTTCAAGTCCTTTTGGCGTTCCTTCAACAGATCTTGTTTATCCAAAATCCATTGTAAACTGGGGAGGAAAAGCAATTTTAAAAGTATACACAAACATTAGCTTGTGTCTCCAGCTCAACTAGATTGCCCCCCAAATGTAATCTGCAATCAGGTTGACAGCATCCCTATACCCAAGTCTTCCAGTGGCAGAGGTATACTTGTGAAATGATTACTCATTAAGGTCATTAAAGTCAGGCTTTGGGGAAAATACAAAAAGTAAGACCACTTCTTTGAATTTTGTTGCTGAAAATGTTTATAAAACTGATAAATGGTCAGTTATTCGTTTGTTGTCTTCTGTATTTTTATCAAATAAACCTTTTTAAAATACTGTATACTCAGAGCTGGACTGATCTTCATTCATCATTTTATACAATAATGAAATATGGTAATAGTTCATTCTTGGCTACCTTACATATTTAGTTCAAGGAGGGTCCAGAGAAGAGCAACCGAATGATTAACAGTCTCGAAAACAGGGTCTGTGAAGGAAAACTGAAAGAACTGGGTTTGTTTACTTCAGCAATGAGAAGACTGAGAAGGGACTTGATAGCACCTTTCAAGTACCTAAAAGGGTGTTACAAGAAGGAGGCAGAAAAACTGTTCTCCTTAACCTCTGATAGGACAAGAAACAATGGGTTTAAATTGCAGTACAGTGGACCCCCAAGATACGTGCATTTGAGTTGCATGTATCTCAGGTTAACATGACTCAGTGGCATGGAGCTGGTGGTGCCTGCCACCAGCTTCCTGCGGGCTGGGGAAGTGGGGAAACTGACCAACTCTACTGCACTGGTCAGTTTCCCTGCTCCTGTCCAGGTGCCAGCTGACTCAGCTGCCACCACTGACAGAAAAGGTTTCCCTGCATAAGTCAGGGGTCAACTGTGTCTAAATACTTCTTCAGCTTGTCCAGGCCTAAGTTCTGCAGGCTCATCTTACATATAAATACGGAAAGTTCACCTATGTATACTTGGAGTCGGATGGAAAGTTAGAAATGTATTGATAAATAATTCGTGTGTACACAAGCATCCCTAATAATTATTATCAGGGTAGCCAAGTGAGTAAGGAACAAAATAGAAGAGAAAGGAAACAGCTAAACTGCAGCTGTCATGAAAATTGCTACTAAGCCAGAGAAACTTGTAATTTCCCTAAGAGCCCTATTTTACATGGTCACGTCCCTGTTTTTGCGAAAGGACGCTCTCCTCCCATTACCCTATTCTTTCTTCTGTCACAAGTTTTGATGTCATGCTCCAAATTTCCTTCTCAACTGCTTGGAAATTTTATTTTGTTTTGTCCATTTAATACTGCCCGCCCCAAAGAGAAAAGGAGTCAGTCTTCCAGAGCACATCCCCTGGCCCACAAGTGGGATGTGTCAAAACCCGGGGGAGAGAGGGCACTGGTATTTTCATTATTATTCATAAATCACTTGTGATTGTTCAAAGTGGTGACCGCACTCACCCGTCCCGCACGTACAGCTTTCTACATAAGTTCAACAACTTTTCTAGGGTCTTCACTTAAATCAAACACAATAGGGAAAAGGGGCTGGGGCCGGGGGTAATTCGCAGCAACCTGGAGCGCAGGAGCAGAACCCCGGGGTAAAGCGCGTCTGGGGGGTGGGGTGTGTGTGAAAGCCCAGGTCACACGGCTGCGGTCTCCGCACCCCTAGCCCAACCCCACCCCGCCCAGAAGCCACAGGGCCAGCCGCGCACAGCTCACCCGGGCCCCGGCTCCTGCCAGACCCGGTGCCACAGGGCGGCCCCTCCCCAGGAGCCCCGCGCCGCAGCCACTCACTAGTGCGAGCTCTGCCAGAAGTTCCCGGCCATAAAGAGGCGTCCGGAGCCGGCTGCTCCGCGCGGCGCTACGGAGGACCCCGGCGGCAGGAGCAGGAAGGAGGCGGCGGGAGCCCGGTGGTGTCCTGGCTCCGCCGACCGGCGGCGCACACTGCCGAGCGCGCCAGTTCCCGCGCAGGCGGGTTCCGCCTGGAAACCTCCCCGCCTCCACCGGGTGGGGGCAGCGTCTGGGTCAGGCCGGGCCGGGTCGGCGGCGACAGCGGCGAGCAGCAGAAATGCTGTGGGGCGCTGTAGGCTGGGGCCGCGCCTGGCTCGTTCCCTCCGTGCCGCGCTTGGTGTGCCCGCACTGGGTTCCTGAGTGCCCCCCTGGGCTGAGGCGGGGATTCTCAGGCGGCGCTGGGCAGAGCTCGTCCAGAGGCACGTGCACTAAGCGCTTTTCGCCAATAAAAAGAATTGGACTTACTGGATGTTCCTCGATTTGATTTATCCTTTTTGCGTAGTCATAAGGACCTGCCACGGCAAGTGTATTGCCTCTAGGTAACTTCTTCTAACCAACCAGTTCCAAATAAGTTGTTTAAGCAAATGTGTTGCAATGGCAGAAAAAAACCTGTGTGTCTGAAAATTGTAGGTCCTGGCAGTACTCTTTTTGTTTGCCATCTGAATGGAAGGGTAGGCTGGGAAAGGACCTCAGAGGTCATCCCTAAAGCCCTGCTTGGGTACAAAATTTGTACCTGCATCTGCAAAAATGAGCCACAAAGAAGCCCCCTGATGGGTGCAGGCATGAGGGGCAAATGCACAGGGCCCTGGCGTTGCATAGGGGCCCGGAGTTTCCGGACACCACTTCTGCCTCGAATAGGTACCAGTAGCAGCATCCCGGTGCTCTGAGACCCTGTGACACAGTGAGAGCATCGCTCCATGTGGCTTCTGAGGGAAGGGTGGGGATTGGAGCCAGTACTGTGCTCCAGGTGACACTTAGGGCTGACTGTTCTTAGCTCCGCCCCTTCCACCTGAAGCTCCACCACTGCCCCCTCCCTCACACACACACCTTGCTACAGAGGCCTGCAGTGGCTGTTGGCTCTGCTGGCCGCAAATAGCTGCATCTATGGATGGGGATACCGTGGGTATAAGGTTTGCAGATTTGCAGGGCTCTAGTCAGTGCTTTTTTTGTGCCAGTACTTACTGGTACTGCATACCAGCACCTCAGCAGCTCCAGCAATGGGATTGGCTGTCAGAAGGGAGGGTCGGGAGCCAGCTGAGTACTGGCTCCTCTTTTTGTCGAAAAAGGTACTAGCCCTAGTCATCTACTTCCCTGCACTCATGGCAGTAATAAGGATTATCTAGACCATCCTTGACAGGCGTTTGTCTAAATTACACTTAAAATTTTCAAGTGCTGGAGATTCCTCAGTCTCCCTGAGCAATTTATTCCAGCAGTTAACCACTCTAACAGGAAGTTTTCTCTAAAGTCCAACCCTTGATGCATTGCATTTGTTCCTACCCTGAAAGGTGAAGGAGAAGAGGTTTTTCTCTCTTCTCCTTGTAACAGACTTTTGTGTACAGCAGACCCTTGATTTATGTGAGGGTTCTGTTCCCACAGTCCCTTGTGTAACTCGAATGTTACGTAGGTAGGGGGCTGCTTTTTTTCCCAGAGGAATGCACATTTTGCAACCAGGGAAGCAGCAGGAGCACCTGGAGCTCCTTTTTGAAAGGTAAGTCCTGGCGTGAGGGGCAGTTGGGGAGGGTTAAGCCTGGTGGTGGGTTGGAGACATGTGAGGGGGGGCGGGAGAGTTAAGCCTGGGGTGAGTTAGGGCTGCAGGGGGGCGGGGGGGATGGGTTGTTGAGCTGAAGCCGTGCCGTGAGGTGGGGGGTGGGTTGAGCGAGAGCCACATGTGGGTGTGATGAGCTGGAGCTGTGCTCCGGTGGTAAGCCAGGCTGTGGGGGGTTTGAACCAGGCTGTGGGGGTTGAACTAGTGCGGGGGGTGGTGAGCTGGAGCCGCGCATGGGGGTTGTGAGCCAGCGCCAGGGTTGCAAGCCACAGACAGGCATGGGGGTTGGAGGCAAGACGGAGTCGGGCATGGGTGGTGGGCAGGGCTGGGCAGGAGGGTTCAACTGGGACTTCGCAAGGCCGGGGAGTTGAGCAAGGGCCAGGGGAAGGTGCAGGATTTTGAGTTGTGCTTAACTCACATTAATATGAGTTAAGTGCAACTTGAAATCCTGCATTTTGAAGGTTTTTTGTGCTTGCATTCGCATGTTCTCTTTCTGTTTGTAATTGGTTACTATCTACATATCTGGAAATAAAGATGTATATGCAAAATGCAAGCAAGAACTTGTATTTTGCTACAAGTTCTGTTTCTTTTCTCAACTCATCATCCCCTCCTGCTTCCCCTTACTCAAGTTGTCTCCTTAGCCCACCAGTTACAACTGTCTGATATCTAGTGTCTGACAGCACAGGAATTATTCAGTGTTATTGTAACCCTCAAGCTGTTAAGCCACATAAAGCTTCGGGATGGAAATTGCCCTTTGTATTTGCCTACATAGTGCCCTGCTTAATGGGACACTGTTTTTTGACTGAGGCTCCTAGAAATGCAGTAATTGCAGACACCATGTTTACTTCTGTGATTGTGATGCATATAGCCCATTGTGGGTGCTATTAAAAACAACTAAGAATAATAATTAGCTTTCTAGCTATCATCCAATAGCAAGAATTTTGGACATGGGTGCCGGAAATGGCTTCCTTCTTTCAGATTCACTGAATGGCACAACTCACAGACCAAAATACTGACTGCATTGAAGTACAAAAATATAATTATGAAGGCCAAAAAGGAATGTGAAGAGCAGCTAGACAAAAACTGAGAAAGTAAAGGGAAACATTTTTAAGTACACCAGAAGCAGAAAGCCTGTTAAACAACCAGTGGGGCTACTGAACACCTGAGATGCTAAACGAGCACTCAAGGATAAGATCATTGTGGAGAAACGAAATGAATTCTTTGTATCAGTCTTCATTGCTGAGGATGTAAGGGAGATTTCTAAACCTGAGTCATTGTTTTTAGGTGACAAATCTGAGGAACTGTCCCAGACTGATATGTCATTAGAGGAGGTTTTGGAACACATTGAATAACTAAACAGTAATAAGTCACAAGGATCAGATGGTATTTACTTAAGAGTTCTGAAAGAACTCAAATGTCTAAGTGTGAAACTGAATTAACTCTGGTTTGTAACCTGTCCTTTAAATCATCTTCTGTAACAAGTGACTGAAGGATAGCTAGTGTGATACCAATTTTTAAAAAGGGCTTAAGAGAGGATCCTGGCAATTAAAGGGCACCATATCTAACTTTATTACCAGGCCAACTGGTTGAAACTCCAGTAAACCCTCAAAATACGTGGCTTCAAGTTGCGCATAATTCACTTTAATACAAGTTAAGCACAACTTGAAGCATTTTGCAGCGGTTGGCCGGCCCGTAGTTCCCTGCTGTCCCACAACTTGCGTGAAAATTTGTGTATGAGATAGCATAGAAAAAGCACAGGGCAATTTTACGGATTCTGACAGATGGACTGTCAAGGCTGGCATCATGTGGGGAGTGGACTGTACAGTCGTAGATTTGACTAACTGCTGCGGCAACTCCTGCTGGTCATGCTGCAGACTAGCTCAGTTTACACACGCACTGCTTTCTTGTCTGTGTCTCGCCTGTCGTCTGTTCCACTTTCCGGCTTGATGCCATTGACTTGGTTTGCTCCCTGGACTGTGGTGTCCTCTTCAGGACACTGCCTTCTGGCAGTTTCCGCTGCTCCATTCTGTCCCCTTCCAGAGGTACCAGCAGTCCTCACACTTGCCACTGTGGCCAACTGCAGCCCCAAAGCCTAGTTCCCTTGCCTTAGGGGCAAGCTGCAATCTGTAAAGGCCATGCTTCAGTGTGGCTGAGTGCCATGCAAGGGAGGAAACCTAGGCCCTCCCACTATTTGAGATCCCAGTGCAGGGACCCTCTGACAGCAGTGTTGTCCTGCTCAATGTTTTCTGGGCCACTTTTGTGTGATTCTAGCACCTTCTTGGCCCTTTAATTAAGACTTTCAGCCTGGGAGGTATCAGGAAGTAGTTTCTCTCCATCTTCCCTGAACCTGCCAAGCATCGCTCTGCCTAAATTGTTTCCCCTAGGAAACCAGTCCTTCCCTTTCATTGGTCAGGCCCCAACTGCCCTCTCCTCTGCTGAATAGCTTGCTATAGTTAGTAGTTAGAAATGCAGCCTAAATAGGTCTCAGTGCTGTTTTAACATCCAGACACTAGACTTAATGCTGAGTGAAATGCTTAGTGCTGACCCGCTTCGGGTCTTTGCCCACGAAAGCTTATGCTCTGAAATATCTGTTAGTCTATAAGGTGCCACAGGACTTCTTGTTGTTCTCAAAGCTACAGACTAACATGGCTACCTCTCTGATACTTAATGCTGAGTGGTTATGTAAGACCTTTTTTTCAGTCAAAGGTTTCTTCTGATCCCAAAAGATCAGCAACGTAGCCAAGTCAATATGTAACTCAGATCTTACTTAATAGTCATGCTGTTGTCAATCCCTTAATATCTAATGTCAAAAGCAGAAGTTCCCAACTTTAACAATCCAAGGACTCCAATTCTGATTTAAAATTTTTGGGGCCCCCTGCCTTGCTCCTTCCCTGAGGCCATATCTTCTTTTCATGGCCCTGTCTTGCTGCCTCTCCCCGGTTTTTAGAGCTATGGCTGGGAGTATAGGATATGGGGTAGGGCAGGGGGATGAGGGGCTAGGGTGCAAGATGGGGCTCCAAGCTGGGCCAGAGGTTTGGGGTGTGAGGCCCTGGTGGTATTTACTGCAACTCCCAGGAAGTGGCTGCCATTTTTCTGCAGCCCTTAGGTGCACGTGTGGCCAGGAAGACTCTCTGCATTTCCCTCACTTGAGTGTCAGCTGCTTCCGTTGGCTGACAGCAACAACAACTAGGAGCTGTGGGCATGAGGGCAGCATGAGGGGCCTGCCTGGCTACACATGCACCTAGGTGCCACTGGGACCTGATGGTTGATTCCTGGAAGCAGGAAGAACCAGGGCAGGTAGGGAGCTTGCCCCAGCCTAAGGCCTGCTGCTGTTCCTTCGTATGCAGGAGGCACTAGGAGAGAGGGGAGGAATTGATCAGTGGGGCTGTCCAGGGGACCATGGACCCCACTCTTTGCAGCTCTCCAGGGGACCATGGACCCTAGTTTCAGGAATGCTGATGTAAAAATTCATTTATAAGAAAAAAGAAAGAGGTGAGAGTTAAAATTGGTTAAAGGAATCAAATATAATAATTGGAGAGTTCTTGGATCAAGTTTGAAGCAGCGATGGCATAAATAGCTGGTCTGTTAAGTCACTGATTGCTTCCAAATGATTGGAAGATCCTAAGTCCTTTGGTTAGAATGTTTCCATTTGCATAAGTTTATAGTCCAGAAACCAAAACAGAAAGAGGCAAAACTAAGCTGTCTCCAAGGGCCTTTTATAGCTTCTGTTTCTATGCTATGGATGGAAGCTCATTGTTCCAAGCAAAGTCCGCACCACAGTCCTGTAGAAAAGTACTGATACAAGATGATGTACAGTGTCACATGAGCTCGTCACATGTCCTTGCACGCTCGGATGAGTCATATCCAGGTTATTACCCCTATTCTAACTAAATATCAATGGTAAAGTCCATCAGGTGGGTATGAGCATCTTCCAGAGCCCATTATATTCCCTGATGGGTCTTCAGCTTGAATAGGACATTCACAATAAGCTAGCTCATCTGGATATAAACAACCTTGTGGGTGTTACCACAAGATCAAACACATTTGACATACAGGCATGCAGTCAATATTCATAACTTCAGATATTAAAAGGATACATGCATACAAATAGGATAATCATGTTCCGTGAATCATAACTTTTCCATTGACACCTTACATTTGCATATCTTTTGCTAACAGTTCCCTGCTGTCTAGACACAACCTTATTTGACTTTGAGTATCACCCAGATTGCTTAAATACACTACAGCATGTGAAGCAAGAATAAGTAAATCAACATTGCTTGCATAATACTTTCACAATTCATTAAGTGCTTTTTTTCTACAGGACAGCCATTTATGGTTCTTTAATGCAAAATGTAGTTTTCTGCATTCTCTGTTATTATTTACTGCTTTCTTGAAACACTCAATTTATTGACATAGCATATTGCCATTTGCTTATATTTCTTTTGTAGTAAATTGTAATGCTTCCTTCCAACCGTACTATGTAATTGTAGTGACTAGACCACTCAGCCTTAAGCCTAGTATCTGGATGTTAAAACTAGCACTGAGACCTACCTATTTAGGCTGCGTTTCTAACTTCCTGGTAGCCAGTATGGTGAAACAGAAGTTCACTGTAGTTGTTGATTTAGTAAAGCTCATGGAAAAATAACCAAAAGTTTTGGGATGAGTGTGCCCCATTTTGCAGCAGTTTGTCCTAAATCTCGTTTTCTTACTTGTGATCTGCTGAGACACAGTGATACTTATGCTGGCTGGTGCAAACATTGTATATTGACTCTGTTCCCAGCCCCTTACAGAGTGGAGTTTGAGGCATGTCAAGGGTGTGGCTGGAATATAGTCTTTCCCTGCTTTCAGGGAATCATAACGGCTTTGTTGATTGTTCCTTGAAAGAGAATGGGTTTCTTTGGTATAGTTTTAGCTCCAGGTTTTATGCCAGGACAAGAAAATACTCAGCCTGAATGACTCCCTCTCCTATTGCTGCTGCTAGCTTTCCTTGTCCTTCATTTGATTAATTCACTGAATGACCACTTTTGATCTGGACTAAAGCAAAAGATCAGATTACTTTAAAACTATACAGGAATACATGGATGTTTTCTTCAGGTTTTTGTTGTTTTTGCTTATTGTGGGTTTTTCATTACCTTCATGGTAGGTTGGTCTGACTTTTCTGCCTCTGAATGTTTGAAAGAACTCTTGGACCTTATTCATGACTTTTTTTTGCCAAATATTTGTTGCCGTAGCACTTTTGAAATCTATGATGTTATGCCAGTGTAAAACTGGAGTAATGCAGAGAACAATTTGACTCTCTGTTTGAGGTTCAAAGCTGTATCTAAGCTCCTGGGTAATGCAGACCCCATTTAATCTGTTTATACCTATTGTATGAAGCCACATAGTCATCCTTGTTAGTCTTTAAAGCCTTTAAAGTGCTACCTTACTGCTGTTTTGTTTTGTTACGGTCATCTTTGGTATAACTTCAGTGATGTCAGTGGAGTTATAGCAGGGATGTATCTGGCATGGTCTGTCAGGATGACAAATGGCTGAAGTAGGAGGATGTGATTAATCACTACTTGTCTCACTGGGCCTGATTCTCTTTGCACTTACAACAGTTTTCTACATGTGTAACTCCATTAACCTTAGTGGAATAATTCCTGATTTAGCCAGATATAATTGAAAGGAAACTCAAGCTCGTGTCTCTACCGAAGACTAGTAAAGGAGGCTTTACGTAATACCGCCACTGAGATTTAGGCCTACTGTGACTCAACATTCTTTCGCATTGTCTAGAGCAGTGGTTCTTAACCTTTACTGCAGCCTGCACCCCTGTGGTTCTCCAAATATGTTCTCGCACCCCTTCTAAAAAATCAAATATATTCTTGCACCCCTTATCAAAAATCAAAGATGAAGATGGGGGCCTATACACTTTTAAATGCATATTAAATATATGTAAAATAGTTTTATGTTATCACTCACTGCAAATAATAGTACGGTAGACATACAAAAATGTGCAAGTACTACCCAGAGATGTTGCGGAGTTTTGCTGTGGAAGTAAACTGTAACTGATGCGCTACCAGTTAGTGGCTAACTGAATTCATACATAGGTTTGATGAAACAAAGTAGTTGTACTTACGTGCCTGGGCTTAATTTGTGTTTTTGATGGTTTACCATCTAAAAAAATATGGCATATATCGCACCCCCCAGAAAGGGCATCAAGCACCCCCAGGGGGTGCTTGCACCCCAGGTTAAGAACCACTGATCTAGAGTTTGATTGGTAAGGATACTTGCTGCTTTCCCTGTAACTATGACTTCTGAAGAACATTATTTGTAATCTTTCATGCCCAAAAAGGTAATAATGTACTACAACTCCTGAGCAACATTTGAATCCTTATCAAGAGCTGACAGAAGACGTAAGTAGATTGATAGAAAACTCAGCTGACCACTTTCCAAACCAGACAAGATCTTGGAAATATTTTGCTTTTTAGAAATCAGTTCACTCACCATTGTTCATAAATATACTGCTTATTTACATACATATCCTATCCTTCTACACCCCATAGTGAAATTCTTATAATCATGTTTATGAATATATACCTAAAGCAGTGATCACCCAGCAGGGCAACACCCCTCAACATTTTCACAAATTTCTTCAGAGTTGGCACGGTATTTGTTCGATTCACATGACATTCTTTTCCTAGTAAATTAGGGTGAATTTACCATCCTTTGAGAGTTGATCATCTGCTGCAATCTTATGGTAGAGAGAAATTTTCATGTCATTCTGACCATTGACTTCTAAATGGATAACTGCATCATAGAGGTAAGGCAATTGTTTTACACAGTGGTATAATGCAGTAAATGAACAGTACGATATTGGAATGAATGCCATGTAGTTTTTCCTTGTTAGACAATTCTGTGATGAGAACTCTCAGCTACTCCAGTTGTTTGTGATAGTGGGGATTTGATTAAATTTATTTAAACAGATGCTTTCTGGAAATTGGTGAACTGAGTTATTTATATATTATAGTCCACAATAAATTATTAACCTCTCAGAAATTACATGGCAGTCAAGTTATATACAATTGGTTAGAAAATAGATGCATGTGCATACTCAGAAAATTCAAGATAATAACCGTAAGCTGATCTCAAAGGTCTTAACTCCCACTGACATCAGTGAGTTTTGGTACAGATGCCTAAAAAAGATAATATTTTCTATTTTGCTTAAACAAAGCTGCTTCTGTTTGGGCTCTGACTAAGATAGAATTACTTGTGGTTTGTGTATCTATTCCACGTTATGGTAGGTTTTGTTTTCTTTATTTAATATAGACTATGACATGATTTTCTGCTCATTTACATCGGTGTAAATCTTTTGCTGTTAAATTGCTTTGTTGGTACAGTGAATATGAGATCACAATTTGAATCCAATATTGTTGTCCTCAGGTCTTCTCAGAATGGGTCCCCTTACTCCCCTAAGTCCTGAGTTGAAGTCTGACCCAAACTGGACTCTTGAATTCCCTGCACCTTCTTCAGGAGTTAAACTTTTCAGCTATGGTTACACTAGTGAGTTTTGCCAACAAAACCACAGACAAAACTGGTGGAATGTCCACATACAAAATGCGCTTTGTCAAAAGTATGTCAGCAAAAGTTGGCACTTCCTCTGACAACCTTCTGCATCTCCCAGCAGCTCTTTGCCACACCACCCTGTCTTTCTTATGAGCAAATGCCTCGAGATTTTGCCAGCCTTAAGCTTGCTAAGTTACAGTGGACTCTAGTTTACCAATTCCCCAGAGATAGCTCTTTGCAGTGTTCAGCCCTCTCCTGCAGCACTCAACAGGAGCTATTAGTTCATTGTTCCTTTAAGACACTGCAGACAATATATTGCAACATATTAATTTAATTGGAGTTTGACAAAAACACTTATTTCAATCACAGCACTGTCTTGGTTTTATTAAAAGTAAAACGGGTTTATTAAACAAGTCATGGGTTTAAATGATATCAAGCATAAGAAATAAGAATATAAATGGTTACACAAAGCAAAAACAAAAGCGAAAATATGCTTCTAAGACTAAAACCTGATTTCAGTATCTTGTTCAGAGAAGTTTCCCCCCACAAGTCTCTTCTTGCCTGGTTGATCGGACTGGCTGGCCAGTTCTATTCACAGAACATAAAGTGCTCAGTTTCTTTGTTTCTTCAGATGAAGGATAATTTGGGTGTTTGCTCTCTCTCACTTTGTAGTCCAGCAAACCTGTGAAATGAGATGAGATGTGTCCCCAGAAAGAATGCCTTTTACCAATGGATGTGGATGCCATGCTATCTGGTGTAGACTCTGTGCTGCCTTCTTCCCTACTGGTGACATTTATAATGCAAATGATCTCTTCCTGGAACCTCTAATACTCACAAACAGACCATTCAATTTGGCCTCACCTTATTTCCCATGTTAGCCTCTTTCTGTTATCTGACATGAACGCCCCAGGACATGCCTGGTTTAAACACCTTTTAGTTTCATGTTTCCATCCCATCTGTAAAGTTTTGTGGGTTGATCATGCAAGAGTGTTAATCGTAAATGAGTTACTAGTACTCCAGTGATATGTTACATTCCATCCTTTGTGTAAATATCAGGACAAAAGTGTTCCATCTAGGCTAGGGATGCTCTAAGGGTCACATATACTAGCTGGCTAGTGTAGAGGCACCCCTGAAGAACAGCGGTTTTTGAGACACTTTCAAAGTAGAAAAGTGGGTGGTAATAGCTTGGCCCTTTGAGCATTGGGCTTCTAAACCCTGGGTTGTGAGCTTGATCCTTGAGGAGGCTGTTTAAGGATCTGGGACACAGAGGGTTTGGGTTTTTTTTTTAAATATTAAAAAAAAAATGGATGGTGCTTGTTCCTGCCAAGAGGGCAGGGGGCTGGACTCACTGACTTCCTGAGGTCACTTCCAGTTCTATGATATGTGTATCTCCATATATTTTGCAGGGGCTGGTATAGCTCTGTGGTTTGAGTATTGGCCTGCTAAACCTAGGTTTGTGAGCTCAGTACTTGGAGGGGGGAGGGCATTTAAGGATCTGGGGCAAATAGATTTTTATATATAAAAGGGATGGTGCTTGCTATTGCCAACAGGGCAGGGGACTGGATTCAATGACCTCTGGAGGTCCCTTTCAGTTCTATGAGGGGGGGGTGTGTGTGTGTGTGTGTAAAATGCACAGATGGATTCCCACCTTAATGCCCTGCATGCAAATTGGTAAACATTATGATCGGTTTCTCTTTTCCCCATGTGTGGTACCAAACATTTCTTCCTTGAACACTCTCCCCACCATCCCCAATATATATTAGAGAGAATAGGTCTTTGCAGCTATTGAAGCTAACATAGTTAGGGCCTTGCCAAATTTGGTTAATTTCACAGCCATAGGCTCTTTAAAATTATAGTCATTATTTCAGCCATTTAAATCAGGAATGTCACAGTATTGTAATGATAGGAATCCTGAGTAAACAAGGAGTCATGGGCCAGGCAGTGGTAGGGCAGAGAGGGGAGCACAAGGAGTTGCTGTCTTACTGCTACCCTTTCTGTGTTGCTGCTGATGGTGCTGCTGCTGTCAGAGTGAGGTTGCTGGAGAGCAGCAGATGGTGTCCAACAGCCAGGCTATGAAGGCAGAGCCACAGCCACCAGCAGTACAGAAGCCCTGGTATGGTATTGCCACCCTTACTTTTGCACTGCTGCCTGCAGAGCTGGCCAGCCAGCAGAAGGAAAGGTGGTATGTGCAGTAAACTCTTTAATATCCAGCATTCTATTATCCTGACCTCTCAAATAACTGGCATGTTAATCATAAGTAAATTTTAGTTATGTTTTCCATATATCAGAGGGATAGCTGTGTTAGTCTAGCTCTACAAAGCAACAAAGGGTCCTGTGGCATCTTATAGACTAACAAATGTATGAGCATAAGCTTTCGTGGGCAAAGACCCACTTCGTCACATGTAGGTTTTCCATATAGTGAGAGAAAATACAAATAAATACAGCAAACGCAGTATAAGTTTACAGTGTACAATACTGCTATTGTTGGTAAATAAAGTACTCTGCATACATTTTTATGTTTCCCAACATCTAAGCTTGTTTTTCTTTAATGTTCTGCATTGCTAGGTCTACCTCTTTACTATCGAGAATATTTGAATATCCAGTAACCAGGGGCTGCTGGGTATAAAAGAGTTTACTGAATGGTATTACCACCCTTCTGTGTTGCTGCTTTGTGAGGCCAGTGCCTTTGGAGCTCTGCATCTGGCCAACAGCTGCCTCTCTCTGGCTGCACAAATCTGAAGGCAGAGCAGAAGTACGGGTGGGAAACCATGACCTCCCTAAAATAATCTTATGACCCTCTGCAGCTCCCATTTGGGCTAGAACCTGAAGTTGGAGAGATGCTGATTCCTCCCCCCTCCCATGAAATCTGTGTACCAAAGGGTAAAAGCACACAAAAGATCAGATCTCATGGGGGGGGCGGGGGTGTGAGAGAGAGAGAGAGAGAGCAGATTTCATGATCCCTGATGCATTTTATCATGAATTTGGTAGGACCTAAACATACTAGAATAGATGGACTTTTGATCTGTTCCGGAACTGCATTTCCTATATTCTTACACAATAGTTTAGCCAAAATATCCTTATTGTTATGCTTACAGCACTTTAGATGATTAAAACACACCCATTAAACATGGGCCAAAGAAATCTGACCAACCTCAAACTGTACGAGATAGATATATTCTCCTAATAAATTCAAAGGCAGCAAGGAACAGCACCATTTTATGTCTCTTAACTCTTCTGCATATTCACTCTAGTGATTGCAGCAAAAGCAACGCACCTATGATTGAGGTCATGCGATAAAAGCTATTGGCGGTAGTTTGCATTTCAGTGACATTGACTAGAGCGCGGAAGGTATGCAGCCCCTGCCAGCCAATAGGCGAGATTTCCCGCCTGAATTCGTGGAACTTTTCACTTGTTTCTTTTCCTTGGAACGGTGGAACTGGTGATGCAAATAACTCCAGGATGAGCACTTACATTCCCCAGGCGAAAGCAGTAGCGCTTCAGGGTAGCTGCTAGGATTGCATCGTGCGCCCCTTCTCTCCCCTCGGGGATTGCTCCGCCTGCACCTCGGCATTACCAGCTGCTCCGCTTCAGAGGCTGCCTCCGGAGCGGTGCTTTTGCAAAAGCCTCTGGATCTCCCCTTGCAGGCGGGGGGGAAGTAATGCGTTGGTGCTGTCCCTGCCCCGAGCGGGCAGACTCCCGCAGCGCCGGAGATTGATTTATATCCCGGAAGTGCCTGAGCTTTGAAATACATTGCAAACCGCCAGGGGACTGGTGTCCTGCGCGCCACGGTATGTGCAATAAAAGTGACCTCTGGGCGCTTCCCAGCTTAATCTGCCCCCAGCGTAGCGCTTGTAAGGAGAAACGCTGCGATATCAGCTGTCCTGGGGCTCTGAGTTCTGATCTGCCGTTTGCGCGTTTTTATTATGTGCCAGCATTCTGTCCGTACCCTTGATTGGGTGTGTATGGGGCGGGACGTTACTCCTATCAATTTTGTTTGAGCTCAATTAGCTCATTTCAGTGCATTGTCTGTTCCTTTTGATTGAAAACCGTTGTGAGGGCGGGTATGTTTAATTTGGAGAAGTAATTGAAAGCAAGACTGTGCTAGGACAGGCGCTCACAATACCCCGTTTGATAATATCAGACAGGGAGCCCTGTTAGTCTGTATTTCCGAGAACAAGAAGTCCTATGGCACCTTATAGACTAACAGATATTTTAGAGCATAAGCTTTTGTGGGCAAAGACCCGCTTCGTCAGGTGCACGAAGCGGGTCTTTGCCCTGGAAAGCTTATGCTCCGAAATACCTCTTAGTGTATAAGGCACCACAGGACTTCTTGTTGTTCCCATTTGCAAGTGTTAGAGAGCTGGAAAGGACCTTCAGAGGTCATGGAGTCCAGTCCCCTACGCTCAGGGAAGACCTAGCAACATCCCTGACGGATACTGTTTTGAAGAATCTATGTGCCCCATACCCCTAAACGGCCCTTTTAAAGCTTGAACTCTCAACCCCGGTTTTAACAGACTAATGCTCAGCTCGCTGAGCTGTGCCTCCCTCCTTTCAGGGGCCCCATCTCCAAGTATTTGGCTCTGACTCATGGAAGTCAATGGCACAAGTCCCATCGTCTTTCATGGGAGCAGAATTGCTCTTCTTGTGCAAGGAGAGGATGGGGGAGGGGGAATGCACGTTCGCAACGTCTGCGCAACTCCACATCTTGCGCCCCAAAAAGTTAACACACGCACCGGGTCTGTAAGGACTGTGCGCCCGGCCCGTTCTCTCGCCAGCCCTAGAGGTGAGGATGGGGGTTAGGTGCTCAGAGATGTTCGAGAAAAAATACGTGCACAGAGGCATGTTGAAGTTCAGCGGCGAAGGAAGACGACTTCTCAGGATCTAGCTTGAAAATACAATCTCTGCCCTATGCAACTCGCAGAACCAAAGACCGCTCCTTCCCCAGGCACCAAATCCACCGCTTCAGGAACGCCTGTAATTGCAGGGCGGGTCCAGTCCCTTCCGGGGCACAAAGTTAATGGGGGCCGCCAGAGCCAGTAACAGCAGTTTCATGGCCCTGGTGGAGACTGGTAGATTAAACAGCAATTAGCTAATGGGGTACTTTCCATTTCCAAGATCCCCTTCCAGGAACCTCACAGCGAGGTTCAGTTGGCTGGAACCTGGTGGAATCCACTATGGGGAAGAATCTACGCCGCAGACCTCCATCAGGAGTAGCTGTTTAGACCCGCTGGGAGACTGGGGCACAATAAGAAGTCCTCTGGCACCTTCTAGACTAACATATTGTGGAGCATAAGCTCTGGTGGGCAAAGACCCTGGGCCTGGTAAACCCCGAGTTGCGCGTTCAATCCTCGAGGAGGCCACTTGGCGATCTGGGGAAAAAATAGATTAAAAAAAATGTTATCAGAGATGGTGCTTGGCCCTGCACTCCCTGACCTTCCAAGGTCCCTCCCAGCTCTATGAGATACGTGTCTTCCCTCCCTCCCGCGGGGGTCCCTAGCAATAAGGGGGTGAAACAGTTCCTGGATGCTGCAGGACCCTTCGCCGCAGACAACCCCGCAAATGCCAACACACCCCCTCAGCCCCATTTCCTGCCCCCGGGGTGGGGAAGGCGTGAACGCATCCGCCCCAGGAAGCGAGCACTCAAGGGCGGAGCCCAGCCGGGGCTCCAACAGCGGCTCTGAGCCCGCGCTCGGGTCCGTGCGCAAGGCCAAGGGGAGAGGGCCCGGCTGCTGCTGCCGTGGCTGATCCTTTGACAAACGCCTGAGTGCAACCGTGGCCAGGCTCCCCCAGCCCGGCGCTGCGGAGAGCCGGCTGAAGGGCCGCCTGGAGCGGCTCCTGCCCCCTGGGTCCTGCTGTACCCGTGGGCCGCGCGCATCTGTGCGCCCCCGGGAACCGCTCAGTGGCAGCTCGGCCGAGCCCAGCGCAGAGCTCGCGCTGGCATCCCCGGGAGCACGAGGAGGGCTTGGTTCTGCCGTGCGCGGGGCCGCGGGGGAGGGTGTCCCGCCGCTGCCAGGATGGAGCCCCCCCCCCCTTCCCGCGGGTGGCCTAGGAAGGGAGCTGGAGGCAAGCGAGGAGCCCGGGGGGGGGTGTTACCGGCCAGCCCGGCTGGGGGACCCCAAAGCGCAAGGGGCGCGGGGGACTGGGGTTCCGCGGCTGAATGGGGCGGGGGTGGGAGGCTCTGGGCCGAATCCCCAGCGGCAGAGGGGCGCGGGGCAGGGGCGGGTGCCGTGCAGGACTGAGTCTTCCTTTGCTGCCAGGGAAGGGCCTTAGAGCGAGCCGCAGCCCTGCGGGGGCCAGAGGGAAACCCCCCCCACGCATCTGTCTGCATCCCCCGGCCGGCCCGGCTTCCCCTCCGCTGGAGCAGGGCCCGTTCGGGGCTGGCCGAGCGGCAGCTGACGCCCAGCAGCAAGCGCCCGCTCCCAGGCAGGACTGTGCCGAGCGTCCGCGCACAGGGCCGTGCTCGAGGCATCCTGGCGTGTCTCCCTGCACAGGAGCGGGGCACGGAGGGGTCAGGCCCGCAGCAGCGCCCCGCAAACGCCCCAGGGTAGAGGAGATCTACCCGTCACCGCGCAGCAGCCCTTCTTCCCGCCGGGCTGGAGGTGCGACCCCCCCCCCCGGCCCAGGCTACCTGAGCCTGGACACCCCGCACAGCAGCCCCCCCCCCAGAAAGCCTCCCCTGCTGTGGACACGGGGCACCGCAGCCTCCTGACTGCGCCATCAGCACGGGAGCGAAAGTGGGGCCACTCATCCGTCATAGGGCCCAAGCCTCGTATTGCACCGTTGGTTTTCCCGGCGCTTGGGTGGCAAAGGCTAACCTAGGACCAAGCCAACGAAGCTGGGGCCGACCAGAGGCGGTCCATAAAGAAGGCCGGTGACGATGCCTTCGAATGGGGGAAGGCAGCAGAGAGAGCCACTGAAGTCCCCTAGGTCTGTCTGAGTCTCTGGTTAAGATAAACACAGGCGGTTGTATGGAACTCAAACCATCGCCCTTACTGAGCCTGGGAACCAACGCCCCGACCTGGGATCATTCTCACCCTGCAGTTAGCGCGACCCGAAGCCAGCAGCCCTGGCAAACGGGGTGGAGGGAGGGAGAGAAAAAATGATTTACGAAGATTATTTCATCTGCTCAGCCATTCTGTCACAGGCGCTTTATTTCAGAGCCCGCTGCGAAGTCAGACGAGTCCCTTTTATGCCTACCGAGCGGAGTGTGAAAAGCTAGTAGGGGTGTTCAGTGGGAAATACGTGGCTCGATCTCCGTGTTATACCAATGCCTATTTGTGTATTTATTTAATTGAAGGATGGGGATGCTGCCAGTTCGGCTCGCGTCTCCCTGGAGAAACAGCTGGGTAATCTGGAGGCTGAAATTGCCGTCCTGCAGAGAGTAGGCAGCGAGGTTAGAGTCGGAGTTTTGTGTGTCCGTTTGTTTTAAACATCACTTTCCCGTCTTGCTGTTCTGGAAGCTCTGCAGAAGTTGCGTATTATTCACCATGTTCTCTCTGTGTGTTTCTGTCACAACAGGGAACCGAAGATTTGATGAAACAGATCTACAGTGCTTCAGCGCGTGTTGATGTCTCCTGCTCAAGCCCAGACCTGGCTCCTGCTCTGAGGGACAGTCAGATGGAGTCTGAAGGAATTGCAGCCAAGAACCTGCAGGTAAAATTATACTTCATCGGATCTGCAAAATGAAATGATCTGTCAGCCTTTGCCGAGGAAAAAATCCGTGCTCCTGACAAACATGTTTAATATATTTACTGTCACCTCTTGAAACAAACATCCGCATCACAGACATTTTCGTAAAAGAAATATTTCTCCTACTACACGTGCCACAAAAAGGCACAGAAAAGTATTTTGGAGAGAGAGTCTCTGTTCCGTGACTGTGCATTGCAAGATTAATTTTAAAATAGCAAATATTTTTGCTTATGTATTTACATTTGCCTCCACACAACAATTGGCAATATTCCTATTTCTTATGATACGTTGATGTATTAATAAAATAACTGAAACACTTGCACATTTTATTTAATGCCTGCCTATAAACATTCCTGTTTGCCACATTCTGTTTAATGTTCCCTGAGGAAATAGGCTAGTGGTACAAAACCAGATTTCTTGACTTTAATCAACCTTTCACAAAACATGCCGAGAATGTGAGACTGTTCAAGGAAGACACAGTGAACTGCAACAGAAGTGTAAGCAGATTTGAAAACCCCTTGCAGCTTATGTTATGTCAGTTCTAATACAACCCTTTGTTCTGATATCACTAAGTTAGGTAGTATGACAGTGCTCTGATGTATTTTCCAGTAATGGTGGTCTTTTAGGCTATATTTGAGAGAGGGGAGGAAGACTGGAGGAGTGGTGACTCTACATATGACCTCAAACTGGTAGAAAGCCTACACGAAGAACATTTTCTATAACTTACTCTACTTATTAATTCCCACATCTGAACTAAGCGTGTAGGGCAGTTCAGATCATCTGAAGATATGACTGAGGAGGTTAGAGGACAATTGGTTTTCAATAGAAGTACCTGTCTTGTTTGGAAGAAAGTGATGCTTCTAAAGACAGAACAAAAAAGCAGTCCAGTAGCACTTTAAAGACTAACAGAAGAATTTCTTAGATGAGCTTTCGTGGGACAGACTCACTTCTTCAGACCATAGCCATACCAGAACAGACTCAATACTTAAGGCACAGAGAACCAAACACAGTAATCAAGGAGGACAAATCAGAAAAGAATGATCAAGGTAAGCAAATCAGAGAGTGAATGGGTGGGGTGGGGGGAATCAAGAATTAGATTAAGCCACGTATTCAAAAGAGCCCCTATAATGACCCAGAAAATTCGCATCCCGGTTCAACCCATGTGTTAATGTGTCGAATTTGAATATAAAAGAGAGTTCAGCAGCCTCTCTTTCCAAAGTCGTGTGAAAATTCCTCGTCAGTAAGACTCAAACTCTGAAGTCATTAACGGAATGGCCCACTCCATTAAAATGCTGGCTGACCGGTTTGTGGATCAGAAGTGTTTTTATGTCTATTTGGTGCCCATTAACTCTTTATCTAAGTGGGTTTGAAGTCTGTCCAATATACAAAGCATCTGGGCATTGTTGGCACATGATGGCATATATGATGTTAGCTGATGAACAGGAGAATGTGCCTGTGATTCTGTGACTAACCTGGTTAGGTCCAGTGATAGTATCTCCAGAATAGATATGTGGACAAAGCTGGCAGGGGGCTTTGTTGCAAGGAAAAGTCCCAGGACTAGTACTCCTGCCATACAGACTGTGGTTGTGGGTGAGAATCCTCATAAGGTTGGGAGGTTGTCTGTAGGAGAGAACAGGCCTGTCACCTCGGGCCTTCTGGAGTGTGGCATCCTGATTAAGGATAGCTTGTAGGTCTTTAATAATGCGTTGCAGTGGTTTGAGTTGGGGGCTGTAGATCATGACCAGTGGTGTTCTGTTCTTGGCTTTTTAAAGCTTCTTGGGGTGGAGCCGGAGTGCATACCTTTCCAGGTACATTTATTAAGCCGTGGAAAAAAACAGTGAACTAGCACCTGCTAGCAAAGTCCACACTTTAATTTCCAGCATAAGAACAAACACTAAGGTAAATGTCAGATATTGAGGTGTTATTACAAGTCAGTATCTTACAGATGCCTGGAACCCTTTGACAGGGAGGATCCCGGTACAAAGTCCAAATTTTCTCCCTAACTCACATTTCGTTAGTCAATCAATCTGCTGTTTCAAAGGGTTTTCATTTCTGGACCTCAGCCACTCTTGCTCTTTATTTAGGCCCCCTTCCAGCGAAGCCTTTGCAACGGACAGAACTGCACAACGGAATTTTAAGTCAATTTTTGATTCCCACATAATTTGTGCCAGCTGGAACCCATTCAATCTTCTCGTGGCTTAGGTTCACTTATGTAGGCCTGTGTCTGGTACACAGAGGGGGTGCCCCGTCCTCGCACAGAGTATGGGGCATACACACAAGCAGGCCTCAGTGCAGCACAAAAAATTCATGTGGAAAAAGGGGTTAAACTGGCCTTCACTTAGTTGCAGGTGAGGTCCGTTTGGAAGAGGTTTTTATTGCAGCCTGGTGCAGTTTTACTCAGGCTGAAGTCTGTGGTGGCGGTGAAAACTTTTCTCATTTTTGTCCAAAACCATCTTAGTTCCTTGGCTACTTATGGAGGTAAAAGAGGAAGTTCCAGGACTCAGAACCTGGTTCCCTTCAGTACGGGAATTTTGCCCGTGACTTCAATGAGGCCAGGATTTCGTGGCAGGCGTGAACAGATCGCTGACTCGGTATTTCATTTCTGTGGTCCGACGGGCCCTGGATAAGGAAACTGAGACCCCTAAGAACAGAAATGCCTCACTAGGGAATCAGATCAAGGAAACCAAAGAGAGAAACACCCAAGTGGCTGAAGAATTACAAGGAAACTGCATCTCGTAGGCTTTTTTGTCCTCTTGGCCAATATTGTATTAAACCACCAGGTAAATTGGGCCAGTCTAAAGCTATCCTGAATTTTAATTATTAGGAGCCATCTTTTGGCATAGGCAGTCACTAGACGTACGAAGTCCTCTGACTTCCCCGTAGGGATGTGAGAAGCAGAGGCCTGGCACACCCTTCCCTTCCCTGCCTTGCCTTTGCTTGTCTTTTCTGCAATTTGCAAGAATCCCGTACCCAGTAACAGCTCAGGCGTATCAACGCCTTCGACCGGCTTTTGCTGAACGGGGTCGGACCAGACGAGAGAGGTGTGTGGCTCTTTTCAGCAGCACCCACAGCCTCGGCAGGCGGAGCGGACAAGGGAGAGAAAACTGCCCCCCGTCTGTGCCCAGAGCGAAACGTCTGAGCGCGAGAAAGGGCTTTGCGGACAAATTAGGGCGCTGGTGTCCCGCTTTCCCACGCCATCCGCTTTCTCTCGTCCGCGCTTTCTCCCGGTTTCAGGGGCGCCGTCCTTCCACGGTCACTCTCAGTGGGAGACTGGCGGCCTCTTTCTGTGTGGGATCCGGCCGGCAGGCAGGATGAGAGGCCAGGGCCAGGGCCGTGCCACTGAAGGCGATGCCGAAGGCCGGGCTTTAGAGCCCATCTCCGGCAAAGCTCCGCTTGTCAGGGGAAAAGGTGCTTTGCCCGGGAGAGGGACCGAGAGGAAAACCAGGACCAAATGCCAAGGAACTAAAAGAGCCCTTATGAGTTACAGGCGTGTGTAATTATGGGGCATCAACCGACGTCAGTATAATATTTTCTCTCACGAGGCTAAGTAAGGACTGGGCAAAGTACTGATGTAACGGTGCCCGCTGAGCAATCCGCTAAGGCTTGCCCTGTGCCTGCTTAAAAGCATTTCTCAGTCCTGCCTTCCGCTATCCCGGCCTCACTTCTAACGCAGGGGCAGAACCTGGGTCGCGCCTGCGCCCCCTTAGCACCTCCGCATTTGCGTTCTTCTTGTCCACCCTTTTTCATGCATGACCCGTATTTCCCCCTACAGCAGGGGAGACAGTCAAAGCCGAACTGCAGGACGGCGCCCGAGGGAGGATGCTGAGGGTTACTGCTGCGGCTGCTGCCTACAACCAAGGAGAATTTGCTTGGGAGCAAAGAAACGAGACTCAAACCTCCCAGGCTTCGCTCTTTCTAACTTTCGCCCCCGTAGTCAAACAGCGTTTCCAGACCAGGCCCGGGATCTAAACCTGGTGTGTCGCTTTTATTGTACATTAAACACAATTACGAGGGTGTATTTTTTGCCTGAGTTGGTCCCCTTTTCTTCTGCTCTGTTTAATGATTTGCTAAAGCCGGGCATTGTGCGTTACTTCACAAAGGTGCGGGCTGGCCTTTAAAGGACCTGCCAGCTGTTGGAACATTTTGCATCCCTTTCACGTTTACTGGTAACCCTTTTGTCCAAGCAGCGTCATGGGATAAAGTGTGACCTTATGAGAAGTTGCCAGACAGTAACGCTACTGAAAACATATGAAGAGAAAAGCGGGAAACCTGTTACGTTAAATAGATCTTATATAGATCACGCTCGAAGAGAAAAATGGCAACAGAAGGGTTGACTTTCCAGGCATAAATTTCGTTCCCCTCTATTACAAATGATTCGGCTCTAAGCCAGAAGCTCACATCTAGGTACCAGGATCCGCTCGCCGCCCAGACATCTTATCGCGCAGTTATTGCTGCGCGAGCCCGAAGAGACCTCTCCAGACGGATCGCACGGTTGCATCCCTTCCTTGCAAAGGCGGCCTGCCGCCTCCTGGCGGGAAAAGCTGCAGGGCAGGGCAGCAAACCCTGTTTCCCTTTGGGGGGCTATTGATTTCGCGCCAAGAGACTTAGAGAGGAAAATGGCCCTTACCCTGCTGCGTCCCCGCCCCCCCCCCCCCCCCCCCGCAGAACTAGGGACGTGTTGTTTCCTGGCGAGGTGCCAGAGCCCGGAATTTGATAATGTGCTGGATTTTGGACTCTTCGCCTTCCCGCCTCTCCTTTTGTGCCGTGAGCTCCACGTGGGGTCCAGAGACAGATCCTTGTGTCCCAGGGCGGAAGCTTTGAGTCCTGACCTGAAAAAAGGAAGCACGGGGGGTAAAGAGGCACATGGAGCCGGTCCCTTGAGGCGAGCTCTTGGTCTGCAGAGCCTGCTCCCTAGGGCCGCACTTCCCCACAGCGCCTGCCACGGCTGTTGCTCAACATGGGCCCGAGGCAACTCCAGGCTCCAGGGGCCCCTAACCCAGCCAGATCTTGGGCCCGCAAGAGCGGGGAGGGGTGACTCAGATTGCCCGATCCCGCGCGCAGCAGGCCCTGCTCATGGGCTGCTGGAGAGCCGGCGGGATGCTGAGCTGGAGGGCCCATTGGTCTGAGCAGGGGGGCAGCTCTTACGCGCGCTGGCGGTGCGCGCGGGTACCGTAGATATGCGGTACACCCGCCTGAGTCTGCAGGGCGGCGCGGACGCTTGGAATCACAGCGACGGCATTGAGAGCAGCCTGCCCCAACCGCGCGTGGGCTGGCTCCCGCAGCGCCGTGGGGCTCTTCCTACGGGAGCGCCTCTAACCTTGACGCTTATGTGAAACGAGGGCCACGGAGAGCAAGGCTGGGTGTGACCGCCGGCGCGCGATGGCCGCTTCGGGTGTGTGGCGAGGAACGTGCGGATACGCTCTGGCTGGGACAGATGGTTTTATCATTCTCTGCACGTAATGAATATCGGGCGCTCTCCGCCAGGCAAAGTGAAAGCCAGGGACATCCGGGCACTGCGTATGGCTCCACCCCAGGTGCGAGGTCAGGACCCTGAGAACCCCTTGAGATGTAGGGCGTTCCAGGACCTACGGCGGGCCAGGGACTGGGTTCTATGAAGCCAAAGCCTGGGTGCACGCAAGTCATGGTCCGCAAGCGGGAGCTCGGGTCTTTAAAAGCACTGGCTGAATGTGTGTGTGTGTGTGTGTGTGTCACAGTGGTCTGAGCCTTCAGTGGTACAACGCAAAGCCCCTATTTGCGCACATTGCCCATTTTGAAGGCAGACACAGATTTTACTGGACCCAGTCCTGCAAACCTGAATTCTCAACAGTTTCCCAGCATCTTACCTCTGTCTCGCCATTTGTAAAATGGGGATTATTCTACTTGCTTTGTAAGATGCTATGTCTGAATGAAAGCGCTCTACAGTTTCCACACCTGGGATACTCCACCGAGGCCATTGGTACTTCCCCAGTGAGTAGCAGCTCTTGGCAACCTTTCCTAAACTGAGTTAAGCTAGGTGCGTTGCGCGGTCAGCTTGACTCCCCTCTCCATTTCACTGGCAAGACGTGGCCAAATGCCCTGGGAAATACGGTATAATGTTGGTAATTCTTCATGCGAGTAAGTATCAATGAACCGGCCGTGCTGGCCCTGCCTTGCTCTGAAACTGAGGCTTATCAAGCACCGTCTTAACGCGAGAGCTGGCTGGCATGGAGTCATTCTGCATACCACTATTCGACTGGAAACTTGACTTGAAGGCCAGAGGTCTGTTTAAAAGATTCCGGGGCAGAAGCATCCCAGTAGCAAAAGGCTCCCTCTTTCTAGGTAGGCTATTCCCAGAGCACGTGGAAGAGATAACACGGATGTGTGTGGGAAAGAGAGACCGAAAGTTTGAGATAAAGGCTTTCCTCTGTTCCCAGTACCCATTTGAATACTGAGATTCAGAGGTGACGCTGGATGGGGAGAAGACAGCTCTTCAGCTGAGAATTTAAAATATTTTCATTTAGGATGCCGTAAACAGCACAAAGATGAATAAGGGACAACCATACTTATCCGAACACAAAGCAAGTTACAAAACATGACTCCTGCCAGGTGACACCCATGAGCAGTGGAGTTCCAGACGGTTGCCCTCAGGAGATTTTTTTCCCTTTGGAAAACTATGACCAGAGTGAAGGGAAAAGGCATTGTACTTCCACCTCGTGTGCTTTACGAGGAGATTCGGAAACAGACTCACCCACAGGGGCTTAAGCCTTAGTTTGGTTTCCTGTCTCGAGTATTTCTCCCTTATTTAAAAGAAGTCTAGTCACAACCAGAGGAGAAACCAGAAAATCAGTTTGTCAATTTCATTAATTAAAGCTCTGCAGATTCGAGAACAGCGGCTTCTTCCCCGCCCCCCGACCGCTTCACCACGAGGCAATGGTTACCAGAGTGTAATGAACAGTTTGTGATGGCTGGGTTTTTGCAAAACTTGCGTTTGTCCTTGCTGATAGCCACGGCTGGCACAGCAGAAAACGACGAAATCCTTTACAGCGCTGCACGTTCTCATTAAAAAGCCAGCCCTTTCTTCGTCCTGCTGGCAAAACCTCTTTCGCTCCCCATTTAGCTAGCTCATTACCAGCTAGCCAGCCAGCCCTGTCTTGTTCTCTGGTGCTGCTACAGAAAGAAATCCTTCTTCCAGCAGCGCTCTCTCTCTCGCTCTCTCTCTCTCTCTCTCTCTCTCTCTCACTCTCTCGTGCAGAATTCAGTGGGAAGCTAAGTGGTGAAATCATATGCAGCCTGTTCCCAGCACAGCATTTAAATACAGATATATTCATGGTAAGGCCATTAATGGATCAGGACCAGGAAATGTGGGTTACATGCCCCAGGCTCTGCTTCTGGCCACTTGGGCAAGTCATGTCCCAGCAGCTTACCTCTGTCTCGCTGTTTGTAAAACGGGCTTTATTCTACTTGCTTTGTAAGATGCTGTGTCTGAATGAAAGCACTCTACATGATTCAGGTGGGCTATTATTTTATTGTGATCCCTATTACTGAATATTCAGTAATAATATTTTTGTACTACACTGCTCTTCAGGGTGAAGGTTCTTCAGAAAATTAAGTGTTTTGTATTATAGCTACGATTACTCAGAAAATAAAATATTTACTCTACAAGACATGACAACCCCTCATAAATTATCAGGGAAAAATTTACACTGTGTATAAAGGATCAAGCTAAACACGAAAAAGGAGTTCTGTGAGTTTGACAGAACATTGTCTGCTTGGTTATGTATTTCAGCTGTATGTATCGTTCTACAATTTTATTATCCATGACAACACTTGAAAATGTCAAGCGCTCCACTCTTTTCAGGGACGTAGTCTGATCATAGAGAATCAATGAAAATATACGTACTAGAAGGGTCCCAGGATCCAGTCTTTATACAGGAAAAACGTAAAGGCTATGGTTACACTACAGCCATCTGTCAACAGAAGTCACTGTGGGAAGAGGCCTAGGCTACCTCTACACAGGAAAAACTTCGAAATGGCCATGCTAATGGCCAAATTGAAGAATACTAATGAGGCACTGAAATGAATATTCAGTGCCTCATTAGCATGCTGCCAGCCGTGGCACTTCGAAAGTGCCCCGTTTCGCTCACTTGCAGCTTGTCTACATGGGGGTCCTTTCAAAGGACCCTGCAAGCATCGAAATCAGCGGATAGGAATAAGGGGATTTTTATGTTTGCAGAGTCCTTTGGAAAAGGGCTCCCGTGTAGATGAGACACACAAAATGCAGCAACAAGAGAATGAGGTACTGAATATTCATTAGTATCCTTCCCTTTAGCCATTAGCTTGGCCATTTCGAAGCTTTTCCTAAGTGTAGATGAGGCCCTACTGGCAAAAACTTCTGTCGACAGTTTGCATCAACACATAAAAGCAGATCAAAATTGTAAATCAGCTCTGTCTACAGAGAGCAGCCAGACTGCCCGGCTCTCTCTAGATAGATCAGCTGATCAGAAGGTCTGCAAACGGGGCTGCCTGGTGAACCTGAAGCCCTGTCTGCTGACAAAAGGCCCCCAGAGCATCCACATGGTTGTTTTGTTGACAGAACTTTGTCAACAGAAATGTTGTTCCTCAACGCGGAGAGGGATAACATTGTTGGGGGACATGTTCTGTTTTGTGGAGACTCTGTCAACAAAATCCTTTTGTGTGTGGATGCTCCCTGAGTTTTGTCAACAAAAGCCCAGTTTTGTCAACAAAAGTCTGTAGTGTAGACATGACTGTAGGCATAGCCCTGAGCTTTTGTCAGCAAAACTCATGTGTATCCATGGCCATTGACATAAAGGATTGTTTTGTCTGCCTCTGTAAAATGTATTCCAAGGAGTAGGAGGACATTATAAAGCAAATGTTTCAAAGGACACAAAAAGGTTCACAACTGTTTCCTGATATAATGCCGACAGACCTGCAATCTCTGGGAGAAATCCAACCTGCAGTCTCTGGGGTTTAGTACTTGAGTCTCTACTGCATGAGCTAAAAGCCTAAGTATGCTCTCTGAAAGTGGGCCGGCTGCCACTAGATGGGACAGTATGTCGTTCTGAGAAGGTGTGCGGGTTGCACTGGTAGGTTTGTGGAACAATGCAGTTGACTTAATCTGCACCCCACTGTGCCTTTGAATCATGCTTTTGAACACACGTAAAAGCTTCAGTTTAGCATGCACTGTGTCAAAAAGAAGCAGCTCCTTTCACTGTGGCTACGGCTACACTAGTGAGTTTGGTTGACTAAACTGGTGGAACAGCCACACTACAAAAAGTGTTTTGTTGACATTATACAATGTTTCTCAGACTAGGTTCTCATACCTGATTACTAACTATATTTGTGTCAGTCACTCATGACTGCATAAAGCTCTATCAGGGCAGCACTAAGCAATAAGAGGAAAAGAGGCAACCTGTAACACAGTGGCTACATCTACACTAGCGTGTTTGTTGACAAATCTCACAGTGTCTACACACAAAATGTATTTTGTCGACAATCTGTGGACAAAACTCAACACTTCTTCTGACAGGCTGGGTCTACAGGAGCCCCTTCATTGCAGAAGCGGCATGTTAATGAGGGGGTTCAAAAGATGCTAATGAGGCGCTGCCATGAATATGCAGTGCCTCATTAGCATGATGCAGCCTCGGTGATTCAAAAGTGTGGCTTTTGAATTGTGCACCACCTGTGGATATGGGGACCTTCTGAAAGGACCCCTCAGTTTTCAAAAGCCCCTTCTTCCTATCTGGTGTTAGAAAGAAGGAGCTTTCGAAAAAAGGGGGTCCTTTCGGAAGGTCCCCGTCTCTACGGGCAATGCACGATTCGAAAGCCACACTTTCGAATTGCCATGGCCACTATTATGCTAATGAGGTGCTGCATATTCATTGCAGCGCCTCATTAGCATATTTTGAACCTGCTCATTAACATGCCCCTTTCAAAAGGAAGGGGCATGTGTAGACCCAGCCAGGGACAGTGTTCTGCCTCTCGGTAATGAGGAATAATGCCTTTGTCGACAGTTTCTGTGGATGAAAGAAGCCATGTATATGTTCCCGGGGCCCTCTCTCGACAGGCAGGGCTTCCAGTCCACCCGGCAGCCCTTTTTGCTGAGCTTCCGGTTGGTTGCTCTGTTGATAGAGAGGCTGGGCAGTCTGTCTGCTTTCTGTCAATAGAGTGGATTGCTCTCTTGAGCTGCTTTTATGTATAGACCCGATCTGTTGACAGATCCTCATTGTTGTGGATGCTGCACACCCACTTCTGCCCCGGTTCATGCGCCCTTCCAGTCACAGAACTATTCAATGGCTGCCTCAACGAGGCCCAGCTGCTGGTGAAGAGTGCCTTTGGTTGCTGGAAGGAACACTTTAGATGCTTTCTCACATGGCCGGATATGGGGGAGCAGAACACTTCACAGACTGTGGGCACTTGCTGTGCTCTCGACAAGATAGTGGAGAGCAAGAATGCGGGCTTTCTCCAGGGCTGGCTGGCCAACACTGCCCCTCTGTACAAAGAATTGGGAGCAGCACCCAACTACCAGGTCCACAGTGATGGGTCATGGATGGGGAGGCTCTCCAGGAGAACTTTGCCCACGGCCCCCAATGACCCTCCCCAGGACACCCCCTTCTGGGTTCCCAGGCCCCAAGATCCATCCCTTTCCCACCACAGCCTCACCCACCCCCCTATCCCTCAGTCCCCTGCTAATGAAGAGGGATATGAGGGTGTTACAGAAAAGAATGTTTAGTGCACAGAACCTCTCACCCACTCGTAACAGAAAATAAACACCTAGAACACAAACATAGTGGAAACTTCTAACAAGGGAACTATATACATATGGGAGGGGCATTAGCCCTCAGAGGGGGTAGGGGGCCAGGATCCATGGCATCTGCATGATCCCCTTCTGCCCCAGGTTTGTGGACTATGTTGGGGGTGGAAAGGGGCCAGGAGATGGGGAGGTATGGAGGTAGGGGCAGTCAGTGGGCTTGGGGTTGATAGGGGGGATTGGAGGGTTGGGGGGCCTGGTGGGATGGAGGGAAGGCATGGGAGGGGCCGAGGGCTGATGGAAGACATTATCCACCCCTCCAAATTGAGGACTGCCTGGGAAGGGTTGGTGCGGCAGGGGAGGTGGGGGGGGGGGCGGGAGGGCGGGACCAGCAGGGATGGTGGAGGCTGAGGGGAAGGGCAGAGGGGGTGGCTGTGCGTGCCCGGGCTGCGCAGGCCTGTTGGCTGTCAGTCAGTGTGGCCAGGTGGCCCATGAGCTCTGCCCAGCCGTGTGCCCTCCATTCCCACTCCCATGCATCCCTCTCCCACTCGTATGACCACCAGGCCTCTTCTCCCCACAACCACCACTCCAGCAGGTCATTTTACCACTGTGTGGCAGCCAATTATACCCACAAGGCCTCCTCCTCCCCCACTACAGGGGCCCTGTGGCCGCGTGGCTGCCCTCAGGCTGGTGGTGTGGGCAGCCTCTTGGGGGATACTCCAGAGCTGGGTGAGCCTGGCAGCCTGAGAAATGGACTGGCATGTTCCTCCAATGGTGTGGCTGTAAGGAGAAAGGGGAACATGGTGAGTCCCTCCCCCCCCCACAGCCCCCAAGGGCATGCCCCATTGCCCACCGTGAGTGGTGGCCCCAGAGGGTGTATGACTGCTGAGGGGTCCCAGCTTAGGTAGTGGGTGAGCAGGGCACGCAGCGGCCCTTCCCCCCCACATGTGGCCCGGGGCCTGGTCCACTGGTGAGGGCACTGCCCCTGCAGCTGACCTATACCCCTCCATGGTGTGGCCTCCTGCCCACCATGCCCAAGGTCTGTTCCCATGTGGTACTCACCTGATCCCCCAAACAGGTCTGGGCATGACTTGGAGGTTGCCTTGCTGGAGAGGCCAGACTCCAGGGCTATTACCAGTGCCCCTCACTTGAGTCTTCGGCATGTCCCTGGGCAGTGGGCACCTGCTGGGACTCCAGGTCTGGCTCCTGCTCCCTTTGGGGTGGGGGTTCACCTACCTGTGTCCAGGTTGCTCTCTCAGGGGGAGCCATCGTTATCCCCTAGAAGACAGTGGAGCTCCTCATAAAGGGGGCACATTGCTGTAGCTGCCCTGACTGCTGCTTCATGTCCTAAGTCCCCATATAGCCCTTGTGGAGCTCTTTGACCTTTGCCTGCATTCGTTCCAAAGTGCGGGCAGGGTGGCCACATTCTGCCAGGGCTTTGGTGACATGGTCATAGCCTGGTGCGTTGTGCCACCTGGTTACAGTGTCTTCATATCCCCATACAGCCAGCAGGTCCTTCAGTTCTGCCCTGGACCACGAGGGTGCCTGCTTTTGTTTTGGCCCAGGGTGGATCCTACAGTGGGGCTCCTGGAGGATCCAGAGGGGTCTCTAGGCACCTGGGCCATCACTCGGCTGCTGCTTTTGGTTGCTGGGGTGTGGCTGCAGACAACTTGGAGGCTGGGCAGCTTCCACACTGCCTAAATCCTGGAACGGGGCTCCCTGCACTCCTGGTGCTTTTAAAGGCCACTGTAGAAACAGATTATAGATCCCTATTTCTAGGGGAGAGGTTCATCCTGGCTCCAGCTGGCCAGCACCATGGACAACATCCCTCTGTTAACAGAGGGGCCTAGGGTGTATACTCAGTACTTTTGTAGACAGTACTGTATCATCAGAAGCATCATTCCTCAATGTGGAGAGAGAGAACACTGTTGGGGAAAGCACTCTGTTTTGTTGAGACTGTCGACAAAACGCCTTTTGTGTGCAGATGTCCCCTGAGTTTTGTTGACAAAACTCTAGTGTAGACACAGCCTCCCCATTCAGGTATAATGCCTCTCTTGACAGTGTTCTGTTGATAAAACAGACGTGTAGGTGCTCTGGGGCCCTTTTGACTACAGATAGGGCTTCCAGTTCACCTGGCAGCCCTGTTTGCAGAGCTTTCTGTCAGCCTTTTGGTCAAGAGAGGGCCAGGCAGTCTGGCTGCTCTCTGTCGACAGAGCAGATTGCTCTTTCAGGCTATGTCTACACTTACAAAAACCTCCAAAGTGGCCATGCTAGAGAGGTTTCTCATGTAGACGTAGCCCTACTAGCTGAGACGGCAATGGAAGCCACTTAGAAAACCCCAGTATCAATTTCTCTCTCACTCCTGAAGACTGAAAAATAAAATAGTACTGTCCTTGCTACTAGCTACCATCCGTGTTAGTTCCAGGGGACTAAAAGTTGCCTGTGGCAACTGACTTACCAACTTCCTGCCGAAGAAGAAATCAGGAAGAGAAGATGGTGATGGATTGGATGTACCCTCAGAAAATCAACCACCAGCCTCACAAGGCAAGCCTTGTCTTGGAAGCCACCAGGAAAAAGGAAGAGAGGGTGCCCAAGAAACACCTGGCTGGAGACCTGAAGGCAGACACTAAGAAGAGGGGATACCCCTGCTCAGAACTGGAAAAGATCACCCAGGACAGGGGACTCTGGCAAATAGTCGTCAATGGCCTATGTGCAAGTTGGAGGAGTGGAAGAGGCTTATCTACTGCTCCCACACAACAGCAAGGATGCCATCTGACTGAGCAGGACTGCCAGGTAGCTGTAAGCTAGCACACTCCGCTGCTGGGAATTCCTCTGCCGGGCCACTTTTGAAATAAGGCAAATACAGCGGGTACTGAACCCCTGAGTCACCTGCTGACCCTGCAGGATGCCAACAGAGGTTGCCCACTCTATGGGCCAACATGGTGAAAAGGTGCCAGATCTCCCAGGGGTATTACAGTTATGGCTCAAGGGACAAATGCGTCCTAAGGCGGCACTAGGGGTGAATGGGGCTTGTTTGAGCCTGGCTTTTTTTAAAATCTGATTTACCCTGAGGATACCGAAACCCACGACTGGCCGGACAGCTTTCTACAGCGCAGACCTCAGGGGGCTGGAGCCCACACACAACGTAACCACAGGTCAGGTGGAATTTAGGCCGGAGTTCTGGCTCTGGCTGAGGACATCAGGCTGCTGCTGCCTGGTTTCTTCAGGAGCAAGGGGTCCGTGCAGCGCCCAGTCCCATTGTGCCTGATTGATGTCGGGTTTTCAGGCAGCTCCCAGAAATGCTGGCCAATGCCGCTGGGAAAACCCTCCCTCGTGCGAACAGTATCCTGCAGTCCCTGAATGTCCGCACGGGAGAGTCAGGGGCTGCGTTTTAAGGTCCCATCGCGAGCAGCTAAACGTCATGGTAGTTAGTCCAGTCTCCGCTGAAAGGAAGGGCTCCGGCGGACTTTGCCTACCGTTGACCTCCTGCTTGCAGGAGCCCGGGTGGTTCCCAACAGGAGGTTGCGTGGAGCCCGCTTGGACGCGAAGTCTGACCCTGCGGGGCAGTGTGTGGCGTTAACCCAAGGCAGAAAGAGCGAGGGAGTGTGGATCGGGACGGATGAACACGAGAGTCAACTGACTGCAGGACAGGCAGGGCTACCGGAGAGCACGGCGGGGCGTTCCGGCTCCTCCGACGGGTACAGCTGTTTACATGTGATTTCCCTTTAATTCTCGCTCCGATCCGAATAGAACACGGAGCCGTGATTCGGAGCGGAGTTCATCATGTGCAACAGTAGCAAGCCGGGTTCGTAGGCAGACGAGCGCGTGTCCTAAGGCTCACTTAGAATCAGGTCATTGCTCGGCTTAGCAGGCTCGTTCAGCAAGTGCGCCCCATCATTTGCACGAAGGATCCTGCTAGCGCGTCGGGGTGTAAAGCTATGCTTATGTAGCATGAGAGAGAGAGCCAGCCAGCCAGCCAGACACAGCTCAAACCAGTCAGTCGTCTGAAGAGATGCCCTGATCTAACGCTTATTGATCCAAATAGCAATATCCAAAGATTTCCAATATGT
This sequence comes from Carettochelys insculpta, assembly GCF_033958435.1. Taxonomy (NCBI): domain Eukaryota; kingdom Metazoa; phylum Chordata; order Testudines; family Carettochelyidae; genus Carettochelys; species Carettochelys insculpta. The sequence continues at coordinate 133,214,025 of NC_134139.1, read as the reverse complement.
TATATTCTTTTGGATCAATGCGCCTTCGTGCAATGAACATTCAATAAACATTAGAGCAATAAATCAGAGAGGTAGCCGAGTTAGTCTGTATCTCCAAAACCAACAAGTCCTGTGGCACCGTACAGACCAACAGATATTTGGGAGCGTAAGCGGGTCTTTGCCCACGAAAGCTTATGCTCCGAAATCTCTGTTAGTCCATAAGGTGCCACGGGACTGCTTGTTATTTTAGATCCATAAACATGCCGCATAACTTGTAGCCGAGCCATGAAGAAAATGAAAAGGGAATCACACTGGAGGGAGATTATTGCAATTACTGGCAAAAGCCGAGCTGGCCAAATATTCCCAAAATCACCGAATCTCGGTTAGACAACGGCGAGGGGGAGGGCGTGAGGGAAGGTTCTTTCAATCAAAGCTGCCTTCTTTTAGAAAGGCTTTTCTTCCTGGGACTGGGGCTGCCTGCCGCAGGGTTTTGTAAACACGCTGCTGGTTTGGGATAACTGGCTTGGGTGTATTAAATACGTGTATGAGGCTTTGTAATACTTTTCCACCACGAGGAGGCTCCCCCCCAACCCGCTCCGATGATACAGTATCAGAAAGTCCTGCCAAGCTGTCTTTCAAGACAATGAGAGTTCTGCCTCAGAAGAATTGGCTGTAGGTGTGTATCTCATTTTCCGTTACAGCCAGAAGTCCTGTGGCCCCTTACAGACTAACAGTTATATTGGAGCATAAGCTTCCCTGGGGAAGGACCCGCCTCGTCAGATGCATGGGTGGGGTGGTTTCAAAGGAGGATTGAAATAAGGGGTCTCAGTAAAGGGAGGGCCAGAGCTGACAAGGTCCATTCACTCAGGGTGGGTGGGTCCCATCATCGACGGTTCATGCGGAGTTGCGAACATCAAGAGAGGAGACATCAAGTCAGTTCAGCCAGGGCGGCTGCGGCCCATTAGCAGCAGCTAATGTGGAGGTGTGAACATCAAGAGCGGAGAAGCTGCTTTTGTAATCAGAGAGGCAGCTGCCCTCTCAGTCGGCATCTTCAACAATCAGATGAGGAAGCGCCTCTTTGCCCCACGAAAGCTTATGCTGCAAATACCCGCTAGTCTATCGGGCGCCACGGGAGCGCTTGCTGGTTTTGAAGACACAGACTAACTCAACTACCTCTCTGTTACTTTCCATTAGGACTCCTAAAAACGAAGCCCTTTTAGCTGGTTCCTTTGCGCTCTCAGACAACCCAATGGCAGCTCTCTCTGGGGATACAGCTAGCTAGGCGCGGCGTGGGTTTTAGTTGTACTATTTCTCGGAGTTCACTGGCACATGGTTGCGATACGGTGGGACTTCAGGCACCTAACTATGGATTTAAGGGTGCCGTCCGTTTGTCTGAATAATCATCGATAACTAGTATTAGTACATCACCGTCCGCAGCTGTAGAAATTACTCGCCACCATCCAGTTTGGTTGCGCACAAGCACATAATAATTAGAGCCCTGCTGGCTTCCGCGTCCCCTCGCTGCCCAGCTTCTGCTTAAGCCGCGTCCTCCTCCTGGCTGTGCGTTTCCCTCCGGAGCACACCCACCTCTGCAGCAGCGCTGGGCCCGGGAGAACGGCCTTCCGGTCCCGCCGCGGGCTGCAGAGACTGACCAAGGAGGCACACGCGTGGGGCAGTCCGGGATGCTCGGGGTCATCCCTAGGGCTCCGCTGCCCGCGCTGCAGTGGGAGAGAATTCGGCCCTTTGTGCTAGCAGCATCCGAAGCGGGGTGGGGGGCGAGAGGACGAGGACGGTGTCCCGCCGCCCCGCTAGGACCTCTCCCCTCCAGGCCAAGAACCGCTGGTGCTCCAAGACCCACGTCCTGAGCGAGCGAGCAAATCCACCTCGGGAACTAACACCGTAGCGCCCCAGCGAAGAGCGAAGCTCTCAGCGATCTGCAGGGCGGTGCAACCAGGTCCCTCGGGCCAACCTGAGACCAAGTGCAAAGGAGCGGTGGGATGGGGAACCCAGAAGGGAGACACGTGGACCATTCACAGCCAGTTGTACACGCTTTGGCCCTGCGGCTGCAACGCCATACACAGTGTTCAGGGTCCCGGAATGCCTCCCTTGAGACGGCCTCTGACCTCAGAAGGGGCCGCTCTGGCAGCCCCCGGAGGGAAAGCAGTGGCAGGATTACCCTCTCTCCAGCTCATCAGCCCCGGCGTTGGGAGGTGTGGAAGGGCGAATTCCGTGCCCTGGCTCAGCCCGCAGTGCCATCCCGCACCTCCCTTCCATGTGCGCCACCGCACAGCACCCGGCTGAGCGTCTAAGATGAAGCCCAGGGGTAACCTAACGGAGCACGGGTAGTTGAAAAAGTCTGTGCTCCACATGCCACTCAGAGTCTGCTGGTCTGCAACATAGGGATCCCCAGACAGATTAAAGAGAGACAAGACACATTCTTCTGTGTGTCCCCCCCCGCCCCAGGAGAGATACGTTCCTCGAGTGACGCTGAAACTGAAGCTCCCTTTATACCTCATCACATGTAAAATCTCTGATCCTGCTCATCCTCGAGTCGAAGGCATAACGCCTATTGGTTTCAACGGGAGCAAAGGAAAACCAGGACGACTGACCAATGGCTCATTATTTAGTCTTAGAGCTTTAAATCAGCAGTAGAATATGAATTGCAAGTACATTCCCTGGTTTGCAGATGAACAGGACCGAGAAAAACCCGTGATCCCATCACGCTGCCCTTATGGGGCCAAAGCTTTCAGCTGCCTCAGTGGGAGTCTTGACTGATGAAGGGATGCAGGAGGGGGCCTATCCTGTCCCAGATTCTTGAAGCCCGAGTACATTATTGACCAGGATTTAGCTCCCAAAGGGTTTACCAAAGCTGTGGGGTGGCCTCTTCGGGCTAAGCCACCGGTCGACGGGGAGGGTCAAGCAATCAAATGACAACCCAAAATTTCCCAGTCAAGGGTCTGTGCCAGTGAGCAGCCTTTGCTGCTGTCCGGTATTTTCACCCCACTGATTTGAAACCTCATCCACCCTGTACGTTTCGGGTTCAGGGGCCTTTTCTACTTCTTCTTCTTCTTCTTCTTCTTCTTCTTCTTCTTCTTCTTCTTCTTCTTCTTCTTCAAGTGATGGACTTCGCAGCTTTGGAAAGAGTTGAACGGGAAAGTCAGTTGTTGCACCTCCCAAAACAGGAGGGGGTGAAAGAGGAGGAGCAATGGGGTGGGCTCTAAAGAGGATGGAGAGGGACTGCTGTCAGTGCTGACGGGCGGCAGAACAAGGAGCAATGGTCTGAAGTTACAACGGGGGCGGTCTAGGTTGGGTATTAGGAAAAACTGTTTCACTACTGACCATGTGCCGACCTATTTCGGGTCCCGTGGGTGCGCGTGGGGGCTGATACAGCGGGGGGTGGGGTGGACGGCCCGGACCGACCACCCCACCTCTACAGCAGCCTTATATAGTATAGCAGGAATATGTGACACAGTGTATCTACTTTACACCCTGGGTTTCCACAGTATTATGAGTACCAGGAACAATAACACTTCGATTGTGAACACCACAATGCCCTGTGGCTGTTCTAAGTCCCAATAATTCTCTATACAGCCCCAGCTAGTCCAGCTAGTGGTATTTGCCGATAATGACTGATTCATCTATTCGTAACTACAACTAAACACTTGTCTTAAATATATTTATTTATTTAGCATAGGCTAAACAGTAGGTTACATATAGCTGTATATAATTACATGTGACTTACCAATAACATCCAGTGCTCCCACATCTTACCAACAACTACGTTACAGCGGCCCTTCAAGTCAGAGATACGGCTTGGTTGGGACCTTTCGTGGCGGTGACATCCAGGTGATCAGGCCGGGGTCTGCTGTCTGGACTGGAAGTTGCTAGCCTCCGCCTTGTGTCCAGGAGCCCACCCCCTTGTCCCTGCTAAATCACCTTTTATACTGTTTCTTACTTGGGTGTACAATACCTGGCCAATTAAAGTGTTTGTTACCCAGTTTGGACTTTCTCTTCTCCCGGCCTGTCAGAACATGTTATAAGATTTCCTCTGTCCCTGGTAAATTTCCAAACCTCCTCCCAGGACCTTCTGATATCGCACAACCAGGATGTTCTCTTTGGGGGGCTTCCAGCTACTTGTCCCAGATGTTCTCTTTGGGGACTTTCTATCTACTTGTCAGGATGTTTTTCTTTGGGACTCTCCAACTACTTGTCAACTTTCTGATGTCTCTTTCCTGGCCTGGTTTCAGGCCACCCTGCCATTATATGATCAAGTTCCAGGATGGAGTGTATGGTCATTCTGCCTTGCGAGTGAGGCCCGGCCACCAGGTGCTGGTGCTCCCACAACTAGGTGGGTGTGGGAGCACTGGAAGGGGTTATCTAGGGAGGTGGTGGAATCTCCATCCCTATTGAGTTTGGTCCAGCTTGGGCAGGGGGCTGGACTCGGTGACCTCCTGAGATCTTTTCCAGCCCTAGGAGTCTATGAGTCCATGAGAGGTGGGGTAAGAAAGGGAGGGGCATCTGCCATGCTCACCATAAACCATCCCAAAGAAACCATCCCACAGAAGAACTGAATGGGATGTCATTGCGAGATGTAGGGACGCTGCATACATTATTGCAGATACCCCAGGGCCTTTCTCCTTCCTTCCTCTCTTGGATCACCGCTCACTCCGCAGTGGGTTCTCTTGCCAGGAGGCAGCTTGAGTGTGGCCACCAGGGTGTGGCAGAAAATCACCGCCAGAGGAGGAAGAAGTAAACAGTCTGACTTGACATCTATCTGCATGGTCCCCAGTGGACACGGCATCTCCTACCACAGGAGCTGGCTGGCTGCTCTGCCCTCCCTCCTCACTTGTGGGGCCAATGGGAGAGCACCACGCCTAGGATCTCATCTCTCGCTTTTCAGCCTTCCAGTGGCTTTAGCGGCAAACGCAAGCTTTATCGACAGGGCCTGATCCAAAGCCACTGAAATCAGTGGAAGCCTCCCGGTCACCAAAACAGGCACCGGCTCAGGCCCGTGATTCGCCCTTCCCCGTTGCTAAGGCATTTCCCGTTGCACGTTCAAAAGACCTCCTCTTTGCAGTCCTTTTTCCTGCCACCATTTCAACCCCCGTGACCCGCTCCCTGGGTTTTTCACCTCGCTTGCTTGCTGCTGTAAAAAGCACCCGCTACGGGCGTTCAAGGGGCTGCTGCGTTGGATGCAGCGGATGTTTATATTAATGGTAGGAGTGAACAAACGAGCCTCTTCCGACGAGAGCGAGAGAGCAGGCGGGTGGTTTGGTTTGGTTTGGTTTGGTTTCTTGTTGTTTGCCCTGAACACCAAACAACGCCGGCGTCTCTCCATTAAACTGCGCCGATCGCCCCTCCATCAGAGCCCAATCATGTCATTGCAGGTTTCCTTCTCATCAGCTTTTCTCAGGGGCTGTCGGGACCATTGCCTGGGCTGGCAGTCCCACCGAGAGACATGAGCCCGGGCCTTTTCGGCGGCTCTTTTCTTCCCTCAGTTTCACTCCGAAATCTTTATAAATCTCCTTTCCAGGAGGAATGTCCGAGCGGGTGGAAGTCTGAGCACAATGAAACCTGAGAATTTCTGTCACTCTCTGCATATGCTGCTAAGTGCTTTAATCCCAATTAGGGGCGGCTGACACACGGTCCTATTCATCCCAATCAGCTCTTGAATACATTTGCCTAGAAATGAACCTCACAAATAGAGTCGCCGCTAAATGTGCCCAACAGCAAGGAAAATCGAATTGAGAGCGGGGCTCATTGGAAGGCGCTGGAGGGAGAAAAGGTATGAATTTATAAGGTACACCGAAACATTGCAATTCAGCAACAAGTTTACTGACTTTTCTTTGTACCATGTCAACCGAAAGAACCGAGAGATAAGCGGGAAGCCGGAGGGGCGGGGGAGAGAATCCGCTTAAAAGGCAGCTTGGGACGGACTTTGAATACCTGATGTGGCCGCTTGCTTCCAGCTGAAACTCGGGGTAAAACCGACGCTGGCGTTTGGCGCTGGCCCCTGGGAACCCGGAGCCCGACCGGGCAGCGCGTCAGCTGCTGGGGTTCCCAGCGAGCCTTGATTGCTCTCGCAAAGCTGCTGCGCCGGCCCACCCGCACCTCGTTTGCGCAGCGCAGCTGGTTCACAGCCTTTCGCTCTCGCCCCGCTGGGGAGGAACTACCGGGTAACCGCTCCGCTGCTGCGTTTAAAGCCGGGCGGGCGCTCTCCAGCGCCGGGGAAGCGGTGGCTGAAGCTCGCCGGCTCTGCTTTAGCCGGACAGAGGCCGTTCCAGGTGGAAAACAGCCCGCCCGGAGCAGGGAGCGCTGCTGTGCGTCCGGGGAGGGCGGCCCGGGACCGTGGCACCGCAGATGCGTTGTGAAACGCGGCGTCGGATCGTCCCCCCGTGCGGGGCTCGGCGCTCGCTTTCCCTCCCGTGAAGGGGCGAAGCTCAAAGGGTCCAAAGGGGGGCGGGGGGCTGGCTGCCTCCTTTTCACGGCGAGAATATCAACTCCTGAATGAAGGGGCAGGATTTTGTTAAAGCCTCCACTGTGTCTCCCTGCGCCATAATGAAGCCGGCCCTGTAGACAGGCATTCACGCTGCTTTGAATGTAATGTTGAACCTTCTCTGTGCCGGAGCAGCGTGATGGTTTGAATGGAGCTCCCTGGTGGGACATTGCTCTCCGCAACTGTGCCGCATAGGATGACTGTTGTTCCGTAACATTCATGCTTCATTATGGGGCAACCTGTTCGAGCACAAAGACCGCTCTGCCGGAGCGTTCCGCAGGGGCAGCGGCAGTTCAGCGGTGGGCATAAAGAAGGGCCGCCTGCTGAAATAGCTTTCACCCCATCTCTGGGCAAAAGTTATTTCCCTGTAACGGAGCTTCGCGCAGCCCGGCTGAAGTATCTGGAAAACCAGAGTGGAACGTTTTGATTGAGTCTAAACATTGTCTTTGAATAAAGCTGAAACCATGTAATTAATGTGTCTTTTTAATAAGGGACAATACGGTCGTTCAAGCTATTTAATTTCATTTAATTTTCCATCCCATTTGCTCCAAAGGCTGCTTTTACTTTTAACACCCGGCCTTTCAGACTGCATCTTGCTCCAGTGGGCACATTAGATCGGTTTCACCCTTCCTTTTTAGGGAAGGAAAAATAAAAGAAAATGTGGTTCCTTTCCTCTTTTGTGGACAATTTATTTCACTTGGGGAACTTCAACTTTGAGCCACAGGACAGAATAAAAATTGGAGAACTGGTGTGAATGCTTCCAGAGCAGGGCTTTTCTTTTCTGGGTGGATGGGAACCAGTCACAATTGGCTATATTAATAAATAACTTTCCTCACAGTCGGCCTTTACATGGTCCTATTGATAAAATTGTTCGCGTGTCGTTCACGCTTTGCGACTCATTAAGGAGGGGATGGAGCAGCGCCCGAAATGGAGCGGTAGGGTACCTTAGCTTCCTTCAAAGCCCTCTCTCTATCTCCGCAGCTCTTGCAATTTAAACTGGGTGTCATCCTAAAGTCGCCAGGCCAGAGGTTATAGGGACATGTTCATGGCTTAAATTTATTGCCCTCCACTTCTTGTTTATCCTTCCCCCCATTCAGGCCGCTGATCAAAGGGGTCATCTCCGTTTTTTTTTTTCGTCTCACCCCTGCTGCAGTCCAAGCCAACTCCTGTTCTCAGAACGGTCCCTACAATTTACACCATGGAGAGGCATGATCGATAGTCATTAATGTTTCCAGAGACTCGGTTAACACTGGTTTCTGCTTGCCCAGCGCACGGCGCGCAAATGTATCGAAGTATTGAATATGTATCCATGACCTTCATTGATTTAGTGCCGGGGAACAATCGGGCATTTTGCCGCAGACATTCTTCCAGGCTTTAATTTAGGCCTGGTTTCTTCATTAGCCATTGAAACAGGGCCAGATCCTGCTCTCATTCCAATCAGCCCCACAAATGCAGAGCGGCCTCACGCCAAGGCTGGTTCGTGCCTCGGTGGACATAGGCGTGTTCCAAAACCTACCAGGCAAGAGAGGGTTTAATTCCACGTCCCAGCCACGACACTGGAGTCTGCAGCAGTGTGGACACGGCGGTGTTTAAATCGAGGGACTATCGAACGTTCAGGAAAATGCCGACACATTTAAAGGTCTTCGACACGTGGGCACCTGCCGAACGTTCAGTAAACCACGGATGTGCGGTTGCTGGGGCCAGAAGCTGGGTCTCAGGAAACGAACTATCTGCATAATCAGCTGTCATCTTAAGTTTTGCAGTAATTGGAAGACACGGCCTGCCAGAGTTGGCCTCATGCAGCCGCCTCTTGCGGTATCCGTCTTCATACATATTGAGGTTAGCCTAACCCAGATCACTCGGACTGAACAATGACGAGGCTCATTTAAAATCACCGTACTGTCCGAAGAGCATTTCCGCTTACCCCGCTTCATGCCACCCTTTCAGAGAAAGATGCGCCATCTCATCAGTCGCGTTTATTATTATGGCCAGGGCTGCTGTAAACAAAAGATCAAAACCCTTTGATGACACGTTGAGATCGACCTGCTACAAATTTTGATGCTTGGATAATCTCCTGAATAGCATTTAATCAGCTTCCTATCACCTGTCGTGAGATGTGCCTAAAAGACTAAAATGCTAACTTTTTAATAGCTTGTTTGCGAACGGCTTAGTTTTTGGATGTTTGGTCAAACTACAGGAAATAAAGAGAGCAGTTGCTGTTGGAAATGATAGAGAAAATGTTCTTCTGCCATTGTTCGCAAAAGAAAGAAACATTCAGATGTAGCCTGTTTAGCTCAACCTCGCGTGTATTACGCAGAAAGCTTCATATTCAGAAATGGGGAAAGTCCAAAAGCGCAAATATTTACTCTTTTGTCTTTTGTGAATATCTGGATTAGTGGAGCAGGATAAATTCCGTTCCAAAATCTTATTCCTCCGGTCCTGCCGAACTACACAGTGCTTTTATGAGCTTTCTAGTAAACTGCAAGATAGTTGCAGACCAGTGTTTCATACCTGTGTAATTAAAATAAACTCACTTATTTTACAAAAAGTGCAGATCATTTGTAATTATGGCGTGTGTATGAAGCACATTGTCCTAGGTTAAGATTTTCTATCCTTATCTATATCTATATGGAGAGAGAGAGAGAGAGAGAGAGAGAGAGAGAGAGACCTTGAAAAATATTCGCAGTGCGAGCACTTTTGTTCCATACCCTGTAAAGGTATGAATGTTATCCTGTCTAGAATTCTGCGACGTCTGATATTGACTCCATCTCTTGAGTTTCTCTAAAAATACCAATTAAGTAATTCCCACGGTGTTCACACATGCAACACTTTTGTGTTTTAAAAGGGCAACAATGGTTCATATTTTGTGCCTTTCATCCCAGAAGACAGTAAGCGTTAAGGAGCAGAGCCGTTATAAATAGGTTACTGGCTTGAAACCAATTCACTGAAATGGTAATATGGTCGGTTTTTTTTTTAAAGTGTAGGTATTTTCTGGTGTTTTCCCATCAAGTACCTGCCCAATTTCTGTATGGCACACGCCAGGAATCAATAGAAGTTAACAAGCCCTCAAAACATTCCCCATCTCTTTGTTTAATCGCCTTTACAATAAAGCCAAGGGAAGAGAATTAAAAATCTTTGAAGTATATTAAACCTCAAAAGAATCAGCCAAGTAGACTTAAAATAGTCACTTATTTTCCAAAACTGGTTTGTCTAGGAACAATACAAGGAAGCAAAATTTATGGAGAAATTATACAGTGGATTTGTCACTTAAAATATCGTAACTGTCTGGGGGACAATACCCCATGCTGAGGATTAATGGTCCCTCCAGACCTTTGATTCACCAGCGCCTTTTCTTTGCCCTTGACAAATTGGATTTTTAGGAATGGGAAGGTCGCCTGGACCATTGTTTGCGAGCCATTCAAAGTCCCTGATTATGCAGGAGGGTTAGGGAACGGCTCCACGTGACCCTCTTGGCTGGAACTCGGCAGCTGCTGGAAGAGCGAAACTCTCTCACCAAACTCCGCGCCCTGGAGCATCCCCGTGCCACGGGGTACCCCTCCTGTTGCAATTGAAAAGCCGGCGTGCACACACCGCCGCGTCACTCTGCGGGCGGAGATACGCCTGTGCTCACCCTGCTCGCTGCCTGTCTCTGTCACTCCAGCCCCGAGAAGTGCTTTGGGTCCCTGACTGCTTCTCGCCAGGGGCAGCAATGCAAACGAGCAGGGCTCCGGCCATCAGCGTGACTGCGGAAAGTTGCGTCCCAGCCGGACTGCGTCTGGGTCCCGTACCGGGCATCTTCAAACTGGGCAAGTACCTGTCAGACCGCAGGGAGCCAGGACCTAAGAAAAAGGTATTTCCTATGGTCTCTCCTGCGCTGCTGGACCTCGTGTGATCGTTACCGCAGGGGGAGCTGCGCTCAGGAGAAGAGGCTGCCTTCTCCTCGGCTCATCCTGCCTAGGTTTAGCCCAAGCCAGAGCGCCCTGAAAAAAAGGGAAGCGTCTGATACGCGCCTCCCCAGATTCCTTGTGCCAGGCTGGGGAACTGAACGTGCCAGGCGTTACGGCAGGCTGGTCTCGTTAGCGGGAAGGTGATGGCCTGTCCCTGCCCTTGAGGTCTTCATTAAGCCGAGGAGAAGAGGGATGGGAGAGGGGCACTTTGCAGAGGCCGGGCTTGCAGGGAGCCTGTCGTGATGACCCCCGGACAAGAGAGGCTTGCTCCTCGTGTTAGGTGCGCGGGAGTGTCGCCAGCTGTCAGGTCTGCGGGGCTGGCTCCGCTCTCAGAGGCTGTGATGCCTTGTTGGCGATTTGCTCTCACCTTTGGTCTTTGTGAACCATAGCCACCGGCCTGGCAAGGGAAAGGGGGTTCTCCCGGGGTCTGCCTCGATGTCACTGACCTATTTATTTCTTTGGTGTTAAGACACCGGGGTCACAGGGACAAGGTCAGCCAAAGCCACGCTGGATACCACGGCGGTTGCTTTTGAGCCGTAGTTTTTTTTTAAATCGTCTTCCGTTTGACCTGTATCGCAATCTGGGCGCCAGTAGTAACTGGTACGTTTCCCAGTTGGATGCGGGCGGAGGAGAGATGAAAAGACCGGTTAGCAAAAGTGTTCCAGGCGCAGTCCAAGCCCCGGTTGCCGGTACAGAGCCCGGGCGCCGAGTTAAGGGCGGTCTTTCCCTTTCACAGCCACTGAGAACAAGCCCGTGGCTTAGGGCTCAAATCCACGCGTGTCACGACCGCCCTGGACCCGACACGCGTGCGATGGATGGGAGCGAACGAGGCTGGAACTCCCTGCGCCGGGTGCGCGGAACACGGGCCGGGCTCCCGGGAATCAGACCCGCCAAGTTTTATGATCTCCCCTTGCAACCAAACACGGTTGCCCGGAGGCGAACCAGTTACCCCAGCAAATTCTGCTCGAGAGTGGTCCCAGCTGGCCGGGGCTGTGCAGGGGCCAGCGAGTGCAGCGGCCAGAAAGCAACTCCCCTCTCTATTTCCTTCCCTCCCTCCCTGCGCAGGTTGGTCCCAACTTCCGCTCGGAGTTTTAATGCCCTTTAATGGTTTTTAAACGCTCTGCCAGCCCGCTCCAATTTATCTCTCATCTGGCTCCGTTGGTCGCTCTCTTTGTTCGAGTGACTTTTATTACATGGTCATTCACAGAGCCGGCCCTTCGTTTTCCCTTTGTATGGGCCAGCGGCTTATGAGGGACGAGGCCACAGGGACTCTGGAGCTCAGCCTAATTCTCTCTCCTCTCCCCCGCTTATTTCTGACAAGCCGCGTGGGTTACAGCCGCTCCGCTGCAAGCTGAGGGCACGAAACCGCAGTCGTTACGAAACTGGTGCCGGGGCGTTTCCAAACGCGCTTAACTTTAAAACTCACCGCAGCTGCAGCATTTGAAGGAGAAGCGCTCGCGCAAAGGCAGCCCAGCGCTGACACAGACTTGTGCTTACAGTAAAGCAGAGCCCCTGCTGTCAGAGCCAGGCCGCTCCGTCTTCACAGCGTACTCCGGGGACCGTCTCATCTAGCTGCAAGGCAGAGTAGTGGCGGAGTAAGATGCTGCTCCACACCATTGAGGATGACGGAGTCTAGCGCTTATAAATGAGGCGCTTCTTTCTCCTTTCGCTGCTATCCTCAAGACTTATCCGGCCTTCATCTACTGGCCGCTGAGCCAGCGATCCCCTGGAGGGGAAGGTGAGGGAAGGGGTTGCTAGTAAGAACACTTGCAGGCTTCGCTCACGTAAGGGCTTTGTGGTTGTGTTTTGTCTCGCTTGGCCCACGAGTGGAAATGACAGTGGCTGATGCCTGTGTTCTAGGTCCGGATGGTGAGAGGGGAATTAGTGGATGAAGCCGGGGGCTCGGCTCTGGAGTGGATAGGGTTAATCCGGGCTGCCAGAAACACACAAGAACAGACACTGGAAGCTATTGCAGACCTCCCAGGAGGACAGGTATCTCTCTGTCTGTGTCTCTCTCTCGAGCCTGCGCAGCCTTCAGGCTGAGTGTTCTCTGTCAGCATTGGGCTCGATCACCGGGCGCTGATGAAGGTGTTTTTTTTTTTCATTTCTCTTTCCAACAGATTTACTACCGAGCGCTTAGAGATGTCCAGCCGGGGGAGGAGCTGACCGTGTGGTATTCCAACTCCTTGGCTCAGTGGTTTGACATCCCAATCACTGCTACTCCGACACACGACGAGAAAGGTACAGCCCCTTGGACTTCATTATTCCCTTCAGTAGTTACTGCGTAGCCTTCAATACAACTCCCAGGTGCCCTTTCTCAGAGCGCTTCACGCCGATTTCCCAGTTGCCAAGGCTATTCTTTTCAGATCAACGTTATAATTAGCATCCACTTTGCGATATAAAGATGCCGCTAGAAACCCAACTAAAGTATCACTGCAGACAGAGCCTTTAAAAACAATACCCGCACAGTGACAGCGCTTGCTACTCAGCCACTGCTTCCGAGTCCTCTCTTCCTTCTGCTTACTTTTAAAGCTTTCTTTTTTTCTTTTCAAATAAGTGGAACCCACGAGTTAACCATCTATCTGGATTCAGATAACTAGATTCTTTTTAACACCGACACTATCTAAGTTTGGTCGGAAAAATGGGATCTGAATGTCGTTTACAAAACAACCAATCTCTATTTTAAAAATAGGGTTATTTATTTAATTATGCTTTTAAACATTATTTCCCCCCCCCCCCCTTTTCCCTTCGGACACAGCTTCAGATTCCACTTTCCGGTTAAAAATGGGACAATTTCCAGCCATTCTTCAGAGCCCTTTAAAAAAGGATCAGGGTCAATTTATGCAAATTAGGAGGTACTACATAAACAACGTGAAAGTCAAATTCAGTGCACATATGTGCACTAGGAAATTAGCAGTTGGCATGCATCAGTCTTGGACAAATTATTTTAAGCCGTAATTTGCTTCTAGGTGAAGTTGTAGTGTAAACATGAACGATAGTTTAAACGTATTACACTTACCCGGTAGTGTCAGCAAACGGGAACATGCATGTTTCGAAATGTGACATAAGAAACGTTTCAGTTCTCTGTCCAAATGGTTTCCTAAGAATTTGATAGCTAGCTTATTTTCCTGTGCTGCTTCCCACGTGCAGGCATTTTGTAGTACACATGGGGTTTCAATTGCTGTAGAATTGCATTTTAACAGCAGCTGCACTAACTATTGCACATAAATCTCTGCAAAACTGGAATAAATTTGCACTAGGGAAAACGTAGGCAACGAACTGAAGCTCATTTGGACAAGCGGCTGTTGGTGATGGTGTACTTACTTAGCCTGCTAGGAGCGTGAATAGATTCACTGCCGCTCTTTAGTTTTATTGCGCAGATCAGGTTGCCGAGAGAGCCTGCTGATAGAATAGATGTTCCGACCCAAAATGAGCAGCGGACAGGGATTTACATGATTCCTTCCGATCAGAAGCCCGATCCAGGAGAGGGTTGACCCTGCAGCAGTTGGATCATCCCTAGGAGCTTATTTATGCCTGGAGGGCACAGCACCCAGGAAGGAATTTAGGATCGGGCCTGGCTATGATTTAGGACATCGCTAGTTTATGTCGCCCTACTAAGGGAAAGCAATTCTATGGCTGGTACTGCGAGATGAGAAACAAACGTTGGGTTAAATTCTTATTCACACCCATGGCGTAAGGCGCAGAATCTGGCCCGTGGTGGTAGCATCAGCGAGCGGGAGAAGACTCCGCTCCATTGACCTGCGTTGATAGCGAAAAGCGACCAAGTACCCTGCTGTAACAAACTCACACCGAATATTGCCGTAGTTAAGCCACCTCATTAATTTCAACGGCAGCACAGCACCGCTCTTTCAGAAAGGAAGGACAACAGGAGCTGGTCCATTGTGAAAGTACATAGGTTTAGTTCCTGCCCCCTTTGTAATCACTTGTAAATATAAGAGGGATGATGCAATCACTCTTATTCGGAAGAGCAGCTGTCTCCCAGCTTCCAGTGTGAAGTCTGAGACTGAACCGTACAGTCTGAGGGTACACGGCACAAAACAAAGTGTGCCTGTAATTATTACTGTTTTTGCAGGGGAGCTAAAATAACCTTTACAGGGGGGGAGTTAAGAGCCATTCAACCGAAAAGTAAACCCTGGATCTGATGGGAATCACTGCAAGCCAGGGCAGTTCTTCTTGCACCCCTACTTCCAGCAGCTATGCACTTGGTGATGGCCTTTAAAAAAATGCCGCTCAAATATTGTAACTAGATTAAATTACTTTTCAGTTGAGGTAACGTTATAAACAAGGCTCTCTGGAACAGCGGAAAGAGTGGGGGGAGGGAAATAACCTGTTTATATTCAGGATACGTTTGCATTTGGAGCAAATCTGAGGAGGTGTCGCAACTACTTTGTAAAGAACATAAAAACCCCACGCAGCTTCTTTGAAAGGGATCAAAAAGCAGAAGCTTCTAAATCAAACGCATTAGGCTTGTAAGACCAGTGGGGGTTTCGAACGGCAGGCCTTTTCCTCTCTTAAAGCTAGTTTACCTGTCTCTCAATGCTCAGTAACAGGATTACTGAAATGGTTCAGACACACTGCAATTGAGCAATTAAGGCCTGGACAGAATCAGACACACGCCGCCTTCCTCCGCTCCCCCTCCCGCAACTCCGCCCAGCAGTGCGAAAAAACACACCACGCCCGATTTAAGATTCCAGCATAGACCCATGAAAAGACCATTCACTCCCCGCAAACCAGCCAGAGTTATGCATGACAGAC
Organism: Carettochelys insculpta; assembly: GCF_033958435.1. Taxonomy (NCBI): domain Eukaryota; kingdom Metazoa; phylum Chordata; order Testudines; family Carettochelyidae; genus Carettochelys; species Carettochelys insculpta. The sequence continues at coordinate 133,198,827 of NC_134139.1, read as the reverse complement.
ACGACGTAACACTGAACAGGAGAGAAAACACCCAACCCGCGTTTTGTTCTGAGCTTTCCTTATTCGCTGCGCATGAAAGTGTTCCGAAGAGGAATGGGGTGGAAAGACTTTTATTTCATCCTGAGTGATGCTGAATGCGCCAGCAGCCACAGGCTCGTTCCCGAGTTAGAATGTCAAATTAAAAGCCTGTTTAGTGTGCTAAACCCAAGTGAATTTATTCACTAACAAGCCAACCACTCTACACGCTGCTTTTGCCCTCACTTCTGGGCTAGGCTGCAAGTTAATGTGTCATTGTAACACACGTCGGAACTGTTTCGAAGACTTTTAAAAAAGCCGAAGCAGGAGCCTCTGATGTTTATTTACTCTGCTTTCTGCTTGATTTTGCACCTCTTAATGTTTGCAAAGACGCTTCGCCCATATTTTAATAGGCTTCCAGCAATCTTGGAAAGCGATACTGTTTTACTTGCTCAGTTCCACAACTTTGCCTTTGGAGCGTGTTCTCTAAAGTCAGGGCTGGCCGGTAAGGTACAGCCTCCATGGCTGCTATTGTGAGCTTTCACTTGTTTGAAATGTCTAATTTGTACGTGTTGGAGGGACCATTCCATATTAAAAAAAGGCAGAAGAAAAACTCCTGCAGAGGATATATTTCCATGCCCGGGCTGATAAAACAGGCCATGACTTATTCTAGTCCTCAGAAGGGAGGTCACTATAAAGCAAAAAGAGAAAGAAAAGTCTAAGGTTAAAGAAACATGAAGTCATAATACAAACACGGCCATTTCGGTTTGTTCCGCTTGAGGGAAGCCAAAATGTTGAGGGATGGGGCACAAAGGGCATTGTCCCCTGAAAAGGAATGATTACATATGGCCTATACACATAGGTTGTCTCGCCGGCTAACGAGGAGCTCACGATCATTAGATTGGCCTTTGTTCACTTGAGTCAGCTCATCGGCATACGCTACCTAGTCTGAGAACGTCAACAGATGGGACCGCGACGGACGATTTAAGGCACCAGCTGCTCCCCTTTCCCCAAGCCCGGGTTAGCTCGGGCCAAAAGTTTCGCCCACCACCGCCCAGCGAGTCCTACCAGGCCAGGCCAGCTCAGCTCCTAAGCCGAGGGGCTTTAGTGGGACCCACCCGCAAACACACACCAGGCAGCCGTGGCCCTCCAGTCCTTCCAGGGGGCGCCAGAGGGGGCTGAGGCGAGCGGAGCCAAACCACTGCAGTCAGCCAGAGCCCCCATTGGCGCCAATGGCTGATGGATCAGGCCTTTGCTGGGCCGGTGGGGAGGCGGGGGAGCAAAAGCAGTGGCCAGGCCCACGCCGCTGCCCCGATGCTTTGAAGGCGGTGCGTGGACAGGCTGATGCAGGGGGCACGGGCGCATTGAGGCGGAAGGCAGCGGGGCCAGTCTCCAGCTGCCGGGTGTCTAACGGCGGGATCCGCTTGTTTCCCCAGGGGAGGAGCGCTACATCTGCTGGTACTGCTGGCGGACCTTCAGATACCCCAACAGCCTCAAAGCCCACGTCCACTTCCACTGCGGCCTCAACAACGGCCGCGGCTTCCTGCCCCACCACGAGCACTGCCGCTCCTCGGACCTCTTCGGCCTGTCTCCGAAGGCGGCGGGCGAGCTGCCCGGCGCGGCTCCGCTGAGGCCCCCCGGCCTGCTGCAGCCCCCCGGCGGCGCCCGGGAAGGCATCAAGCGGGAATCCGCCACCTCCCCGCCCCTGGGCAAGCTGGGCCCGGGCCGCAGGCCGGCGGGGAAGGATGAGCAGGAGCGCGCCCTGGACATGAGCCTGGGCTCGGCCAGGAGCCACGGGCCCTTCCTCGGCCTGGTGGGCAGCTCGGCGGGGAGCAACGGGCTCAGCTTCTACCCGGGGGGCCGATCGGCCTTCCGGCCGGCCGGCCTGGCCAAGGCGGAAGAGGGCAAAGGCGGCGGGCTGGCTTTCGGCAAGGCGCCGGCGGGCGGCAAGGGCGGGCCGCAGCCCAAGGGCCAGGTGCCCCCGGGCGCGCTGCCCTGCGCCGGCGGCCTGCGGGCCTTCCCCGTGCTCTCGCACTTCGAGGAGACCTCGGCCTTCAAGCACGTGGAGCGGGCGCTGCCGGCCGGCCGCTACGCGCCGCTGCCCGCCGGGCTGCAGGTGGAGCGCTTCTCGCTGCCGCCCGCCGAGGGGCTGAAGGCGGCCTACCCCGCGGAGTGCGGCCTGCCGCTGCTGCCGGTCACGCTGTACGGCGGCGAGCTGCTCTACAGCGCCCCCTGCTACCCGCTCAAGCTGCACTTCGGCAACCTGCTCAAGTACCCGGACTCCGTGGCCTACTTCAACGGGCCGTCGGCCGCGCTGCACCCGGCCGAGCTGGGCTCCCTGGCCGGCCTGGACCGCGAGTTGGCGGCGCACACGCAGCAGCTCTCCGAGCTGGCGGCCGAGAAGAGCCGCGGCCGCCTGGAGAGCCTGCAGCCCGGCGGCGGCGGCGGCGGCCAGCCCGGGGCCGGGGCCAAGGCCAAGCCGGGCCACCTGTGCCTGTACTGCGGCAAGCTCTACTCGCGCAAGTACGGCCTGAAGATCCACATGCGGACGCACACGGGCTACAAGCCGCTCAAGTGCAAGGTCTGCCTGCGACCCTTCGGCGACCCCAGCAACCTCAACAAGCACATCCGCCTGCACGCGGAGGGCAACACCCCCTACCGCTGTGAGTACTGCGGCAAGGTGCTGGTGCGGCGCCGGGACCTGGAGCGCCACGTCAAGTCCCGGCACCCGGGCCAGAGCCTCCCCAAGGCGGCGGAGGACAAACGCGAGCCCGGCTTCCCGCCCCAGGAGCCGGAGCCAAAGACTGACAACGAGAGCGACGTGGACGTTTGCTTCACGGACGACCCGAGCGACCAGGAGCGGGGCAGGAGCGCCGACCAATGAGCTCACGGGCCCAGCACCGCCCCGCTCCGGCGTCCAGGGGCTTCCAAGCGCTGCAGCGGGCTCTGCCCTCCCGGGGAAATCACAGGGGTCGGGGGGGGGGGGGGGTCGGGGACACGCTCCTGCGAGGGGGGTGGGAGGGGAAGATGCTTGTTTTTAGCCAGCCACTCACACTCCCTTCGGTGCCCTTGTAAGGCGCCACCCCCCGGACCTGCCAAAGCCCCAGCCCTCGGGGTGAGCGTCAGTCAGCACCAGTTCCCACGCACCAAGCACCACTCCCCACGGCAGGGGTTTCAGAAATGGCTCCTTTGGACCTGCTAAGGGCGAAATAGGTTAGTTCTTAGCGGAGCGCTCACATTGCAAGAGCATTTGGAAGTTGGGCGTTCACACCACAGAGCTCAGTTTTGAAATAGGAGCACTGATGGGGTGCCTGCCTAAGAGCCGATCAAATCATAATTACCTCTGCTTAATACTCAGGAGCTATGTCTACCCTGGAGAAATATGTGGACAAAGCTGGTGTTTTGTCACCAAAACTCATAGTGTCTGTGTTACAAATGCCTTCTGTTGACAGTAAATCAGCAGAACACTGCACTTCTGTTGGCACTGTTCTGCCGTCCCCCCGGGAGGCAGAATGCCTTTCTCAATGGAATCTGTCGACAGAAAGCCAGTGTGGATGCTCTGGGGGGGGGTCTTCTGTCAACAGATGGCTTCTGGGACACCAGGTAGCCCTGTCTGCTGTGCTTCCAGTTAGCCATTCTGTCAAACGAGCAGCCAGGCAGTACAGCTGATCACCGTTGAAAGTGTGGATTAACAGAGCAATCTGCTTTCGTGTGTGGGCACAATCTGTGGACAGAAGTTTTGTTGGAAGATCTCTTCCGACAGTAAGTTCTGTCAACCAATCGCTCCAGTGTAGGCATAGCCACTGAGTCAATTTCAAAATTGAGACTGGGATCTGCAACAGTTGTTCATTCTGGTGGAGTTTACTATTTGGAGCTAAGGCTACGTCTACACTGCACACTTGTTTTGAAATCCTTTATGCAATCTGCACTATGCAAATTGCGTAAATTATTTTGAAATACCTTATTCTGAATGACAGTATGAAATTTTGGAATAAGGGGCTATTCCAAATGTTCCGTTACTCCTCGTATGAATTGGAGTAGTGCTGTGAAAAGCCACAGCACTGCTATTTCAGGATACCTTTGTCCCCTGAAATAGCAGCTGCAGTACAAACATAAGCTAAATTCCTTGTTATTTCAGAATAGCAAGCTTTGCAATGTGGACACAAGGTTGTTTTTTTTTGTTTAAAATGGGTTTTTCCACAGAAAACCCGCAAGTTTAGACAAGCCCCAGGTGCCAGTGGTTAAGCCGCCATCTATTTTGTTTTGTTCCTTTGTGTGGAGGAAATTGTGCCTTTTGGAAACAATTCTTTTCTATGTATTTTTTCTGCCACTTGTTCTAAGTATGGACAGTAGTCACAATTCTGCAGACGTATCTGGCCTCTGTACACATTGTTTACACTTCAGCTGTGCTTACTCTTGTCTAAAAAGAACAAACAAACAAAAAAGCATTGCAGTACCTATTAGGGTCATATAGGAAGAGAACAGGTACACAATTTGATCCAGTTGCAATTATTTATATCAGAAAAATATTTGAATAGCAAATGTAAAATAAATATTGAAAGCATGAATCTAAAAGCACGCATGATATCATTTTAAAGAAAATACACTCTTTGTTTGGTAGACTACAAATGTGGTGTATGTTTGTTTTATAATGAATGATGTACAGTGGACACAGTATCTTGGTTCTGGTTTGTCATGCGATTTTTTTAAAAAAATAAAGTTGCTGACAAACTACTCTGTTTTTAGTAGTTCTCTTATATGCCTTTGATAAGTTTTGCTTCTTGAAAATACCATTTTTAACTATCTAATAGTAATCAAAGGACTGATTCAAAGTTCATTGAAGTCACAAGGAGCCTGTCAGTTATCTTCAAAAGGGCTTTAGATCAAGTCCTAAATGAATTCGACTCGGAATGTTTTGCCACTAGAGAGTATTTTGAAACCTAAAGAGTGTATTTTAATGTTTAAACCATGACAGAAGATCAGCTGGATTTTTCTTGATGGCCAAGATTTCTTTAAAACACTTTCTGAACAAGGCCAAATGCAGAGATTCCCACCCTCTCAATTTAAATTGCTTTCAGATGTTAGGGAAAAAAATATCCCATATCTTCAAGCAGTCACATTTATGATCATTGTTGATTTCTGTTTCACATAGGCTATAATAGAAATGATATTTTTCTACTCTTTTGTGCCAAGAAACAAAATACATTGGATTTAGAGGCTATGGGTATACTACAGCACTTTGTTGGCAGATGTCACCGTCAGAACAGATTTCCCAACAAAACTGTCGACAGAGCGGGGTCATGCACAAAAGCCAATCAGGAGTGTGCTCAGCTCTGTTGGACTCACTGTCTGCTCTCTTGACAAAATAAGCACCTGGAAACACAGCAGACAGGGCTGCCCATTGTTGTGGATGCTCTGTTGAGAGAAGCGCCCCTCAGAAGCTCCCCCACACAGCTTATTTTGTCCACAGAATCTGTCAACAGCAGCATTATGCTTCATAGCTGAGAGGCAGAATGCTACCGGTAAAAGTGTTCAGTTTTGTCAACAAGCTGTCAACAAAATGCATTTTGTGTATGGACGTTGTGCTAGTTTTGTTGATGAAACCAGGGTTTGGTCCACAAAACTCATTAGTGTAACCATAGCCAAAAAAATCTCTGCAAAACAATGGTGAACATTCCTACCTGCCCAAGAAACGCACTCATGTAGGGCCACAGTGCTCTGTTCCCCTTCTCTTCCCATGGGTGCAGTCAGTCACATAAGCAATTCTATTGAAATCAGCCAGACACCTTGTCAGAGTAACTGCTCACCGGTTCAGTTTAAGGTGTTAACTATATGGCCTGTAATGAGAAACATCACCTAATCCCACTCATATTTCTCCCTTTTTTCTTCCACCAACCTTGGGAGAATAGAGAAATAGGACGCAGTCTTCTATTCTTTTTGCATCTCCACCTCTCCATTGATTTTCATATGTTCTTTCTTTTTCAGTCTCATGGAAAAGAAGGAGGGGGCTTTAGAGTATATTTGGGGCCCTTACACAGGCAAATTATCTTTAGATTCTCATGTAGTCCTATCAATCTCAATAGGCAGGGGCGAGTATTGCTTAGCAGGTTGCAGAATCAAGCCCTATTTCAGTACAAGGGGCAATATGGTGTAATTTGATATTCCAGAGTAATTGCACAAAGCATTGCCTTGAGACTATCATCGGTGTATGCTGTGTATATCTAACCCGAATATCGATCAGGGCTAGGAAATTTTGCAGAACAGCACCTGCTGTCTGATCAGTGAAGCCCTGGCCTCCCTTTCCATCCGGCTCCCATTAAAGTAAAGGATGTTGTCCTGATGGTGATGGGACTTCTGCCACTCACCTCAGTGGGAGCAGGCTATAAATCGGGCACTATTGAAGCAGGTGCTTATATCCTTTTCAAGAGCAGGAAATCTCTCATTGCAATCCCACAGGCGAGCGACAGGATCATGGCAACTACTTCACTGCCCTTTCCGGGAGGCCATAACTCCCACAACAGAGCAGGTATGATAGCCATGCACGAGGTACTTGCGCTGCCCAAGGCATTCGAAAGGACATTGTGCCACCCGGCTCTCCTCAGCCCGCACTGAAAGGAATGATTCTTAAAATCTCCCAGCAGCCTGGTATGTGGGGACTTGCCATCCTTATAGGGAGTGCACCTCCTCTGGAGTGAAGAAGGGCGTAATAAGGGAACTCTAATCTGTGGAGTATTTAAAGCACTTCTATCAGTAAAGTCTGCACATAAAGGCAAACAAAACCAACTAACTAAAAGCAAAATACCAGATTGTAATGTGTTGCTTACAATTCCTTTAAGTCTCTGTGGGAGAGTCACCACTGTAGATTAAGGAGCTGTACAATAGTAGATTTTAAATCAGAGAGCAATCTTTCAATTAAGAGGACAACACCCAAACAACCAAAAAGGGACCCCCTTAGTTCTCTAAAGATCAAGATGTCTTTTTTTCTCTTCCATACTCATAAAATAGCTAAGTCAAATGATGGAAAACTCAGGTGAAATAGAGGCATAGCTGTGTTAGTCTGTATTCGCCAAAACAATGGGAAGTCCTGTGGCACCCTATAGACACACCAATTTTTTGGGGCATAAGCGTTCATGGGCAAAAATGCAGCACTTGATGAAGTGGGTCTTTGCCCATCAACGTTTGTGCTCCAAAAAATCTGTCAGTTTATAAAATGCCACAGGGCTTCTTATTGTTTTTTGGGTGAAATAGAATAACTGCCATGCAGGGACCCTCACATCACATGGTGTTTGTTCGGGTATTCTGGGGTTGCACTATTCGCTGAAAAAGGAGGTATCTAGTTGGAATGGACCTTTAGATTGCAGGTAAATAACCCTTAACCAAAAGTAGATCACCTTACAGCATATTTTTAACTTCTGGGACAGAATCAGCAAGACCAGCAAAGTCACAAGGGTCTTTCGCTAACTGGTCTGTGATTAGCAGAAGGGCAGAAAGGATGAGCATTAATTGTTAATGGTCATTTAGCTAAAACAATGCTATTAGATTTCTCTTGAAAGGGTTTGAAATGAGGACTATGCTTCCCAGATGTGAGCCTCAGTTCATTGGCCTCCCACAAGTCTGCTGTCTTGTTCCCTCCCTCTGGAAAGTTGCTTCCAGATGGCTTTAGACTTCCCACACTGAGCAATGCCAGCTTATCCCAGGGTGAAGGCATGTGCCATGGGCATTTCCGAGATCTCCTCTGGACCAGGTGGCAAAGAAAAGGTGAGATCCCAGGCAGGCTGTGGTAGTGCCTGGCTGGAATGAGAGGTTCTAATGTAGTTCACAGACATTCCATTTGTGTGCTTTTGACTTGATATCATAACAGGTGCATCACCTGGCTCTGTAGCTTCTGCTACGATTTCGAAGACAGCTGTATTTGCGAGAAAAGGACTGAGCTGATGTGTCTTCCAATGCGTGCCTATCATGCAGCAGGGTGGATCCTGTACAAAAGTACCTGGCTTGAAATGCAGTTTCTGAGAAGCCAGCTTTGGAGTGTGATGCAAATTACAAACACTGGCAACCAGGAGAAGGGATACTGGTTTGTTCCCAAGCCTTCTGATGAGAAGGTGTGTGTGGTATCTGGGAGAAGGGAATGTTCTCCCTGCCACTCTCAGGAAAGGCAGGGCTGGAAGCATAGACTGCAATATATTTTGTGAACAAGTCCAGTTACAAAGGAGGCAGTGCAAGGCTGTCTCTGTACTTTGAGCACACCCAGGAGCCTGTCCACAGAAGAAGCCAAGCCCCTTTAAAAGCCCCAGTGGCATCACCTGGGATCTGAGTTGGCTAGTGCAACCTGCCAGGTGGCTGGGGCTGGCACCTAGGCAGTGGAGCATCTTCAGAGTATGACAAGTGTGGTGTAAAATTCTATTGGCTGAGTCCCCGCAGAGGAAGTTGCAATTGGATGGTCGTCAGGAAGGAAGGGGCATGAAATCACTGGCACTCTGTCTCTCCTCACTTAGAAGAATCTGCAATCTTTCTTCAGGCAGAGCTCATCTAGAGCCTTGTGGTCTGGAAAGGGCAATGTTCTGTTCTCAGGCCTGTCCTACAAAATAGTCAATTTAAGTTGTGTAATAACTGCTGGTGGTGCATGTCTTCACTAGGAACCCTTGCAGCAACATAAGGGAGGGAGTTCAGGGGGCTGACAGCCTGTGTTGTTAGCCTCAGGTGGGGCTCGCAGCTGGAGCTTTCATACCCAGGGATGTAAGCCCTATGCTGGGCTCACAGCTGGAATCCCCTGCCTGTCCTCGGACTGACACCTTGGGGTGTATGTGGGGCTTCAGCTGTAAGCACTGTGGGGGTGGGTGGCAAGACTATCAGCCAGCAGGCAATGTAAGTGATGAAGAGTCTGCACAGAACTGCCTCCCCCTAACTACATTAACCCAAGCTCTGTGCCTCTGGTGGTGGTGGAGTGTCTAGGGAGCAATGTTACAGTTCAGAAGCAAAGTTAGGTTGACCTAAGCTGCCCTACATCAACCAAAGTCTGTAGTGTGGACCAGTCTTCAGAACCCTGGCACAAAGGTGCAAACACCTTAGGAAGCAAAGTGTAAATGACTTAGAGAAATGCTCAAAGCCTGTAGCTACACTGACGTGGACATGAGTGCAGGACAGAGACCTTGTACTCTTAAGTGGTTGTGCGGGGTGAATTTCAACTCTTATGTTATATGTTAAGCTGTCATTGGTTCCTGCTCTCACCGAAACCTCTTCTAAATTTCTCATTGATGTCACTGGGAACAAATCTGGGCTCCAGATGAGACAGATTCTGTTTAGATTCCATGATTTACTGCTTGAGCAGTTGCTAGTGATCCAGACACAAACTGTCTTTTTCAAATCTTTCCCTGCCTGTGTTTGTACAGCTTTCATTCATACAGTGGAAAAGCAGAAGAATGGCCCAGTGGGGACAGCAGTTGGCAAGAAATCAGGAAAGCTGTGTTTTATTTTCATATCTGACACTTGTTTTCTTTGGTGTGCAGTAAATACTTGGCTAGGTTTCCCTATCTATAACGTAGAGAAAAATAATACTGAATCACGCTTACAAAGAGCTCTGAGCTATTTAGATGAAAGGCATGGTATAAATGGAAAGTAGTTACTTCCCATGTATTTAGGGACAGTAGAAACATTGAGACTAAGGCTAGGTGTACACCAGCTGCACAAGATTGAATGCTTAGGTTCGATCTTCCAGGGTGCCATTTTGCGCATGCACAAAACACCGCATTCCACTGTCAATATCGACCAGGAACTCCTTGAGAGCCACAAGGATGAAGGAATGTTAGCTGGAATTGCGCTCTCATTGGCATTCTGCGGTAAGGACAGGGACCAATGTCGACAGCTGCAAAATCAATTTTAGGTATGCAATCGGCATACCTAAAATTGCATAACAGCTGTTGACATTCCCAGTATGTGTAGACATAGCCTGAGAGAAGAATTATTCCTTAAAGATGTGGTTCAGTGAGATGCTTGTCTACTAAAACACTAGGTCGTATAGATGACCAAGTTTTCACATTTCCTTTTCTGTGGCAAGGACTAAATATGTTTTTGGGGTGGGGCAGAGCAGGGGGAATGAACAGAGAATAGTGAAGAGTGAAACAAGAATTATAGTCTTTTTAGCTTATAACCAAAGTGTCCTCTATTTACCGACTTATTAGAAATCAGGGCAGAAGCTCTTTGTTTTATGTACTGAGATGTCTCTTGTGCAGTGATTTGAAGTGGTCTGAAACTTTATTTTCCCCTGGAAATTTTTGAGTTTTCTGTTGAAAACATTGGATTTTCAGTCACAAATACTTTGAAAAAAATATTTTGGGAAAACTCCAGTGTTCCATCCAGCAATAGTTCTGATGGGTATTTTTGACTAGTTCTAATATTGACCTTATTTAAGCAACAGCTCAAAAGGTCTGTGTGGACTGTTTGGTACATTGTAGAAGATTGGTTAGTGCTGGGGAAATATATCCCCATGATCAGATGCAGTCCCATACAATCGCAGGATGAGATCTGGGGCCACTCTTCAGTGTGGAACTATGCTCCTCGAGCCCCATTATATAACACTGCAAGTTGTCCTGCAGTGTCTATATGTTACACCTGCATAGGGAGAAGCCACATATGCAATGGGTAGTTTACAGTTCTGTTGCTATAGACTTCCTGCTTCATGTTGAGCAAGTTACTGGGGCTCCTAACTTTAGATAGCAAAATAAGTGATCTGATTTTCAAAGCTGCTGAACACCTGCACCTCACTACCGACAACAATGATGCTTACCCAACAAGTATGTTGAAATCTTAAGATGAAACGGTAAGATCATTATTGGATAAAAGTAAATTTTTCTATTTAATGCTATTAATGTGTGGCTTTGGGGCCAGTTGCTAATGAAGTGCACAGCTAGGCAAAATTTGGTCATCTTTGGGACAGGGATTTGGCTGTCCTCACCCATGTAAAAGATACAGAGGCATGTTTTTGTGTTAAAGATGAAAACTTTTTGTTTTAAATTTGTACTTTAAAATTCACTGAATGTGCAAAAATATCACAGCAATTATTAGCAAAATGCTTAGAAGAGTCTTGAAAACAGTTACAAGTATGAACATATGTGGGTGTCTTTAAACAGCTGTTTGTCAAGTGCTGCAAAGTGGCAAGGTAACACAATTTACATCCTAGATTCACAAAGGTCTCTGAATGGACGGGGCGGGTGGCGAGGGAAATTATACTGATTATAGCCAAATGTTGATATATTTTTAGCAGAAGTCAACTTACTTGAAAGGATGTTTGAAAATAAAGTCACTGTATTGACAAACTTTATATTAAGCAAAACAAAAAAAAAGAGTCTGATGAATTGGTCACAAAACCTTGGGTTCAAATTTCTTTTGTGACAGAAGATACGGACAAGAAAGAATCCAACAGCAGTTGGCTTTAGGCTAGTAAATGCTGAAGCTCAAGGATTCTTTGTGATTTTCTTGTTTTTCCCTTAAAACCAGTAAAAAGAATGATTTTAAACTTGATGCTGATCAGTTGCTTCCTGAATTATCACCTTAGGTTAAACAGGAACATGTCAAGGTCAGTTCAGGCTTGCTTGAGTTCACTGGACTATAGCATATAAAAATCTAGGAGCAATGAGATGCTTTCAGGTATATGCAAAGTCAACCCAAGAAGAAATGGTTCCCAATAGCATGATGAGTTTTATAAATGTGTGTTGTACAAAAAACGGGAGTAAGAAAATCCTTAGCAATTGAAAGACATAGCAAAGGAAATGCATTAGTGGATTGTGGAGGTATATAGCTATGCTATGTTAAAGCCAATATTTTGAAATATGTAGGTTGTAATGGAATGTTTTGAACAATCTTTAAGGCAGTTTTGATTTATTGTAACATTTCAGTGATTAGCTTTATAACATATTATCCTGATCCAAAGTTAGTCCCCGCCTAAAGGCTGCATCTACACTTCCCCTCCCTTTTGGAAGGGGCATGTAACTGCAGTGGCTCAACAATGCTGATGAAGCACTGATATGACTATTCAGTGCCTCATTTGCATAATGGTGTCTACTCACTGCATTGGAAGTGCTGCTTTCAAAATGCAAAATAGCTGTGTAGAAGGCATTCCTTCAGAAAGAAACCCTGCTTTCGAAAGCACTCTTCTTCCTAAGTTTTTTTCAGGAAGAAGGGTACTTTGGAAAGTGGGGCTTCCTTTCTAAGGAACCCCATGTACATGGCTATTTTGCCTTTCAAGAGGAGCATTTTTGATGCAGTGAGTGTCCGCCATTATGCAAATGAGGCACTGAATATTCATATCAGTGCTTCATTAGCATTTTCGATCTGCTGCATTTATATGCCCGCTTTGAAAGGGTATTACAAAGGCTCGGATTTATTTTTATGTGGTCCTTTATACTAGTTGCTTCTGGGTAGTATCAGGTGATACACATTAATTTGAAGCCTGATTTGTTCTATGAAAACAAAATAACAGAGATTTGTAAAAAAGCAAAGCCAATGAATCTGAGTGTCTTGGAGTATGTTAAGAAGTAAATAATAATCTTTCAGGTAATAGCACTGAAGTCATCCGAGTGCAAATGTATAAACAAGTATCTTAGAAAAATATAACTTTTGGGGAGTTTATTCTAAAAATATTAATAATTTGCACTTTTAATACATATTTGAGTGTGAAACCCTGCTTGTGATTCAGATGGTTCACCACACTACTCTGGATGAAAAAATTGGCATCATAGTGCAGCTTTGCCTTTAGGACACTTTTTGTAATGCCCCACCCAGTAACTGTGATCAGTTAAAAATCTTTTATCTTAGTTCAGAATATAATTTACTTTCGTTGAGTTTCCATCTTACTGCTTTCCAGTGCTGCACCCTAGTTAAAAGCTTGGAGAAAAAAACAAAGAGCAGGTGTTCAGAAACAGGATTTGCATGTCAGTGAGCATCCCAGTAGCCACAGCAAAGAGCTAAAGAGCGCTTTCAGAAATGTCCTTAATGAACAGCTAGAGAGAATTATAGAACCCCACCTAAAAGCTTGACCTACTGCCACCTTTGGGATTTAGCCCACAATAGGAAATTATGCCTCTTTCAGCCTCTTACTCTGTTGAGAGTCTCCATCAATATGTAACAACTGACCAAAAAAAAAAAAAAAAGAAAGAACAGGCAGTGTTGATCAATCCAGAGGACTCTTAAGGTCACACCCAGTCTTTGATGTGACAATGTTTGGAGTTGGCTTTTGGACTGAGGGAAGTATATGGCTCATAACAATAACTTCCTTCCAACCAACAGCTCTTTGGGTAAATTATACTAGCCTTGCTCAGCACCCCCATCCCCCCAGTCGCAATATGAATGCATTTCAATTACGTAAAAAATAAAATTGAAATTGGCACTTCTTAGCATCATGCCAGAGGCAGCCATCTTGCTGGAAATCAAAGCCATTTGGACATAAGGAGGATCAGAAACCAACATTAACTAATTTTCAGCTTGTTTTAACAATGTTTTTACAGTCAGAAGAAACAATGACAAATACTTTCTCATAGTTGTTGTTGTAACTTTCTGTAACCAAGGACTGGCCTGCCTCCCAAGGTTTATGAGAGTCAGGGATCACCACTAAGCTAGGTTGTAGAACCTTGATGATATTCTGGAGAGGTTTTAGCTGAGTGCTGTAGGTAATCAGAGCAGTGGCATTTTTTTGCTTTTCTTGTTGAGTCTGTCCTATAGTAGGTGACTTCTGGGTACTCACCTGGCTCTGTCACTCTGTTTCTTCACTTCCCCAGATGGGTACTGTAGTTTTAAAAATGCTTGCTAGAGATCCTGTAGGCCTCTGTGTGATGGGTTGGAGCAAGTTCAGTTGTATTGTAAGGATTGCCCATAGACAATGGATCACGTGATGTGTTCACAATGAAATCTGGAGGTGAGCAGGTAAATATAGTGGTCAGTGGATTTCAGTTATAGGATGGTGTTTATGTGACCATCATTTGTTTGCATGGTAGTGTCCAGGAAATCAATCTCTTGTGTGGGCTGGTCCAGGCTGAGGTTGATGGTAGGATGGATCGCTGAAATCCTGGTAGAATTGTTCAAAGGCCTTATTCACTGGGTCCAGATGATGAAGATGTTATAGGTGTAATGCAAGTAAAGGAGGGTCACTCCGGAACGAGAACTGAGGAAGCATTATTCTAAGTTAGCCATAAAAATGTTGGCATACGGGTGGGGCCATGAGGGTACCCTTAGCAATGCTGCTGACTTGAAGATACATATTGAAGTAGTTCTAAATTTCCAAGGCACAGATGATGTTTAGAACAACAAAACAAACTTTATTTTAATGGACATGATATTTTATGAATAAAAGAAAAATGTACCTGTCTTTCCTTGCTGAGTGAAGAATGTTGGAAATAATAATAATCCTTCACATTTCTGCCCAAGTTTATGGAAAAATGGATCTTCTGCTGGGAGGTTACATGTAGGTTGAAGATGTCATTAGCAAAATAAAATTTCTCCACAAATACAGAATGGATCAGGCAAACGTATTTTGAATAGGTTAGTAACATCTGTATTAGCAGAATTAATAAACATTAAACAATAACTCTGAAACTATGTAACTCTTCCATAAATAAATGTTTGATTTATCACAATTTCAAGTGCTTTAATTTGTCCCATCCCTTATTTTTTTAAAATGGTAGTAAATGCAGACAATAGATTATAGTCCTTAAATTGCAGGATTTCATGAAATAGTGGTTGCTTTAAAGGTAGCTCAGTTAAAAGTGATGTTTTAAAATTTAAGTAATTTGAAAGTTTAAACACTGATTTTTTAAAATAGAAATGAGTCTTACTGATTAAGAGTCACAATATGTGAAAAAGGAATGATCAGAGCTTTTTTATTTTACCTTTAAAATGCCTTCCAGTTTTATGCAGCCGATGGTGCTAGGTTGTGAATACATCTCAATTTTGTTCTATTTATGAGCTAAAGAATGTGATCTGATAGATGGCATGTTCAACATATATACACTAAATAGCAAAGTAGTCTTTAAAAACTCCTCTATTCTGGTACATTTTTACATTGCATGAATCCTTTTTTGGTATTTTTTCTGCATCCTCGATTGACTCCTTCCAAAGAATTCAGAAGTCCAGCCATGTATGATTGTCTGACGTAGCTTAGGCCATTTAATATATGGTGTCACAGATCTAGATGGCTACACTGAATCCACCTCACTGGGCCCAATGTGCTTTAAATCTCCAGAATCTGTAATGAATCCAGGAACTGCCCTGATTTGGGGTCCCAAAGTGCACTCTCCGGGAGCAAACCATTCATCTAGCACCCAGTCCTGACAGTGGAGACCTTGCAGTCCAACTGCCTCGCGTCAGTTATCACTGGTGACCCCTCCAACTTCCACATATTTTAGACCAGCCTGCTCTCTGAACTACAGCTGTCAGGTGCTCAGGGTTTACACGTTAACTCTTCAGGGGAATGCAACAGATACAACACATACTGCTGGCACGCAGACTTTGAACAGTATTTTAGAGCACCATTGCTCTTTACTTAAATGTACCAGAAATACACATTGGCCACATCTACATGGTGTGCTGCTGCTGGCAGGATCATGCAAATGAGGGCACTCAACAATGCAAATGAGGTGCTAATCGACAAATCACCTGTCTCATTTGTATAATCTCACGTGATTGCTGTCCTGGCAGAGCCTTCTGTAACCACAAAACTAGCTGTGTAGATGGGTTCTATTGACCAAACCCTCCTTGTTGACAGTCCCTTATCTGTGACAAAAATGAGGGCCATGCTGGATGGGGACACTGTGGCGTCATGGGCACTGGCCTAACTACAGCCCCCTGTCGGGCCAGCCCCATGGGCTGGTGCCCTGGAGGGGAGGGGGATGGCCATGAAGCAGTCTCCACCTGTGGGCAGTGGGTGTGTTGGGTGCAGCTGAGGTCTCCCCCCACACGCATGCAGCATGTAGCACTGCCCAAAGGGGTGGGTGCTGGCTGTCCCCTGCAGCCGTGCCTGATAGCGGGGAGCTGCTCCCTGAGGTGGGATGTGTGGGGTGGACCCTTTGCCTGGGTGGCTGGTGTGTTCCCAGGCATGACAGGGGCAGGTGGCTGCCTCCCCCAAGGACCTAGGGGTTGGGCAGCTTGTAGTAGGGCTGTGAGTTGCCTGGCAGCCATGTGCAGGGGCCACCTGCCGGGTGCAGGTTGGACACCTTGGTAGGTATATGGCACAGGTGCCAAGCCTGGGTTGTGGGTTTCTGGTGGCTCTGTCCCATCAGGGTCCTTGGGATGCCCTGTATCTTCTCCCCCGAATGGGTGCATGCTCCCTATGGGGGGTGCTGGGAACAGGCCTGGTGATGCCCATGATGATGCTGTGGTGCTGGAGGACAAGGTGATGGTCAGCATGCCCTGGCTGGAATCAGGGTCAGAGGGCAGGTTGTTCTGTGGCTGTGGAGATGAACCTGGGTCTGAGGTGATGGCCTTGCTGGTGGAGACCTCCTTGCTGGTGTCCACCATCTCCCAGCCTGGCATCCCATCATTGCCCAGCGTCTGATGCAGGACATTGTAGTGGTGGGCAGGAGAGCACCCCTGCTCCTGATCAGTGCCTTTCCCACATGTAGCCCTGGCATAACTCCTTGATTTTTTCATGTACCTGTTGAAGGGTGTGTGCTGGGGGACACACTGCAAAAAGGCTCCTGCTATGTGGCCATACCCAGGGATATTCTGGCACTTGGCACTGGGGTACAGGATGAGTGGCTCATCAGCCCAGAGAGTCAGCAGGTCCCAGACCTTGGTGCTGGACCTCGATGCTGCACACTTGCAGCTCCCACGAGTGGACTTCTGGGATGGCTCGCAGGTTTCCTGGGAGGGGCCAGGGCGGTCCTGGGCAGCATGTGCCATGTTTGTACTGTCTGGGGAGTAACTCCTGGGGTGTGGGACTGAGCATACGCTGCCAGCATGTGGCTATGCCCCCAGCTTCCCACATGGGGCTTCTTGGAGCCCTGTTGCTTTGTGTGTGCCTGGAAGCAGTAACCATAGAGCCCCACTGGCTGTGGAGAGGGAGTCTCCTGGCTCCAGCTGCTGGCTGCCATGGAGGACCTATTCTGTCAGCAGAACTGTTTACATGGGCATTCTGTTGATAAAACACTGTTAACAGGGGCATTATACCTGAAAAGGGAGAGGTATAATGCTGCCGACTGAACAGCTGAATTTTGTCAAGTAGCTCTCGACAGAGTGCTTTAGCTGTGTGGATGCTCGGCAAGTTCTATCAACAGAAGCTGCCTGTGTAGGTGTAGCCATTGGGTATAATAAACCTTGTCTTTGTATCCTTGCTGCTGCAGAACAGTTTTTGTGCTGGGGTCAAATTCCATCCAGGTCATCCAGGGTCCTTCTGTTGTCGCACATTGCTTGTCTTCTGAGTCATGGAGCCTCCTTCTTTGGTTGGCTTGTATTGACCCAAAACTTCCTTTGTGGGTAGGACCACTGAAGGCAGGTAGGAGAACGAAGGGGGCAATTGCCCTGGGACCTGGTGTTTCAAAGGGACCCAGAGCTCCGGCTGTTGCCACTACTTTGGCAGTGCTATGGCCAGAGCACTGGGTCCCTTTGAAGTGCTGTGGCAGCACTGCTCTGCTGCTCTACCTGGCTGTGATGGAGGAAGGGAGGACCTCGAGCCATGGTCTGGATGGTGCTAAGGGCTGATTGTCCTAGGGCATGCCCCTTCTGCCCTTGGTCACTCCCCTTCTGGGGCTCATGGTGGCTGTCAGCCCTGCTGATTATAGGTCTGTGAGTTTGCATTCAGATGTCCCACCACCATCTGTTTTTTTTGTCCTGCTACAGGTTTGTTTCTCTTTTTCAAACCTCAGCTTCTGACAGACAAAGTGGAGCATGTAGCTTCTTCCAGTTCCAGCCTGCCCCATTACCATATCAGAGTAGAGTTGTTAAGGTTAACTGTCCTCCATTTTAGTTAGTCTGGGAGAGACATGCAGTCATAGGATTTACTCACTATTGGATGCCTCCTCCTGGCCACATTTGGGGATCAGCTACAATCAGATCAGATGCTCCCCCTTCGACGATTGCTTAAAGTGTGTCCCTCCTTGCTCTCCAGGACATGCCGAACTCCCTCTTTGTGACTCAGGGGAACTTCTTTGTGGCGTGATCTCCCAGACAGTGGCCATAGTTGTCCACTTTGGGGAGGGGGTGATGTTATAACATGGCGACATAGAACAGCTGTCGGCATGTCATTCCAGACAGACTTCTGCTCTGATGCCAGATCTTATGCTACTACTCCAGTCACTGGTAGGGGGACCTGGGCTTTCCCACTATTCTGGGTTCCAGTCCAGGGGCCTATGTCTAGCAGCTCAGGTCTGTTTGCTCCCAGACCCTACTGCTATTTCTATGGACTTCTTTCCGCTTCCCTCTTTGAGTTCCTGTCAGACTTTGTAGCTCCCCTGTCACTTTCCCCATAGATTGACTGCAGACTATTTCCTCTGAAGCCCCCTTCTGGCTTCAGCTTGCTGGTTTTATACAAGTTCACCCTGCCTCTGCCCAGCTGGGATTCACCATCAATCAGTGCTTGTCATTCAAGCCTACATCTCCACCCAGGTCTAGTCTATGAGGCTAATTAGACTAATTTAACCTACTGTGCCTTCTGTGGGCAGACATTCCATCACATATGGTTCCAGGCTGGTCAGCAATGGTGGACAGAAGTAGATGCAGGGATGCCCCATGACATGGTAGTTTTCATAGGAACAACTTCACATCATCAACCAGATTTTATAATTTGTACAGAGATTCTCCACATTTTCATACCCAATTCTCTAAGATTGTCCTATCACTGTCTTGTTTTCACAGGAGAATAAAAAGAAGTTAGACTTTAGAGATCTCTAGTGTTTGCATACAGGCATCTGACGAAGCGGGTCTTTGCCCATGAAAAATTATGCTGCAAAATATCTGTTAGTCTATAAGGTGCCACAGGACTACTTGTTGTTTTTGAAGAAACAGACTAACTCGGCTGCCGACGCCTCTGATACATTTGTGCTCTGACTATTGGAGTTGTAGGCTCTGGAGCCCAAAGGAGTCAGATGCTCAACTCCTATTGATATACAATGGGAGTTGCGTGTCCAGCCCTAACTCTGCTCATAGTATACAACTGTTTGGTTTTCTGAGGACTAATATGCTTTGCTCTAGCTGAAATTGTTGACTTAGTGGAGACTGTCTGGGTGAAGTCTGATTTCCTATGTCACACAGAAGGCCAGACTAATGATCTAATGGTCCCTTGTGGCCTTAAACTAAATGAAATGATGAAATTCCCTTGGGCTCATTTTAAAATCCCAGCTGCAGTGGTTTGAAAAGTAGGTTCATCTGTTGCTTGATTGCAGATCTTGACTCTCAGTTTTCATCAGGATCAACAAAGGTGGATTCTGTAGCGAGATCTGTGAGGGGTTAGGATCAGGAAGAGGTCAGAATTGATGCGATTCTTCCTCCTTGCCCAAGTCCTGCAGAAAAAATGGCACTGTTAGTACAGAAAACAGTGCCATTCCATGGTTATCTCTGTGCTGAGGAAACATAACAAGGATTCTGGGTTCATCTGTTTATTAGACATTCCACTGGGAAAAAGTCTAGAAAATGTTGGCAAGGTTATCCTCAGAGTTTTCAACTCAGCAGACTCTTTCTCAGAAGACAGTTGATCAAGGCTACTGGTTGATACAATTTTTGTGTCTGTGGGAGAGAAAATTATTATTATTGTGGCTTAATGTAGTAAAAATTAGCAAGTTTCTACTGTAGAGAGGTTGGGATAGGTTTTTCAAATGATAAAAGAGAACCATTTTGTAAAGCAGCTGAAGAATATTTAATCACAAGGCACAGTCACTTTCAGCCTTTCCAGGTGTTTCTTGATTGAATTGCTCAGAAGCGAGGCTTCAGTCACTGTAACAGCATAACTGTTCAATGACTCCATTTTCTAGAAAACAATATGAAAATACTCCCAAGGTTTAGACCACCTAAATCATCCTGTCAACAAGACAATGAAAATGTCACCTAAATTCACTTTATACGAAGGCAATTACATATTATTCCATCCAAACAAATGGTTACAGAGAAACCTGTGTTATTTTAGCCTTCCACAGAAATTCAAGTTCATCTTTTTTCTCTTCAAGGCCAACAACAAATTGTCTCATTTCTTTTCATGTCTTCCACTTTGTTTCTTTGCTCTGGCCAGCCTGTCTTCTGTTCTCTCACTCTCCTCCTTTTCCTGCTTCCCTTTTCTGCTTTATTCAGATTCTTATACCTTACCACCATTATAACCAAGGGCAAAGCGACATAAGTAACATCTAATATGTGTTCTCTCACCCTCTCCTCCGGGGAAGAACCAAAGTTCAGTGGACCATTTTATTTCGGTAGCGTTTTTCTTCTGTGTGAATCCTGTTTTATGTTGTAAGATGCAAATCGTTGATGAAAAAGACTTATGGGGCCTGATTCTCCTCTGGCGCTGAGGAGTTCTACTTTGAAATCAATAGAATTATTCTGCTATAAAAACAGAAGTGAGAGAAGTACCCCAGACCAATAATACATGCATGTTTTATGTCCTAGGTATGAAGTCGTATTGGACTGTAGAAGAGTTGATATTATAAGGAACTAGCTAATATAGGTAAAATGATCTTTCATTGGTAGAGCAAGCTTAGGCATATATTTCTGAGTATGCCCCATATTGCTACAGTAAACTCTTTCATATCTGGCATTCTATCATCTGGAACTCTCAAATAACAGGCATTTTAACCATAAGTAAATTTTAGTTACATTTTCCATAAGTACAATAAAGGGAAAGCAAATACAAATAAATACAGCAAATACAGTATAAGTTTACAGTGTGTACAGTACTACTGTTGTTGGCAAATAAAGTACTATCTAATCTTTATCTTTCTTTACTGTTATGCATTGCTAGGCATACCTCTCTATTATCCAGAATATTTGAATATCTGGCAACTTCCCGGTCTCAGGGCCGGCAGATATGAAAGAATTTACAGTAATACATAAGGGCTATTCTTTCAGTTCCATTGTTGGGGGTTTGGGCTTGTGAAGCAGGAGCATCTGAATTCTGTCACCATGACATCACAAGGTGATATGGCTCTGGATTTGTTACAAATGCAGCAGAATACTTGAGAAAATGGGGTCATGGAGTGGTGTTCACATTGCCCTCCCTGATAGTCCACGGCCTAGGCTGGGGAAACTAGGGATCCAGCCAGGAAACCAAATTTGGTGATGC
The DNA here is from genome assembly GCF_033958435.1 of Carettochelys insculpta. NCBI lineage: Eukaryota > Metazoa > Chordata > Testudines > Carettochelyidae > Carettochelys > Carettochelys insculpta. The sequence goes on along the minus strand of NC_134139.1, from coordinate 133,177,565 downwards.
ATCCTGGTCATGTGCCACTTGAGGCTTGTTGCATATACTCTAAGGGGATAGGAGTACAAAGAGTAGTGTGTTACTCTCTGGCTGTGTTTACACTACAAAAATAGCCTTGAAGTTGCTTACTTTGAAGTAAACAGCTTCGAAGTAAAGCATCTACACACACCCTACTTCGAAGTTAAACTTTGAAGTAGGGCACTACTCCATTCCTGGGAATGGAGGAAGGACTTTGAAGTTGGGCTCCCTACTTCGAAGTTAACTTTGAAGTAAGGGAAAATGTGTGTAGACTCTCTGCTGGCTACTTCCATGTAGTGTTTAACTTCAAAGTTAACTTTTCTCACAAATTTCTAATATCCCTCGTAAACAATGCCAGAACCTTTTCAATCTGCCAAAAACACATTCACCTGCCATTTTGTACCTTCTGAGATGGTAGCTGAATTTTTCCTTAGTACTGTTGAGGGGGCCAGCACAGAGCTAGGGGAAAAGAGCTCGGTTGGATCCTTCAGGATTACTGTCATCATTTCACCAGTGGTAATCAGCTGGTTCGGAAAGCATGTTCCTGCTTGCATCTTTTGGAATGCGAGTTCCATTCTGGAGTCCCCACCTTGGAGAGCTGGGAAGTGATCAGCACAGAGATCCAGGAGTATGGACTTTTGCTTCCAAAAGGCCATCAGCCACTGCTTGTAATGACAAACCTGCATTACAATGTGATCCTACAAATCCGTGCTTGTTTCTCAGCCCCAGAAGTGACTCTTCACCAAACACAGCTTGTCTGCAAATGCCAACAACCTTGAACTATTTATTGCTATGTCCCATAGTAATCTGTCCTCCACAAAACCACCCAGGTTTTTGCTGTGGCTCTTCTACTGGCTTTGAAAACACTGGAGAATCATTCCTCCTCGGCTTGTAGTTCTTTCTGACAGCCATGCACAGCTGTGTGGGCTCTGCACCTCTATCAGAGATGACAGACGATGAAAAGTGTTAGGCAGGTTGGTGGGATTTTTTAAAAATATAAAGAATGTCGATAGATTATGGTATGGAGAAAGTTACATGACCGGCCTCAGCCATTCAAATGTTATGGCACGGATGATAGTGAGTTGCATATGGGGAACCTACCCATGGTGCGCTACACAAACACTTCTGGTGAATATGTGCTATACTGATGCAAGTAGTAAGTAATCCATCATGTCTGATGATGATGTCTTGAGCTTGCACAGGCTCATCGGTTGTGGACTCGCATGTGGCTGAGGAGTCCAAGCTCTGAATGGCATGGGCGTTCTCAGTGGGAGCAATGGAATTGTCCTGGCTCTGTTGGTGCAGCTGCTGCTGTTGCTTTCTTCCTCTCATGAGCATCAATGAGGTGTACATGTCGCTGTTCTTCAAAGTTGTCATACGTGTGGCGTACGAGAGTACACCAGCCTGTTCAGTCTTTTGCATGCTGCTCTAGCTGATCTGGTTTTAAATCAGCATGAGTAATGTTGGCCTTCACGCTGATGCAAGTAAACAAATACATGTGTGTACAAGAGCTGCACTAACTGATAGATTTGTGCTGTTGTACTAATCCAGTCTACTGTATCGTAGACATGGCTCAAGAGTTGATTGTGATTCTATGCTAACTTGTGAAAATTACACACTGCCTTGTTCTCACTCGGTGTTTATCTCAGGATAGCAAATAAAAAAGTGTTTTTTTTTTCTTGTAGTGAAGACAAGGCCTGTGAGATGGGAAAGAGAGGGGAGATTTTTTCTGACTATGCATAAAGGCTGGAAAAGGAAATGTTTGGAGCACAAATGGGCCTGAACTGCAAACTTTTGACCTGACTGCTGTCAAGTTTTGGAGACTGAGCATTGTGCCTTTCTTAGAGGTCTGAGCCATATGTAACTGTGGATGGGATCTGGGCTTTTCTAGATGCCAAGTGGGTAATTTGGACCTGTGTCTAGATTGGCTCTGTGTCTCTGCTCCTGGATTCGTGCAAGGCAGCTCTGTTGGAATCACACTACGAGAAACTTGGCTGGAAAGTTAGAGGACTTTTTCTGTCTGGTCTCTGCTGAATATTGATGTGGTGTAAAGAGCATCCTGAATCCTCATTCGAGTCTGCCAACTCCTTGACCCTCCTTCTTGCCCCTGGATAACTATTACAGAGCTTGTAGATGCTGTAAATGGTATCTCAACATGCCCACTTCTATAGGAGGAAGGAGAAAATATATAGAGGGGATCACTTCAGATGTGGATGTGATCAGGACATGAGTCTTGGTTTTATTCTGCTGAAAAACAGATGGCACCTAACTTTTAGCTTGACTATGAGCCTATAGCTCCCATTAACACACAGATTTTTTGTTTTAAATAAATGATTTCCTACCATGCCTTCCTTCAGTTTTCAAGTATTATTTTCCCTGTGAATTTCATTTACTTAAGTACTACTTATGAAAAACTGTCTCTGGGAATCTTGTTCAAGGCTGTAACTAGTTGCATCAAGTGTCTTATGGCAAATAGCAGGTACTGAGTATAGCCCCTACCAGCTGTAGAAGACTGGTAAGCACTCCAACAGGAAAACAAAGACATGCAAATAAGGTGGGCTCTGCAATCAAATAAAGAGGAAATGATATTCACTTGCAAATGGATTTTGTGTTTGATGTGAACACAAAGGAAAGTGTCCTCTTGAAGGACTCTGAGATCCAGAGGCGATTATAAACACATCTTTTGGATCAGCAAATGTTTATAACATCCCCAGTATGTTTTTTGCTTCGGTCGAGATTCCAGGATTTTTTGTGTGGTGATGTTTTTGATTCAGACCCAAAGAGTGAAAGTGGACAGGGCAAAACGCACTTCTCACCACAGACAAACAGTGGAGAATATTTAAAAGGACAACTACGCTTCCATTTAATTTGAGTAAATTAAGGGATTTAGTTAACTAAACAGTTACCAGCAGTTTTCATGGTCATAACACAATAGTATTTGAATATTTCTGAAGTGCTGTAGGTGACTGAGATGCACTCACTTTATAACCCAAGCCTGATAGAGCAGTTAAAACTAACACACAGGCTCTTGTTCCTCCTCCATCTTGGCAGCATTGTGGATCCCATTAAGGATATTTTGTGGGGCTAGAATCTGTGCTGGAAGGACACAGGCTGAGTCTGAGAATGGGCAGGCTGGGAAATGAATCATGGGATTCACTTCCATCTTCTTTTTTAATTGCTGCAGTTTATGTGGTGCTCCATTATCTTTCACGCAGCGACTTTTGTGGTTACTGAGTCCAGGGGCAGTCCCTGGTAGCATGGATCCTGTAGAGTCATAATGTCAGAAACTGTGGGCAGGGCCGGGGGACAGCAAAGAAGAGGGGTTTGAGGTGAGAATAACTGACAGGCTCAGGTGTCCTGAAGCCAATGAGGATCCTACATGTTTGGCTCTATTCAGGGGGGGAGAAGAAAGTGGAATAAATCTTTGCATATCTATTTCCGGAACTCTCGTTGAAAATGCGACACCGGGGACAGCAAAGTATTGTATGCGCCAGTGGCTAGCTCCAGCTGCTCTTTCCCAAACCCACCTCTAGCTCTGGGGCAGCTGGCAAAAACTGAGCCATGTTGCCAGGCTATTTCCTGTTGTTCAGGAGACACTCCTGCAAGGCCTGTGTTCCCAAAGGCAGGGAAAAAGCATATGAGTCCTGAGGCAGCACTCGCTTTTTAGTGGACTAGACAGTCATAGCTCAGTGAGAAGGTATGCATCAACTTAGCTCCCGGTCCTCCTACTTTCACCACAGGTTCAGCCAAGTCCCCTGGCTTCATCCTCAGCATTTGGCAGCATTTTCAGTCCCTTCAGACAACATAAGGTGGCTATTGCAGGACTACAGCACTTGAAGTTGGGTAGTCAGATAAAAACCTAGAGCAGAGTTTGGCAAGCTATGGCCTGGGACTCTGTGGCCATCAGGATGCAGAGGGGGCAGAGTTTCTTGTGCTACATATGTCATCACAAAATCTTTCAGCTCCTGTTGGCTGGAAATTGGCTAATGGGAGCTGAGAGATTTTGCTAAAGGCGGTGTAAGCACAGAAAGCCACCCCCTCAGTGTGGAGAACTACATGGAGCAGCCAGTGGGCTGGAGCTGCTGGCAGGCAAGGAAGCCTGCCTGAGAGTGCTGCTGGACAGGAGCTGATTAGATAAGCACCTCTCAACCAAAGCCTACCTCTGGCACCATACCCCAACTGCCTTCTAGAGCCTGCAACCATTCCTACACCTCTCCCCTAGACCAGATCTCTTCTGCACCCTTACTGCTTCCTGAAACCTGCACCCCAATCACCTGCCTCGGGTCACCACCCAAACCCTCTGCACCCTCCTTCCCCACTGCCTCAGGTCAGAACTCCCTGTCACACTCTGCACCCATTCCTACATCCTACCCTGTCAGAATCCTTCCTGCACCCATGCCCTCTCCTGGGCCCTGCACCCCAGAGTCCTGCCCCAGATCACAACCCCCTTCTTCACCAAAACACCCTCAGATCACACACCCTATCCTACACCTCAGTTCCCTACCCAAAGCCCCCGTCTGCACCCAACCTCCATCCCAGACCGCACTCCCTCTCCGTAGAGAAGTGCGGCCCTTGACCACGTACCAAAATCTTGGACTGGCTCCACCACAACAGAAATGATTGCCCGCCCCTGAGCTAGAGGGCAAGTTTCATCAGGCATCAGAAGCAAAAGCGTGAAATCCTCTGCTCACCTTCAAGAGGAAACCCTTCTCTGACAGTGGCGCCCCCCATACATCTCTGAAACACATCACTTTCCCCTATGCTGGGCAATACTGTGGGCAAAAGGGCAAGGCAGTGCAAAGAAGTGGGGCAGGAGGAGTAGATCCCTGTGCCAGCAGGAGGGAGGTTGTGGCTTATACACATTTGGATGTTTGGTGGAGGGGAAGGAAGAAGGTCTGAGTGAGTGGGGGGCTGTGTGTTGTTGATTTCAAAGGTGGGGTTAGGGATATGTCTACAATCATCTTCTGGAGGTAAGAGCTCTTAATCAGTGGAGAAGAGGCTCATTAGATGAATGGGTAATAAGGAACAAGGTAGATTGATATGACATTTTTATGGAGAGCAGAGCTGAGTGGAGACTGGTTATTAAAGCTTCTTTTATTTCTGATTATACTTACCTACTGTCTTGGCCCAGCTGGCTGTGATGGGGTAGTGATATTCCACACTAAGTGGAGCTGAGAAGAAGATGAGAAAGTAGGATTTTCCAGTACTGGGGCGAGATCTGCTGGCAATTAGTACCTCTAGGCCCCACCAAAGGTGAGGAATCTCCCCCCAACTTCCACTCAGTGCATGGGACAGCATAAAGATAATGCACCAGATTCACACAAGTTGCTAGACAGAGGGGTAACCTCCCTGAACCAGCAATGTCCCTGTGTCCTCAGGATGAATTATAGTCAAACACATGGAAGGAGAGGAGGCTGTGAAGGTCCCTTTAGCTCTGCATTCTAGATGTTTGTTTCACAGGGAATCTTCAATCATCGTTTTAAAGAAAAGGATTTTTTTCCCTTCCCATCTTTCCTTGTGAGAGTCATATATAGTGTCGGATCTATCAATATGTCAGTGTTGCAAATTCAGATTCAGACTTTACTAGCTGCCAGGAAAACATTACATTTATCTTAGTGATGTGCTGATGATGTCAAGTTCTGGGAAAGAGCAACAGCAGTAGCTGGCAATTGTTCCTGTTATTTCAGGATTTTATTCCTGTGCTGGTTGCACACTGCTAGAAGTCAGGCATCAGCGGAAGTTTTCAGCAGAGGTGGGAGGGAACCTGAAGAAAAGGGAGAGCTTGAAATAAACGTGTTGGAGAGAATAGGACTAATTTCTTTTTTTAGAAGTAAAAAGACAGAGATTGATCTTTTTTTGCCATTGAAAAAAGTTCAGTTCTCAGTTTTCAAGAAATAATGAATTTCCCCTTCTTGTTTCACATTGAACAACTAGTTCTAATAAGGAATTTTCGGTATTTTCATCTTTATGATAATTTCAGACACAGTAACTCATTTGCTTTTAATAATGTTACTGAAAAATACCAGTAATTATATAATGGCTGCAGAAATCACATTTTAAGCAATGAAGAGAGAAATGATTTTTTTGATTGTAACTCTCCAATTTATATGTAATTACTAACTATAAAAGAACCTTCCTGGTATGCATAATGACCACCTTTTGTCCTTGCATGAAAAGTCGAGGTGTTTTCATTCAAGGTTTTGTTCTCTTCAGCTTATTTCTGGCTGGTTGGGGAGATAGAGGCAGCTGTTTTTATGACATGTCTCACAGCCCTTCTCCAGACTATTGAACATATGAGTTTGAAAACCAGCTGGGTGTATTCTTAGTCTGTCAAACCCAGTCCATAGAAACAAGAATTCTGGGCAAGCCAGTGGAAACCTGCCAATATTAAAAAAAGTGGTCCTTGATCATTAAAAATGTCTTTTAGCAGTAAATGGAAATTTTTAATTACCTGCAACTTCTGTAAGATCTATTAAGAATAATACAATAGAAAACATATAAACAAGAACACATTATATTTTTCCCATTATATTTGGCTTTATTGGCAATTTCCTGCTGTAGGGACTGTTCTTTTTGTGACCACACAAGGAATTCTGAAAGAAAAAAAATATATATTTCTGCTCTCTCATGGGCTCAGGTGGCTTATACGATTGTCTCAATGCTACAAGATAAGGTATAATAAGAATGATTTCTTTTTTGTCCTTTGAACGGAAAGATAAAGTTTGCACCTTCTGCCTGAATTCTACAGTTTGATGTCATCTTTCTGATGCAAATATGTCAGAGCACTGACAGGCGAAGAAATGCAGATGCGTTTTGGCTGGACTGGTGGGAGATGTGCTAGGAATGGTGACATTATAGAGGAGATGACTATGGCAAATGAGGTTCTAGGTGCCCCCACACCACTAGGATGGCAATTCTTTCTGGTTGTTGGGAGGAATAGATCATGAGGTGATGTACCTTCCCATGGCTGCACTCCATCTTCTGCCTCTCTCTCTTTGTGGGTCAGTGCCCCCCCCCATTCCATAAGATGCTGTTGTCTCTTCATGACTCAGCCACCCAACCAGATCTCTATGTGCATTGCCCCCTTCCTGGGTATCAAATTTCTTCTTCACCAGCAGTCCTAGGCTGTATTCCCATTCACTGCCTCATAGTGCCACTCCCTCAGTTGCTAATGGGAGAGTCTGGGCCCACTTCTTACACCCACCCACTGGAATTCTGTGACCTTCTAGCCAGCAGTCACATTTACTTCCATCTAGACCTTACTGCCTTTCTCTGAGCTTTGTCCTATCTCTCTCTCCCACTCTGGTTTTGCCCAATCAAATGCACCTCCCTTCTCCTGGAAGTGACTGCAAACTTTGTCAGCAGCCCCCTTCTGCTGCCATTTCCCCTTCTTTCTTTCCCTAACCCAGCTCATTCCTTCTCTGCTGGATCCCCTCACTGAGGCTAGGGATTACTTAGCCTACAGATTGGCCTGAGCTGTGGGTTATTGCATTAATTAGACCCTTTCTGTGCCTGTATTAACCTTTCCAGGAAAGTGTGGGGGTAAACACCCATCTCAGCATGCACAAAGGTTTTAGCGTGTGGGGAGAAAAAATGGTTTGGCTTTATATATGAGTGGAGGAAGAAGGAGCAAAACTTGACGATAGTCTGGATATATAGAGACAGCGGACAAGAGTCTCAAAAGGTTTGTCTACACTGCAATAAAATTCTAGTGGCAACGAGTTTTGGAGCCTGAGTCAGTTGACCTGATTTGCAGGACTTGGACTTTTAGACTAAAAATTGCAATATAAGCATTTAGGAGTCAGCTGGATTCTGGGCTCTGAGGTTCTCCCTCCTGAAGGGACTTCAGAGGCTGCACTCCATCCTGCACTTGACCATCTTCCACTGCAATTTTTAGTCCCTCAGCGCAAGCCCCACAAGACTGAATCAGTAGACCTGAGCCAGCAATGGCTGTGCAACAGGTTTTTATTGCCATGTGGACACACCATTAGCCTGAAAGATAATGACCCTGAATAACAGATATAAGAATAGCTACTGGCATCAATGGGTACGGATCCCTTCATGTCACAAGAGATTATATGACAATGCTAAAGTAATATGAAGCTGTGTGTTACAGGTTTACGATACTGTGTTAGAAGGGAACTTTTGACTCCCTCAGTCTGGAAAGGAACCTGGCAGAGAATTAGATGTACACAATTTAAGCACTGTCTGGGCTGAAATTTTCCAGAGTTGGGTCTTTAGCAAAACCAATTTAGTCATTTGTAAGAATGATGGTAGAGGAAAACAGGTAATTTTGCTAATTTAATTTTTTTACTTTTTTTACAGTTTTTTAAAAATTTTTACATTTGAGAAGAATTTTAGTCCTTCCATACTTTGGATCAGAAACTAAAAACTTGCGATGGAGGTAGTCTTGGGGGTTGGTAGTTCCTTTTGCTGTTTGCATGAAGCTCTTAGGTTTGTCTTCAGATAAGCCAGGAAAATCTCCATTTGAACACACGTAGTAGGAGTCTATGGAGACTTTTTGATAAAGTCTCTGGACATTCCAGCTGCAGTGATCATGCTCCAAACTCCATAGAACTTGAACTCCAGGTAGGACACAGTAGCAGCACGCCTTTGGCCAGGCAGAGTATTGAACAAGGAGCCAGGAGAGGATTGCTGTTTCTAGTTTTAACTCATCCTGTGTAAACTTAATTCAACCTCCTCCTGTCCATGCGTTAGGATAACCTTTAAATACATTATGCCTTATTGTATGCAGTATCTCTGCTTCATTTACTGCACAGGATGGTCTGTGAATGAGGCCAACACGAACAAGGATAATCTTCTGTGGTTAAGGCACTAAATCTCAGAGGGGTAGCTGTATTAGTTTGGATGCACTATATCTGCTATTCTTCACTTAGCTGTAGACTTCTGCTGTTGTGGTAGTCAAACTTATGATGAGTTGCTACAAAGGTGGGTAAATTAAGGTATATAGATAAACTTAATTCTGGCATTTTGAGGGCATGACTTTGCACCCTTAACATTTTTAATGCAGTTCTTTGCACGTTTTATTTACAGTTTTATGTATGCATTTATTCATTTGCTCAATGTGTTTTCGGTATTTTCCAAACAGATAAGGTGACACAGACCTTGTCCTGAACCACAGCCTGAAAAAAGGAAAAAAAAAGGACAAAATTTAAGGAAGAGTGAATGTACTGGACAACCAGAGTAGTAAGGACAATGAATAATACATAGGTACTTTCAGATGTTCAGTTCTCCTTTGCTGTGAATATTGTTTTCAATCAATTCCCCATCTGCCAATTATTATCTGAACAATTTCTTGTAGGGCTGAGGTGGATCTTGTAAGAAAAGCTGGACAATGGGAATGTAGTGATCTGATTTATTAGAGTAAAATGGGCATCCCATGTATTCAGTGGTAAATGGAGTATAGAAATGCTCAGTTACTAGCAATGGATGACCTGCTTAACCACTAATGGACTGCTTTTTCATTAAACTTTGCCTCTCACAAACCAGCATTTAAAACAAAAATCATTATTTTTCAGATACAGTTCCGGAGAATTTTAAGAGTAAGCTGTCCTGGTATATCAGATACTACAATAGGAAACAAATAATAAATCTTTACCAGTCATAATTTAGCTCTGTTTAAGAATCTCTGTTGGCTTTATAATGGTAGCATATTTTATTCAGTTACTGAATTGTGAGAAAATAAGCCACTAAGTGATCAGCCACTTTTACAGGATTGGCAATTTTCCCTAACAATAATAACATAGAATTTTTTAAAAAAAGTAGACTTTGGTTAAATAGGATTTTGTCCTCTTCCAAAAGAATCATATTTATTACCTCAATAAATGATGTGCAATCAAATATTTGGGGTAACTGAACCTGTAAGAGCAAAATCACCAAGCTACTTAAACATGCATTAACTTTATTACAAAATTCACTGTAAACCGTATGTGTCTAGCCCTTTATTGTTAAGAAACAGTGATGCTTTAGAAGACTATGTTGCAGCAATCACATTGTACTGGATTCAGACTCAGAGGCTACGTCTACACTAGCCAAAAACTTCAAAATGGCCATGCAAATGGCCATTTCGAAGTTTACTAATAAAGCACTGAAATATGTTTTCACTGCCTCATTATCATGTGGGCGGCCGCGGCACTTCGAAATTGACGTGGCTTGCCACCGCGCTGCTCATCCAGACGGGGCTCCTTTTCGAAAGGACCCCGCCTACTTCAAAGTCCCCTTATTCCTATGAGCAAATGGGAATAAGGGGTCTTCGAAGAAGCCAGGTCCTTTCGAAAAGCAGCCCCGTCTGGACGAGCCCCGCAGCAGTGAGCCGCATCAATTTCAAAGTGCCGTGGCCGCCCACATGCTAATGAGGAGCTGAATATGTATTTCAGCATTTCATTAGTAAACTTCAAAATGGCCATTTGCATGGCAATTTCGAAGTTTTTGGCTAGTGTAGACATGGCCTATGTGTCTCAGGCTCTTTCAAGAGATGTTACCAACTGTCTTTGCTAAGTAGAGCCAGATGTGTTGTGTCATTGTGATGTTTTAACTCTATGAATTGATCAAAGACCTTTATTCATTTCATGGAGATCCTTTCATAGCTGCTAATCTCAATCCCCTCTTTTTTTCCTTTTACAATTACTTTGGATGAGGCTGATTTAGATTTCTGGGGTGGGGGGACAGTGCTCTAGCCCACTGAAGCATGCACTTCTTTTCCAAACTAGAAGGATTTTAGCTGATTTATAAGAACATTGTGGAAATCATGGAATGTTGTGTCTGATACGATCTTCATGTTTTGGTAGGGAAACAACATGGGCTGGGTTTACATGTGCCCCTTCCTTTTGAAAGGGGCATGTTAATGAGTGTGTTCAAAATATGTTAATGAGGCGCTGCAATGAATATGCAGTGCCTCATTAGCATAATGGCAGCCACAGTGATTGAAAGTGCGGCTTTTTGAATCGCGTGCCGCCCATGGAGACAGGACCTTCTGAAAGGACCCCCCAGTTTTCAAAAACCCTTCTTCCAATCTGGTGTTAGGAAAAAGGGCTTTCAAAAACTGGGGGAGGTCCTTTCGGAAGGTCCTGTCACCATGGCCGTCTCTACACAGGCCACTTTCTTTGAAAGTGGCATGGTAATACACGGCCTGAAATATGCTAATAAGGTGCGGATGCAAATTTCCTGTGCCTCATTAGCATACGGTCACATGATTTGGAGTGTGGAAGACCGCTCTTCTGGACTCCAAAATGCCATTTAGAAGCGCAGCCCCTGCGGGGGTCTTCCAGAAGGAAGTCCTTCTTCTGGAGGCCCCTTCTTCCCAAAAATTTTTGGGAAGAAAGGGCCTCTGGAAGAAGGACTTCCTTCCAGAAGCTTCCCCGGGGTCACGCTTCTACACGGCATTTTGGAGTCCAGAAGAACGGTCTTCCAGACTCCAAATCATGTGACCGTATGCTAATGAGGCACAGGAAATTTGCATCCGCACCTCATTAGCATATTTCAGGCCGTGTATTACCATGCCACTTTCGAAGAAAATGGCCTGTGTAGAAACTGCCCACGGGCGGTGTATGATTCAAAAAGCCGCACTTTCGAATCACCACGGCCTCCATTATGCTAATGAGGCACTGCATATTCATTTAAACACCTCATTAGCATCTTTCGAACTGGTCATTAACATGCCCCTTCGAAAGGAAGGGGCACGTGTAGACACAGGGTATGTGTTCTGCTTGGAGAAATTAGGTGAGTGAGAATAAGGGCAACAAAACAGACAAAATAATTCAAGCATCTCTGCTTAAATTGTGTGCCTCTCAGTTTATTCTAACCTATTTAATAAGGCTTCCATCACCATAAGAATTGAGCACCAACAAATATTTAAAAAGAGAAATGACAAGAACAATCTAGAAGCCCTGTGGCACCTTTTAGACAAAGGCTACATCTACACGAGAAGCTTTTCCTGGCAAAACTGGGCTTTCGTTGGGAAAAACCACAGAGGGGCAACATGCAGAATGCACTTTGTTACATCTGTACCACCAGCTCACCCAGGGTGTTGGCATAAGGGATTGAACCTGAAATTATAGATGTTAAAGTGCTGTGCTCTACCACATAAGCTGAAGACCAGCTGGTTCTCAGTCAAGGCTGTAGAGCAGAGACTTCACTCACCCTACTACGTGATCTCAGTGCCTCTGGGGATTACTCATCCATCAGCAGCGTTAGACCTCTCCCCATTCAGGTTTAGTGTTTCTGTCAACAAAACAGCATAGATGCTCCAGGGCCCTTTTGTTGACAGACAGGGCTTGTAGTTCACCAGGCAGCCCTATTTGCAGAGCTTCCGGTCAGCCTTTCAGGCAAAAGAGGGCCAGGCAGTCTGGCTGCTCTCTGTCAATAGAGCAGATTGCTCTTTTGATCTGCTTTTAGATGTAGACACAATGTGTCGACAGAAGTTTTGCCGGGAAATCCCTTCCAACAGTGATTTCTGTTGACAGAGGCTTCTCATGTAGATGTAGTCAAAGAGTTTTATTGGAGCATAAGTTTTCATGGGCAAAGACCCACTTCGTCAGATGCAGCATCTTTGCCCATGAAAGCTTATGCTCCAATAAATCTGTTAGTCTATAAAGTGCCACAAGACTTCTCGTTGCTTTTGTGGCTACAGATTAACACGGCTACCCCTCTGATATCAGAACAATCTATTTCTCCTCTTTCTCAGCCTTCAGAGAAATGCCTTGCAATATCTAGATTAGCATAGGGTTTTTGAAATTTTTTGTTTTATATGTGATTGGGTGTGTCTGTTTAAATATGTTCACAGGATGGGGGATGTGTGTATATGAAAAAATTACTGAAAGACAGCTAAGTCAAATAGACACACTTTGCACTTCTGAACAGGGTGAGGGTAGGGATCATTATGTTTTCTAGTTGTGAGTTCATGGTGTAGGTCCCAATTTGTCAATTCCAAGGTCAGATGGTGACTTCATGATCATCTACTTGAATGTTCAATGTAATATGGGCCATACAACTTTCCCAAAATAATTCAGAGTGTAGTGATGAAGAATCCACTATGACCCTTGGTAAACAATTCCAATGATTACTTACACTCACTGTTAAACCTGTATGTCTTATTTCCCGTCCGAATTCGTCTAGCTTCAACTTTCAGCCCTTGAAGGCCACCATACCTTTGTCCCCTAGACTCAACAGCCCGTTATTATATATTTGTTTCCCATGTAGATATTTATAGACTGTAATCAAATCAACTCTCAATCTTTCTTAGTTAAGCCAAAAAGTTTGAATCTTTTGAGTCTATCACTATTACTTTAATCATTCTCTTGGTTCTTCTCTTCAGTTCAGCAACATCCTTCTGGAACTGTGGGGACCAGAACTGTACCTGGAATTTTAGCAATGATTGCATCAGTGCAAAAATGGAAGTAAAATATCTTCCCTATTCCTCAAGATGTCCCTGTTTATGCACCCCAGGAGCCCATTAACCCTTTTGGCACTAACTTCACACTGGGTACTCTTGTTTACTGTGACCCTCAGATCTTATTATCTTCTGGAGCGTTTCCCTTTCCTCATCTTACTGGCCCTTTAGGGTATTTTTTCCTGTTTTTCTCCATGCTATTGGCCATGGCCCTCCAAAGTCTTAGTTCACAACAAGGGCCTGCAAGATCTCACAGAACATGTCCTTCCTTCTCCTCTTCTTGCTCCTCCTCCTGCAGCCTGAGGGCACTGAGAAGGCACACCTGTAAGCTGTCCCACCAGAAGCTGCTGTTGAAAACAGAAGGATGTACCCACAGGACTTACAGTCACTATGGAAAGATGAAGAAACGTTCAGCTTGGGAGCACCTCCACAGAGGACTGCTCTCCAGCCCCAGCCATGGTGAAGTCCCACTAGGGATTTGGGTTGTGTGTAGGAAAGGATTTCCTGTTGATTGAAGGCATAGCATTTCAATCCCTGTTCCTTGGGTATGAATGCAGGACAAATGATACTGAGTAGTGACCCTATTTTCCATAGGCAGTGGTGTTTTTAGTTGATGTCTCAATTCTGAGGGTCACAAAAGCCAAAAGAACACAACTACTATTGACACCCTTGAGCACCCCCAAGCAGCTCTGTCCTGTCAGCCTGGGGATTGGTTAACCACTATCTGTGTTCAAATTTAAGCCCTAGAAGGAAAAATGCTTGTATACTTGAACCTGTGACCTCTGGGGCTTAGGGCATGATCCTCTATAGCTTGAGCTAAAAAGCCAGCTGTTGCTCAGTTAAGGCTGCAGAGGTGACTTCCTTTTTTGCTGTGTAAGTGTAGGTACCACTCTATGGGACACTGAACCACGTCTAGGTTTGTGAGTTACACGCGCACATTTAGGATGGGTGTACATGAGCAAGTTCTTTTGAAAGATCCCATGGAGCGTCTACACACAAAAAGGGTTCTTTCGAAAGTCAATCAAAAGAATGTGGTTCTCCTTTCAAAAGCACTCTTCCACTCCCGTTTCAGGAAGAGCACCTTATTTAAAAAAACAAACGAAACTGTCTGTAGATGCTTCAGAGGGCCCTTTTTTCAAAAGAGAAGTCCTCATGGCACCTAATTTTTCAATCCCTGTCCTGTTCTTTCGAAAGAGTGGGAGTTGTGTGGACACACTCTTTCAAAAGAGCGGATCAATCTTTCGATCTGCTTTTTGTGTGTGTGCAGATGCACTCTTTTGAAAGACCTTCTTTGAGAAGAGATCTTCTGGAAGGGTGTCTTTCGAAAGATCTCTGTAGTGTAGATGTAGCCTTACTCTATTTCCCTTTGCCTTCGTCAGGTTTGTCAGTGTTTGCCTGGTGGAACTGGCTACAGTGCAGCAGAAAGACAAACGAGTGCTGGCTCAATGTGGTTGATGTCCTCTGTTGTGTCTCCCCTACATTTTCCCCCTTATTCATGGCAGGATTTGATGCCTCTGAGTTATCCACAGTGGTTTCCCAGGTGGAGATGGGAATCTCTGTCAAGCATGGCCTGCAGTTCCTTGTCAAAGTGTCAGGTCTGTGGTGCACTACCACATCTATTGTTGCACGTCCTGGTCTTGAGGTGTCCTGGCAAAATTCCTTAATTTTCATGCAGCTTCTGACCCCTGGTGTATGCATTTGTCTGTATCCCCATGAAATCTGCTTGTAGATGTCCACATTTCTACATCTGAGCTGTAACTGTGCTTGTACAGCCTCTTCTTCCCATGGGACTAGGAGATCCAATACTTCTTGTCCACTCTCAGCAGCACTGAAATCTAGTGTGTTTAGCTGGTGTGGTTAGTTGGGCAGTTGCATTCATGGCCTAGCAAGAAAAGGCATTTCAGAAACATGTTTTTTGCAAGTGTGGGATGGTGTCACAGGGCGTGACTTTTCTTCTGCCTTCTCCCCACAGAGCCTGCAAAGACTCCTGTGGTTGTACCTTCACTGAGTCCTTTCATTGTAAGTTATCTCTACCCAATTCACAACAATCCCTGTGCAACAGCCTATTTACAGTCTTAACCTTGCCTTTGGCCCTCTTACCAGAACCTGAGAGGAACAGCTACCTCCCTTCTCTGAGCACTTGTGGAGACTTGACTCAGCTAGCCCTGTTCCTCCCTTTCCTTCACACCTCCTTCCTATTCCTCTTTTCATTAGCCCTGGGGGGTGGAGTTTAACTGGCTCAGTTGGCCAGCCTGATTGACTCACCCTGTCAGTCTTTTCAAGGGGAGCTAATTAATATCTGAACGATCAGAATACCAGGTTCCCTGTTTGTGCCCTGTACTCTGTCACAGGTGGCTTCCAGTCTCTGTGACCTCTAAGCAGTGGCGTTTAGACCTGTGACCAGCTGCTGGAGGACTGTTAGGGTTAATGCAGATCATGCAGCGTGTACACTCACACTCTGCCCCCTCTTCTAGTTTTACTGCACTGTAATGGGGTGCTTACATTGACCAGAGACAAATTTGAGTCTAGACACATAGGCTGATTTATATCATCCTAATTTTGTAGCCCAGCCCAGACCCAAGACTCTATTTAATGGAGAGCCACCACAGAAGGTGGAGCCCTGGGTAATGTGCTCATGGTGTTTTTAGCATATTGGCTTCTGTGCTTTGCAAATGGAATCGTTCTTAGAATGGTTACGTCTACACGAGAAGCATCTGTTGACAGAAGTGATCGTTCGAAGGGATTTCCCAGCAAAACTTCTGTTGACAGAATGTGTTTATACATAAAAGAGGATAGAAAGAGCAATCTGCTCTGTCGACAGAGAGCAGCCAGATTGCTTGGCCTTCTCTCGACAGAACGGCTGACCGGCAGCTCCGCAAAGGGGGCTGCCTGGTGAACTGGAAGCCCTGTCAGTTGACGAAAGGGCCCCAGAGTGCCTACACAGCTGTTTTGTTGACAGGAAACTATCAAGAAAGGCATTATACCTGAACACAAAGAGGTATAACGCTGCTGGTGGATGTGCTGAGTTTTGTTGACAGACTGGTGACAAAGTACTTTTTGCATGTGGATGACCTGTGGGTTTCCCCAACAAAAGCCCACTTTTTCCAGAAAATCCCTCTCATGTAGATGTAGCCAATGAGCGCCTACATTTGTGCTTGGAGGTCATGAGTAAATGAATCATGGTATCCAGGTCTGTGAGTGGAAAAATGGGTTATAATTTCTGGGCTGGTGGGGTTTTTTTGGTTTGTTTTTGATTTTTAACGGTCCAGTTATTTGAGCTTCTACTATATGTGAGGAATCAAAAAGAATCCCAAACACTGATCTAACAACCTGAGGGCAGATTACCTCAATAGGGGAATATGTCCTAGAACAGACAAGTTCTTCATAGCACTTTCATCTTCCATCAATTGCACCTTTTCTGTGTTTATCATTAGCCCCCACCTCTTCAGGCAGATGCTCTTTCTGCTAGGTTCTGAGAAAGTCTGAGATGAAGCTCTGCTTGATATCAAGGCAATGTAGAGCTGCATATTGTTGGTGCTTGTTCTGTTTCACCATCTCCCCACCAGGCTCTGAATGGATGCTGATGAATGTGTGTGTGTGTGTGTGTGTGTGTGAGAGAGAGAGAGAGAGAGAGAGAGGGAGAGAGAGAGAGAGGACTCTGCCTTGTGGAACTCTGGAATTGAGGGCTTTTGAGGTGGTGGAACAGCTATCCAAAAATGACCCTCTGAGTTTAATCTGAGAGGAAAGACCTGAGCCATTTCAGGGCTTTTCTGTTCATCTCGGATATCCCTGGGAGATGGGGCAGGAGTATATGGTGTTCACTGTATCAAACACACCAGAACATTATGCATCTGAATAAAGTTCAAATGATGGTTCACTTTTTATCCTATAGAAATGTTCATATTATTGACTGTGAATAGAAAGTAAATGGTGAATATAATACACAGTAACTCACGCTAAAACCTACAGGTGAAAAAACCCTATCTTATTTGTTATAGATGATTTTCCATTTAATATGCTGGAGTTGTTCCAAGGACGTCTTTTCAAAGGAGAAGCAGGTGTAGATGAAGTTTTGTGGAACTTGGGCTGTATTTTTTTGATAAAACATTTAATTAACAAGCATGAACACAGTGAGGCACTTGAAATGGAATTAAAACAATTGTTTGATATTAAACAGCACACATTCAATTTGTGAATGCAGTTGCATTGAAAAGCTTGAAAATATCAACAAATCATGGTGTGTTTAAAAGAGATATTTTAATTTTCTTTCAAGGCTTTTCTTTACACAAGTTCTAAGCTAAAAAATGTGGAAATGAATGTAAGAAATAAAAGAAAAGATATTTTCCCCCATAAGCATCAGAAGCTTATAATGCTTGCTTCATAGAGCTGGAAAGAATTCAGACCTATATTCTGAAGTACAGTACTTAATAACTATGCTCTTATATGAAAAAGTTACAGTCGTTACAACTTTGCCTGATTAGGATGTTGACATAGCACATTGTAAAATAATCCAAATAATACATACAACAGAAAAAAGTCCAATGTTCAGATGAGAGCTGGATGAAAAGAAGAAAGAAATTCTCATTTAAAGTTGGCACAGAACTCAGTTTGGCAAGCTGATGAGCACTGTGGACCAAATACAGCAAAACAGTCCAGAACATGGTTACTTCAATTTTAAGCACATGCCCAATCCCTGCAATTTCAGTAAAACTGCTCACATGCTTAAAGCTAAGCCCACCCTAAATGCTTTGCTGGATCAGGGCCAGCATACCCAGCACCTTGCAGGGTCCAGTTCATAATGCCCATAATATGGTGTTCTTGAGTGAAATCCTGGTTCTTTTGAAGTTAATGGCAAAATGTCTATGAACGTCAATGGGGTAAGCATTTCACCCCTTGTACTTATGCCTTTCTAAACATATGGGCCATTTTTGCAATTTGACTAAGATTGTGTACCCTGATTCAAGGTTTACAAGTATTATAGATAGCAATAATATTCCATAATGAAATGGGCAAAGATAAAAATAAGATTTGGCAAATACTTAGACCATGTTTGTGAAATAAAAAGTTGCATGAAGAAAAAGAGTAATTGGTCATCTTTAGCCAGAGTCCTGGTAGAAACAGGCACATATTCTATAGCGTTCCCTTTAAGGACAATAAAGGAACATGTTAATAATGTGATGGAATATATCCACATATTCACACCCCATTCACTATTGTAATAATCTTTGTAAAAAGCATGACTTGTAAACTATTATTTGAAAACTCAGTTTGCTGGTGCTTGTGAAATATGGGTGGCAACATTGTATGTGAAGTTATAAGATTCTTCTGTATGGAGTTATTAGCACCAAAAACTCAAACCTCTGTTCAGACAGAGAAAGTCAAACCAAACTGTCCTGAACAAAGGGATGTGTGCATTGCTTAATTTCCATTTGCAGTAAACAGAGTCATCTATCAGGAATAGAAGAAAAAGGAAGTTCAAACAGGTGATAAAATCAGCAGAGAATATCTTTCTACATGGACTGTTTGGCTTCTGGTTCTAAGCTGGAAATGTTTTTCATGAAGGGGGACTGAAACTATAAAAAAGGAGGGTCAAACACCCAATGTTACAGCCTATGGCATCCACTACACCTGAAGAGAGAAAGGAAGCAGGCACTGGACTCAGTAATCTTCTGGAGAATGTAATAACCTTGCTTGAATCTAATGGAGTTTGTTAAGTTAGACATTGGTAAACATTTTATCTTTATTTTTCTAATAACCATTTCTGAACGTATGCCTCATTGCTTGTAACTCACTTAAAACCTCTGTCTTTGTAGCTAATAATCTTGTTTTATTGCTTTATCTAATCCAGTGTGTTCAAGCTGCAGTGTCTGGGTACTCCATTTGGGGAAACAAGTTAGAACCTAAGAATGACCATACTGGATCACAGCAAAGTTCCATCTGTCCCAGTATTCTGTCTTCAGACAGTGGCCAATGCCATGTTCTCCAGAGAGAATGCACACAATAGTGAATCATACCTATTTCCTTTCATTCATTCCCAGCTTTTGGCAAACAGAGGTTAGGGAAACCACCCTGCCTATCCTGGCTAATAACTATTGATGGACCTATCCTTCAAGAAAGTATATGGTTCTTTTTTGAACCCTGGTATAGTCTTGGCCTTCACAACATCCTCTGGAAAAGAGCTCCACAAGTTGTGCATTGTGTGAGGAAATACTTCCTTATATTTGTTTTATACCTGTTACCTATTAATGTCATTTGATGACTCCTAGTTCTTGTATTAAGAGAAGCAGTTATAATACTTCATTATCTACTTGTGCTACACCATTCATGATTTTATAGACCTCAGATCATATCCACTGTTAGTCTTCTCTTTTACAAGCTGACGAATCCCAGTCTTTTTAATTTCTCCTCAAGTGGAAACTGTTATGGAAGCTGTTCATACGGAAGTAGCTCATATGCAAGCTGTTCCATACCCCTAATCATTTTGCTGGCCCCTGCCCAACATTTGTTTTTTCCTCAATGATTAAAGGCGTAGTTGCAATTTTTCAAAAATAACATGAAAAAATTAAAGAAAGATATCCTTTTTTAAAATGATTTTTTCTGATCTTTCCAATCTGCTCCTGTGTTATGTAATGCCAGGCCTTGGCCAAATTGTTAGGCTATGCTTCTTGATTGATAAGTGTGTACTCCATATAAACATGTAAGAGAGACTATAAATGAGTTGGGCTAAAGCCTCCTATTAGTCACACTTTATAATCTCAGACAAATTCCAGTAAAATGAATTGAGTAACTCCAGATTTACATGTCTGTAACCATGAGATTAGGGTTTGACTCTATTTCTGAGAGGCTCTTAATGGCTACGTCTACACTAGCACACTATGTCGAAGTAGCCTATTTCGAAGTAAGAACATTGAAATAGGCTACTTCGACACGTATCATCTGCACGTCCTCCAGGGCTGGTGCTGTCAACGTTCAACGTCGAAGAAGCGATGGGGTACATTGAAAGGAGCCGCCCCAGAAGGAAATGCGGAGCGTCCACGCACACAAGCACCCTCTTTTGAAATAAGGGGCCAGGGAAGCCCGCGGACCAGGTCACAGGCTGGACTAGCCCTTCCCAGGCAACAACAAGCCGCTCCTTTAAAGGGTCCCTCCCAGACACACCTGGCCTGCACAGCATGAGGTCTGCAGAGCAGTAGCCAATCTCTTGTAGACCAAGTCACAGCAGATATGGACACCCAGCAGCAGCAGCAGCAGCAGCAGCAGGAAGAGGAGGCCCTCCAGGTAGTCATCCAGGGGGCAAGCGCCCTGCTAGATGCTGCCCTGGAGGCCGCCCAGTGGTTCCTGCCAGAGGAGCCCTCCCCAGAGGCAGACGGGGATGCCCCTGACCACCGGGCTCCCCTCTTTCTCCCCCACCGGCTGCTCCCCTGCCTCTGGAGCTACCCCACCAGCTCCGAGTGGTGGAAGCAGCTCGTCATGCGGGAGTGGGACTACGATATGTGGCTCCGGAACTTCTGCATGCTCCAGAAGACCTTTCTGGAGCCCTGCCAGTGGCTCCCCCCAGCACTGAGGCACCATGACACCCAGATGTGGTGTGCCCTCCCCGTCGAGAGGAGGGTCGCAATAGCCGTCTGGAAGCTGGCCACTCCAGACAGCTATCGCTCCATGGGACAACAGTTTGGAGTGGGAAAGGCCACAGTTGGGGCTGTCATCATGGAGGTAAGGAGGCCCAGGCACGCACCCACTGGGGGGGGGGGGGGGGGGGGCTGGGTGTGGGGTTGGGGAGGGAGGGGCCAGGTATGGGGCTGGGCACCCATGAGGCTGTGCAGGGTGCCCTGGACCACAGCGGAGGAAGACACGTAAACCGCAGGGGCTATCACTCCGTGGTCCTGCAGGCCATGGTGGACAGTCAGGGCCGCTTCCAGGACGTGTACATGGGCTGGCCCGGCTGCACACACGATGCCCGTGTTTTTTAGGAACTCAGGCCTGTGCTGCCGGCTGGAGGTGGGGACCTACATCCCCCAGAGGGAGATCCCTCTGGGGGACACCACCGTGCCCCTCTGCCTCGTGGCGGATGTGGCCTACCCCCTCCAGCCCTGGCTCATGCGCCTATACACCGGCCACCTCAACGCCAGCCAGGAGCGGTTCAACGTCCACCTGAACCACACCCGCCAGGTGGTGGAGAGGACATTCGGCCATCTGAAGGGCTATTGGCGGTGCCTCCTTGCCCTACTGGACGTCAGCCTCTAAAACATACCCCAGGTTGTGGGCGTGTGCTGCATGCTTCACAACATCGTTGAGAGCAAGGGGGAGGCTTTCATCCAGGGGTGGGCGGTCGACGCCGGCACGGGCTTCCCCCAGCCGGCCACCGCACCCAGCCACCAGGCCTACCATGAAGGGGTATGGGTCCGCGAGGCCCTGCGTGCCCACTTCAATCAGGGAGACCCCATAGCACCTCCCTGGCTTTCCCCAGAAGACCCCCCCGCTCACAGCCCACACACCGCCCCCAACACCCACATGCCACCCCACCCAACAAGTACACTCCTCCAGCTTTTTGGAAAATAAACCCTTTTTTTTCTGAAACCTGATAACTTGTTTTGTTCACAACAGAAACTGCAACCAATATACGAAAAGAGGGACAACTACATACATGGGGTCCCGGAGGATGGCTCGGCCTTTGGCCCATCAGTCCGGGGTGGGGGTAGAGGGGTGCAACCCCCGGCAGGCACGGCTCGCGACCCCCCGCCATGTCCGCGGTCCCCAGCATGGCTGGCTGGGGGCTGGGAGGACTGGCAAGTATGACCGGGATGCCTCCAAGGGCCGGTCTTCAGCCCCAGTGGGCTCTTTGGAGCTTGCAGGTGGTGAGGCGGGTGGGGCGGCAGGCGGGGCAGCAGGCGGCAAGGCGGGTAGGGTGGCAGGCAGTGCGGTGGGGGGGGTCCCGGGTGGAGCAGCGGAGAGGGTGGGCCAGGGGGCAGCGGGGGGTGGGAGCCGGGCGACAGCCTCCTGGATTGACCCAGCTATGTCCTGAAAGACCCCCATAAAGTCCTCCCATGCCTCCCACTGCTGGGTGGACTCCTCCTGGTCAAAGCAGAGTCTCTCCTCTGCCACCTCCTTCTGCCACCGGAGAGCTGCCAGGAGCTGGGGGTCCACAGGGGCCATCTACAGAGTCCGGCAGTGGCGGGACCGTCCCGCTGCCCTTGGGGGTGTCTCCGGACGCTGGCAGTGGCTGACCTCCGGTGGGCTGTCGGGGATGACGGAGGGTGCCTGGCTGCCTGGGGCATCGGATGCTGCAGCTGGAGAGAGGGAGAGAGGGAGGGTAAGGCTGTTCGTACAGTGGCCTGGCCTGTGGCCCATTCCCCCCCCACCCCTTGGGTGCTGGGTCTCTGTCCCCGTTGGTGGGTGTGATGTCCCTGTTGGCTGTTGCCATGGCATTGTCCCCCAGCCCCCGGGGTTAAGGCTGAGTGCTGTCCATGGGTGCGGGTGCTGACGGGCACTGATGGCCGTGCTGCCATCCTGGGACCATACTGTGGCTGGGCGTTTGTGGATTGGGATCCGCTGGGGGTGTGTGAGGCTCCCGGTCGTGTCTGGTGCCCCCGCCTTGTGGCCCACGGGTGTGTGCTCTGTGGGGTACGTATCTGACTGTCCATTGCTGCGGTTGGGGGAAGCCCGGTGGTCGGATGCCCGGTTGGTGCTCTGGGAGGGGAGGTCGATGAGGAGCCCCCGCCTCTGCTGGACCCCTCCTCCGCTGTCCCAAGGGGGGGTCTCCTTGGGTGGGCCCCGAGGTGTGGGGCTGGCCTCCGGGCTGGGCTCCAGCTCCGAGGCCTGCTGGAGCTCGTCGGCCATGATGTCAAGGGTGGCCAGCGGGGAGGAGGTGTCCTGGGGGTCCAGGATGGCCCTGAGCTCCCTGTAATAGGGGCAAGTGGCGGGGATGGCCCCAGACCGGCTGGCCAAGTCCCGGGCCCGGGCATACCCCTGCTGCAACTCCTTCACCTTACTCCGGACGTGATCCGGAGTGTGGGCAGGGTGACCCCAGGTGGCCAGGCCCTCGGCCAGTCGGGTGAAAGTTTCTGTGTCCTGCTGCTTGCTCCCCATCATGTGGAGCACCTTCTCTTCACCTCAGAGCCCCATCAGGTCTCGGAGCTCGGCCTCCGACCAGGAGGGGCCCCACCTCTTTTTGGCTCCCTGCTTGGCTGCTGGGAGTTGCTGGGTCCCCTCAGGAGGGGAGCCCTGGGAGCACTTGGGGGGCTGGCTCGAGGCCATGAATGGTGGCAGTGCAGATCAGGGCCTCTGGAAAATGTGCAGGGCTAGCACGTGTGTGTGTTGCTGCCTGCACGCTCTCAGCTTCCTGCCCCAGGAAATCCAGGTCCGTGGTGCTTTAAAGGCTGCTGTGCGTGGGGACCATAGAGCCCCGCAGGGGCTGGACAGAGTGTCTCAACCCCTCAGCTGATGGCCAACATGGAGGACCCCGCTATTTCGAAGTAGTGGGACACGGATCATCTACACACACCCTACTTCGACGTTCAACATCGAAGTAGGGCACTATTCCCATCTTCAGATGGGAATAGCGACTTCGACGTCTCGCCGCCTAACGTCGATTTCAACGTCAAAATAGCACATGGCGCATGTAGACACGACGGGTGCTATTTCAACGTTGTGCTGGCTACTTCGAAGTAGCCGGCTAGTGTAGACGCACCCAGTGTTAGACATAATTAATGTGTCAGAGGCTGCTTCTACACTCACCCCCTCCCATCAGAGGTGGCATGGTAATGAGGTAATTTGAAGCAGGCTAATGAGATGCCAAAGTACACATTCAGCACCACATTAGCATAATGGTGGCTGCGTGAATTTCAAAGCACAGACTTCCAGTTGCAAATTGACAGTGTAGGTGTGGGTAGCTTAGAAATAAGCACCCCACTTTGACATTCTTTTGAATGGAAAACTCACATTGACCAATAGACGACTGGTCAGGACTCTGCAAGCCATGTATATAAAAGAAAGCACTTCTCTGACAAGTTGACATCCGTACAACTTCCTCCTTCCCCCTTCTTTGTTTCTATAACCCCACCTTACACCATGGAAATACTTAGATATTCCACAAATTGGGTATTTTCATGCACTATCCCTCTTTCCACTCTCAGCAGGTATCTGGCATGTCTTCAGAAGCAGCTTCTGCAGCAGTGACCATGCATCAAGGAGTACTGTAATGTAGTCCTGTGCCTAACCATTTAGATTTACCTTGGGATTGCCTAGCTTTTCAAAACTTAGTTCCTGTAGGCTGCATCTACACTACAGTGATCTTTCAGAAGAAGTTCTTCTGGAGGATCTCTTCCAAACAAAGAAAATTTCTCTTTCAGAAGAGCACATCCACCCTTTCGACAGAGAGTGTCCACACAGCCCCTGCTCTTTCAAAAGAATGGGTCAGGGATGAAAAAATCTTTTGCCATGAGGACTGCTCTTTCGAAAAAGGGCACAGGGAGCACCTACACCTCTATGAAAGAAGCTATTGAAAGAAGGTGCTTTTCCTGATCTGGGAGAGGAATAGGGCTTCCAGAAGAAGAGCTCCATTCTTCTGATTTCTGATCGAAAGAGTGCATTTTGTGTGTAGATGCTCCATGTGTTCTTTCGAGCAAGGGCTGGATTTTCTGAAAGAACTTGCTAATGTAAATGCAGCTATAATGCTGCCCTTGTAGTCTGAAACTCTCTTCAGCTCTTGTAGGATGCCTAAGCCTATGGCTCCACTCACAATGGCCAAAAGGTGTTCACCACCTTCCTAATAGTGGATAGCCTCTGGATTTTCAGACCAGGCAGATTTTCAAAAATCCCAGTGAGTGCATAAATATCACTTCTGTACTGGATTAGGTATATATCTTCCTCTATCGGTGCCTGTGCAGCTCTGAAATTCTGACATTTACGTTAAGCTTCTTAGCTGTAAATACTTAGATAACATCTGTACAGCAGCATTTCATATGGTCTCAGCTCCTTTAACCATTTTTGTTAGCAACCACATTTTTATTTTAGATCAGCCCTATAACACAGAGGTTCTCACCCTGTTTTCCCCATGGAGGGCTGTGAACAGATGTCGGGGGGTCATGGTTGTTTTGACCTTCCTATGTTGTGGAAAGAGAAGTCCCTACCAGATCAGTTTACGGAAAGAAGAATCCCAGTATATAAAAGAGAGCCATATATGACAGCTATATATGAGAGCCACATATATAGAGCTTTGTAACATGAAACTAACTAGCTAAACATTCCAGGAGGCGTAAGGTATATTTTTACTGTTCCAATACATAACAATTCACTGATTATCTTGGATACCTTATACATATTGTTGCTAAACTTTGAAGATTGTACTGTTCCAAGATTGGCATGCTATTTAATCCCATATACTAGGTAACCTTGCTTTATTATACCAGAGGTCAATAACCCACTGTTGCACAGAAAAATTGATTTGTTAATTAGTTTAATTGCCTCTTCTAATAATGGCACAATAAGATTGGCAGAGGAAGCTTGTTATCAGTCTGTGGTACTGGTAATCAGTAATTATGTGTAATGAGTCTTTTGTCTTGTGGTATCTGAAGATTATCTTGAACTCCTCATCACCTGATTTAGTAAATAGATTCTCATGTTGAATTTTGCTCTGGCCTCTCCCCACCCCCAAAGAAGAGAAATTATAGATTGTTAGGTGGAAGTGCTATTTGAAGCCTCAATTTTCTTGAGTATCCTCCTCTTATTGGAAGTACCAGGTGTGCTTAGTGACTGCAGCCTTCAGCTCCAGGTTCGAACTCAACTCGACTTCTGCAAAGTCTTTGATTTCCCTTTTGCTGAAGAGGCAATGGTTGTCTTGACAGCAGGAACAAAGCTTCATCCTTGCATTTGATATGCACCAAGGTTGAAAACAAGAATCAAAGAAGGCTTTGGAGAAATTAGTTGTTCACCTTTTTGATGGCCAAGGTTAGAGTAAATGCCTTCTGTAATTTACAAGATTAATGCAGAATTAAGAATTCTACTCAGGTTGTTTTACAAGTCATCACAGGCCTAGCAGGAAGAAT
The DNA here is from genome assembly GCF_033958435.1 of Carettochelys insculpta. NCBI lineage: Eukaryota > Metazoa > Chordata > Testudines > Carettochelyidae > Carettochelys > Carettochelys insculpta. Next base: position 133,151,105 of record NC_134139.1, on the reverse strand, counting down.
AAAAAATAATTTCATATGAAAAGATTAGTTTTGTAACACCAGGATTTTAAATATCATGAAATCTATGGTGAACTGGCAGAAGTCTTCCATGTCAGGAGCCTTCTGCAGACATCATGGCCTTCCTTGTTCCACAAGGAACAAGGGATGTATCAGCAGAGGGGTTTTCCTGACATTTGGTCTGATGTGGATGGGCCAAATATTGGGAAAGCCTCTCCTGACAGAACTGTCGGTAGGGGATATGGGAATACATTGCACCAGGGTTCCCCAAACTTTATATAGTTGAAACACCTTTTTTTCAGTACCCTTTTTTGTGGCCCAAAAATATAAATGCATATAAAAAAATGAAAAATAAATAAATATTCACTGTTTATTATTTATTCACAATAATAATAGTACAAAATAATATAAATCTTGATGTCAAATACTTAAGTGCCTAACTTATTTTTATTACCTTAATTACAATTTAACACGTAGAATTTTAACAGGAAAATATGAACTGTACCAAATTAATAGGATCATGCATGATAATTTGTATATTTTCTAAGGACTGGTATTTTTTTTCCCAAGGACTGGTACTGGGTTGCAGACCACACTTTGGGAAACACTGCATTTCGCAAATTGAAGACAAGTCTCAGCAATCTAGACATAGCCGAAGTTTGTTTACAGCCACCAGTCCTGCCTGTCAGGGTTCTGTGTTGTTATTTAGCTGTAATTTACCCCTAAATGTCTTCTAAGAGGCCAGTAAGCAGTGTAAATTCTGGTAATCCTGCTAGGTAATGTTGACCTCCTGCAGTTTGGCAAATGATGTCATTTGACACCAGTCACATCTTGAAGTGCTGGACTAGAGAGGTTCAACTTGCAGCACGATCAACATAACATACATCAGAAGGTAACAACTGGCACTATTGTCCCTCAATTTTCTAACTTTCCTGATGACTGTAGTTACAAGGACTGTTTCTTCAGCACTAATTACCATTAACAAAAATTTGAATAAATTGAAAAATATTACATCACTGTGTGACATTCTTGTGCATTTTTTTCTTCTGTTTCTGTTGTCTATAACAGGCATAAATATAAAATTAAAGAGGGAAAAATAAAATTAAAAAAACCCCAAGATATCACTACTGAATCTTGAAAGTAATATCACAGCAGCAGACTTACTAGAGCAATTGTAGGCAGACTTTTACAAAATATGGCCTCAGAGAAGACAATGCAGAAATAGAAACTAGACAATGGAAGGCTCGTTGGAACTCAAAAGAACAGGTTTTATGGTTATTGCTGTAAAGGTGAGACTTTGTGCTTGAGGGTCTGAAATACAAAGGAGCATGAGATATTTCCTCTGTTTCTGTGAAGGGATTTACACCTGGGCAGCAATATGACTTACGTACAGTGTAAGTCATGTGGTATCTGGGGTGTGTGGTTAGTTTTTTAAAGTCAAAGGGCCAAATTCATCTCTGTTGCAACCTCAGCGAGTGCAAAGGAATTAGAGCAGGAATGAATTTGGCACTGTTATCTACTCGGAACATGACTGTCTCTAAAGTCGTGGTACAAAATCACTAAAGAACACTGCTACTAAGGAGCATATGCCTCAAATTCATGTTTCTGAGAAAGCATCAACTACTGGGTAACAATATTGCTGACACTCCCTGCCAATAGCAGGATTCTGTAGCTTTACATTTTTCTAGCACAATGGGAAATGAACTCAAAAGATACTAAGTATTGTTGTTAGCTCTTGACAGCTCTTCAGGCAGCTTCTTGAAGGCTCGAGGTGTTGTCTAATCTGTGGCATCCTCCTCCTCCTTTGAAAGATATTTGAAGAAGCTGTTGGTTGGCACTGTGAACCTTCCATTTGAAAGACTCAGGACATGGCTCTATCACATCAACAGCACTGATGGGACTGGGCATACCCTCTTTTTATGCTCTTTGGAAGGTCTGTGTCATGCTTTAAAATGAATAGCAAATGCACGTGCATGTAGGAGATGAAAGTGAGGGACATTTGGCATTAGGTCTTGAGCCAGGCATAATGCAGAATGATGTTAGGCAATGTCTCTATCACCAGCTCTCACACCTAAATTGCAATCTAAATAATTTGCAACTCAAGTTCAGGGCCTCCCATGCCACAGTGAATGGACAAATGGGTTCTGTGACTACACAGATCCTCAATTGCAATTTTACTTATGGCTAAAATGAATGCCCAGGAAAATACACCCTTTAATTTTTATTTGAGAATTTGATTACTAGAAGATTGGACTTAGAATTTCACATGTATTTATCACCTGGTTAAACACATTTTACTGCTTAGCAGAAGCTAAATTATTTTCTATTAAGTGGAATTTAAGTTAATACTATTCTGATTAAGCAGGGGTTATTACCATTTACTTTCATTAGGCTCAATCAGTTTCCTGGGAGACAAGGACTTGAGGAGACTCAGCAGTTTGTAGGATCAGGCCTTTAAATGCATGTTTTTTCTCTGAACTGTATTTTTAGACTTGTAATATACATGATTTGAACTACTTTCCCCCTTTATGCTCTCTCCCTGCATCAGCCTATAATGATTTTCTTCAGGGACTATTAAAAATGAATATAGGACAGGTTTTTCTTTGCACACATTATGTGAATCTTGTGCACATTCCAAATGGAGTTCGTTCACAATCATATGACATAAAGTTTGTTTCTGCACAGGCCACAATATAATAGGAATAAATATGGCTACATCTACACATACCCCAAACTTTGAAATGGCCACGCAAATGGCCATTTTGAAGTTTACTAATGAAGCGCTGAAATGCATATTCAGCACTTCCTTAGCATGTGGGCGGCTGTGGCACTTCGAAATTGACGCGCCTCGCCGCTGCGCGTCTCGTCCAGACGGGGCTCCTTTTCGAAAGGACGCCGCCTACTGCGAAGTCCCCTTATTCCCATGAGCTGATGGGAATAAGGGGACTTTGAAGTAGGCGGGGTCCTTTCGAAAAGGAGCCCCGTCTGGATGAGATGCGTGGCGGCAAGGCGCGTCAATTTCGAAGTGCTGCAACCGCCCGCAAGCTAATGAAGCGCTGAATATGCATTTCAGTGCTTCATTAGTAAACTTCAAAATGGCCATTTGCTTGGCCATTTCGAAGTTTGGGGCACTTGTAGACACGGCCTATATGAACAAACCAAAACATTAATTCAATGTACAGTAGTAATAGGATGATTTCTTTTAATATGATGTATAATTAACCTGTGGAACTCACTGCGGCAAAATTGAAATAACTTAGTTGTATGTTAGGGAAAAGAAACAACAGACTTTGATATGAATAAGAATCAATTCAGCAGTTATGTTAGATAAAAATTACGAGTTCTCAGCCCTCTTGATTCAGGTGTAAGCTGATCAACAGCTAGAACCAGGTGATTTTTCACATACTTCCTCTCAATAGTATAATATTATACATATAGATGCACATATAGATGCCTCACAGAAGAAATATTGACTTCTTAGTTCCTAGAAAGGCATTACTTATATTTCACTCTGTTATGATGATTTTTGAGTGGGTTGGAGATTTTCTTGGATCCTCTAATTTTCTCCTTTAACTTCACAAATTTCATACAAGCTTTCTCCCATGATGCCCTTCATCACATAAACACCAAAGAAATGAAGGGTTCAAAGGAAACCTGAGAAGTCAGAAATGATACTGGCTAAGCAGGCCTCAAATTTTACTATATAAACTGAGGTCTAAGAAGGAGAGCAGAAGAAAGAAGGAACAGAAGAGTAAGAAGAAGAAGAGACCTATAAGAACTCCCCTCCAAGACACAGCCTAAGTTCAGAGAGGCCAAGAATCCTCTGCAGCACTGTGCAGAGGTGACTGACCTTGCCTGGCCAACAGGGAAAGCTTGCCTGCCTGATTAGGATTGATGAGCAAAGCATTGTATGTTTATAATGTATATTCTGCTTGCTCGACATTTGTTTCTAAATAGAGAGTAAGGATATTACTGTGCAAGGCTCTTTCACTGATAAAAGGTCCTGCAAGCCCACAAGAAGTTACACTCTGAGCCATAGGAATGGATAAGGGTGGGTATTGAACTTAACTGGGTTACACCTCAAGCCCTAGGAACTGGATACAGTGGGTCCCCCTAGAGCAGGGACAGGCAAAATATGACCATGGGTTCACTCTAGCCTGCCAAACCTTTTAAATCAACCCATGGCCCACCCTACAGCTGTGAAGTGGGGAGAGATTTATGTGGTGCTTCCTTCTCCAGAAAAATTTCTCAGCTTTCCTGGGTTGAAAACCAGCCAACAGGAGCTGAGAGATTTTTCTTGGGCTAGGGCAGCTCACGAAGCCCTCTTCCCTCCTCCACAAGTGCTGAGAGCCACATGGAACAGCCAGTGGGCTGGGGCTGCTGGTAGGCAGGGAAAACTGTTTGAGAGTGCTGCTGGCCAGGAGCTGCTTAAATCAGTGCGTCCTGGCCAGAGCCTGTCTCTGGCACCACAACCCAACTCTCTCCCAGAACCTGCTTCCCTTCCTACACTCCTCCCACAGGTCATCACCCAAACCTTCTGCACCCTTCTCCCACCCCCCTTCATAACTTCCTCTCATATTCTGCACCTGCTGCTACACCCTTCCTCTTGTCCAGTGTCCTCTCCTGTACCCACACCTATTCCCAGACCCTGCATCCCAAGACCCTGCCTCAGGTCACAACCTTCCTGCACCCCAGTCCTCTACGCCCAGCTCCTTTCTGCATCCAACCTCCATCCCAGACCCCTCATCTCCTCCACAGAAAAGCGTGGGCCCACTGTTCCTTTACTTACCAGAATCTTGGAGAGTCCCTGCCCCCCAACAATTATTGCCTAGATTGTGTGAGTAACAGAGAATTTAGTGAGGGCAACACTGTCTCATACTTGTAAGCTTCCTAGGGGCCCAGGCTGTCCTTTTATTCCATTTGTACAGCACTCAGAGCACAATGAAGCCCTGGCCAATGATGGGGATTCGTAGGCGCTATTTCAGTACATATAAAACAAGTATTAATATGTAACAATAGTTCTCCTTTTACGGGCTTTACGAGAGGCTGAACAATTCTGCCAGCAGAGGAGTGCTGGACATAGGTCTGTCTGTAGCTCATGAATATATCAGGTAACCAAGGATGTTGCTTCAATGATCTGGGGCTGAATACAGGGCTGCAGCATCACACCCACCACAGATTGCCTTTAGTTACTTCAAATGCCAATATAGCGAAAACATTATCAGTTTGGAATATTTCTTGACTTTAACTCTCTTCCTGAGTCCTCTTAATAGAAGCCAGACATCCGACTGTCATTGTCTGTACTAATCAGTAAGTCGCTACTAGTAATGAGTTCCTTTACTAGCAGGTGTTTAATTTTCATTCGTCATAAGAGAAAGAAAATGAGCCCGAGTCTCCCTTTGCTTGCACTGGTATAAACAAAGAGTACTTCAAAAACGTCAGCACAGTCACTCTTTGAAAACTGATGTAAGTGAAAGAAGATATAGGGCCCCTAATCAGTGAATATGTAGAAGTCATAGGTATTGTACCGGACACACTAGAAGAATGACAAGATGTAAGGTTTGTGCTTTCACAGGGTCTCGACCTGATTAACTTAACTTTTCTGGGAATTCCCTGGTATCAAGTTGTCCAGTGCTGAAAATAAGGCCTTCTGTTTCACCCACAGAATATGAAGCTGAACAAGTGAAACTGTCTTAAGCCCTGTGGATGGCTCTATCCATGCGACCGACTTGGTTCCAGCCTATCTCCCTGCATTTTAGGGTCTACAGGTGTCCCCTCAAGAACAGTCTGTCCAGAGAATCTGGGCTGTCTGACTCCAGTCTCACTGATCATAGTACCTCTTCTCCATTTTATAAACATTTTAATAAAACGTTACAAAGAAATAATTGATGTGCGGATTCCATTCTGTCTCATTTTACACAGAGGTTCCTATCACATAGACAAGTTCGAGTCTTATCACAGACTCAGTAGATTATATAATTATTAAAATAGTTTGGTCTTCTCAACAGGTAACCATGCTGAGAGTGACTATTTCTGTCTTTCTGTCACCTGTCTCTGAATCTAGCAAACTAGATGGGGAGTGTCCTCCCTCGTGGTGGGGAGTCTGGATGATTCTCTCTGTCTCTGCCCTGTGACGATATAGCTCAGTAGCCTTTCTCTGAATGCTTTTTTCTGTCTCAGAAGTGCTTTCTGTTCCTTAGGATGACTTGTCTCTCCTTGGTAGTCATGTCATATGACCTAGATGCCACTAGATGTGAAATCTTCACATCTCTTCAGTCCACTCCTTCTTTCTCTGCAGTGGCTAGATACTCACAGAAGTATTTGCAGCGAGGGATGGTAGGTCTTAGCTGACCTGTTCTGCTCTAGGGTCTATTTTCTGTGATTGTTGGCCATCTCATCTCAGTGGTAATTCCACCCTTCTTCGAGATGCAGCCTTTTCTGCAGGTGGTGATGCCACATGCTGAAGACTCTCTTGTCCTGGGTCAGGGGGTCTTGGATGTCCCCGGATTACACACATAGTAGCCAGTGTGCGTAAAACAATAACATAGGGGTCTCTCTCCTCCCCTTTGAATTGGTCACTAGTGATAAACTTGTGTTGCTATATAGTTTCTTTTGTCTTTGGGGAGAAATAGGTCCCAGGGCTCCTAAGACCTGTGTGAGGTTTGAGGCAGTGATGAGATTCAGAGTCCTGCAGACCTTTCTGCCTTGGTGCCCAAAGAGGTAAAGTAAGTTTTACTCTCCTGCTGTTGCTGTCCCCCTGCATGGGCAGGTCAATCGTGCTGTATATGTACATACAGCTCAAACTCTTCCTTCCACTGGGTCCCTTGCTTGGCTGGGTTCATGCCAGTGAAATCCAGGCTGCTAGGGGGCTTCAGACTGAATTCCAAGCCAGCTGCTGCACTGCAGATAACTCACAGCTCAGATACTGCCACAGTTTCATTTGCAAAGAATGAAGCTGAATGCAGGTTAACTTGAACAACTGAAACTTTATTAAACTTATGCACTGCTCTGTTATGGTAGAGTTGCTTCTACCCTAACATCTCCCATGCCATCTTCTACTGGTGTCCTTTCAACAACAGTCCCTCTGGGAAACATTTGCCCTCTGACTTCAGTTCCATTGATAATTCTATACCACCCTCAATTTTTTTTCACATGGTGGATGGCTGCTGTCAGTCCCCATTCCTCCATACTCAATCCCAGTCAGATGGTGGGACCCACTCTCATAGCAGGATTCAGTGTCTGGGAAAAGGGAGTTGTCTCTCCGTTGTACTAGACATTAGGGCTATGTCTACAGCAATCTTTCAAAAGAAGCTCTTCCAGAAGATTTCTTCTGAAAAAAATTTATTTTGAAAGGGCGCATCCACACACAAAAAAGCAAATCGAAAGATAAGTCTACTCTTTTGATAGCAAGTGTCCACACAGCCCCAGCTCTTTTGAAAGAATGGGTCAGGGATCAAGAAATCTGGTGCCATGAGGACTGCTCTTTCGAATAAAGGTCCCGCAGAGCATCTACACATGGTTTTTTTCAAAAGAAGCTTTCAAAAGGAGGCACTCTTCGTGATCCAGGAGAAGAAGAAGGCTTCTGGAAGAAGAGCTGCATTCTTTTGATTTCAGATTGAAAGAGCGTATTCTGTGTGTAGACTCTCCACGCATTCTTTCATATGCCTGCTCCATGATGACATGACTGGCTTTGTTCTTTCAAATGGCGAATCCTCAGATCCATTTGAGATATCCAATGGTGTGAAGCAAGGGTGCATGTTGGCCCCAGTGTTATTCAACCTCTTTTTCATGTTCCTCCTCAGCCACGCAGTTAGGGACCTGGGCCATGCAGTCGACATAAAATACAGACTCGATTGGTCCCTGTTTGACCTTCGTCGTCTGAATGCTAAAACCAAGACGCTTGAGAGGCTCATCCTTGAAGCCCTTTTTGCTGACGATTGCGCATTTATGGCACACAAGGAATCTGATCTCCTGCTCATTGTCAACAAGTTTGCTGATGCCACTTGCCTCTTTGGTTTGACCATCAGCCTAGGAAAACCTGAGGTACTGTTTAAACCTGCTCCAGGATCTGCTGCTCTCCCTGCTTCAATCTTTATTGAAGGAACAGAGTTAAAAACAGTAGAGAAGTTCAAGTACCTTGGCAATGTGATAGCCAATGATGGCTCACTTGACAAAGAAATCAATGCCAGAATCTGCCAGACCAGCCGGGCACTAGGACATCTGAGAGCGCGAGTGCTGAATCAGCACAGTACCCTACTGTCCACTAAACTGAAAGTGTACAAGGCTGTAGTCCTGACCAATCTTCTGTATGGCTGTGAAACCTGGACCTTGTACAGAAAACATATAAAAATGCTGGAGCATTTCCACACATGCAGCCTGGGGTCAATACTGCACATTTGATGGCAGGACAGAGTTATGAACCTGGAAGTCCTGGACAAAGCAGGAACCACAAACATCAAAGCCATGATTCTGAAATCTCAGCTTCGCTGGACGGGGCACGTCATACAAATGGAGAAGTCAAGAATCCCTAAGCAACTCCTCTGTGGTGAACTCTCCAAGGGCAAAAGGAATCAAGGCAGGCGTCACAAGAGATATAAAGACTGCATGAAGGCCAGTATTGCTCATGCTGGTTTAAACCCAGATCAGCTAGAGCAGCATGCAAAAGACCAAATGGGCTGGCGTGCTCTCGTACGACATGCGTATAACAACTTTGAAGAGCAACGACGCGTGCACCTCATTGATGCTGGTGAGAGGAAGAAAGCAACAGCAGCAGCCACACCAACAGAGCCAGGACAATTCCCTTGCCCCCACTGTGAACACCCATGCCATTCAAAGCTTGGACTCCTCAGCCACATGCGAGCCCACAACCAATGAACCTGCGCAAGTTCAAGACGTCATCGTTGGACACGATGGACTACCTACACTTTCGAAAAGGGACAGATTTTCCAAAACATCTTGCTAGCGTAAATGAGGCCTAGCTTCTCTAAGCTGGGATGTCTTTCTCAGAGATCATTTTCAATTCCAAGTGATCAGGGAGCTGAACTTCCTATGGAATTAGTACCTGTACAAGACACTTGTCACCCGCTAAACTGTGACAACCTGAATCTAATCATCCTGACTTTCCTCTCTGATCCGCTGAGTATGTGTGTGTGTGGGGGAGGGTAGGGTGGGGACAAAACAAACAAACAAACAAAAAAAACCTTTCCATCCAGACAATCTGGTAGAGAGAGAAAATGCCTTCTAGGCAATGGCCACATCACACCAAAAAACCTGCTACTATGTTAACATTAGGGTGGGAGCTGTTAGTCGGGCATGAATGGGATTTGAGGCTGATGGGAAAAGATATCTTCCTCTTGAGTGTGAAGGGTGAATGAGCTTACCTGAGCCTCACTGACCCACCCATCAGCTCAGATAGAGCTCTCACATGAGTGGTGGAGGTGGGGAGAGTCTTAAAGGATGACAGACCCTTTTTCTCCTCCTATTGTCCTGCCTTTGAGATCATGTAGGGGTGGGAGAATACATTTGACCTGCTTAATTTTTTTCCCTGTGAAAGAATAATGCTGCTGCCATGGAATACACGTTGTGATTGGTGAAAATGAATTCACTGACAAAAAGCAATTTTTTTAACCATTACATTTTCTATTAATTAGAATAATTAGCAGTATGCACTCCCACAATTGGGTAGATGAAGTATGTTCTTCCTGAGAGCTTTCTCTTTAAACTTTATTAATATCTTAGCTGTATATTCATGAGAAATAGACTTTATCAGAGGACCTTTAGCTCAGTCCTATTATGTATTATTCCATCTGTCTGTGATGAACCAGAAAGAACTATGTGTTTGGTCTTGCCTTATGGCAAATCCTGATCTGCAGTTGCTGTTTTCCCACACTTACTTAAGCTTCTTTGCACATCTATGCACACAAAGCAGATGCCGGTGCCACAACAGGCCTGAGAGCCTCTTTCTGAGTGTGAGACACTTTTATACAGCCAGCTCCTTGGGACTAGCCTCTGGCAAAACCAACTAACCAAACAAAAAGGCTGCATACTGTTGACATTAGACAATCTGAAACTGGTTTATTGCTTGCAAAGGCAAATAACATATGAGATCATCAATTATATGCCACAAATCTTCTGGGATACCCTCTCATTGTGTGAAACTTTTTGTGATACAAAATTAATTTGACGAAAGAGCGTGAGGCGTTGAAATTCAGATGCTTAGGGGATTTCAAAAGAAAATTGTGTGTAGGGAACTCAAGACATTACCGTGATTAATAACAAACAAACAAACATTCTTGGTAGCTGGTTCTTCTCTACTAGTATAAGATCCTGACCTATTGAAATTTAATGGGAGTTCTGCACCCCAGATAGCTAAATATGGAATCTCCTTTTTGGCACCTATCCCATATAAAAGACTGCTCTAGGAGTTCGCTTGGCATCCTATCCCACTGCTCATAAAGCACTGTGAAAATGTTTATTAGAACTGAATGGGCTCCTCACAGCAGTTTGTTTGATACATTCAGCCTCTGTTTGTTCAATTAACCTCAGACTTTGTTATTCTAAACTATTTAATGAGTGTTTCAAACATGGTTTCAGACTGCTGATTGCTTTTGAACTACAGCTTTTCATTTTTTTTGCGTAAAAAGACTTTTTTGAAGAAAAATGATCTTTTTATAGAGAGTGGAATTTTACTGAAAAATTATTGGCATTTTCAAACTTTCCAGTTTTTCTTTAACATAACTGTGAGATTTTAATCAAGATGTCCGAAATGAAATTTTTTAGTAAAATTGCGGTCAAAATTGATAATGACCATTTTTGTTTATTAAAACCACATTTTTAATAAACGTCAGTGTTCAGTAACGATTTTGATTAAAAATAGCGAAAAAGATATCTTGATAACGTTCACAAATATGAGTCCATTTCAAGCTGTGCAAAATTAAAAGAATTTTGAAATCACGGAATTTTCTGAAAAATTGTTTTTCTATCTTTTGATCATCCATCTTGTGAACCATTCACTATCACCACTGCTTTTAGGACTCATGTTCTCACCTATGATGTGATATTTTTTGTGCCTTCTGATCTAATGATTCCTAAAGCCATGATGAGGGCTGTACTAATACTTGCAATGTAGTCTCAGAGGGGTAGCTGTGATAGTCTGTAATGTCACAAAATAAAAGCAGTCCTGTAGCACCTTAAAGACTAACAAATTTATTTACTAGGTAATGAGCTTTTCTGGGTAAGACCCACTTCGAAAAATCTGAAGAAGTAGGTCTTACCTATGAAAGCCCATCGTTACCTAATAAATAAATTTGTTAGTCTTTAAGGTGCTATAGGACTGCTTATTACTTGTTGTGCATACAATCATACACAGTTTCTGTTTAGTTTTGCATATTGAATTATCCTGGCCATACTCATAATCAGAGATCTATTCATTTTGACATTTTAATCTTCTCTGTCTATTTTGATCATTATATCTTAAGATCAGAAATTCACTGGACCAAACATATATAGGGCCAGAGTTACTGCTTAGATTTCATAGACTGGAATTTTTTTCCTATTTCGTCAACTGCTTTGGGATACCTTTGTGATGCTGTGGAAATCATGTTAATCTCCTTATTTAAAATATAGAGATGAGAAGGATACCATCACAAATAACTTGCTTTGTGAAGACATTATTAAAAGATTGGCAGAGTTCTGAAATTATAGCTGTGAGAGTTTATTCAATACCTAAAGCTTTTTCACTACACAAAAAACACTCACAAATAAGAATCTATTCAGGCAGTATGCTATTGAGTCAAGTTCATCTAAGTTAAAGTAGTGCACATTTTCTGAAAGCTGTGGATGATTGTACATTGGTCAGAATTCACTAACTTTTTTTACTGTAATAAATTTCTTGAAATATAGCAAATTACATTATTTTCTCCCTTGACTTTGCCTTCTTTGTGCAGTTGTGATTTTAAAATGCTCTATTGTGTTACCTTTCTTTGTATCAGATTCTATTTTTCAGCGTATCTGTTAGATACAAGTAAACATTTATATTATGTGTCGACTGGTTCTTTTCATGTGCTTGTTCCAGAACGTACCCTCTAAAAATAATCACCAGCAGATGTATGCTGATCTAAAACATATTGGGGCAGACTGCGATTGACAGGCATATAGAAGGACAATGTGCTGCATGTCTCATCTTGGAGTGAACTCCTTAAGAGACGCAATCCACCAGGAGCCCTCCATGTGCAAGGGTTGTGTGCGTAAACCACATTGGGTGTGTTTTATGCTCTGCCTCTGTTCAGTAGAGGAGTCTTACAGTTCCAGTTGAAGCCAATAGGACAACTCACAAGCGTAAAATTAGGCATATGCTTAAGTGCATCAGTGGATAATATCTGAGTGCTCAGCTCTTCATGCTATAGAGGTCCAGCCCATGAAATTCTGGGTTCAGTTGTTAATGACGACCAAGATAACAGTAATTACACTGGCTCTCTGACATGTCTTAGAGTAGTGCAATGCGTTTAGGTTAACAGGGCCTATCTTCCATAAACCCATGTTGATTTGCTTTCATTACATTATCCGTTATTAACTGAGTCCTATTTCTGTATCTTCATTTTCTTGCTTAGGATCAATGTCAGATTCACAGACCGCTATAGCACCAAGGTCATCCCACTTACATAACATTAGCTTTCTTTTTTCAAGACTTCTCCAGTGTCCGCTATTTATTGGAAATTAATATTAATGGTCCAGGATGTGCCTCAGCCAGCTTTTAAAAAACTCTTGGATACGACTTATCTGGACTTGTTGATTTAAAACTGTTTAATTTAGCAGCTGATGTTTTCATCAATCATGATTGCTTGCATCTTAGGCACCACTAGTTTTCAGATCAAGATGACAGGCAATATAAAATTTCCCTGTGTTAGTTGTAGTGGTTTTTGAGTTAGGAAATTATTACCTCCCTTCCCACACATAGACTCAAAGATTTTTAAGACCAGAAGGTTCTCTGCCAATCTGGCCCAGGAGAAGGTTTCTTGCTGATCCCAAATGTGATGATCAGGTAGATCCCTAGCATGTGAGCAAGACCTACTGTCAAGACACCTGGGAAAGGACACTCCAGAGTAGTGCAGGGCCTACTCATCTATTGTCTCATCTCTGACTGTTGGGGATATTGTCTATTGGCTGCTGGGCCCACATGCCACTGTGGGCATTCACATCATACCATCTTCTCCATAAACGTATCAGGCTCAGTCTTAAAGCCAGTAACACTTTTTGCCTCATGAGTCCCCTGTGAAGACTATTTCAGAACTAACAAGAAGTCCTGTGGCACCTTATAGACTAACAGATATTTTGGAGCATAAGCTTTTGTGGGCAAAGACCTGCTTCATCAGATGCATCAGAACTTTCAGAACTTTACTTCTCTGCTGGGTAGAAACCTTCATCTAATATCGAGCCTGAACTTGTTAATGGCTAGTTTATACCCATTTGTTTTTGTGTTGACCCTTCCGCTTCTCTTAAATAATTATTCTCCCTCCCTAATATTTATCTCTCTTATGTATGTATGTATAGAGAGCAGCAACATCTCCCCTCAGGCTTCTTTTTGTTAAGCTAAACAAGCCAAGTTTTTTGAGTCTCTTCTCATAAGGTAGGTTTTCCATTCTGCAGATAATCCTAGTAGCCATTCTCCATGTTGAATTAATCTTTCTTAAAGATGGGAGACAAGGATAACACATTATTCCAGGTAAGATTCACCAGCACTGTGTATAATGGTACTAACTCTTCCCTATCTCTACTGGAAATGCCTTTCCAGATGCATCCTAGGAGTAGTTACAAATATTACTGTCTAATTACTTTTTGCTCAGAAATGAGTAACTAGAAATAATGTTTATACAAAATTGGCATTGTCACCAAACTATGCATCTGAAAGTTGACGATAATATGAAGAATAAATAGCGTGGCCCTCCACTATGGAAGGAAGAAGAGCTCTGTGCAAGCTTGAAAACCTTTCTCTCTCTCACAAGCAGAAATTTGTCCAATAAAAGATATTAAATCCCTTACATTGTGTCTCTGTGAGCTATGCCACTTTGTTCCTTCCATAAGTGACTGCATTGTTGCTGTTGTTCCTAAAGTTGATTCTATGGTTGCGGCAGTGAAGTGGAACTCATGAGATCTGGGTTTTGTATTCATAGAATTTTAGTTCATTTGGCAATTGTGGCAACTGTATGATTATTATTGACATTGAGTGATTCTACTGTAGACTCACAAGTCTGGACTAACATTAAATTGGGAGTTAAAAGCTATATTCAGTTGTGCTTTTCGGTCTATAGGCTCTCAATTTTCAGTCAATACTTTATTGATAAATTATTTTATTTTTTTAAAGCCCTGCTAGCTAACTGATTTTATATACCATGGCTTCGAAAGGAATCTTGTTCATTTTTAATTCAAGGCCTGCTCTGCTCCCACTAAGTGCCAAAAAAACCCCAAAAAACCGTAAACCACAATAATTTTGGCATTCTAGTGAGGTATTTTAGGCTCTTGCAGAGCTAATGCTGGCAAATGAGAGTAATCGGGGCTTCAATGTCAGTATAATGCTTTAAAAGTATAATTAAATAAATTATGTAAAAGTGGAATTATTTTAGTATGGTATAGAGAACAATGGATAGGAACAGATGTATAACTAAGATCTTAAGCTATCTTAAGCTTCTGATCTTATTAAAAACACTTGAGCTGTGATCTTATGGTTTATGATATGCTTTATCAAAGTCCATCAGTTGCTGATTTATAATTGCATAATCCATCTACCGGTCTTCATTATTCTGAACAATCCCATAAAACTGATATATTTTGGAGGGGAAGTAAAATATTAGCCAATATTTGTTAAGTTGCTGATCTGAAATTCTTTTATGCTAATCGCTGCATACTACAGTTCATGTATTATTGGTCTGGATGCTGCAATACAGACAGAAGAGCAGGTGGCATTTTTCTTTGACAAAATTTAGTATTCTGTTTATGTATGACTTATTCTTTCTGAAATGTCCAAAACCCTGAAACTTCTCTGCTCCTCATCACAATGTAAATTCGTAGATTGTAATATTTGTTTTGAAAATTTATACAGTGGCTGACCATATGAACATGTTCTCATTGCCTACGCAGGCCTTTGAGCAATTTGCAGCCTTTTGTTAGCAAATAAATGCTCTCTGAGCCTCCTACTTGAGCTCAGAGTTTACCAGCTGCTATCCACTACTAGGACTCATTAGAGGCCTGCTGTTCTGCTGAGAACCACACCACATGCTACACCATGCCTTGTCTGCATATTAGCCTGTTGCTGCTCTTTAAATTACCTGGTACAAAAGGTTGTTCTATTTCTCCATAGAACTACCATTTTTATCTTGTTTGAAGAGGCTCTATATCATGATCTCTCTAACTAATTAAGGTTCATAGACAGGCCACAGGTTGTTATAGACGATTCGTCCCCGTGGCTGATGTCATAGGGTTGGATTGTTTTCCAAAAGATTAATCTGACTGTAGCTCATATTCAGAAATCTCTTAAAAATATATAGAGACTTTTAATGCAAAAATGTTTTCCTTGTTCTAATCAAGGAGATTTAATGGGGGCCCTACTCCAACTACCCAATTAGGTGAAAGACATAATTTAGAAGATATTGTATATACTTCAAAATTGACTTGCTAAAGAAAGGAGAAATGTTTGAATTATTATCTGTAGGGCTTACTCAAAAACAATTTGTCATAATTATTATTGTTTATTCATTCATGGAATGCTTTTGCTATCAGAGCCGATATTTTTATTGATCAAGAAATATTTAGTTTTGGTTTTCTGAGATACCATTAATTAAAATGAGCAAGTTTGAGAGAGATCATTATTTTTAATCCTCATTGTAAAAGCCCCACAGCAAATCACCCTGGCTAGCTGTGTCTACACTATAGAGTTTTGTTGACAGAAGTCATTGTCGATAAATATTTCAAGACAGAATCTCTGTCCACAGAACATGTCCACACCTAATACAGGCTTCCTTGTCAATGCCTTCTGTCAACAAAGACCAGCCAGAAGATTGCCCAGCCATCTATCCACAGAACAGACAACCGGAAGCTCTGCAAACAGAGCTTCCCAGTGAACTGGAAGCCCTTTCTATCGATAGAGGACACCCCGGAGGCAATGTCTACACTAGAAGCATATGTTGGCAGGAAAAATCCCAACAGAACTGCTGTCGACAGATTGCTGACACACACAACCTGCTCAGTTGACAGAAAACTGCCAGGCTTCACTGCCCTCTGGTGACAGAAAGTGGGATGCCAGCTCTACAAACATGTCTGCCCAGCAGCTGGAAGCCCTCTCTGGCAACAGAAGCAGCTATATACTGCACTTGTGTTGATAGTACCCTGTTGACAGAGAGCTATGCCTCAATTTTTTGAGGGCCCCCGTCTGTTGACAGAACTCTCCAGTGTAGACACAGCACGTGAGAGGTATAACACTGCCGATTAAACTCTCAACAGAGCGCCTTAGCCGTGTAGACACTCAGCAAGTTTTGCCAACAGAAGGTGCCCATGTAGACGTGTAAAGAGTAGTTTTATTTTGTGTTTTAGTGATATGAGCAAAGACTTTCAGCAGAGATTAATGATTCTGGGTGCCTCAATTTTTGGATGCTCTGTTGAAATGCCTTAAAGGGGCCTGATTTTCAGGAAACACATTCTCAGCACTTCATGCAAATTAGACCCCTTCAAGTGGTCATGAAGGCTCTTAACATCACTAATTACTTTTGAAAATCTTGGCCACGCCTAAATTTGGGTGAAATTATGCCATACAAATTCTGGGGAAGGTTTAATGTCTGATTGTGATTTTTTGAAATTAAAGCTTGGGGTTGGACTTTTTGCTGGGAAGGCACATGGGAGAAGTGGTTGTGTAAAATTGATAAATATATATAGAACACGTCACCAAAAATAGAAATTAACACAGCTTTCTCCATTCAAACAAACTGTCTCTTTAATCTTCAATCGGGTTGGTAGCTTTGTGTTCTAGTCAATGTGGGGGATGCCTGGCTCAGCACCCCCAGAAGGGGTGGGGTCTTGGAAGAAGGGGGCAGTTAGCCCTTAGAGCCACCCAGACTGCAGCACTCCTTACCCCCTCAGTTCTCAGAGCTGCATGGAATAGCGTTATGGTCATAGTTCAAGGGAGCCTGGGGCTTCGGTTGCCACTGCTGCTGCTATTGCAATTGCCCCAGAAAAGAATTTGTGGACAAATGACCTACAAAACCAATGGATACAGTGGTGATATTTTCATCTTCTGGACAGAAAACCCAAACTCCAGAGCAGATTTCCACCACAACTTCAACCACCATCACCTTACTATATCTATAGAACTCTCCTACACAAGCATGAACTTTCTGGACTCTTCAATCAAATTTGGAACCCAATGGACACTACATACAAGAAACACACAGATCATCACTCTTATCTTTACATGCCCAGTAACCATCCCAAACACAGCAAAAAAAACCTGTTACCTACAGGCAGTCACTCAGGTTATGTCTACACTAGAACGATCCGTTCATAAAAGTTTCTGTTGGAAGATATTTTTCAATGAAACTTCTGTTGGTAGATGGCAGAAGGTCCCTTCTGTTGACAAAACTCTCTCGTGTAGACAAAGCCTCTAAGTTCCAAACTTGTTTCTTTCACCAACCGAAGTTGGTCCAGCAAAAATTACTCCCTCACCACCTTGCCAATCCAACTTTGTTCTTGTATAGGTTTCATCCTCAGGCTGTTTGGGAAAGTGCTGTTTCCCCAATAGGATCCCAGAGAAGAATCCTTCTTCAAAGTTATCTCAAGTGGAGAATGGTTTGGGTAGAAAAAGGCAGTCAAGATCCATAGCCGTACGTCCCAGTATGCTAAGGCTCAAATGTGGGACACAATAATGTGTGAAACAGACAAAAAACAAAGGACGCAAAAATTATTCAAGCAGAAAACTTAATATGTTGTGGGATTCTTTCCTTTTGTGTAAAAAATTCTTTGGCTGTGGCCACACTTGGCCAAAACTTCGAAATGGCCATGCTAATAGTCATTTTGAAGATTACTAATGAGGCGCTGAATTGAATATTCAGTGCCTTATTAGCATTAGGACACTTCCAGCCATGGCACTTCGAAAGCATTGCTTTCGAATGCCTGTGGCTCGGCGTGGCTCCACGGGGGTCCTTTTTGAAAGGACCCCGCGCCTTTCGAAATCCCCTTATTCCTCTCAGCTGAGGGCTTTGTCTACACTAGCTCAACCCTTTGAAATGGCCATGCAAATGGACATTTCAAAGACGATTAATGAAATGCTGAAATACATATTCAGAGCTTCATTAGCATGCCTGTGGCTGCGTCTCTTCAAAATTGCTGCTTTTCACTGCCACGCGGCCTTTTCGAAAGGACCCCTCCAACTTCGAAATCCCATTATTTCTATGAGCAGATAGGAATTTGCATGGCCATTTTGAAGATTTGGAATAGTGTAGATGTAGCCTAGGTGAATAAGGGGATTTCAAAAGTTGTGGGGTCTTTTTGAAAAGGAACCCCGTGTAGCTGTGCCAAGCCGCGGCCATTCAAAAGTGGTGCTTTCAAAGTGCCACGGCCGGACGTGTCCGAATGCTAATGAGGCGCTGAATATTCAACTCAGCACCTCATTAGTAATCTTCAAAATGGCCAGCTGCATGGCTATTTCGAAGTTTTGGCCAAAGGTGGCCACAGCCTTTCTGTATAGGTTTAATGATTCTTTATTTTTGATGTAAGTTATTTTCAACACTAGAAGTGAGGAGATGACAGAGGTAACTCTGGGATTAACATAAGTGATTTTTCTAGAAATGAAGGACATTTGAGAGCAATGGTGCAGGTGCAATTACCTGTTTTGCTTTTTGGGTCATGCAGTGTTAGGGCATGGTCAGATCTGTTTTGGTTTAATTAGCTGGGGAATAATTATTTACACGCCAAAGGAGAATTAATGTGGAGAAATAAATTCTATATCTAGGCATATTGTTAACTCAAAGCTGAAGTTGGTGGGAAGCTAATAATTAAAAGAGAGGATAAATGTGAAAGTGGGCATAAGGTGACAAAATAATCAGCAACATCCATATTCTGGATTTGATTTTCAATTATGACAGAGAGAATTACAGGTTTACTCTGTTTTATTCTGTTACCTGGATACAGTCTGTAATGTATGAGTCACTCATGGGTGTGATTCCTGGCTCAGATATGCTTAAAATCCAGTAGGAGACTAGCAGATAATCTCACTAGAAAACAGAATGTGGCAGAGTGTGGTGGTTAATGATTTATGGTTTGAATTGATGACTGGATACAGTTTAATGTCATTTCAGAGCACGGGAAGGGAAAGTCTGCTATCTTGCCTTAGAAAACAGCTGGGTCACAGAAAACTTTGTATGGTCAGTTTAGGGTCACTTATCTGTCAGAGAGATTCACATATAGGAATACTTTGGAGATGATAAGATATCTGAAGCAGATGACAAAAGCATGTTCCATACCAAGTTCAGAAGGGTTGCTGATTGCTCCAGCTTCAACAAACACAAATTCAGATCTTGACTATGAAAGGCACTAGTCTTCTTCAAGATTCTCCTCTAAACATTTCTTATGGCTGGAGTTGCAACAATAATCTCCGTTCAGGCAAACCCCACTGTTGGTCTTGCTCCTGATAATGCCCACATTACAAAACAAAACAGTTTTTAAATAAAAAGCTCCCCTGTGAACTCCTCCCACCTCATGTTGGCACCGTATTTTTCGCCTTCTATCTATTAATAGCTTCTTTAACTCTATAAATTGTATTATGAGCTCCTCAAGACAGAATCCATGCAATTAATGTTTGCTTCCAGTAGTTCCCACAATGCTCTAGGCACTATACATGCATCTATATCCAACAAGCCATAGGATCTACTCAAAAGTGCTTCCACTCTACAAACATTAACCAGACAGAGAGATGGCCAGTGCATGATTGGTCACCTTACGACCATACAAAGTTTTAATGACACAATGTTGTTTTTATATGCCAGTTATCCCAAACAACCTCTATAACCATGCTAAGAGATGTCTCGTTTCTTGTAGGCATCCCTGCTCTGAAAAAAACCACACAGTTTAAACAGACAGAGACAGATGCAGAGTGGGGGAAGGTACGTACCATACTCCGGCTCATGATCTACACAATAGTAGGCACCATTGTGATTAACTGTATGGTTTTTGTCTTTCACTCAAAAATATTTCATGTCCATTCTTGTCCTCCATTCAACACTGTGTCAATGACCCATGCAACTCCCAGTGCCCATGAGTCCCAGCTAGCTTAACATTCAACCCCTCTTTTTGTATAAGTAAGCAGTGACTCATAAGGCAAATAAGTAGCTGAAAATGAGTACCATGAATGAAGTGGGTCTTCCGTAGGAATTTGCATGGAGAGAGGGCAGTAACGTAGTGGGACAGCTCAGGAAGAGCATTTTATATCTATCTATCTGTGTATTGAAGTGGAAGAAACCATGGAGACACCTGTGGGAGAATTATGCAAGTGGTAGCATTTTGTAGGGATTGAATGGGGCAAGCTCACTATCGCAGAGGAAGACCTTGGAGCAGTGACAACAGGAGAGGATGAAGGTCTGCATGAGATTTAAATATAAAAAGAAAAAGACATATTTCAGAGAGATTTTGGAAGAAGAGCTGGCTGATTAGGGTGCAGCTTGTTTATGGACAAATCAGCACAAAAACAGCACAAGCTTATGAGAACAAAATCAGAAAGTCTGAGGCACAAAAAGAGCTACAACTAGTAATGACCATGAAAGGCAATACAAATGGCTCTTGCAATGCATTTTGAGCAAAAGTAAAAAGGGAAGAGTAGGTCCTTTACATAGCAGGGAAGGAAAGATAATAACTTATACATTAAAAAGGCTCAGGCGCACGATGACTATTTTGCTTCCGTCTTCACTAAAATGGTAAATGGTAACCAGACATAAAACACAATATTGACAACAAGGGGGAATGAACACAAGCCATAGCATAATACCTACTTTTAAAAATGAGGACAGAGAGCACCCAGGAAATTATAAACTATTCAGAATAACATTGATGCTTGGAAAGATACTACAGGTTGAACATGTCTAATCTGGCACTCCATATTCTGGGAAAATCTGTTGTCTGGCGTGATTTTAGTTAGCCAGATATCCACTTACCATGGGTGTGGCCAAGTTTCTTGTGATCCCATAATATTTATTTACAGCCACTAGTCCAGGCCTTCAGTGTTCTGTGCTGTTATTTAGCTTTAATTTACCTCTAAATATCACCTAAGAACCCAGTTAGCAGAGGAAGAGTTGGTAATGCTTAGACAATATTGACCTCCCATAAGGTGGCAAATTCTCTTGTTTGGCACCAGTCAGGTTCCAAGTATGCTGAATTAGAGAGGTTCAACCTGTGTAAACAATAAACCTGTAGTAAAGAATAAATCTGTGAACATATAGAAGAAAATGGAGCAATAAGGAATAGCCAGCATGCATTTTTTCAAGAACGAATAGTGGCGAACTGACCTAATTTTCTTCTTTCAGAGGGCTGTGAATTTAGTGCTTTGGCAGGGAGCTGTAGATGTGATACATCTTGATTTTAGTAAGGCTTTTGACATAGTTGCATATGACATTCTTATAAGCAAACCAGGGAAATGCAATGGTGCTTGAACATTTTGTATTGAAATCCAATGGTCTCCCCCCCAAACTTTTCACTAAAACTGGCTTAATCTGTCTGTGCCTCCCACCCTCCAGAACTGGGACCGTGGTTCTGGGTAGGGATAGGGATGGGATAAAGAGGCCAAGGCTGGGAACCCACATGCTGGGCAAGGAGCAGAGCGGGTATAGGACTGGCAGCAGCTGAGACTTTACATATGGACTCCATGCATGGGGTCATGAGCAGAGCCCTGGGCGCAGGTATGGTGGCAGCCAGGAGCTGAGCCCCCAAGCACCACCAGCGGGGCCAGCAGTAGAGCCTTGGGCACAGATCCTGCAGCACCCTGGGACACCACAGTTAGGGTCAGGAGTGGAGCATGGGGTGTTGGGCTGGCAACTCTGGAACCATGGGTAGGGAGTGGCAGCTGGGACCCCCCACAAAAACTGGGGGTGATGCAGCATCTCTGCACCTATAGTTCCCACACCTATGAGGAATGTGTACTGGATAGAGTTTATATAAAATTGGGTACACAAGTGGTTGAAAGATTGTGCTCAAAGAGTAGCTATCAATTGTTCACTGCCAAACTGGGAGGGCTTATCTGTCCTAGGTTCAGAGCTATTCAGTATTTTCATGGATGACTTGGAAAATAAAGGGGGAGCGTGTTTATAAAATGTGGGGAAGACACCAATGTGGGGCAGGGATCACCAGCATTTTGGATGGTAGGGTTGGACCTCAAAATGACTTGGACAAATTGGAGAATTGGTCTGAAATCTCTGATATGAAATTAAATAGAAACGAGTACTAAGTAGGACATGTAGGAAGGGAAAAAAAAATCAAAGGCACAAACTAAGAAAAGGGGAATAAATGGCTAGATGGCAACACTTCCAAATAGGATCTGGAGGTTCTAGTTTAATATGAATCAGTGCAATGCAGCTGAGAAAAAGACCAATATCCTTCCGGAGTCTGTTAACAGAAGTGTTGTATGTAAGACAGAAAATAACTGCCCTGCTCTATTCAGCAGTGGTGAGGCCTCTGCTGGAATACTGTGTCAAATTCTGGGAACTGCACCTAGGAAAGATGTGGACAAATTGGAGAGAGTCCAGAGGACAGTAATAAAAATATAAAAGATTTAGAAAACCTGACCTATGAGGAAAAACTAAGAATATGTAACTGTTCAGTTCTGAGAATAGAAAAGTGAGCAAGGACTTAATTCCAGTAATCAAATATGTAAAGAGACATTATGAAGAGGATGGTGATCAAATGCTCTGTGTCCACTGAAGATAAGGCCAGAAATAATGGACTTAATCCATAGCAAGGGAGATTTTGGTTAGGTATTAGGGAAAATATTCTAACTTATTTTGTGTAGTTAAGCTCTGGAATAGGCTTGTGTGTGTTGATCTCCATCATGAGAGGTTTTTAAGAAAGGCTGGCCAAACATCTGGTAAGGAAAGTCTAGATCTTGCCTTGGTGCAGGGAGCTGGATTTGATGGCCTCTGGAGGCCCTTTTCAGCCCCACATTTCTGTCACTCTGTGAGAGAAGGGAGAAGTACCTGTTGGATGCAGTCTGGGATCAGAATCAGAGTTCAGATTTAGAATGATGGTGATATATCTAGGACAAGGTGTCACAGAGATGGGTTGAGATGGTAGATGGGATGGAAGAAAACAGAGTTAGATATGGTTTTTGAAGCTCTGGGCCCGGGGGGGATTGGCCTAAAAAGGGTGGAAAGTAAGAATGTGGTGGGAGGAGGCAAGGACAGAGATCTGTGGGACATCAAGAGATAGGAGTGCATGGAGAAAAGAAGAAGGGAAGTGTGCAAAAGTGATGTTGCCATGAAGCCCCCACCCCTCACTTAACAGAGCAGCTGTGCCCCAAGAGAAGAGACACCCCTCATGGGTCCCTCTGGGGCCGATGATAAAGTTCTGTATTGTTGACTTCCCCAGGGTTGCTGAAATGGGAGGATGTGACACCCTTTCCAGTAACCCTGGCAACCCTGTTCCCTCAGCCAGTGGGAGAAGAGGGTAAACAACAGACATCATCAGCAACTAGTTAGATGGTAGAGGACAGCCAGGCAGAATTGCAAGCAGTCCCTGACCCTGGGATGTCAAGGAAAGCAGGAGGGAGGCTATAAATAACCCTGCAGTATTTCCATGTGGCAGAGACCAGCAGGGAGCCGAGAGGGTCTCCTCACAGCCAGCCAGCAGAGTATTTTTAGTCCCCACACTGCCTTGACTGCAGCATTCCCAGCCCAAGCAACTGGCCTCTCTTTACCCTCAGCGTGCCAAAAAGCCTCACGGAGGGGACAGTTCTCTCCTCCTGCAACCTGCCTGCCCGTGAAAGGAGGAGACAGCCCAGCTCTCCTGCCACAACCTGCAGCCTGCTCACCCTGCAGCCAGCCCACACCAGATTCCAGACTTTGGATCCAGGGACTTGACCTGTTTATATCTGCCCTTGTAGGTTCCAATTTATAAAACTGTCAACACAGGGCCAGAATGGAGCAGATGGTTAGTCACTCTCCAGCAATTCCTAAGGGGTAGCCTTTGGTAATAAAATCAAGCAGTATTAATGTCTCCAGTCATTCTCATCATTTAATGTTCTTATTGGTTGTGGATTTTTATTTACTCAAACCTTTATATAAAGTTTATCGATACAGCTTTTAACTAATTTCTTCAGTGAGTCTTCATCATTTCTGAGTTCAAGCATAGTAGCTGTTCCTTTTGTGTGGTTAACCCCTTGCTTATGTAGAGCCACCTCCAAATAAATTTATTCTTTAGCACACTAGAAGAAGTTGGCCCCCTACCAGCAACTCTACAAAATAAGCCCAGGTAACAGAAACTTTGGAGCGATCAAAGACAGTGAGTTACCCCATTCCTGTTTACCCCTCATTCAGGTACAAAACCAGCACCAAGTGGGGATTACAGTAATAACAGCTAAAGGGGAAGGAAGAGAATCAAAAGGACAGTGCCTTGATAATCTAAAGGGGACAAAAGGTTGAGGAGTCAAATAGGGTGTTTTAATAACAGGGGGAGAGGTTGAGGACGATGAAAATGAAGTCAAGATCCTGAGATTTGACCAGCAAGGGGTCATTAGACACCTTGATGAGCATGATTTCAGATTACAGGGGCTTGAAGGAACTGCTCAAGGAAGGGAATTTGAGGCAGCAGTTGAAAATTATTCATCTGATGAGTTGAGATGACAGCAAGAAGGGGGATGAGACAGGTGACATAAAAGGGGAAGTATTTTAAGAACTGGCAAGATTTGCATGTTCTTGTATTATGTGAGAAAGCAACAGAGAACTGTGCCAGGCTAGGGTGGTGGGTGAGGCAGTGAGGGAATGCTGTAGAGGAATGGATTGGTGGGACAGAGTAGAAGGATTAGACGTGGAGAGAAGGTTGAACACAGAGGTGAAGGAAGACAGGAGGTGCTGGGAGGATTGATTGATTTCCTTTTCCAAGAAGTTGACACTGTCCTGCGTGGAGTCAAGTGGAAGTGATTGTCCTTAACTTACTTTACATCTGTACAGCACCATGCACACATAGGCTGCTATATCAGTAATACTATTAGTGTTACGGAATGATCTGAAGATTTATTTTTAAACACAAATATTGCTATGTGTCTGAGCCACTGCATGCCACATCCCATCTTCTCTTCTTGATACCTCACACAGCAATAATAACACTGGATAAAATGGTTACCAGAATTTCATTTGAAAGATAATGATCTTTCCTGACATATCAATTTGTTAGGCCACTCTGTCACATGCAGTAAGTTATTAAATGAAGTCAGAGTAACACCGTGGGTGAATTTGACACCGTAGGCTGTATATAGGACTATCTCTCAAGTCTAGATATTGCCAGAGTCAGATGGGAGTGAGGACAGAGTTTGGCTCTTTGCCATCTGAGACATCAATTTTGAGAATTTCACTGGCACACCAGTGTGGCAGGTGCTATTTATGCTCAACAAAGAGCTGCTAATTATTTACAGATGCATCAGAAACAAAAGATTCTTAAACTTATTTTAATTATTCTGAAACAAGGGGAGGTGGTGATGACACCAACCGAAAATGGAAATACTTCTCTAGCTTCTACATCTGGCCATAAAATATTATTTTTGATTAATTGTGCCCCTGAAGCTGCTCTCACATGGAAAAAAGCAACTTGAGAGCAGGAAACTACTCCCAGTACACCATGAAGTTGGCCTCTGCACGCTCCTCGTAGCGTATGCAGAAGGAGAATGGTTCCCAAGCTGTGGGGATCCATAGGATAAAAGTATCTCATTTCCCTGGGCTACAGTTGATCTCCAGGATGACTTCCACACCTAGCATGGGAGTTTCTGGAGTTCTGAAGTACTTAGCAGAACTATATGGAATCCCAAAGTTCCATTTCATGAAGGGTTTTGAAGTTTGGCTTCATTCCAAATTGGAGGGAAAATGAAAAATTCTGGAATTCTCCATGACAGAAAATTCTAAATTTGTTTTGGATTGATTGAAAGGCTGTGGATTTGACAAAATGTTAGTATAATCCCAAACTAAAATATTTTGTAATGAGAAATAAATTCAAAGAGAAAAATTGAAATATTTCATTCTGAAAATGTTAAAATGGGACATTTTGACGATTGCTGGAAATTTTTAACCTGCTCCGTTCAGAGATGAAATTATAGAAAAATCAAATCAGTTTCACAAAGGCTGCGTCTACAATACAGCGATCCTTTGAAAGTTCTTCCAGAAGATCTCTTCTGAAAAGACTTCTTCTGAAAGATTGTGTCCACACACAAAAAAGTAGATCGAAAGCATGATCTGGTTTTTCAAAGGAGAGCATCCACATAGATCCTGGTGTTTTGAAAGAAAGGGTCAGGGATTGAAAAATCTGGTACCATGTGTACTGCTCTTTAGAAGAAGGGCTTCTAGAGCATCTACACATGCTTTTTTCCAAAAGAATCTTTTGGAAAAAAGAGCTCTTTCTCATTTGGGAGAGGAAGAGGGCTGTTGGAAAAAGTGGGGTGTTCTTTCGATTTAATTTTGAAAGAGCACATGTTGGCTGCTTCTGCATATACCCCTTCCTCCAGAAGGGGCATTGCAATGAGCAGCCTAGAAGATGCTAATGAGGCATGGATGTAAATTTCCCGCACCTCATTAGCAGATGGTCACATGATTCAGAGTCTGGAAGAAGCTCTTCTGAATTCCAAGAGACACATGCAGATGCGTGGCCTTGGGGGATCTTCCAGAAGGAAACCCTTCTTCCAAAAGTCCCCTCCTTCTCAAAATTGTGAGGAAGAGGGGGCTTCCGGAAGGAGGGTTTCTTTCTGGAAGATCACTATCGGCCAGGCATTTGCACATGTCTTTTGGAGTCTGGAAGAGCTTCTTTTGGACTCCAACTCATGTGGCCATATGCTCATAAGGCATGGAAATTTACATCTGTGCCTCATTGTCAACTTCTGGGCTGCTCATTACCATGCACCTCTGTGAGGCGTGTAGAAGCAACCTTCGTTAGTAGATGCTCTGCAGGATCTTTCAAAAGAGCCCTGGCTTTTTCAAAAGATCTCGCTGGTGTAGACATGGCCAAAGTGTTTCATTTTTGATGGAACCATGTCTCCAAAGGAACATGATTCCATCATGGTGTCATCAACCAGTTGTTGTAATTAGCCACTTAGATAGGTAGAAATCTCAGAGGGAATGACCATTGCTTTGGGGGCATTAATTCCAACATAAGTTTTCCATTTAGGAATTTGCCATGTAGAAGGGGAGCATTCAATGTAAAGCAGCTGCTCTCCACCCAATATCCCCCATCCTATCACCTTTTCCAACCCCAGTGTTCTCTTCTAGTGTCCCTCCCCGCTTCCCTTATAGTGGGTGCTTTAAGAACCCAGTAATTCACCTTTGAGAACAGGCCAGACTGTCCTATTTTTATCAGATGCCAGGGTTGATAAATGGTCATGTTGCTCCATTTCAATTCTTGAGAGCAAGGTTTAGGTAAGCATGCAGAATCATCACCTAGAGGTTGAAGTACAGGACTGAGAATCAGGAGCTCTGAGATCTTTTCCTGGTTGGCTGCAAAATTCTCTAAGTCTATGAATACACAGCAGCATTATTTCGCAATAACACTGCTATACTTAAAATGCATTTCAAAATAGCCCTCAGCTGTTTCAAAATGGAGAGTGTATACACAATAGAACCTATTTTGAAATAGAGCCATTGAATGCACTATTGTTTATTTTATTATGCCTTATATTTTATTCCTTGTCTACACAGCCCCTATTTCAAAATAGCTATTCCAAAACAGGCACTATTCCTCATGGAATGAGGTTTATTTATTTCAAATTAAGCCCACCACTATCTCAAAATTATTTCAAAATAGCCGTTGCATTATGTAGATGCTAGCAAAATTATTGCGAAATAACAGCTGTTATTTCAAAATAAGCTTGCTGTGTAGATGTACCCTAACTCTCTGGGGTTCTGTTATGCTTAATTCATTAACGTTTGTAAAGCACTTAAACAAAAGGGGATATAGAAAAACAAAATATTATTAACAGTCCAGACCCTACACTCCTTTCTCATAGGTTGCTTGACACATTGGAAGTTTTGGGGCGAGTAAGAGGTGAAGAATTAGGCCCATTACTGGTGAGGTCCAAGGGACTATATTTCTAGATTAATAAAATCAACAATTATACTGAATACAGTCATGACTTCTTAAGTACTCTCCTTCCGTTGTTTATTATTTTTGTTCAGTTCGTGCATCTCAGGCCTGATCATTTTCCCCATTGAAGCCAATAATGAAACCCCTTTTGATTTAAGTTGGAACAGGGCTTATATGGGTTGAGTGCTAGAATGATGTCTCTGGAAGTAGCAAGCCTGCCATTCATCCTCAGAACAGGTACTGTATGGACATTACAAGCTTCCTCAATTTATTCTGACAATATGGAATATGTTGGCTTTGAGGGATCACCACTAGGACCAAAGGGCAGCTCTTTTTCCACAACCAGTTAATCCTTGGCCTCACAGCTGAGATTGCCAACAAGGCTACTAATTAATGCCAATTGTGATGGTGTTTTTTGTGACGGAGACACCTGTCCACTAGGAACTGGACTGAGACCACCACATTATTTTAGATAGGTCAGCAAACAGCTGTCAGGTGGCATAATTTCATTCTCTTGATTTGGAAAAGGATGTTATTCACAGAGTGAGCTGTCTGCCTGCTGGCAAGCACACATGTATTATACAGTGCATAATGCGCATGATTAATGCTTGTTTACTGGAACAATTTTGTGTTGTAACAAAACTATGTTTTTTTTTGTTTGCCAATGATATTGTAGCTTTGAGTCAGCAAGGAACAGTTATGCAGAGGCAGAGTTATATATAAAGCTACTTAGGCAATGAGTAAGAAATCTACTGCAGCTGCACTGCAGTACTAATGTTTTATATGAAGCTACCATTCTGGCTGACTAATAATTTATCTGTGCTAATTTTAATGTTGATCTGCAGGTGGCAAACATTTGAAAGCTACCGTGGCTTTTACAGTACAGTCTGACTGGCCATGTGAGAAACTCCAGTCAGTTGAGCTATTTTATTTAGCGGACATTCTGCAGCTGTTGCTTAACTCCTTTTGAGTCTTACAAGCTTTTAGTTTAAAACCTGCTTTAAGTGCTTTCACTGTTTTACCCATCTTGGTTAGTTCTGGGACTGATTTTCATCTGTAGGTGGCAGCAGCCTTCTAAGACTAGTATAGATCCCACCCCTTTTCATAAACACAGGGATTTTTGGTAAAAGAAAATTTTGCTTAAATAATTTGGAACTCATTATGCATACAACCTGTAAGATTTGTGCATCACATTTCTGCCTGTGTCATATTAGCATATAACATCATTTGAATTTTTGTGTAATTTGTGATGCATTTTTGTGACTTCTCTAAAGACAAATGTTTCATTAGTGTTGTTTAGAAAATGACCACCAAAACCTATACATACAAAATTGTGAAAGCAAGTAAAAGATACTAAGAAAGTGAAACCCCACGTTTAATATAAACAACTAAGTCCAAACTTATATATGGTGCTTTGATGTGACCAGGAGCAATTGGAAATTGCATTGCATCATTTTATCTCTATGGCTGCACTAAGGCTACGTCTACACTAGCCCCTTCCTTTCAGAAGGACCATGATAATGAGTGAGGTCAGAAGATGCTAACGAGGCACTTCCATGAATATGCAGCACCTTATTAGCATAATGGCAGCTGCAGGGATTCAAAAGTTCCGCTTTCGAATCGCATGCTGCTCGTGTAGATGAAGGCCTTTCGAAAGGACCCTCCCAGTCTTCGAAAGCCCCGTATTCCTGAAACTAAATAGGAAGAAGGGGCTTTTGAAGATTGGGGGATCCTTTCAAAAGACCCTGTCTACGCGGGCAGTGCGCGATTCGAAAGTGCCATTTTCGAATCCCCACAGCTGCCATTATGCTGATGACGTGCTGCATATTCATGACAACACCTCATTAGCATCTTCCAGCCTCACTCATTACCATGCCCCTTTTGAAAGGGTGGGGCTAGTCTAGACACAGCTTAAGAGAGCTTTCAATCAGCAAACTGTGTGATGCTGCTGTGCCACTGTAAGATCTCGTGTGCAGATTCTCTATACTGAAGAGGGAGAGAGAGAGACCATTGTTTGCACCAGTGCTCATATAGGTGTAATTTACATTGCTCATTTGCTGATGTAAGTGGTAGCGAGGACATAGAGTGTCACTTACTGTTGAGTTGGATTTGAACAGTAACTATCAAGACAGGCCTTCACATAGATGTATTTACTTTCTTAGGAAGGAAAGAGGGTGAAAACAATGGCACACTTAACAAAAAGAAGAATGAAAACACACAAAAAAGAATTTACTTTACTGCACATTTTATTCTTATAACAGTCACTCTTCAAGCGCCCAATGTGTGAAACCTGAGAACAGGAAGGAGTACTGGATCTCTGCAGCAAAACAAACCGATATTCAGTCTCCTTTTTTTTGTTGTTGTCTGTTTAGATTACAAATGCTTTAGGGATAGGGACCTTTTGGGGGTATTGCCTACAAAGCACTTACTGCACCTTAATAATAGTGATTTGAATCCACAATACCTGTATCTTGACTTTCTTCATTCTGTCAGTGGAACAAACTACATTGATCCCTGAGAGTTACTCTTTCCTGATTAACTGATGCATGCAAGAAAGCAGGGATGAGGATTCTGTTAGTCCTGTTAGTCTGAGTAGTGCCCATAAGGAGCAGAGAGATGCCATGTGCGAGGAACTCAGGAACCTTTGGAGGGAAGAATGTCTCTGAGAAAAGGACATCTGGGACTATGGG
This sequence comes from Carettochelys insculpta, assembly GCF_033958435.1. Classification (NCBI taxonomy): domain Eukaryota; kingdom Metazoa; phylum Chordata; order Testudines; family Carettochelyidae; genus Carettochelys; species Carettochelys insculpta. The sequence goes on along the minus strand of NC_134139.1, from coordinate 133,120,122 downwards.
CAGTGGGTTAACCTAGGACTGGAGGAGGCAAGTCTCCACCCCACCTCTTGCACCTGAGGCCCCACCTCTGCCATCCAGGGCCCCAGGGGAGCCAAGTGCCCACCTTCCACTGTATAGGGAAGACACCCTTCCCAGCAGGTGGCATGTGGCCCGAGCATTTCCTGGTCCCAGAAGCAAGCGGGGTGGAAGGTGAGAGGTGCCTGGCGGAAGCGCAGTGGGTTGGGCAGGCAGCATGTGATCCCAGACTTCCCTGGCCCCAGCGGAGCATGGAGGCGGGAGGCAGGTGGTGTTTGGTCCCAGACTTCCACAAAGGATGGGGAGGGTGGGGTCCCGGCTCCAGAAGATGCATAGTGGGTGATCTCTCTGGCACCATAGCACAGGTGGAGCCTGGCCCAGCCTCCCCAGCTCCAGGAGGGCTGGCAGCATAGCCCTAGCCTCGAAACCCAGATATCCCAGGAGACTGTCTGGCTTTCAACTGTAAGACTTTGTCAAAAAGGGACCATTGGTGGACATTAAAAGCCTGGTTGATGGTACAGTCAGGCTTCCTACTCAGCTCTGTGAGGCTGCCAGGAAGCTGCTGGCATCTCTCTGACTCCTAGGACTAGACAAACAAAATGATTTGTTAGGTGATGAGCTTTCATGGGACAGACCCACTTCTTCAGATCAATAGTGTTTCCAGTACAGACTGACAGTTATACAGTAGAAAGGTCCAAAAAAATTGCAATAAAAACCGACAAATCAAATACACAGGACTGAAGGAGGGTGGTGAGGGGTAGGGGGTGTTAATTATCCTGCCTGAGATAATGTTTGTACTTGTCTCAGACAAGACACTTAACAGCCCCTGCCCATCACCCCCCTCCTTCAGTCCTATGTACTTGATTTGTCAGTTTTTATTGCAATGGTTTGGAATGTCTGTACTATATAACTGTCAGTTTGTACTGGAAATACTATAGATCCAAAGAAGTGGGTCTGTCCAATGAGGGCTCATCACCTAATACATCCTTTTGTTAGCCTTTACAGTGCTACATGAGTGCTGTTTTGTTTTGTCAGAATACAGACTAACATGGCTACCTCTTTGTTCCTAGGACTAGAGGCAGCCATACAGGCTAGGAATCATGGCCAAGGGAGCGGAGGGGGCAGTGCCTGGAGATGTGGACAACCCTAATTTCAAAGAAACTTAGTGAAAGGGAGGAAAATTAGCCAGAGACCTCTGTCCTTCAATTCTCACAAGGTCCAACCTCTGTTTCTAGGCCTTGAGGTCTGGTGCAATGATGCAAAACAAATCTTTGCACTGACAGTCCGGTCCTTTCCATGGGCAAAGCTGCATGAGTGCCATAATTGTGAACTAGGATAACTCCTAGATCCCATGCAACCTTCCATTGAAATGCAATACTGGTTAGTGCCTTAAGGGTGAGGTTCACAACGATTCACAGAACATTTTTGTGATTGCTGAAGTATTCTCTCTCTATCTGTACTTCTTAAAAAACTAGGTAAAGGCTCACTCAACACATATTCCCATGAGAGGGCTACAGCAGAACTAAAATGTTGGATCACCGGCCTTCTGAACATGGGTGAATTTCACTCAAGGAACAACTTACTTAATCTTCCTGCAAGAGCTACTTCGAGAAGATGCTGCTAATGATCTGCTTAGTTTTCTAAACCTTCTTCTGACTGAAGCTACAGTAGTAATATACCTTCCTGTGTTGGAGAACTGAAAAACAAACCAAGACAGAATTGTATATGATTTCTTTGTATCTCAGTGCCTCTTTGCCAAAGGTGTGAAGAACTTTGTGAAGTTCTTCATGGTTGTCTGATACACTTCTAAATGAAGTCCTTCATGGTAAGGTCATTGCTTATCTTGTATAGTTTTATGGAAAGCAGGTTAGCTCATGCCAGTAAAGGCCCATGTGCTTCAGACATCCAGTCTCTTTTGATCAAGACTAGCACCTGTCATCAGGATATTTTGCACAAGTTGTATAAAGACAGCATCTACTGCCTCATGGCAGGGTGCTATGTCATAAGTAAGGGATGCAAAATCGTCCCCCTGAAGAAAATTCCTTGGAATTGTTCCCCAGTGTGCTGATCATGTCATAAACATGTTCCTTCTTGCTCTCTGGGGCTACCCACCACCTTGTCCTGCTGGGCCAGATCATCTGGTCTCCCCTAGCCAAGGTACAGAGTAGGTGTTACCGCCCTCCTGAAGAGCAATGCAGATACTGATCCACTTCAGCTCTGGGAGAATTCAGTTCTAGGACACAACACCCAGCAAACCAACCCCCAGAAGGGATCAACCCCCCCAAAATCTGTCTCTGTGCAAAAGTTTTACAGAGAGGGCTCAGCAGGTAAGCCCCCTTTGTCAATGAAAGGTAGATATGCACAAAGTTGGCCACCCCCCAGGTAATAATTATTTACATTGGGCTTGATCATAAACAAAAGAGTTGTTATTAAGCATAAAAATAGGATTTAAATGGTTATAAGTTTATAAGTGATTTAAGTGGTTATAAGAAAACAAAAATATTAAATAAGTTACTAAATTGAAATGAAAAGAAAACCTACAGCTGGTTCTGTCTCCCCTAAGAAACTTAACACATGTAGATTCATACCCTAAATAGTTCTTGTCATGTTAGGGAAAATCTTGAAGCCAGAGATGTTATTTTGCTCTGATATGGATCAACAGCCTTTCATAGTCCTTTGTTCCTTCTTAGGGTATGTCAGGCACATTCCAAGGCAGGCTGAAGACAAAAACTGATAGCCTCCCATTGCTTAAATAGCTTTTCCCATAGGAAACCTCTGTTTCATAACTCTCCTTCCCATGAAAAAATACTGGATCAATATGGCTTTCAGTACCAGGTGGTACAGTCACAAGTCTTTCTAGCACCATTAGACTTACAGGACAAATCAGGCTGTTTACAAGTTGTTACATTGCTGACCCAGTCGTTAGGGTTTGATGGCAAGAGTAATGACTCTCATCAGCATATAGCAGAACCCTGAGTTATGCGAGGCTCGCACTCCTGTGCACCCTCATATAACTCAAATTGCACGCAAGTTGGGCAGGCAGGAGCTGGGAACCAGGCAGCAGCCTGGCTGGATGCTGGAGCAGGGAGCTGGCAGAGGAGCTGCACTCCCACCAGCCCCAAGTCCCTGGGAACCCCAGAATTTTGAGTTGCACTTAACTCGAGTTAATGCAAGTTAAGCGCAAGTTGAAATTGTGAATATTGGGGGTTTACTGTATTTAAAACTAGAAGATGCTTACATTACATACTCCTGATTTGAAACTGCATGCATGTTCTCATGTAATTGTCCACAACTAAGCTTGGGTTTTCTGATGTGGTAACCTATACTGTTCATACTCATTGCATACATTACAGACTTACATTTCATATTTCTAACTTCCCATAGAAGAATGATACATGCACCAAATAGAAAATACAGATACAGTGGATTATAACATTAAAACTGATAGATTACATGCAGTATTTTGCTGAAAGCATCCCTGAGTTAAACATCTTTTTATGCATATGCCAATTTTAATAAAGCATGGGGGAGGGACCATCACAATGTACATGGTTAGATCCACTCACAGCTGGGGTTCTTACCACAAGACAGCCGTTTTTCTAGTGGGAACAATTCAATATATCTAGCAATCTGGGCCAGAAGGGATAACTCTCCACAGATGCTAAAATCCAAGGTTTTCATCACAAACAGCAGCAGCTGCTGCCATACACTAAAATTATGACCTTTCCCATAGACATACCAATCCATGAGCAATAGACCTTTCAATTACATGTGCACCCATCCATCCATCCAAACTCCTCACTGCAGCTGTATAAGACCACAAACTTCACCACATATGTGATAGAAATGTAGACTGCCCTGATTAGGAATAATGTGTCACTTCTGGGATGCATTAACAGGTTTGTTGTGAGCAAGACACAAGAAGTCTTTCTTTCACTCTACTCTGTGCTGGTTAGGCCTCAGCTGGAGTATTCTGTCCAGTTCTGAGCACTGCATGTCAAGAAAGATGTGGAGAAATCGGAGAGGATCCAAAAAAGAGCAACAAGAATGATCAAAAGTCTAGAGAACATGACCTATGAAGGAAGGCTGAAAGAACTGGGCTTGGTTAATTTAGAAAAAAGGAGATTGAGTGGGGACACGATAGTGGTTTTCAGGTATCTAACAGGGTGTCATAAGGAGGAGGGAGAAAACTTGTTCTTCCAGGCCTCTGAGGATAGAACAAGAAGCAATGGGCTTAAACTGCAGCAAGGGAGGTTTAGGTTGGACATTAGGAAAAAGTTCCTGTCAGGGTGATGAAACACTAGAATAAATTGCCTAGTAAGGTTGTGGAATCTCCATCTCTGGAGATATTTAAGAACAGGTTAGATAAATGTCTATCCGGGATGGTCTAGACAATACTTGGCCCTGCCATGAAGGCAGGGGGCTGGACTTGATGACCTCTCAAGGTCCTTTCCAGTCCTACTATTCTACGATTCATTTATGTAGCCATCTATATAATAAAAGTGTAGCTGGTATGGACATACCCATATTTTTTTTACCAAGTTCCTAGCCTCTGTATATTAGAACATCAGCAATTACCTCTCTTGTGAAAAGGTACATAAATGCACTCACAAGGAAATAGCAACCATTGTATCTCAAAGTCAGTAGAACATCCCCAGTCAGATGTATTATTTCACATTACAATTAAATGAACGCCATGCAGGAAAATATCTATAGATGCTTATTCCTTAAAGAAAGTCAGAATGAGCATAAAAATAAAACTAAAAATGGTGCTTGACATGAAATTGTAAGACACAACAAGGGAAGCCTGAAATGTGGAAGGCACTTTTGCAGTAGTAATTCTGAGACAAAAGTGTACAATAGGCATTGCACTTAGATAGATAACAAGGTGAAAGGAGCCTTATGAAAAGCATGTTGATATTGTTCTCTTCACATCTTCAATGTCTTGTCTTGTAAAGTGTTTATGTACTGGCTTTTTGATTATGAGAACAGGTACCCAACTGACCTTCCTTTTCTATGCCATTCATTATTTTATATAGCTTGACCATGTCACTTCTTTTCCAGCTCGTCTCCAAGGAAAACTGTGGCAATCTTTAAAATATCTCTTACTACAGAAATCTTTTTGTGCCTCAATAATTTGCATTGGCCTTGCTTGGACATTTCAGGTTTTTTTCTCTTTTTTTTGTGAGCAAGTGATCCAGAGTGAACACAATATTCAAGACTATGGCATACCCTTGATTTGTATAATGGCACTGTAACTTTTCAATGTTATTCTCCATCCCTTTCAAAATATAACCTAATAGCAAGTTTCCTCTTCTCTTCCATTGTTGACACTGCTTGCATGTTTTCATTGTATTGTCCACAATGATGCTTGAGTCTTTCTGATGAAATAACCTGCAACCTATACAGTTAATATTTCCTCCATTGCACATCACCTTACAGTGAATTTCGGTTTACAGTGAATTTCATCAACTAATTTCTATCATAGAGCCTCTGTGACTAGCTTTGGTAAGGAATTCTAGAACTTTTTATGATCAGTTCCAGCCCCTTGATAGACTAAGTTTTGCCACCTTTCACAGATTCCTTTCAAAGACCCTCAATATATTAAGATTCTAAACTAGGTTATTGGATCAGCCCATTGTTAATCAAGTTTTGTGATGAAATTTATATGTTTTTACACCCTATTCATGTTCAATAGAGACTGTCCACACAGCCCCTGCTCTCTCAAAAGAATGGGCCAGAGATAGAAAAATCCAGCACCATGAGGACTCTTCTTTTGAAAGAAGGCTGCACGGAGTGTCTGCACACACCTTTTTTTTTTTTGGAAACAATCTTTCAAAAGAAGGGGCTCTTCCTGATTCAGGAGTGCAAGAGGGGTTCTGGAAGAAGAACCACGTTCGTTTGATTTTTAGATTGAAAGAGTGCATTTTGTGTGTAGATGCTCTGCTTGTTGTGTCTAAAAAGGGCCAGATCTTCTGAAAGAACTTGCTAGTGTAGACACAGTCTATGTGAATATCTAACATTTGTACTTCCATTGTGTCAGTTTGGCCTGACTGAATGGAACACAGACAATGGACATTGCCAAGACCTTGTTTTGTGTCTGGCAGAGTATGTGGCACAGATTAGACTGAGATGCCTGAAACTCCATCCGGAAAAGACTGAAGTGATAATTTTGGGTTAAAGAAGTGGCCAAGGGACTTTGTGAAGGTAATAGTAACCCTTCCAAATTAAAATTTAGCTGCCAATGGTTTCTTAAAGTTTTGCAACTTGTGGGTGATTTTGGCCCTCATGTATTGTTGGATAATCATGCACAATACCAACCAGAAATGCTTTTTCTATCTGCTCCTGGCTGGGAAGTTGCAGCCTTTCCTGTTAAATGTGCCACCATTGTGCATGCCCCTGTCAACTCTCGATTAGATTACTGCAGTTCATTTTATAAGGGGTTATACCTTAAATCCATTCACAAACAGATGCTGAGGTGAGACCATGTTGCAATTAGCATTGGGCAATCCAAGGGTGGATTCTGATGTTGCCAAACCTGTCAGTTATTCACACTGAGTTCTCATCTAAATTGAAGCCTGAACATGTGTGGACTGTGATGGGGGAGATCCAGGTTTTGTCCCTAATCATTTTGATTCACAAACTGTGTGATTTGAACCGGAATTCCTTGTGTCCAAAGCTTCAGAGCTGATTTGGGGCTGGTTCAGGTACACGGATCAAGTTTTGATGCATGGCCTAGTTGCAATAATGTTTTCTTTGGTGTTGGCAACCTCAAAAGGGGTTTTCTCTAGCACATCCAGTTCAAGGATCCTGTGGCTTCACTGAACTTCAGACATATAACTTCACAAGTCCATATTCTCTTGTGTATAATTCACTATTGTAACAGCCTCACAAACACATCTGTTTATTTGTAGGACGGCATGTGACTCTAAAGGAGAGAAAAAAAAGAGAAGATCCAATTAACTGCTATTTTTATCATGACCAACAAGTCTAACAGAATGATATCTAAACAAATTCACTTCATTATGGAAATGATTACAGAATACTCAAAGTTATTTTTCTAGTCTATAAGTAAAAAATAGTGTATTGAAATTTTGGAGATTTTTAGTTGATAAAAACATTAATGGTCTAGCTGATAGGCACTACTCTTTTCATACAAAAGGGACAGAAAATGGGCTTTGATGCTCGTAATTATCTCAGGCAGGACACTTAATACCCCCCCTCCCTTAGTTCTTCTCCTTCAGACCTATTTGATTTGTCAGTTTTTATCGCAATTTTTTTTGGTCCTCCGTACTTATAAATGTCGGTCTGTATTGGAAATGAGATTGATCTGATGAAGCGGGTCTGTCCCACGAAAGCTCATCACCGAATAAATCATTTTGTTAGTCTTTACAGTGCTACACTTCTGCTGCTTTGTTTTGTTAAAAGAACCAGATGGAGAGCCCCTTGCTGTAAAGTAATCATTGACTGATACCAAATTAAAGTAGTGGTTTGAACACCAGCCACTCCTGAGCTGCGTCTACACGTGCACGCTACTTCGAAGTAGCGGCACCAACTTCGAAATAGCGCCCGTCGCGTCTACACGCGTCAGGCGCTATTTCGAAGTTAACTTCGACGTTAGGCGGCGAGACGTCGAAGTCGCTAACCTCATGAGGAGATAGGAATAGCGCCCTACTTCGACGTTCAACGTCGAAGTAAGGACCGTGTAGACGATCCGCGTCCCGCAACGTCGAAATTGCTGGGTCCTCCATGGCGGCCATCAGCTGGGGGGTTGAGAGATGCTCTCTCTCCAGCCCCTGCGGGGCTCTATGGTCACCGTGGGCAGCAGCCCTTAGCCCAGGGCTTCTGGCTGCTTCTGCGGCAGCTGGGGATCTATGCTGCAGGCACAGGGTCTGCAACCAGTTGTCAGCTCTGTGTATCTTGTGTTGTTTAGTGCAACTGTGTCTGGGAGGGGCCCTTTAAGGGAGCGGCTTGCTGTTGAGTCCGCCCTGTGACCCTGTCTGCAGCTGTGCCTGGCATCCCTATTTCGATGTGTGCTACTTTGACGTGTAGATGTTCCCTCGCTGCGCCTATTTCGATGTTGGGCTGAGCAACGTCGAAGTTGAACATCGACGTTGCCGGCCCTGGAGGACGTGTAGACGTTATTCATCGAAATAGACTATTTCGATGTCGCAACATCGAAATAAGCTATTTCGATGTTGGCTGCACGTGTAGACGTAGCCCTGATGTCCCCACAGCAATGGATAATGCAAAGGTAGGAGGGGACATGGTTGGAGTGCACCTTACTTCATAGAATCATAGACGTGTAGGACTAGGAGGGACCTCAGATGGTATTCCAGTCCGGTCCCCTGCACTCAAGGCAGGACTATATAGTAACTAGACCATTTCAGACAGGATTTTGTTCAATCTATTCTTTAAAACCTTCAGTTATGGAGATTCCACAACCTCCCTGATGAAGTGGGTCTGTCCCATGAAAGCTCATCACCAAATAAATTATTTTGTTAGACTTTAAAATGCTACATTTCTGTTGCTTTTTCTGTTGGAGTACAGACAAACACGGCTACCTCTCCTTTACAGTTGCAGAGACTGATCATTGTGCTAAGGTAATATCAGTGGAAATGTGTCACACACAAAAAAAGATAAATATAAAATACTGGATTTAAATAATATTATGCCTTCAGTTTAAAACACTCAAAGCAGGGAAAATTCATATCTAGGTTGTTACTAGATCATTAGTTTCTTTCATTCTTGCTTATCATGGTATTGTAGTCTTAGCACATGGAGACGTAGAAGAATAACAGTTTCAGGGCCTAATTTTCAAAATAATGCACCTACATTTAAGCAAATATAGTGATAATATATGCACACAATAATCAGTGGGCATATTAGTTTGATTTTGGTGTAAATACTGCTATAGTGTTTACCTGGTCTTGAGCATGTGCTATTACTGATCTGTATGAGCATTTTGGTTGCTATATGTTGGATAAGTTAGGCATGTGCAAATGTAGATTAGCAATTGTCTAATGCTGGCATAATTTAATTTTACAGCTGATTTGCTGTGATTTTGTGTAATATACAAAATGAATGCAAAATGAATGCTCTGTGTTTGAATACACACGTCTGTTTTTCTAAGGACAGGAATATTTGTAAATTTATCATTATGAACTATTAAATTCTCTCCCTTCTCCCATTTTAAATGCTCACAATTGCAGCTGGAACTCTGTCAGTGAAACCCTGTTCAAACATGATACTGTTCTAGGTTTCTTTAGATTTTCAGTTTTAGTTTTTGCTGTTATATTGGTTGTACGTTTTATTATCCACCATTGCCCTTCTGTTTAAAGGACTAAATCTACTTGTAGCCCACCAAGAGCTGATTTTCTCAACTTGACATAAGCAGTAACACTTTGTCTTGAACTGTAAATTCATTTGTTCCTCAGCTTGTTAATGCGGCTCAGCAGTTTAATGTTGTCTGATTTGACCTAGGCCTGGTGCTGCAGGATTGCTAGACTACATGACTTTTCCAGGCACACCAGGGCAAATTCTGCTTTGATTTTCACCAGAACAGGATTTGGCCTCGTCTTTCTATTAAAAGCTTTCCCTTTGGGCAGAGGTCAGCAAACAAAATAGCAAGAACCATTTTTTCCAGTTTGGTGAAAAACTCAATAATTCAAAACGAAAAACAAATAGAAAGAGGGGCCTTTTAAAAATCCAGGGGGCTCTTGCAAAAGGCCTCTGTCTACATGAGTGGCGCGCAGTTCAAAAGCGGCACTTTCGAAGTGCGCGTGGCTGCCATTATGCTAATGAGGCACTGCATATTCATGGGAGCACCTCATTAGCAGCTGCTGAAGTGGCTCATTAGCATCCCCCTTTAGAAAGGCGGGGGCTAGTATAGCCATGGCCTATGTGTTTTAGGTGCTACTGAATTATCGTCAGTGTTTGCAAAAGGAATTGAAGTTACACTTTGCCATATGCCTTTCAGCATCAGAAAGTACCAACAAGCCCTCCATCTTCCTTCCCTCCCTCAACTACTCCTGCTATTCTTTCTTTGCAGTGCACAGATGAAAAGGATGACTGCAGATGTACTGTTTGGGAAATGCCCAGAAAGACTGCAGCATTATTTCAATAAAATAAAACAAGACAGTCCTAAGAATAGACGATCCTTGCAATAGTTGAAAGGAGCAAAGGCAAAAAGAGACAGTTTTTTTGTTTTTGCCAATTTTCCTATGTTCTGTACTCATAACAATAATAACACAGCTCATGACCTGAAGTGGACTAAATATTATCTAATTATTTTTATTTATTATTGGTTTTATCGTAGCGCCTAGGAGACCTAATCATGAACCAGGCTCCATTGTGCTCAGCCCTGTACAAAGAGAAAACAAAACAACTGTCCCTGATCCAGCTTACCAGGTGAATCAGGCCCATACCTATATTGACTTTAATAATAATTTTAATTGCAACCTCTTCTGTCAGGATCATCACCTTAAATATGACACTGTTAATCAAGAGAACTGAGAAGGTGACTCACTCTGGAGGAGGGTCTGGTTGGCATTTTCTGACCTTGTTGACCCTGATCTTAATACTGTCTTTAATAACATTATCACATAATATAATATCTTCTTATAGACTCTTTTCTATAATTTAAAGTGCACATGTTTATCACCTAGTAATACCAGTCACAGCTCAGTGTATACCAAAGACCATGCAAGTCAATAGACAGTAGACCAGGCTTACACAAATTTCCACATGCCATACACCACACATATCAGTAGTCAAAATTTGCTTCACAGTTTAGTGCTCTGTTCCTGAGTTGTACTTAAAGAAATGAACTGCTCTTGTGTGTTCAGCTAAATTCACTGCACCTGCATGTCAACTACAGCTCCCTTTTGAAAGGACGGCCTTCAAAACTTAACATCAAAAGACGGCCTTTCAAAATGGAGCATCCACACAGGTGAACAGGGACCATAGGTCCAACCTGCTCTTTTGAACAGCCCCCACCGCACTTTTGAAAGGGAGCGTCCACACGTCCCAAGGTGCTCTTTTGAAAGTATAGGAGCAGGAAGTGCTGTGGGCAGGGATGCATGGCGGATGAGCCCTTCTGGGGACTCTGCCTGCTGTCCCCTTCAAGGGCCCCCCACCCAAAACCTTGGCCTACACATGTTGAGGGTCAGCTACCTGTCCCCAGGCACAAAGACCAACGGAGAGCAGAGGATGCACCCTGGGCTCCCATGGACCCTGAGCAGCTCTCCCCCACATCGAGGCTGTGGCTGGTGCACTGGCCACGGTCCTGGCTGCCATGCACCAGCGGATCCAGGTAGCCACCCTACTAACCACGATTCTGGAGGCCGTCCTCAGGGACGAACATCTCCAGCCGGTCCCCTGGGCCATCAGCTGCTTGTGGAGCTTCCTACAAGGCCCACAACATTCTTGTCCATAAGTTAAGGAAATATGGATTGGATCCTTGGACTATTAGATGCATAGAAAGCTGGCTTGATGGTCAGGCTCAACGGGCAGCGGTCAATGGCTCAATATCTGGATGGCGGTCAGTTTCAAGCGGACTGCTGCAAAGCTCGGTTCTGGGGCCAATGTTGTTCAACATCTTTATTAATGACCTGGATGAGAGACTGGATTGAACCCTCGTCGAGTTTGCAGATGACACAAAACTAGGGGGGGACAGGTAGATACGTTGGAGGGTAGAGAGAGAATCCAGAGTGACCTGGATAAATTGGAAGACTAGGCCAAACGAAATCTGATGCAGTTCAGCAAGGAGAAGTGTAGAGTCCTGAACCTGGGGCGGAAGGATCCCAAGCATTGTTATAGGCTGGGGACCGACTGGCTTAGCAGCAGTACGATGGAAAGGGACCTAGGGGTATGGTGGATGAAAGGCTGGGTATGAGTAAACAGAGTGCCCTTGTAGCCAAGAAGGCTAACAGCATGCAGGGTGCATTAGCAGGAGCATTTCAAGCAGATCTAGAGAAGTAGTTGTTTCCCTCTATTCGGCACTGGTGAAGCCACATCTGGAATATTGTGTCCAGTTTTGGGCCCTCCAGTATAAAAAGGATGTGGATGTGCTGGAGCAGGTTCAATGGAGGGTAACAAAAATGATTAAGGGTCTGGAGCACAAGACCTATAAGGAGACGCTAAGGGATTTGGGCTTGTTTAGTTTACAGAAGAGAAGACTTAGGAGTGATTTAATAGCAGCCTTCAACTTCCTGTAGGGAAGCTCTAAAGAAGAGGACGAGAAACTGTTCTGAGTGGTGTCAGATGGCCAAACAAGGCGTAGTGGTCTGAAGTTGAGGAAGGAGAGGTGTAGGTTAGATATTAGGAAAAAAACACTTTACTAGGTGGGTGGTGAAGTATTGGAATGAGTTGCCTAGAGAGGTGGTGGATTCTCGATCCCTCAAGGTTTTTAAGTCCCAGCTTGACAAGGTCCTGTCTGGGATGACTTAGTGGGGGTTGATCCTGTGTGAAGCACGGGCTGGACTGGATGACCTCCTGAGGCCCCTTCCAGCCCTATGATTCTATGATTCTATGATACCTGTCGACAGGGGTTGAGGGCCGGGATCCTGATCGCCTGCGCCCACCCCTCCCCCTGTGTCCGGGATCCCCATTGAGGCTGGGGCAGGGCCTGTGGCTTGGGGAGGCAGGGTGTGGCTGTGGTGAAGCCCTCACAGGCTCTCCGGGGTTGGCATGGGGTGAATGGGGGTGTAGGGTGCACTGCTTCCTCCTGGCCAGCCCTGGACAGCATCAGATGAGCCAGCTGTATGAGGCTGGCTGGGGGCAGATGGATCGGGACTAGAGGAATGAGGTTGGGCTCGTGGGGGGGTCGTTGTGGGGAGTGGGGTGGGAGGGGGAACTGGGGTGGGGGAGATGTTGGGGGGAGGCTGACCAGGGGACTGGGACACGGGGATGTCAGGGGAGGAAGGCGGCAGGGCAGCTGGGGGACAGGGGGAAGGGGGACAGTAGGGTGGGGGCAGGAGTGGCTAGTGAGGGGGCAGTGGCCAGGGCCAGGCGGCCCACCACAGGCCTGGGTGAGGGTTTCAAGATTCGTTGCAACCTGCTTCCAGGCCTGCTGCTGTACTGCAAGCTACTCCTGCAGCACACCAGTAAGGTCCCACAGGGCTGCAGTGTGGGCAGCATCCCCAGCCTTCTCCTTCCTGCCTGGTGGCACTAGTGGATGGCCTGACGACAGCCCCACACAGTCCCTGCTCAGGGTCTGGGCCACTTCCCTCCACCCTTGGTTGGGGGTGTGTGGTCTGGCTGCCAGCTGCTGGAGCTGTGGAGATAGAAGGGAAGAGGGGAATGAACCTTTAGTCCCTAACACTGGCCCCCATGTCCCTGCCCACCCCTCATCCTGGGGCCCTGCGATGCCCATGTCCCAAGGTTCCCTGCATGGGCACCATGGATGCAGCCCCCCCCTTCCTCCTGATGCCTCCACAGCTGGCCGGCCCATGGTGCTGTCCCAGCTGCATGGTGCTGAGTGCCACACATCGGTCCCCTGGGGCCCAAGAGCATAGCAGTCTGGGGTGCACATACACCAGGGCTGGCAGCTGTGTGGGGAGCCTGCAGTCACCCTGGAGGGGACCCGGTGCCCTCTCCCCAGGCCCCAGGGTGGCTGGTGTGCATGCCACCTACCTGTGTGTCCCTCTAGGAAGTCAGGGGAGGCACAGGAGGATGGGGTCCGGCTGGATGGCCCAGACGGGATGTCAATGATGAGGCCCCCCTCGCCTGAGCCCTCACCGTCACTGGTGGGGTCCTGTTGGCATGCCGTCCATGGGTGCGTGGTGCTGGCTGCCAGTCCCAGGCACTCCTTGCCCTCCATGGCTGTCTCCAGCTCAGGCTTGGGCTCGTCTGTATCCAGCACGAAGACTGGGGGTCTGGCCTCCTTGGGCCCCAGGAGGCAGAGGAGCTCTTTATAGTAGAGTCAGCTTGTGGGAGCTGCCCTCTGACCACCCAGCTGCATCCCGGGGCTTGCAATAGTCCTGACATAATTCTTTAACTTTTGACTGGACCTGGTCCTAGGTGCGGGGTGGAGTGGCCCTGGCTGATCAGGCCCATGCACGGCCACTCAAAGGCCACTGGCTTGCAGCACCGGACCCTGGTTTGATGGAGGACCTCGTCATCCTCCCATAGGGAGAGAAGGTCCTGGAGCTCAACCTCCATCCATGAGAGGGCCTGGTGCTTCGGGGCCTGGCTCACCTCCTGGGAGGGCTCCCTGTTGTCCTTGGGGTGCCCCTGGGGTGGGTGGGGGAACTGGGTAGCTGGCCATGGTGCTGGGGATGGCGATGGGCTTGTGGTGTGTCATCGCAGGGACTTGACTCTGCAGCAGTGTGGGCTCCCTGCTGCCTGCACACTCAGTTTCTTGCCTGAGGTTTGTGGGAGCCTGCATCTTTAAATGCAGCTGGACGCTGGAGCCATGGAGCTCTGCTTATTCTGAGAGTGGTGCCGCCACCTACCAGCTGATTGCCACCCTGGTGGACTCCCTCTTTCGAAATAGCCACCTGTGGAACATCTACACTTGCTCTCTTTTGCAATAATCTTTCAAAGTGGGCTGCTCTTCCCACCGTGGGAACAGAGGACCACCTTTGACGGAACTCCCCCATTCTTTTGATACTTTTGAAAGATCATGGGCCGTGCTTAGACGCTACATGGGTTATTTTGAAAGAAGGCTGTCTTCTGACCTCAATTTCGAATGTACTTGCTAGTGTAGATGCGGCCTTTGTGTTTGTCTGCTTCTTCTGACATAGTGCAGAAGAAGGTATACAAGGTAGTTCTCATGAAGGAATGCTATAGCCACTAAGGAAAGAGTGTGAAGTGATTGAATATGTAGATTATCCTTGGAAGGAGATAAAAACAGGACCACTTTTCTGTTTCATTTTGTAAAATAGAGAGATGCAGGGAAAGCTTCCTGGTTAATGCTATGAATGACAGAATGATAGTCCCTCCACATGCCATTTTTTGTTCTTTAAATTATCCTCCCACCCACAAAAAACAGACCGATATTAATAGGAGTTAGAAGTGCAGAAACAGCTGTAACCTGCGACATCACGGGGAGGAATTGTTTTCAAGAAGATGTGGAATTTTGTAGTACTGTCAGGCCCACAGACAGGGTGTGTGTGAAAAGAATGAACACACCACCCCCAGCACGACCAGTCTCTCTGTTTCTCCCTGCTGTGTTGTGCCTGGAGAGTCCGCAGGGCATGATGGGGGGAACCAAGACATTCTGGGAGCTGTAATTCCCTGGCCAGCTCCCTGCCTAGAGAGCTGGTCCTAGAGCAGGGAAGGGAACACTTTTCCCAGCATGGTCTGGGCTTCAAGCAATAGGAAAGAGATGGGTTGAGAGTGTAACTATGAGATTCCTGCACAACACTGGCTGTGCATGGACAGTAACCAAAGGGAACTTGGATGAAGTGGTGGATATCTTTACCCAGAAGTTCCCTAGAAGCCTAGTGTGTCGGACTCTCCTTAAAGGTGGAAACTAATTATGAATATGTTTTAGACACTGCTGTGAACTTACCTGAAATTTCTTTATTACTAGCTTATACGTCTAGCATTCTTATACATGTATTCTCATATATTCATATATATATATATTCTTTATTACTAGCCTATATATTGTCTTAACTGAAAAACTCAGAAGACAAAAGCCGGAATACTTTAGAATACTGTTTTTCATTTACAATATTACAATCAGATCCCACAAGGTATTTCTATAAAACTTCTATTACTGTATACAACAAAATCATTATAACAAAATCATTTTACCAATCACTGTTTCCACTCAATTTTTCCATTCACCTCTCATGTACACTCATTGCATGACTATTCTGAACTCTTTTATATTTACAAAAAAAAGCAGCCTCCCAGAAAGTCCTGCATCTGGGAATTCCTGACTGTGCATGCTGCCTCTAAGTACATCTCAGTCTGACACCTGTGTCCTTGTAAAACAGTCTGACCAACTTGTGAGCAGGCATGATGCCAGTCTAACAGATGGATGTGAGCAAAGGCAGCCAAGAGATCACGTAGTATCTGTGCATCGTGTGCTAGTTGAAGGCAGGATTCCCAGACAGAAATAGCCACGTGTCTTCCCTTGGTAGTCTGGTATTTGCAAATTTGTACAAAAGAAAAAAAATCTAATTCTGACAAAAATAATGGAGATTACAATAGGAATAGAGAAGTAGGAATGGATGAAAGTTAAAATCTTGCTGTGTGTATTTGATATGAACAATATAGCTGCACAATACGGAACAACATTTTGAAGAATGGTCTCTTATGTGCTCTCTCAGTTTTTTGATACATATCTTTTGATGTCTGTGTCAACATTTTCATATATGGATGCTTAAAGTAAGTCAGGCAGCAAAAGGGTTAATTTTCTTCAGTGGGGATTGGTGTGAGGTCACAGAGCAGAACTGTAAGAGAGCTCAAGATACCTGACTACCTATCCTGTGTGCTAGATAGCTAACCAGTAAGAAGAGCAATCTAGTAGCACACCAGTTCATTGTCTTCATTTAATGCCTTTGGCAACAAGGACAGAGTTCTATGTGTAACAATGATTTAAAGCCCATAGCCGTGTCTACACATGCACGCTACTTCGAAGTAGCGGCACTAACTTCGAAATAGCGCCCGTCACGGCTACACGCGCCGGGCGCTATTTCGATGTAAACATCGACGTTAGGTGGCGAGACGTTGAAGCTGCTAACCCCATGAGGGGATGGGAATAGCGCCCTACTTCGAAGTTGAACGTCGAAGTAGGGCACGTGTAGCCGATCCGCGTCCTGCAACATCGAAATAGCGGGGTCCGCCATGGCGGCCATCAGCTGAGGGGTTGAGAGACGCTCTCTCTCCAGCCCCTGTGGGGCTCTATGGTCACCGTGTGCAGCAGCCCTTAGCCCAGGGCTTCTGGCTGCTGCTGCTGCAGCTGGGGATCCATGCTGCATGCACAGGGTCTGCAACCATTTGTCGGCTCTGTGGACCTTGTGTTGTTTAGTGCAACTGTGTCTGGGAGGGGCCCTTTAAGGAAGCAGCTCGCTGTTGAGTCCGCCCTGTGACCCTGTCTGCAGCTGTGCCTGGCACCCTTATTTCGATGTGTGCTACTTTGGCATGTAGACGTTCCCTCGCAGCGCCTATTTTGATGTGGTGCTGCGCAACGTCGATGTTGAACGTCGACGTTGCCAGCCCTGGAGGACGTGTAGACGTTATTCATCGAAATAGCCTATTTTGATGTTGCTACATCGAAATAAGCTACTTCAATGTAGGCTTCACGTGTAGATGTAGCCCATATGATGTACAAATCATGGTATAGACTGACCGAATTATCATGCAAGGAAATGAAAATGAGGGATTAACCAAATGGCAACCACCATAAAGAGCATAAAAATCAATGTATATTAAAGATTTGCCAATAACTTGACAGACCAACTCGGTATATCGTATATTATAGTGTTGTCATTTGCAATGCTTTGTGATAATCTGGGTCAGAGGCAGAAAGGGGTTTTGTTTGCCATTCAGGTGCTGCACAATTGCACAAAAACAGCTAGTGCTTCTGCAGTGTACATCCTTTCAAAGGGTTAGAGCTAAACTGTACATAATCTCTCCAGGATGAAAATGACATACTGTAAAATACAAGGATTCTGCTAGAGCTTGGCTTTTGAACCATATTCCTAAAATTATCTTATTTGGGTGACTAGGAAGATTCAAGATATCCACTTTGCTCCCTTGCCTGGGCCACCCACATCCAGGGATTCAGACTGAGCTGGAATGCAGTCTCAATATGTGAGTAAAAGTGCCCTTCAACCTTTCTCATTTACTGTACCCTTTTGCATACCACCGGGTTACACCTCTCACTTAAAAACTGTTTACTTACAACAACATGCTAAACTATCACAGAAGACTACTACTACGGAAAACTTGCTGACTTTCTACCATTTTGTTATCAAATAAATGAATTGGAATAGAAACATTATACTTACATTTCAGCATAAGGCATACGAAGCAGTAGAAACAACTCATTGTCTGAATGAACTTGTAGATCGTACTGACCTTACAAGTGATTTTTATGTAGCTTGTCATAAAACTAGGCAGATATCTTGATGAGCGGATGTACCCCAGGAAGACCTTGGTGTACTCCCAAGTGAGCACATACCCCTGGTTGAGAAACACTGGCTTAGGGAATAGGGAGAACTAAAGGTCAAGCATGTGGCCAAGTCTGAAATGTGTGGTCTTTCCCATTTACAGACTCCACTTCCCTTTTTGGGGAGCACCATCCAAGTCAGATGACCCTTTGCTAGCTTTCTTGACACAAAAATGACCTCACTTTGTCCCAGGTAGAAGAAGAATCAGGATAATTCAATTCTCTAAATGCTATAGTATAGGCTTACCTAGAGAGAAGCCCTGCCTTGGTTAAGTGCATGGACAAAATCAGGTGGGTACACAATATGTTTGGGGACATGTCCCGTTTAATTATGATTAGTTATCAATCACCATATGCCCAGATCACGCAGGGTTATGAAGTTGGTGTGAGCATTTGTTCTTCAATGTTTAGCCCTCAATATCTTTTCTTTTCCCCTTTCAAGCATGTGCTGGGCATGGGTATGCCATAACAGATGCTTTGTTTTGTTTCCAGTTTAACACATTTTGTGATCTTGAACCATGAGCTAGCAACAAACCTGAGAAGATACTGCTGGCTCTATGGAGCTTAGGAATATGATATAGTCAGTGACATGGAGATCCTTGGCTCTGGGTACACAAGACATTTTTTTAATGAGTTCTTTCATTTTAAGAATCCAAAGTGCTGGTCACTACATAGCTCAGGGGGCAGCTGTTGCTGTACTTGGTCATGGACAGCTCCGCTGCTGGCACCCCTTAATGATCCTGTAAGGGACAATGGGTTCTTTGGGGAGACAAGAAGCATCACCTATTGTGGCTGCTATGCAAGAGGCTGCGGGGAAGTGTCTGGAAACCTGCCTTGGTTGGGGACTGGGGAGGCAGCCAAGCAAATTGATGTCCAGTGGCAAACCATAGGAAATGTAACAAGTGATCAGAGAAAGGGCTTGGTAAAGGACTTAAAAGGAGGAACTGGCTAAAGGAACAGAATGGGGAAGGGATCTTAGGGTCCCTATGATATTTATGGAAGGGAGACACCCTCAGCCCATTCTCATAGCCCAGCTTAACCCTCCTACGAGCGGGATGGATAGTAAGGCTGAAGTCATGGGTGGCTGAGGGGCATCTAGATAGAAATGAAGCGGGGCTGATGGAAACTCCGAGTAGCAATTTTAATAAGCATGCATTTGCCTGCACTGGATATTTTATCTGCTGCATAGTCCCAGACAGCTAGATAGTAAAGCTGTGGCCTGATTAAAATTCATAAAGTGTCTTCTGTCCTTTTTTCGGTATACCCAGACTAGGAGGACACTTCAGTGTAGTAAAGCCTTTCTTTGTTTCTGCTAAGAGCTAGCTCTTTCTTTTCTGTCTCTTTTCTGGGATGTTTCAAATAGAATTGGCCCTATGGAAATGAATGGCTCTCCTTGTCACCACTTGAATCCAAATGATTCTTGTGTTAGGTGCCAAACCATAAGCCCTTGGTAAAATTAAAGGGCAATCCTTTTCTCCCAGGTTTGTGTGGAATTTTTTATGTTACAAAAGTAAAACATCAACATTGCTCGTACGATTACAGTGGGAAAAATATTAAAAGTCACAGTCTGTTAATGTCACTCCCACTTCCACTCAAGATGAGAATACAACTTGATTTTCATGTTAGAGATGTTTTTGAGATTCAGGGATGAAAAGTGCTATGTGAGAGCTAAGTATTATTGTTATATTCCACTTTTACATAACACTTTAGGATAGTGTTGATGTGTAGCCCACGAAATTGTATGGATGATTTTTTGGCTGAGCGGCCTAAGATATGCAGTTTGGATGGGCCACCTTTCCTGAGTCTGAGAGGATGTGAGCAACAATAAGATTTAACTACAAGTTTTAGGAGCGCTCTCAACAGGTCAGGTATGGGTTTGCTGCTTTTTCTTTTAAAACACTGCTTAGGATATCGAACTATATAGGTCCCTCTGATAGATGGTCTAACTATCATCCTTTAAAAAGCAGTGCAGTGGCATTTTGCACTTATGCTGGCAACAAGGGTTTGTTTTCATAGTCACTCTGAAGGCTATTTCCCACTCTGACATTTTTAGTGCAGAAGGTGGGGGCCCACAAGAACTTTTAAGTACCCCATCACAAAAAGCTTTGGCTTAAAAACAGCCAGTAAACAAATAAAACCCCACCTCCCCAAGGTCACAGATTCTCTGACCTTGGGTGATATGCTGCCATCACCCAAGTGCAACCCCTGCTTTTGAGAACCCAGAAAGACCCACTTGCTGTGTCTCCCTGTGGGAGTAACCTAAAGCTCTTAACCCTCCCCCAGGAGAGAGCTTGAAAACAAACTGTGATTTCTAAATAGCTGATTTTTCAATCTCAGGCATGTGCACACAGAACATCTTGCCTTTTAGGACACAGGAATCAGATCATAGTCTTACATCAACCTTTGCTCACACAAAAGACTGCAGATTTGATTAACAAAATAAAGAAGACATACTTGGTAAGTGTACTTGGTTGCTAGGTATTACAGAGCAACTAAAAAAGGTAGAGTAAAGCACAGAGAAGTCCCACAAACCAAATGCCAAAATTAAAGAAAAAAAACCTGATCACATCTGACTAAACATCCCCTTTCTAATCACACAGTTATTGTCTCAAACAAGTCTCTGGAAAGCCCATGCCTGGTTCGTGGCTTATTTCATCTTGTCAAGTTCATCTTTGCTCACACAAAAGACTGCAATGGGCAACTCACTGCTTCAGTTCAAAAATCTCACTCTGTCTTCCCATTGGCTCACCTGCCAACAATTCCTGGAGATTTTAAGGGACCTGCTGTCAGGGGTCAGAAACCTGCAACTCCAGAGTCACATATGGCTCTTTAGGGAGTCAGTTGCAGCTCCTCCTGACCCGCCACTGCTGAAAGAACAGAACTAAATGTAATTGGTTTAATGGCCGGCAGGGTGGTGGGAGGGATCCAGCCATGAAAACAATTTAGTTTAGTTCCATTATTTCACTAGGTCAGGGAGCTGCCTACGCTGACGATGGGGGAAATGCTAAGCCTGCAGGAAAGCTGGCGGGGAGGGATGGTTGAATCTGCCCCTGCTGGAGCTGCGCAGCGCTGCTGAGAAGGAGGTGGTGGCTGCAGATGATCAGCAGCAGTGTATGCACCTGGAGAAGCTTATTGGCTGAGGTGGGTTAATCCTGGGGGTGGAGGGGTGGGTTTGGGCTTCTGAGAGGGGTTAAGCCTGGGGTTGGGGGGAGGGTTTGTGGAATGGTGGGTAAAGCTTGGGGATAGGGGGGCAGATTTTGGTGCATAAAGCCTGGAGATTGGAGGGGTGGGATTATGGGCTGGGGGTGGGGCTAGAATGTTGGAAAGGGAGGGAGGCATGGAGGGTTGATGCAAACATTGCTCCTTCCTGTTTAAGAGCCTATCCCCAGGCACAGCCTTTTCCTTGTCATCATTTGTGCTCTGGTCCAGGGGTGCAAGCAACTTAAACTTTCTAACCGGTACAAATCATTGTGTGTGTGCTGCTCTTAAAATGGGGGTTACAGAAAGTACGGTTTGACATTCATTAAGGACTGTCTCTTGAAGCTCTTGAAGTATCGATTTTTGAAACTGAATTTGAAAAAATGGCTCTTCTTGTTATTTTGGTTACAAACCCCTCAGTTAACTCTTTACAGGTAGTTCAGTTAACTGAATGGCTGGGAGACTAACCCTCCCATCCATCACAGCCACTGTGGGACTAATGAACACTAAGGATTTGTTTGGTTTTCATACAGATGAGGCAACGTACAGGTTACTCCCATTTCTAGTCAGTGTGTTGCAGAGAGCTAGACATTCCCTGGCTCATCACAGTGCCCAGGCTTTTTGTACATATATGCCAATGGGGTTGAATGGTAAAGTAACCACATATCTCAGATTTTCCCATGATGTCTCATTTGTCTTTCAGGATACCCGGAGGCTCTTGATTTTTCATGTAATTGATCAGAACATTTACTTTTTCAATAACAAAATATTCAATGGAGACATATTGCTGTACAAAGTAGAATATGCTCTGTGTTTCCTGGGAACAATCTAGTGAAATGTTTCCCATATGGTGGCTTCAGACTCCCTCATGGGTCATAGGAAGGTTCTAGAAGGGTTGTGAGCTGGTGTTGAGAAGAGGCCCCACGGGAGGGGATTTGTCTATCAAGAGAGCCTGACGAGCATTCACTTTGCATTGGTGGCTCCTGTTCTGCAGGGCTGAGTCTGACTTCCTGCGCAGTATGTTGTGACATGTTGCATTGGGTCAAAGTGCCACTCAGGTTTGGCTCAGTTGCTCCTCTGTCATAATACAGGGGTGGTCCAGCCAGACCAAGGTGGTGCTGAGAGCATGTGTGCCAGGTTGCAATGCACAGAAAGGGCAGACAGCCAGGCAGAAGCTGCCACTACAGGATGCTTGCTCTGAACCCCTCCTTCCCTGAAACCACCACCCTACAGAAAGCTGGAATTAAACACTGGAGAGAAGGGTGCTGCTATGAGTAGTCAGTGCCCTCTTGGAAGGTGAAGAAGAGACAATGTGATGGTGGTGGAGAAAAATGATGCTGACTTGTGATGATTTGTTCAGGGACATCTTCACCCATATGCAGAATACACAGATGGAAGAGCACCCAAAATTTTGGGGCACCGCTGAGTTTTAATGTCCAGACACCCACCTTTTCCTATTTCTGTTGTGTGGCTCTGCGTCCTCCAGAGATCTACCAACTTAAAAGTGAAAAAGCCTGTCGGAACTATTAGCAGAACAGCGAACCTGTAAAAGAGCCTTTCAAGTGGTTATGAAGTAAATTAACAGGCATTTGTCAACCCTATATTGACGATTCCTGACTTTATTGTGTTAGTCTACAGGACCTTAGTTTAAATTTGCTTTAAAGTTGCTGAAGATCATAAAAGGACATCTCTAAAAAATTTGTTTCCCATCCAAGTTGGACATACATGCACTAGTTTAATAGCACACCTGATGACAGCCCTGATTTTGGGCTCTTTTCACAAATTAGGACCGTGAGTGGATCACAAAAAAAGGGCAACATGCAGTCAGTGTTTCACCTTAGTAAAAAGTTTGGGAACCAATGATCCAGTGGAATGGGTTTTTAGTACAATGAAATACTTCAAGTGAAAAAGCAGTCCTGTAGCACTTTAAAGACTAAAAATATAATTTATCAGGTGATGAGCTTTTGTGGGACAGACCCACTTCTTCATATCTGAAATAGGAGTCTGTATTTGTCCTTGTTGAACATCATTAGATTTGTTTTAGACCAATTCTCCAATTTGTCTAGGTCACTCTGGACCCTATCCATATCCCCCAGCATCTCTACCTCTCACTTTAGTTTAGTGTCATCCACGAACTTGCTGAGGGTGCAATCCATCTGCTCATCTAGGTCTTTAATACATATGTTGAATAAAATCAGCCATCAAACTAACCCTTGGGGCATTCTGTCTGATACTGATCAGATGCTGAGCTGTTGAGTATTACCCATTGAGCCCAACTATCTAGCCAGCTTTCCAGCTACCTCACAGTCCATTTGTATAATCCATACTTCTTTAACTTTCTGGCAAGACTACTTTGGGACACCATATCAAAAACTTTTCTAAAGTTGAGGTATATCATATGTACCATATCCACCTGGCACAACTTGCCCTTTGTGAATCCATGTTAACTATTCCCAATCACTTTCCTCTTCTCCAAATGGCTCAAAATAGATTCCCTGATGATCTTCTCCATGATTCTTCCAGGGACTGAGGTGAGGCTGATCAGTCTGTAGTTCCCCAGATTCTCCTTCTTCCCTTTTTAAAGATGGGCACTATATTTGCCTTTTTCCAATTGCCCAGGACCTCACCAGATCACCGCTAGTTTTCAAAGATAATGGCCAATGGCAATGCAATTACATCAGCCAACTCCATCATCATCCTCAGCTGCATTAGTTCCATCCCCATGGATTTGTGTATGTCCAGGTTTTCTAAATAGTTCATAATTTATTCTTTCTCCCCGGAAGGCTGCCTAACTCCTTCTCATACTGTGCTGACCTTGTCTGCGAAGAGAGAGCCAAAAAAGCATTGAACACATCAGCTTTTTCCCCATAATCTGTCACTAGGTTACCTCCTCCACATTTAGTAAGGGTTCCACACCTTTCCTGGCCACCTTCTGATTGTTAAACGCCTGTAGAAACCTTTCTTGTTATCTTTCACATCCCTTGATAGCTGCAACTCCAATTGCTCTTTGGTCTTCCTGATTACACCACTGCAGGCTTGAGCAATATATTTATACTCTTCCTTAGTCATCTGTTCAAGTTTTCACTTCTAGTAAGCTTTCTTTTTGTGTTTAAGCTCATCAAAGATTTTACTGTTAAGCTAAGTTGCTCAGTTACCATATTTGATTTTCTTAATGCACATCAGGATGGTGTGTTCTTGCACCTTCAATAAGGCTTCTTATCCCCATGTTAGTGTCTCAGGGGATCCTGCCCATCATTTCCCTGAGGGAGTCAAAGTCTGCTTTTCTAAAGGGTCTGTATTTTGTGGCTCTCCTTTCTTCCTTTGGTCAGGATCCTGAACTTGACTATCTCATGATCACTGCAGCCCAGGTTGCCACCTGCATCTACTTCTTATACTAGTTCTGCCCTGTTTGTGAGCATCAGATCAAGCTGAACATGCCCCCTGGTCAGTTCCTTCAGCACTTCTACCAGGAAGTTATCCCCAACATTATCCAAAAACTTCCTGGATTGTCTATGTACTGCTGCATCGGTCTCCCAACAGAAGTCAGGGTGATTGAAATCCCCTATAAGAACCAGGACCTGTGATCTGGAAGGTTCTGTTAGCTGTCTGAAGAAAGCCTCATATACCTTATCCACCTAGCAAGATTTAGTCCACAGTTACATACATGGATAAGGGACAGGAGGAGTTGAAACTTATTCCCAGGAAATGGGACAGAAAGAATGGCAGTATTGTCAACAATGAAAAATAAATAGAGTAGCCAGGAGTTTTAAAATTGCTTAAATATTCAGTTTTGGATATATTAAACTCACATTGAAAATGAGACATCCTGGACAAAGTGTTAGAGAAAGGCAGGCATTTTGTTTAAAAATACTCTTTTAATTGTGCTTGTAAAGCCAGTGCAGTGGTTCTTTTTTTCAGGGAAAGGGAAGATGTCAGGTAGATGTCAGGTTTTCAGGTAGATGTCACAATTTTTTTCTCTCTCATTGGCTGAGTCTAGAATAGCCCTCAACTTCCAAGGGCACATGGTAATTAGAGGGTCAGGAGTTTACTAATGAAGTGCTGCTGTGCATATGCAGCACTTTATTAGTTAAAATCTCCCCCGTGGCAATTTCGAACTGTGAAACTTCAAAGTGCTGGCTTGCATGTAGCCGCGGGTCAGCCTGCACTACATCGACATTCCTTTACTACTCCCGACACCCTAATTAAGGAGTCAACAGAGCACCAACCAGAGCATCCACATGGCTTTTTTGTCAACAGATTCTGTCAAGAAAGATATTCTGCCTCATAGGGGAGAAGCAGAAGGCTATTGACAAAAGTGCTCAGTTCTGTCAAAATAGTATGTCGACAGAATACATTTTTGGTGTGGATGCTCTGCAGGTTTTGTCAATAAAACTCTCTAGTGTAGACATAGCTAAGGAGTCTATGAGAATGATCGTTCCATACTTTCTAGCCTCAAAATATGAGTCAAGGAATTATCTGTCTTCCTCTGCAAAAAATATTTGATGTCCTACTTTCATGAATTAAAAGAAAAATCTGTTTGGTGGTCTTTACTTTACAGTCCTGCCATGTAAAACACATGGGCCATGTATACACAGCCCCCTCTGTTCCGTAAGAGGCATGGTAATGAACAAAGGGGAATATTCAAATGAGATGTGGATTTAAATATCTCATGCCCCATGTGCATAATCTCATGAGATTTCGCTTCTGAAAGAGCTCCTTCTGGAAGCTACAGAGCCGTTTAGATGGGGCCCTTCCAGAAGGAACACCTGCTTCTGAAAGTCCCCTTATTCCTCAAACAGGCTCTTCCAGAAGCGAAATCTTGTGAGACAATGCAAATGAGGCATGAGATATTTAAATCTGTACCTTGTTTGAACATTCCCCCTTTCTCATTACCATGTCCCTTCCGGAAGGGAGAGGGCTGTGTAGATGTGGCCATGATGTGTTAGACCACTGTCCATAACCCATATAGTGGGTAGGTATGGAATAATTAAACCTTGTCTGGAAAAATAATAATGTAACAATTAATTTTCTCTGCTGAAATGTAGGCTTGAAACTACTTGACCTTGTTGTAATTACTTTAATGATGGTCTTCTGTTATAAAGACTATGTCATGATTAATCCAGTATAAGAAAGTTTTGAAGAACATAGAAGACAGACTGAAAATCTCATTAGGTATCATGAAATTACGGAGATTTTAAGGTGAGCATTTACAGCTAGGACTTATATAAAAATAACAGATTTGAAATGTAGAGCTTATGGATGCATTTAACAAATGACATCTAGTTAATTCATATTCTGATTAGGTAAAAAATATATCATTATTGCATCTGGGTAGTTTTTGCTATTAATTTGATAATCAAATGGTTATTATTTGTAGGATTATGTCCATTTTGATAAATGAGATTACTTTGTAAAAATCAAGTATACTATAAGCCCTCTATCAACTTTATTCACATTGCATAAAATAAATGTATGCTTTTGAAAAAGTGTGTGAGAGGTTTGCCTTGTGTGTGCCCCACACACATACATGCATGACAAGTACTACAAATGCAAAATAATAATGAGAAAATTATTTTTCTTGTGCTTATTTTCTTGGCACTTGCAGTTTGGTTATATGTGAGAAAGAAGATGCAAATGTTTCACCTATCTGCATAATGAGTCCCATACAAAATGATTGCAGCTCATGTAAAAGACAGGGTGGCATGTTTTCAGTTTTAATGGGGACGCTCAGAAAACTTCCAATCTTTCTTGACATTTCTTATAGCAAAATAAATGTGGCCTAGGTTGGAGTGTCTATTATGAAAACAAGAGAAGAGCAAGTCAATTATATTTCAATGACTGAATAGCCAGGGGTCCTCATTAAAATGATCAGAAAGGCTGCAGTGTTGCTTTCTTATATGTAGCCACTGATTAAGTTGTATAAGAATGACATGGCCTTTTTGGGTAGAAAACAGAGTATGCCTTGGTATCTAGCCAGCCAGCCAGAAATTGTTGACACTTTCAAAAGTGAGATGCGCACTCCATCAAGAAAGGGAAGTTACTACTTATGGGGTCATGGACTCCTGATGTATTTAAAAATAGTTGTGGCTGTTTTATAGGAGACAGTCTTAGAAAGCTTTGAACTGTCACTAGTTTGTATAAAAATGCCTGTGGTATGGTGGTGATATGGTATGTTTTCCTTTCCACTGGCTTCAGTGAAGGCTACATAGCTTAACAAAATAATGGTTTTAATATAATCTTTCAGTATTTGGACCTTACAGCAATATTCTACTTATCAGTTCATTACTATTCATTTTTTGGAATTTAAATTTTCCTGTTTGCCCATTATTTTTTGGTATAAAATGTACTAGGAAAATGTTCTGCAATTTTTTCCCAGAGGAGACTATAGCCTATGACTGTAAAGAGATTGTTTGTTTAGCATTCTTGAAGATCTGCAGTCTAAATAATTATAACATTATTTAGAATCCAATAATTCTGAATTAAGTGGCCCTGGAAGATATGTGGGAATGTTTTTTCTAGTGGTGGTTCATAGACAATGCATAATTAAAAAGCAACCATGCACCATCATCATATAAATACATGCAATAAAAATAGTTGGTGTACAATAGCTATAGTTAATTGTAGCTTTATTATTTCACAGTTTGCAGATTTACATAGTATGCTCATGCACAGAACATCATGCACATACAAATGAGTTGAAACTGCTTAGGTTCTCCCCCAATCCCGTCCTGTCTAAATATATTACTAACTATCTATTTCTGGAAATGTATTCAGAAATGTAAAATAGGATTTAGTAGTAATCTCACTTTTTGTTACTGAGGCCCAATGATGAGCTAAAACAGTTGAAGGGATGCATCTTCAATTCTTTGAAAGGAAGCCTGTCTGATTTATATAAGTATTTCTAATGGAACAAATCAAATTAAATAAAATCTCTGCTGATCTGCAAGTGCAAATAATTGTTGGTGAAAACTTGAATTCTAAATCACACCATTTCAAATAATGCGCTATAGTTCATACTGATGTTTCATTGTAAATTAGAACAATTTGAAATTTATATTTCAAGCTGATTATATTTTAATTAAGAAATTTTCTGTCTCGAGTAAGCTATCAAGTGGCTACTACAAATAATCTACTTCACTAAAAATCACCATTAGAGCATAATTTGGCCAAAATAATGATGCCCCTCATTCTAGAGCTTAGTGTTATACAGTGAAAACAATGTAAAGTGCTTGCAAACAAGATTAAAATAATTGATAATTATGAGACTTTCCATTATATTGTAAAATAAACTGACGTAATTGAACAGTTTTCATTGTTAATTATACACATTGCACCCTAAGAAGAGTCTTGAAAATATCTATATAATTTTCCATACTCATAGTCAAACTAGGCCATTTAATTAGCATTAATTTAACTTTTGTTATACATTTGACTTTCTATAAATTGTTAGATTGCTTCTAATAGTGGAATTTACCAATGGCTGAATCATATTATGATTGAAAGCATTTTGCTTGTTATCCTTGATTTAAAAGGATGTACAATAAAAAATGTGAATATATTCTTCAATTGTTGCAAAAAAAATCAATTTGCCAGGTGTAAGTTAATTTGCAGTGAGCTATACCTGTAAAGAGAAATATGGCTCAGGAGATTAATATTCTAAGTCAAAACCAGCCATTATGTATTGTACTTAATATCTGAAGTTCATACAGAAATTCATGTTCCTTTATTCATCATTTTCATAGCCCAGTATATAGCCAAATAGGCTTATTTGTTTTGATTGAATTTTATCTTTTGGAACGCTGCATATTAACTGAAGAGTAAAATTAGTTATTTCTTTAGCTATGTTGGTTGCTTGCGTGTGAACAAAATGTTTCTTACAGATCTTATAAAAGTCCTTTTCATAGGCCTAGATTTTCTGATATACTGTTTTAATTTAATGCCACTGATTTTGGGTACTGTACTTTAAAATAAAACGTGGAACAAAATTCAGGCAGAATAGTTTGTTAGCATAAATATTTTGGGATATGTCAACATTAGCCTTTTAAAGTAATCTGTGCTCTTGTGGCTGCTCTATGAAAGCATATCACCAACAGCAGAACATGGTAGGCTCATTCCATTAAATTATATTTGTGTATGAAATACTTTCACATTTCTGAAAAGATTACCTCATAGACAATCTCTCGGAATACTTTTTTCAGTGTACAGGCTGTGACAACAGACTGCGTTCGTTGAAGTTTAAATGTACCTCCTTCTGTAGGATTTCTAGCATTTTGTCTATAGTGATATGCGAACGGAAAGAAGAAAACTTACAGAAAGCATTTTAAATTGCTATTCATATTTTTCAACTATTTGTTTCTGGAAACAAAATACCTATGTAGCACTTACATTCTAAGAACTGTTGTGTACACTTTATGTGTTAAATCAATGTTAAAAAGATAAAAGCTGAGAACAGGTAACTATATGTGAATCTAAATGCAAAATATCTTCATTATAATAACTGAGTCAAAGAAAAATATTGTTATAGAAACTGAACTCCCCAAACATGACCTAATGTCAACAACGAACTCTATTTTAACCAGCCCTTCAACCTGTGTATCATCAGAATAATTGGTCTTTTAGTTGATTTGACTAACTGACAGCTAAGCCACTAATAATTACCTATGGCAGGATTTATATTTTTTATTTTATATTAGAATGCCACACTAATGAATGAATGTTTTAAATAATAACAATATTTGAATGTCTAGCCCATTATTTAAATAATTAGTTATGGAAATATGATTACACATCAATGACTGGACTGGAGAGACTTTTAATTAAAAAGAAAATAATAATGTGCCTGTATAGGTATTTTTATGGTTAAAGAATTCATGACTTATAATAATATATTAATTTTGTCAATTTGCTAGGATATCATTTCAACTTTATGACAAGCTTTCAGTTTTATTTAGATGAAGTCAGAATTCTAGTAACGCTTACTTCATAACTTATGCTTTATGTGGGTCTTCATCTACAAGGTATTCTAGCTACCATTCACAGTTTTTCTACATTGTTGTGATGAGGTTCTTTAACATAAGTATATTTCCATACAGCTAAGGTCAGAACATATTTTTTGGTCTTAGTTAGGTAGAAATGCCCTACAAAGGAATCCAAAGGGAACATGTATTGGAAAACTTCATTCAGAGGTAAGCCAAATGAAGAATTGAACTCAGTAAAACTAAATTGGTAAACTTATTGCTTCTTTCCAAAAGACTATTTAAAGTGTTCCGTAAAAATTTATGATCTGTAGTAAGAATACGCAGTTTATTACAACTAAGAAACCTATTTGAATAATGATTGAACAGAAAATAATTGATTGATTAGCTGGGAAGTAATTAACAAATATTTGAACCATGCATATAATTTTCAAATTATTGCAGTTTTTAAAAAATGTCATTTTCCTAATATTGATATATAGATATTAATATTTAACATTATTGCTTGTCTTCAGATATAGTACCCTATACATCTCTCCCTCTTCCTCCAGAGACATTTTCTGTGCCATTTCACCTCTTAAATGTTGGTTAATAATCATTTGAACACAGATTTGCACTAAGTAATATCTTGATAAATTTCAGTTCTGAAGTTTGTTCCATTTGTAGAACTAAGGATATACTGTCCTGTGTCTATTAAGGTATCTATATGACAACATACACTCTATTTTCTTTTATAAGTACGGATCAGAGTTGAACAGTTGACCATGTATATTAAATGCTATGCACTACTCAAGTGAGCAATCAATGGATTTTCCATACATTTGTGATAATTTAAGAAATGTCCTATGTAATTTCATGTTTTCATTTTTTGCTTTTAAATAAGCATATTGTTCAAATGATTTATATCAAGAATGAAACCAAGTGAAATCATATAACTGAAATCTCACTGAAAAGTTACACCAGAGTGGTATATAATATAACAGAGGAATATATACAATGATATTTATTAATCACTTAGTGAAGTTGGAAAATATAATTTCAGTATTCGTTTCATAAATCTGGGAATATTCAATATTATTGTAGGCATTCAAAATACCCATTGAATGTACACACATTTCTTCTGTAATTGATTTTATACTCAAAACCAGTTTTTCATCCACCTATACCAGTTTACTCAAAGAGGTGTCATTACTATTGTATTAAGATGCTTTCAGGCAACTTTTTTCTATTTATTCATTTTAAAAGTAGTATTTCTAGAATTTCATTTGAACTGATGATTAAAGTAATAAATTCACATCATTGATCTGTAGCTTTATAAGTAAGATGCTTATGGGATTTTCATTTTCCATCTTCTGAACTCTAAGTTTGTCATTAGGGTACATATTTATACATGTGTTTAAGTAATGTAATGTGAAGAACCCTTCAAAAATATACAACTCATAAATTTTTGTGATGAATTTTTTCCTTAATTTTAAGTTGTCCTCTCTAAATATATTAATAAACAATTCAAGTGTATTACCAGCAAATAATTACTGAAAATGAAACACACGTGTAGAATTGGATACTAGACACATATTATTCAAATATGTTTAAACCTTTTCATGCATGTGTACTGAATACATTTCTATGGTTTAAAACACAGGAATATTACCTATAGGTATTGTACTGAACAGTTAATTGAGCTGTATAGTTAGAGAAGCAAGAAAATAAAAGTTTAATTTTAACATAAGTCCTGTTACATTATTTTGATTATATTGATAAATTATGGAATATATAATATTTTTGTCATGAAATTTTTGTTGGTATATTCTAGCCAGTAAAAATAAAATTAAGTGATACCTTTAGGTAGATTCAAATTTAAATGAAAAAAAATTGTCAGATTTATAAGCTGCACTAGACAGTGTAAAACTAGTTGCAAATATTTTATATGTTGTGATTACTATAATGAGCACATACAATGAATCATGTGATTTCTTGAAAATTAACTTTTCAGTGAAGCAGCACTGGTTTATCAGCATCAGGATGACAGGGATAATTGCTGGGAGAATAAAAGCCTGGATATTCCATGATCAGCCAAGGAAAGGAAATTTAAAATAGTGATCTTAGTATCAATGCAACCAGATCTTGACTTTGTGGCTTCTCATATTTGGACTGGAAGACATTTTATCAGTATCTTTTCCTTTTTTGTGGTAAGAAAAGTAGCACATACATAATTCACAACTTTCATTTGCACTATTGCTCCAGAACACTGTGTTTTTAACCTGAAATTGGTATGTGCCTCTATGAATTATAAAAGCGTGATTCAGAGTTGTTCATACTTTTATAAAATGCAAGACATCAAATTTACATTTATATATTGATGTATGAAAATTATTTGAAAAACTAATATTGTCAAAACACATAAGCAACCGATTAAGTAAAAACTTGTAAAGGATGTTATGTTTGTCAACACAACATTTTAAAATACTTTTCAAAAAAATTAAACTATTGCTGGCTCACGATATTATAATAAGAAAAAAGGAAAATTGAATATATAAGATAAAAGACAAGTTTCAATACAATAGATTTGTTCAGCACTAACAAAGATTAATGTTTTGACACAGGTGACAAAACTCACATTATTACTAATTACTATTACTCATACATCTGATGAAGCGGGTCTTTGCTCATGAAAGCGTATGCTCCAAAATATCTGTTAGTCTATAAGGTGCCACAGGACTTCTTGTTATTATTACTAAATAATACTAATTTTTTACATCTTAAAAAATCTCATGAAAATTGTGAACCTTTGTAAAGATTGTGTCCACAGAAATTAGCAAGGGATATTTACCTCATTGGTATGTCTAGTTATAAACTGAAGTCCTCTAGAAAATGCTTAATGAAGTACCAAATATGTGAATTGATCAACTTACTGAACTTAGCAGGATGTCATAGTTAAATTTCTGCTGGTATCCCCATGAGAGATCATTTCTGGGTTTCCAAGAATCCTATAACTAAGAACAAAATATTTCAGATAATAAATCTATAAACAAGGAGTAATTGCTTCAGCTTTTAAACAAATCAGACTGACCAGCCTCTTCTGTCCCTTCTTATGCTATCTGGGATGTCAGATTTATCAATGCATATTTTGTCTTTATTTAAACTGCCTTCCTAAATGCTGTGCTTATACAGAAATCTAAACAGTGATCAGGGCTGAAAATAAACAGGCAGACATTAAAATAATGTTCTTGTGATGGTCATTTCATACCAATAATCAGGATAAATATCCAATGTATAAATAAGCAATAATTTGTCAGTGTCTATTCAGAAGCACAAACAGCCTAAAAACTCCTGGATTCATTTGTAGACAGTAAACTAATACTGTAATATAAACCACCCCACTTGCCCCAAAGGCACTCAACTTGCCCTTTCTGAAAAAAAATGGAGAAAATAGTTATTTAATACTGGATGCCCAGAAGGTCAACACATTCAAGCTGTATTGGTGCAAGGAGCAAGATAGGGAAACGGGTTCTTAACTGAGACAGCTCTTGGGAAGAATTTTAGTATGACCCACTGCTCTTTAAGTTTAGAGTGCTATTAATTGTATTGCCCCAATTGCAACTGCCACAATATCCTACCAGGAAAAGAGTGATTTTCCTGTACCCAGGACTCAAATAATCAAGGACTTTGGGTTGGTCAGTATCTGCACCCGCTTAATGTCCACTATTTGCATGTGTGTTTGTGTGCATTTACCATGATTAAGTTTGAACTGCATTTACTTTTAACACCCTGCCAAATTTAATATTGTTAAAAACTTTTGGAAAAACAATATGTATAAAGCACACTGTCAACATATAACACAGGTTCTAATAAAACTCTAATTTTCATTGGAACGTCTATGAAACTTTCTAATGCAAGTTCTCAAAACTCGAATGAAATATTAACAAATTAAGTTATTTTATTGCAGTAAAAATGATACTGAGGCCCACTAACAGGTTGAATGAAGTGGTATCCATCACTTGTTAGTGTCTCTTCTACTCCCTCTTAGGGTTCTTCACAGTGGAGGCAGAAGGGAGCAATAGAGCAATAAGGAGGCAGAAGAGGCAGAAGGGAGCAATAGAGGGGAACCAAGGCCCACCCACTCCAGTGGGTTCTGAACCAGGGCTCCAGATTAACAATACAAAATCCAGACCACTTTCTGGTCCATCCCAAGTTATACTTTCCGAAGGTGACTTCCACTGTGGCTCCTCTGTTTAGAGCATGGTCACAGATTAAGGACTACCTTGCTTGGCCTTTCCAGAGGGAATAGACAGTGTTCCTGGGTAAGTCTATTTTCAGTAGCTGAAAAACTAAGTCATAAGTTTCAATTCATGTTTCACTAGATCCACTAAAGGAGTGGCAATCGAGTATAAACTGTCTACTATCCCTAGGAAGCCACATACCTCTTTCTTTTTAGAGAGGTGTGATACAGGCAGGCCAGCAGGTCAGAAGCATAGGGCAATTCGTATGTATGTGAATATTAAAGAAATGTTAAGCATACTAATTCACTCAAGTGTTTATTTGGTTCAAAGGAAATATGAATATTATCTTCATTTACCTGTAACTTGTTGAATGCTATTTAACCACTTTGGCTGTTTCTACACATGACACTTTCTCTGCAAGTGGCACGCTCATAAACAGCCCAAAATATGCTAATGAGGAGTGGATGTAAATTCCCGGTGCCTCATTAGCATAGGGTCACATCATTTGGAGTCTGGAAGAAGCTCTTCTGGACTCCAAAACAGTCATATCCTAATCTGATGAAGCATTTTCCCTGAGAGAGGTCCAACCAAAGGTGAAATCTGACTGCAGTGCATCCACAGTGATATCTGATCATATCCCCAAGTCATAACCCCATCTACACGGCTGTTTTGCATTTCAGAAACAGCACTTCTGGAATGTTGAATGGCTGCCATTATGCAAACGAGGCATGGAATATGCAAGTCAGTGCCTCATTTGCATTGTTTGATTGGCTGCATTTGCATGCCCCTTCCAAAAGGGAGGGCCGGTGTAGATGTGGCCTATCTGTAGCATAGATGCTTGCAAAGTTATTTCAAAATAACAGCTGTTATCTTGAAATAACTTTGCTGTGTGGCCATAGACAAAGTGAATCGTTACAGGATCTGTATAGTTTATGCCTTAGATATGAAGTATTAGTTTCTTTTATCCTGTTTTAAGGTTGTTAAAAAAACATGAATTTCAATGTATGTCTGGAATCCTGTGAGGATTAAAGATAAAAAGTTGTTACAGTAGAATTTAGGTAATTCCCAAAATAAGGTAACAAATGACAGGAAATTTAGAGTTACCACAATGTGCACTATTTTTTACATATACTCTTCAATGGATGTAATGCACTGTAGCATACAAATATTCCATAAATTCCATTAGAACAATAAAGGAAATTAAAATTACCAAACCCCTCCCAATTCAACTAACATTTTCTTTTGGGTGGCAGGGAGGAGAAACTTACCCACACACAGGGAGGCAGTTAAAAAACAAGGATTGAAAAATGAGGCTAATTCATCTTGTTGAGTTCCTCTCTAGTTCACATATAAAAATTTGCACTGATCACATGCTGTCTAAAATACCAGTTACTATTGGATGACTTAAGGGGACAAGGTGAGCCTGTATTTTGATTGACTCAATTTTTAATTTGTTTGATCTAGATTATGATTAGATTACTAAGTGACAGGATAAAAATCCTATTATTACTATAGTTTCTCACAATTGCTTTTAATAATTCATTGGTGATATGATTCTGAAATCTGTTTCCTTTCAAAAACGCTTTTCTTCTTCATAATTTTGTACATGGGCATGTTATAAGAGGGTTATTTATAAGTTCTGGGTGACAGCATTTATTCTTAGAAAAAGATAATACATTAAAGAGAGAAAAATAATATTTCAGGTCTGTCAAACTCAGATGAAAGTCAGAGTTTGGACCAATCACTGGCTTTTGCTCATCTTATTTTATGAGATTGTAGCTGCTGATATTCAGTAGCTGAGGGTTTCCTGTGTTGCAGTGCCTAGATGGAGGGGTGTACATCAACAACAGATTGTTTTGGTCATTACTCTCCAATTTGTTGCCTTAGGATAGGTGCTAGAAGACATCCATTGCCCATGCTCACACTTTGCCTTGTAATGCATTTTGAATAAATGGATACTGTGTCCAAGTAACTAGGAGCAGGGAAATGATAAATATATAAAATATATAAAGTCTTGTAGGAACTTCCTAGAGTACATTAAGATACGTGTATGAATTACGATTGGGTTTAGCACATGACTTCACCCATCCAAAAAGCAATACAGTGTTTATAATGGTTGGACTGTAATCACAATGACATCACGTTCTGTGTATTTGCAATAGCTTTTGAATTTGTGAATTATTTTCTATTGTATTCTAGAGTGTTCAGTCTTTTATACTGTATTGTGGCCATGTCATCTTTTGCAACATCTTTTGACTTTGAAAACAAATTCACACAGCAGAAGGATGACACATACGGAGCTGATCACAGAACAGTGGTTCAGTTAAGTCAGAATCACGTGATCTGCCAGAAGCTGACCTCATTTCTGAATTCTTCCAAACTACAAGTACAGCTTTGCATTGAATTTGGAAGATAAATCATAAATGTATTCATCTTATTTTTGTTTCACTGCAATATATGGTGATATAATTAATTTTATTCTGTTTTTAAAGCATTTTATTTTATGGAGTTTTGTTCCCTAAAACGATTTGCTAGCCAAAGGTATCAGTTATAATTAAGGCTGTGTATTTGACGTAATCATGAATTTCACAACAAAAATCATGTCATCTAGGGTTAATAAGACACAACATTTTATCAAATTGAGGAAGACTGTAAGATTCTCTTTTCAGAGGTGATTATCCGTAGATTCTAAGGACAGAAGAATGAAACAGTGTTCAGATCCGAGACTGAAACTATATGCTAAATTTCTGAATTAGCTAAGTATCAGAGCTTGTGGCTTGGAAGGGG
Organism: Carettochelys insculpta; assembly: GCF_033958435.1. Taxonomy (NCBI): domain Eukaryota; kingdom Metazoa; phylum Chordata; order Testudines; family Carettochelyidae; genus Carettochelys; species Carettochelys insculpta. The sequence goes on along the minus strand of NC_134139.1, from coordinate 133,082,797 downwards.
ATCTTTTCCTTTCCCTGTCTGTACACTGCACTCCCATTATTTCAAGGTGACTAACACATAGAAATCAAAGGGAAATATGTTTCATGGTGAGGAAGGTGTTCAGACTCCATACCAGCTGAAACACTGGACAGAATAGTTTGTTTCAGGCTTATGTTAGCTTGTCAGAACTTAAGATTTATAACTTTGAGTATTCCCTGTCATGTCTGCACTATATGAATATTCACACTGCACTAACTCACCTCCCAAAGTTCGTCCCAGCACCCACTGTGCTCAATGTAAAATTGCAGATCGATTCTTGTAGCAACAGCCTCTTTTTCATTGTTGTACAGTGCTAGGGAGAAATTCTGTGAAGGTGTTCCCAGGACATTACATTGGTGGTTAGAGGTCAAAAGATTAAAAGAACTAGACCATAACATTCACGTTTGTTTTTCATCCAAAGAATAGATACAACATAGAGGCAGTGACTACATTTGCATTCCTCTTTTGAAAGAGGCATGAAAATGAGGAAATAAAATGCAAATGAGGTGCAGATTTACATCTCTGGCACCTCAGTTGCATATTTTTCTTTCAAAAGAAGAAAAGCATTGTAGATGTGACTCTTTCAAAAGTAAACCCCATCTTCAAAAAATCCCTTCTTCCCATTTTTTTTGGGTAGAAGGGTTCTTTCGAAGATGGGGTTTACTTTCGAAAGAACTGTGTCTACACTGCTTTTCTCCTTTTTGAAATAAGAATATGCAAATGAAGCACCAGCTATGTATATCTAAACCCCATTTGCATTTTCGATCTCCTCAGTTGCATGCCTCTTTCAGAAGAGGAATGCTCATGTAGACACAGCCAAACAGTCACAGTGAAAGGTTTCTACAGTGTCCCTTCCAGTTTATCTGAGTTCTAACCTAGAGGAACAAGGAAGATGAAAGACCATTTAATCCTGATGTGAATGCTGAATATAAAAACATTTTAAAAAATTTCATTTGGTGGATGAGACTTTCTGTGCCAGTTCAGCCCAGAACAATGCTTTAGGTGGGAGTGATAGATGTATAAAAATATTTTTCATGGAGTGATGGGACTTGTGCTCCTAATTCATTCAGGCATTTTTAAAACTCAGGATGATGATCTTTAATTATACTGGTGTGATCAGACACCACTGTTGTATTATATTATGATCAGACCTACTTTTCCAATACTAGGTTCTTATTATTTTTAACAGCTGACTTGCAATTCTGAATTGCTTATGTCAGGATAAACACAATTAATTCTGATAGTTTTATTTCAGTTTTTTAAATTAGCCTTACAAGTATTCGTGTATGGTTGCAGAATTGCAAAAGAATGTTTTGAGCTAGTTCTAGAGCCTATGCTTTATGGGTTGCCCAGTTGGGACCGGTTATCCTAAAAATCAAGCTATGACATTTTTCCTTCCTTTTAAAAAATATAAAGACCTGAGTCTACTCCCATTGAAATGTGTAGTGTAGGTGGGAGTAAAAATATTTTCCATGACTCACCCAGCCTTTGCCAGCTGAAGGTCTTTAAACTTGTACCTTCTTTCAAATTTATTTTAACAAATTCCCATTGTGCCACCAAGTTGTCTTGTTCAACATTTCTCCTTACATAATGATTCCTCTAATTCCACAATGTCTCACTCCTTCATTTTTAAACATGCTTTATGCATCTAGAATATCTTGCAACTGCCACATTGATTTCTGGGTAAAGCAAAAGAACCATTTCAGTGTTTTATGGGCCAAATCAGTGGGTAGCATTTGTTAGTTTTAAGAACTGACACTAAAGCTGTGTCTACATGTGCCCCCTCCTTTTGGAGGGGAAATGTTAATGAGGCACTTCAGATGTTAATGAGGCACTGACATGAATATGCAGTGCCTCATTAACATAGTGACAGCAGCGTGTGTTTCAAAAGTGCTGCTTTTGGAACACACTCCACCCATGTAGGCAGGGTCCTTTTGAAAGGACCCCCTGATTTCAAAGGCCCCTTCTTCCTAAAACTAAACCTTCCATCAGTGTAGAATACCGGGGTTGATGGCTGAGCCCAGAGACATGAATTTTGCTATGTTTTCACACACACCGCAAAACTGATCCCCAGAAGATTGATTACAGTGTGTTGACCTCCAGCAAGTATAGACTTACCCTCAGATGCTATGATGATTAGGGCAATAAAATAACGAGATGCAAAGAGATGGATTTTGCAAGCAGACTAAGCATTCCAGTTCTGGTGTGGTTGGGTTGTGGAGATATCATTTGGTCTATGAAATTGGAACAGATTTACTGTTTGAGTGTTTATGGGCATAAGCATGGGGAAATTGGGAGAGGGAAAAACCAAAACAGTATCTGAGGATAGGGCAGCAAGACGATCCCCCAAATAGACAGTGTTCTTTGATCCTTACTTTCACCCACAAAGTTTGTGGTTCTCTACCATGTGTCTTGTTTATCTGTAAATATTACAATTTCTGGTATATTTTTGGAATTGAGTACATTATTGAGTGTATAGTGCTGTTTTAGCCAAGTTGGTCCCAGGATATTAGAGGGACATAGTAGAGGAGGTAATAATATCTTCTGCTGGATAGACTTCTCTTGGTGAGAGTCATGCTTGAAGTTTAGTTTACTTGAAGAAAGAAAAGAGAAATTGTAATGCATCTCAAGCACTTTTTACTTTAGCTTTTAAGCATTAATTGTGAAATATGCCTTATCATTTTCTTTAATACTTCTAAAGTGGCTAAAAATAAGGAAAGACTGGAAATCTTATCAGAAAGCCTGTTCACATAAAATCCTAGCACAATTTGCAGACCAAAGAGGTATTAACTCAGAAAACCCTTTGAGGTCAGATTTTCAGACATGGTCAGCACCCTCTCTTAGGGTAAGATTGTCAAAAACTCTTAGCTAACATTTGGTTATTTTATGTAATCAGATTTTCAAAAGAGAGTTCTGCACCCAGACTATTGGTCCCTTGGGTGCCTAAGTGGGAGGTTCTTTGAAAATCTGGCACTTGGATGTTTATTTGGGATGAATCTCCAAAAATTTTTGAAATCTGACAGGTCCTACTTCCTCTTCCTTCTCATCTCTCTGTCCCACCTGACACCCACCATTTTTTAAAAATACTTATTTAATTTTTGTATCTAAGGAATACTGACATTCCAGTGGGTAGTGAATTTCATAGCCAGAGCAACTGTCAAAGGAAAAAAGATAAACACATTGGTACTCAGTATGAAAACACTACATTTGGCTCATTTATTCATCTCAACATACTACACAGACCTTTGTGCACAGTCTCAAAAGTACAAACATAAAAATACAGTTGCACAAATTGAAGTGTAATGAACATAATGCATTGATATATAACATATGTCATTTTTGCATGGATGTAACAATTTAAGATCAAAATCAACGGGAACAGGTTATTCTCATGCAAAGGCATACCCCAAAAGCCTAATGAAGGCCCTTTCTCAAATGTTGCAGACAATCAATCTGGCCTTGCATTTCATTTTGTTAATGTAATTCCAGCTATGTCTATGTTTGTCAAACCTTCTAATTTCACAATTTTGATGTAGCGCTATCATCACAGAGATTAAACATCCCCTTAGTATTTCCTAGATAAAAAGCATTTCTGATGTCCATTTTACTATCATATCCATTTTACTAGTATGTCCCATCAATACTTTTCATGGCCATTTAGCTCAGGTAATGACTTCCAGGTGACTACAGAACATGCAAGTCTCCCAGGGTGTTGCAAAGTGCAGGGCCCTTAATTTCAAAATGCTTGTCTGAATTGCGCTAATGTAAATATTTGACCTGTGAGCATCCTTGGGTAAAATGTGGTTAAGCAAGTTGCAGTAAAAATAAATAGATTTTAACTCTGGTTTCTAATACTGAAATTTTCTTTCTACTTTGATTCCAGGTCCAGTGATGGAAAACTGGTGCAGATTCTTTCACCTGTCTTTGGCACTGTATGCCATGTCAAGGCTCTGTGGAAGGAATCTTTTATAAAACTCCAATCTACATTTCTGTCTTCACCAAGACATTTAATTCTAGGATTTTATTTGCTGTGACCATAACATAGGCGTGTCTTGCTGTGAGGAATGCTATTCACAGGTGTCATTTTACAGTACTGAAAGCAAGCTATATGATGGTTGTGTCAGAATTAAATAGTGCAAGACTACTAATAAAAGCAGTACTAATAATTTACCGAGATGTAATCTGGTTTGTCTACAGCAAGATAAAATGGAGCCAAAAAGGAGAACTCCTCCTTATCTTTGCTACCTCATGTTCTGGGAATTTTTGTAGCATTAACCAATTTATTTGAAAATTGGAATAATACACTACAATAAAAATACAATAATACAATAAAACAATACAATAATACAGTGGTCTAAAACTTCACTACAGTCCAGAAAATGGCACACTACTTACTTGAAAAAAAATATTTTAGTGGCAACACCATGTCCTTACTTCAGTAACGTGTGTTATTTGCATGTTATTGGACATTTGTTAGATTTAGAAGAAGACTTGCTCTTATTCCATACAGTAGATTTTATTACGAGCAAACATATAAATTGATCCTAAATTCTGGTTATTACTTATACTATAGATAGTGAGAACTGCAAGTGTTAGTTTTAAAGGGAATAGAGTTTTGCAGCAGTATTAATTTTTTCACTAATTATTTTAAAATAAAAACCCCTAGTACTTTGGAAAATGCTTGCTAAAACACATTTTTAATCTCAAGATTTCAATATTAAATATATACTATGTATGTCAAATGTTATGTTGACAAATTTAATTGACCGTAATTGTCAAAATTGCTGGTCATTAATTTATTTTCAGATTTTGTGTGTGAAAATATAAACCTGCAAAAGTGCCATTGTCAATTATGAGCCATTTGAAGTGACCTAATTAGCATTGTGTGATGAACCAACACATAGAAAAGCAAATGAGGACACATGTTAGGGACATAAGTGGATGCGACATGAATACTAATATTGGCTTTGTACTATTCAATTAATCATAAAAAATCCAATGCAAAGATCTTAATTTATATTTTAGTTTTTTATTTGCTAGAAAACCGGAAAAGAAAATGAGGAAAATGTGAATTCTTTCCACAATGAAAAGTAATTTCCGGTAGAAAATGAAAAGAAAGATCAGGGTAATGGATATAAACACACTGGGGCTAAACTTTGGAGCTAAGTACAATTTTATGCTAGTGTGACTCAAAATAGGGGAGTAAGGCTGTGTAATGCAATGCAGAAGACTCATTTTCTTCATGCTTTATTCAGTTTTCTTTTCTTCACTCCTTTTTAGGTTTCTTGGACTTAGAACCCTTTAACCTTTCTGTTTTCAATGTGAACCTTGCTCCCCCTTAGCAAGAAGAGAGCTGGTGTCCTTGAAGAGGAGATTGGCATATCCAGTTACATTTCATACAAGTGGGGGAACATTTGGAATATAAAGGCCAAGAATGCCTCTCATGTCATCGGGTGGATGTGCTAGGGCAGGGGAGGGGGAGCACCAAAAGCCATATCTTTATGGGATTTTTTCCCAACACTATGCCTTCCTACTCTGTCAGTGGAACTATTAATGGAGAGGGAACAGCCATTCTTAGAGGCATTATCTCCTGTCAGCCTTGTTGAGATTTGATGTAAGTTTGTTCTTGTTCAGGAACATACAGGTCTGTCCTCTGTGGAACTGACTCTTTGCTGGAGCACGTTGTGTGTTGTTCAAGGGCATTGGGAAGCTCTGAAGTATGCATGCTGACTTGGAACATGTCAGAAGGATGTTGGTATCCCTGTTAGATTTTGGGTATGTGCATGCCCAAGTTGTCTCTTTGTCCCATTGGAGGTTGAGAAAATCATGTCCTGCATTGGAATGATCAGCTGGAAGAGTCATCATGACTCAGTGTGGTGTCAGAAGCAGAACCAGAAGTAGGCTTCAGTCTCCTGGTTTCTGCAGATGTACATCTTAGCAGTAGGGGGAGTGGAGGTGTGAGAGAAAGAGTGGAGGAGAGGGATGTGGCAGAAATGAGGGGGAGAAACAGGTTTGGAATGAATCAACCATGGCTTTAGCCAATATTTTTAACATTTAATATAACAAAAATTAAATAATGGTGGGAGGGAAATATGATAGAAAAACCTCGCACTTTCCACCCAAAATTCCTTAAGTTTTTTTTTAAAGCTGTGCACGATTTATCCCAGGTGCCATGCTTTTCCTCTATGTTTTGGTGATGATGTTCCATCACTCCATGTTTTGAAGATGGTGGTGATTGGTTTGGGACATCATTTAAAAAGCCCAAACAGACAATTAGAACATGATTTTGGGAAAGTCTATATACCCACCCATAAAATATAATATATAAAATATAAAAAGTATAAATCTCTTCTCTGTTTCCAGCTTAATTAGTACCAAATTTGTCCAGGATGTGCCATTTACTTTGAGTAATGTTCAAATCAATATTCAGTCCCTGGTATAAATTATGAAGACCAAATTGTTTCTGTCAAACAAATATAGTTTTCATATCTCTGACAGTACAAAGCCAGAATTATATATTCTGCAAAAGGTTTTTCAGAGTATTAATTAGAACATCAAGTGGGGTTGTGCTCAAAGGAGAATGAACGAGAAATAATGAGAAAAACTAATCCAATAATTATTTAAAGTAGTGGGTGTTACCTTCTACTCTGATCTGGTGGTGGTAGTAGGGAGAAGCTTCAAAGTAACAATACACATCCAGCCATTGAGGGCATTTTATTCCGCTATTCACAGTTTACTGCATTACAAAAATCCACTAGATTTAGTCTGTTTTTCAATTACACTGGCCTCTTACACATGTACTGCAAAGCTCTCTATACTGTTGCACTGATCAACAAAAGACAATGATTAAATTCTAAAAAAGCTTTAGATGCAACTGCTACTACAATAAGCACAGGTAATCAGAGGTATAATCACTTTCTGCTAGAAATCTGTAGCTGTAAAATTAACAGAAATACTTGATGGGCTTTGATGTCCATTTTTATGCAGAGATCAAATAGCTCTGTCAGATTTATTCTTCAGAGTTTTGAAGTGTAAATGTACCTTAATTCAGGGTCAAGGAATTATTTACTGTACTTTATACTGGGTATGCATATATTTAGAACAATATATTTCATATGTTGGACAATAGTATGTTAACTGCCAGATATTTTTGTGTTTAATAAGGAGAAATATACATAAAGCTGCATAGTCATTTTGCAATCATTCTAAGGTATAGCATATTTGATAATACGCTGCAAACGATGGCACTAGCTTGGAGCTTCCAGCTTTAAGATTTAAAGTGGAAGAACAGAATATTAGCACATATCTGATTATACAAAATTATGCTGGAACTCACCTCGTCAATATGCAGATCTATTGCATGTTTCTAAGCATGCTTATAAAATTCCAAACAGATTACAAGCTGTTATATGAAACCATTGAAAAATATCACTCTTAGCCCCCAGTACTGAATGAATGGGAATATACTTCCAGCACAGAAGCATACTGTAGAAGTCAGCATTCCCTGTAAGCTGAGCATTTGGGCAGCTGCCTAGGAGAGAATTAAGTACTGCCCAGCTGATTAGCAGAGGGGCCAAAGCTGCCAGCATGTTGATGGTGCACATCCACATATGCCCCAGTGCACATAATAAAATTTATTCTGCCCATGGATGGAAAAAATAGAGGGAACACTGGCAGACACCATTATAAATTCAGGAAATAAGTGATATGTCAGCTATCAATGTGTTTAGTTGTGGGTAAGTGTTTACCATTTCTATACTAAGAATTTTACTATGCATTAAGTATTAAACATCACCAATTTAAAATTATAGGAAAAGTACATGCAACAGTAACACAACAACATAGCAATGCGAGGGCTAGCTTTTTCAGATGGAATGTCTAACGCCCAGTTTGGGAAGTCACTGTGTTAAAGTGCATGTGCAAAAAGCTGATTTAAATGTGGGTGCTTAAATTTAGGCACCTAAGTCTGTATTTAGACATGTGATTTGAGTCTGAAAGCGTAAATGCTAGAAGTAAAGGTTTGAGGGGTTTGAAGTGGTATCTGTTATATACAAAATTTATAGTCTGGATCAGTGGCTCTCAGCACACGCACTGTACATGTTGTTCCAGCTCTCGTATCTGAGAGAGACTGATCATCCACCACTCATGGTGAAATTTACTTAAACACGGACTTTCAGCAACTATTCTTTGAAAAGGTCTAAAAGGAGACAAACCAAAAAGAGCATTTTATTGTTAATGATTTTTTTCTTGCCTAAAAATTCCATGAGACTATAAAGAAGACTCTGTGTGTATGTGTTTTGCATCAAACTGGTAAGGAGCTGTATTTTATCTCTACCAGCCATGCATACAGGCCAGGGTTTACAGTGATTTTTAATGTAACTGACTGGGTCTAAATTTGATTCAGGGGCCTCAGGGAAAGTTCCTAGAAGATTATTGGGCCAAACTATTGAGAAAACTAATAAGATTACAAATCACCATGCTAAAGAAGGGAACTGAGACATAAAGACGGCAACCAAGTCTTCATCCTGCCAGAGGAATGGGCCCAAGCTATTTCAGACAGAGCAGTTAAGCCTTTACCCCAAGGATAAGTGGAATTTCAGGCACAGCAGAGAACTTCATTAGGGACTTACAAAACATAAGGGACTCAAGGGTTCAATGAAGCAGAAATTCTTTTTCCATGGAGGCACCGGCGTCTTTCTTTCCATACAGCTACATGACCAGCAAAAAAGAAGTTAGCTGGTAAAAATAAAAAATGGAGGCTCTTCAGAATTATTAAAGACAAAATAATCTTTGGCTAGCTGGTGTTTGAGGGTGCATAAAGAGCGCCAAGTCCAAGGAGAAAGAGGAACAAGAACAATAGCTCTGGAAACCTGAAATGGCAAAGTAAGACTGCTTAGTGGGGAAAGATTCTGGGGCTATGTCTACACAGTGCAGTGCTGCCTGCAGGGTCACAGAAATGAGGGCACTTGACATGCAAATGGCCACTGATTTGCATAGTCACGCAAGATTGCTGTCCCTACAGAGACTTCTGTCATCCCAAAACAAGCTGTGTAGACAGGGTTCTGTCGACTAAACCCCTGCCTGTCAACCTCTTATTCCTCATTTCTTTCAGGAATAAGGGGCTGCCAAGAGGGGGGTTTGGTTGACAGAACCCATCTGCCTGGCATGTTTTGTGATGACAGAAGCCTCTGCTGGAACAGTGACCTCGCTCGACTATGCAAACGAGGAGCATGACTATACAACTAAGTGGTCATTTGCATTGTCGAGTGCCCTCATTTGCATGACCCTGCCGGCAGCAGTGCACCATATAGACATAGCCTGTGAGTGGGCAAAAGGTTTTTACCACATTCTTTCCTTTTGTTTTTTACTAGGTTCTTACTTCTTTTTTTTTAACCCATTCTTTCCCTTTTTACCACATTCTTTCCCTTTTTTTACTACATTCTTACATCTTTTTTTTACTCAATCTTTCCTTTTCCCTCCCCTTTTATTTTTACCGTATTCTTTCCCTCCTCTAGCATACCCACAAATGGCAGCTGATGGTTGACTTCACTGATTTATAGTGGAAATTTTAATTTAATATAGGTGAACAAGATTTATTGAGATCCTTGATTTGTCCATTACATGACACATGCAAACCTGTCCAAAAGCTTAACTTTTCATTTGAGCTAAGGCTACACTATTGTTTCTGTTTCAGGATACATTTGTATCCCGAAACACAGACTGTGAGGCTAAACAGTGCACTTGAAATGCCAGGGCTACTTCGAGTGCAATATTTTGTTCCCAGTAACCCTTGTTGTACGAGGGCTACCGGGAAGTTCAAAATAAGGTAGCTTGAAATAACTTACGCAATTTGCACACCACAAATTGCGTAAGTTATTTCAAGCTAGGGCTACAGTGGAGAGACTAGCAGGTCTCAGTTGGCATTCATCATTACACACCCTCTGCATCAATGTGGTAAAGGCTTAGAACAAGGAGAAAGGAGAGCACAAGTGCCATGTTTTTCAAGCCTTACTGGTGTGATTTTTTAAAACCAACAGTGGTTCTTTCAAATTCCAGACACCGGAACTTTTAAGCATGTTTCACATGCGGTATCCAAGACGTTCAAAAAAGTTCTCTGTTTTTGTAGAAGCTTCGCAAATTCAAGAAAAGGGTCAATTAATAGCACAAGCTTTTCAAAATAGATCATTTGTTCAACTCAGATCATTACTCCTACGGTCAGGTTAGTGCTACATGGAAGAAGAAGGTGGTAAATTAACATTTGATGGTGAGATTCATTTAGAGAGAGGTTTTCTAGGACTCTCATCACCAAGTGTCTGAGCACTTCACAAACACTGATGAAGTTAGTTTAGAAACAACCAATTCTGTAGGGTAACATTATTAACTCCATTTTATACATAGAGAAGTGGCAAGACAAAAAAGTGATATTCTGCCTTCAGTGAAGTCAGTCGGGCCAAGTTTTCAAAAAGGTTACTTTATTAGCCCAGGGTCATGAGGGTCATGTCTACGCAGGCACTTGGCACAGCACAGCTTCTGGCAGAGCTATGCTAATGAGGTTTCTAAAATATGCAAAAATTCAGGCATAAGGGACTGGTGACAGAAGGTGGTTTAGCGGGCAGAGGCACGTCTGCATCCTCCTCTGCCGACAGTGAACTCTTGTGCAGCTATGCTAATTAGCCACACAAGTTTGCAAATGGGCAACCATTTGCAATTTCTAGAAACCTCATTAGCAGCACTGTGCTAAGTGTCCATGTACACGTGGCCCAGATGTCTATGATAAAGCTGAGAATAGAACAGTTCTGGAGGCTCATTCCCTTAGGAACCAACTGTGTTCTGAGTTGAAAGGTAACAATGTTGAATATTTTATATGATGCTTGCAATAATATACAAATTAATTTGTGGAAAGTTCTTACCCCCTTGGTAGTAAAGTTAGTTAAAATAGCTCTCTGAAGGTCACCTCAAAGGAGTTTGAAGACAGTAAAGCAGGGACAAATATGTGCTTCTCTGGATATTTTTTGGCCAGATTATCCCCCCTTCCTCAGTGAGGCTATGTCTACACTGCAGAGCAATTTTGGGATACCAAGGTATCCTGAAATAGCTACTCTATGTCTATGAAATATACTCAGTATTTCAAAAAATTTTTCGAAATAACAGGCATGCTATTTTGATATCCCTGTATACCTTGTTGAAGATCTATTAAAGGATATCTTGACATAGCACAGTATTTTGACATTTGGTGCTGTGTAGACAGTGCCAAATGCCAAAATAGCCTATTTAGAAATAAACTTGAAATAGGATACTCAATTTGCATAACACAAATTGCATATCTTATTTCAAGTTTAGGGTGCAGTACAGCCTTAGTCTAAGACATCAACTACTGAAATTCTGGTTTTGTCAGGACTTCAGATCTCCAGACCCATGCAACACATTCTCTGTGGAACAGGAATCTTAGGCTCTACTGAAAAACTGGCTTTCTTTTTGGTGAAATTAACTTTATTCACATAAAGCCAGAACATTTCATCTCTCAATGGATAGTGCAGAGTATTTGAGGGATGTGGCATTTGTTTCAGCCTGTCTCTCTTTTCCTTTTGGGTGGTCACTAATCTGTAGTAAATGGCCTTGTAACAGCTGGCCTGGAATAGTGACACTTTGTGGACTTCTGAGGCTTCCTCTTGCAGCCACAGGTATCTTGCACAAGGGCAGGGGCAGAAAGAAGTCTCTATTCTCTGCATTCACTGGGTGATTCTATGACCATCACCTTGTGGGTGGGCAGGGAGTGAGATGGAGCTGGGGCCTCACAATGTTCTTTAAACAAGTGGTGGAATCTATTCACAGCTGGGTGTTTTCCAGTTTCTTCAGCTGTGTTTTCCAATCAGATATCCAGGGCTTCTCCCATTGTGGCTGTTCTATCTGTCAAGCTAGAACATAAAAATTAACTAACATCTCTGTCCTCATACAGAGAGGTAGAGATGCAGCTTGCTGCTTCACTTACCAGTCATGAACTCAGACAAGTTCTGTCCTTTACTTCTCCCTGCAGGCCTGGCATTGGTTGCATGTATATTGGGGCAGGGCAAGGTGGGCCAAAGGTTGTCTTTAAAACCTTCTCTGATGCCTTGAGGCTTCACTGCTCCATTGCAGTTTCCAAATGCTGGGTCCACATGCTTCTATGCTCCTGGTACAGTCACTGTTCCTGATTCTGGGTCCTTCAGGTTCCCAGGTAGGGACCTGAAGTTTTTTTTGTTTTCTCTGTAATGCTTTTGCCCTAAAATAAATCCAGTTTGCTTTGTAAAGACTGGTTGGTAATTGATTGTCACATGGTTGACTGCACTACCAAGTACTCCTCTTGGCCAGAGATCACTCTACAGCCCCCTGCCTCTGTTTTCCTCTTCTTCAGTGCTTATAGTCCAGAGAAAATTAAAACATTTCCCCATCTGAGGTTCACTTTATACAGTCCTCAGAACCACACTTCTCCCAGATACCAACACCAATTTAGTGTGCCTCCCTTGAATTGAGGGTTTTTTCAGCCTTCTTTTTTGACCCAGGCATGATTCAGTTGCTCTGCAAGAACCACTCTTAGTCTTTGCAGCTGCTACTGCTTTTTCAAGCCAGCTACAACTTCTCAGACATCTGTTTTCTGACCATCTCCCCCATTCTTAGTTTCTGCTTCTTGTAGGGAATCGGCTATTCTCACAAAATTGTGCCTTCTTTAGTGAATAGATTTGGCTAGTCCCAGGCTCTACAGCCATTGAGGGGCAAGCTGTTACACTGGTGCATGCTGGTATGGTCCCTGGAGAAAGAGATAATCACAGGTACTCACCCTGGGTTAGACCTGCTGGGAAATCATAGTGACGTGCAGAGGGACTGTAAGCCTAAAACCACTGCTTTGAAGAGAAAGAGAGATGCAGTTCTCTACCGAAGAGAAGTGATAGCTGGGAAGACTAAAGCCTTAAGAGGGTGCCCTCAAGGAAGATCATTTAACTCAGAAACCATGACACAGCTATAATACCATGAACTGACACAAATAAGAGTACATTTTAAGTCAAGTCCATGAATTCCAATAAATCACATCCTCCTCTACTGACAAGTCTGAAACCAACCAGCAAGGACTTATGCCCACTTGTGTTTAATTTTAGTCTGCAGTGAGAGGTCTGAATATTATAAGTCAATTTAAGACTTTTGTTTCAGCCAAACAAAGATGTAGACTTGAATTTATTTGAAACATTTCTGGCTTAACAAAAATCAACATGAAATGTTCGAAAATAATGAGCCTCCAAAAGACATGGATTACTTTCATTCCACAATTTCAGATGATGAAAAACAAAACTTACTGAGATAGAAGTCCTAGATACAAATATAATATAATATAAATAGAAAGATGGACTAGATAAAACCAGCTGAACACTAGTCTGTCCTCAAGACCTAACAGGAACGTAATAACATGCTTTAGAATATGTTGCAATGGCTTTTGGCAGATATGCCGTCCTCAATTCCATAGCACAGAAAACCATTCAAACTGACTGACCATTTAATCCATTCCTGAAAGAGAATCTTAAGGGATTTATTAATTATTTTTATTATTTTATTAAAATTTGTCAAAATGGGAGTTGGAGCTATGCTGTCTTCTTATGTTCAGCTGTAGTAAATTGCTTAAAAGATGAGTAAAAACGTTTACTATAGATTTCATTGTCTCAGAGAGTAAGCTCTGATTTTTTTAAAAGATTAATTCTGTTTAGCTTCATTGATATTTTATTCAAATACAGTTGACACAGTGCTTGGAAAAACACATTAATATTTGGCACAGGGTTTGAAATAATATTGTTTAAAATCCAAATTAATATAAACAACACAGTGACTTTAATATACTCAATATACACTACATACAGAAAACTAAATACACATATAAATACATGAGTTTATGCAGAAGTGAAATACTAGATCACATAGCTTTTAATTATGATTTTGCACTGTGGAATAATTATATAAAAATGGGCTTCACGAAAAAAGTTCAGTATTTGCTCAGCAGGCGAAGTCTGACTTAATGGTAATTTGTCAGAGTCACACAAGTTTGATTGACAGAAAAGTTTTGAGCATGAACTTTCGTGAGCAAAGACTCACTTCATCAGATGCTGGTCATGGAAATCTGCAGGGCCAGCATCTGATGAGTCTTTGCTCACGAAAGCTCATGTTCAAAACTTTTCTGTTAGTCTATAAGGTGTCACAGGACCCTTCGTTGCTGTTACAGATCCAGACTAACATGGTTACCCCTCTGATACTTGACAAGTTTAATTATAATTTACCTCCTAGAACTCATTATACATTAAAACCTGCGTTTATAGACTTTAAAATACAAAATAGAAGATCATTAGTGTCCTGTTTGTACTGAGCTTCCGCAACATAAATCAGTGCTTTCTGCTTTTTCCACAGGCTGCTGCCTCCTTCAGTGCACAGAATGGACCTGCTCTGGGGATTGATCAGGGTTGTGTAGTGAAGGAGGCTGCTGCCTGTGGGACTCCTGTCTCGTTTGCTGCAGTATTATTGTAGAGCTGAGGAAATGGTAGGCCTAAGTCTACCCATAGCTAAAGGCCTTCCCCCCTCAGCTGGGTGGAAGGTGCCAGTGAACCCAGCCACAAATAATTGCTGGAGGACAACAAATGAACAAATGGCAGTGTAAGTAAAAGGATATATAATAGATACCAGAAAGGAACAACAAGATGAGCCTCCCCAGCAGGATCCACTCCTCCTCAAAGATGTCTAAGGAATCAGAGAATGCTGCCCAGAGTACATCTGCCCAGACGCATGATTGGAGAAGGGACTGAAAGTATGCCCTACACTCACAGGGTACCCCCCTCATTCAGTTTCATCCTCCTTGTGTGATCCATGGCCATCTTGGCCAGTGCCAGGAGGTTGATGAGGTGGCTCCACAACCTTGTCTGGACACAGATGGGGCGTTCCAGGATAACAAGTTGTTGTTGCAATAGTGAATGAGGCAGAGGATTGCAGGAGAAGAAAACATGGTCTCACGGTTAAGGCAGTTGAATGCATCCAGGAAAACTAGGCTCCGTCTCTCCCACAGAGTTTCAGTGTGATATCAGGCAAATCACTTAAACCAAGTTTTTTACCAAAACAAAAAGCAGTCAAGTAGCACTTTAAAGACTAGCAAAATAGTTTATTAGGTGAGCTTTCGTGGAGTCTTTAAAGTGCTACTTGACTGCTTTTTGTTTTGATAGTGTATAGACTAGCACGGCTTACTCTCTGTTACTATTCAAGTTTTTTACATGTGATATTCTTCTTTTGAGGGATCTGACTTTTAGAAATACTGAGGGCTCACAGCTACAAATAAAGTGAATGACAACTCTGTTCTGAACATAGAAAATGCTGTATCATGCTAGGGTACCTCTCTGACCTTAATATCTCAGTGCCTCAGGTCCCCATCTGTAAAATGGGGTAGTACTCCCCTCATCTCACAGTGATGCTGTGAAACCAAATTAATGTTTGTGAAGAGCTTGTAAAGTAGGGATGAGTGACATAGAAAAGCCCATGAAGTAATTAATAATTCTGTCTTCACAGCAGGTATTGTATATCATGCAGTAAATAAGCTCTGGGCCACAAATTGAACAATGAGAAAACTAAATACTGAATAGCTGCTTATTCAATGAGCTTTGTGCACTAAATGAGGAGGGGGTACTGTGGAACAAATAGTATGTGACCATATAATTAATGACATTAAAGTATCATAATGCACACATAGTAGGGGGTTGAACAAAAGCAGCATCTGAAATTTTAATTGTGGCTCTTCCTAAATTAGAGTTCTTGACTTTGCAAATTTAAAGTTTTTTTAACATATTTTTGTGAATAAAATTATAGCTATGTCACAATTTTGTGTTCTCTAATGGATGGCAAAAGTGTTTTAGTAAAGAAGCCTGACTATATGGGTCATATAAGCAGAAATATTTTGTAATTCATTTTATATGATTTAATAGTCATTTCTTATTTATTAATTGTATTTCCTTGGCATTTTTAAAAGACTTTTTAAACCTCAGCATTATCTCCAGTGACATTGTCAATTGCGGCCAAAGACAAACAATTCTGTTTGGGGCCTCTAATAGCCTTTTCCTACTAGTTTATCAGCGTTATGTATCAGAGGGAACAAGTGCTGATCAGAAGAATGTCACAACATATTTACCACTGTATTTGGGACAAATAAAGTTCCTTCACCCTAAACGTTAGCAGCCATGTACAGCAGCTGCTATATCAATTAATGACCAGTTAGAGCAATAGAGATATATGACTGGATGTGTCATCAGCTCAGTAAACAGAGTGAAAATACTACTACAAGTGCCACATTTATTTTTACTGATTTCTATAGCCTTTTCTGCATGCCTTCAAGCACTTCTCAGAATATCAAGATGGTGAGCCAGATCCTCAGCTTTTAGGAATCAGCATAGCTCCATTAAAGTCAATGGAGCTACAACACTTAATTAATAATCAGCTCTTGTTTTATGATTATAATTCTTATTTATATTACAGTAGTGCCAAGAACAGGGCCTCATTATGTTAGGCACTCTACAAACACAGGAGAATGGACATTCCCTGTCTTGAACAGCTTTCAGTCTAAAGAGACTATACAGAAGTAGGGGAAAGTGATAGAACATACAAATGAAGTGAACAATGGGATGGTCTGCAATGTAATTTCTACAGCTTTTGTGGGTGGGGAGGGGACACAGGAAGTTAGGGGTACTTCCGATTCTTAAAAATTGTTTTGGGTGGAGTTTTGTTAGGAGGTGATTAGTACCTGGAAATAGAAAGAAAGGGTTAGGGACATATAAGGGAAGTGAGATAAGGGGAACACAGTAGGAAAGAAGAGGGAGAAAATTAAAGAAAGAGCTAGACTGGAAATTAGATAGATGGAGGGAGGACATTGGAGCAAATAGCCAGTTAGTGCAGGGAAGAAAATGTTCAAACCCTGTGTTGTTCTTGCACTGGAAAGGATGGGAATCAGCTTCCATCTTTCCTTTTACTTCCTCCTGTCTGCCTAATGCCATAAAACCTATGGAGACTATCTGCTCATAGACTTTAAGGCCAGAAGGGATCATCATGATTATCTAGTCTGACCTCTTGCATGTTGCAAGCCACAGACCCTCCTCCACCCCCTCTTGTAATAGACCCATAACCTCTAGTGGAGCTACTGAAGCTCTCAAATCATAATTTAAAGGCTGCACATTACAGATAATGCATGATTCACTTTAGTTTAAGCAAACCCTCAGGGTCTCTGCCAATCTATCTTGGGGGAAATTCCTTCCTGACACCAAATACTGTGCTTGGTTGGAGCCTGAGCATATTGGCAAGACCCAGGAGCCAGATATCTGGGAAAGAATTCTTTGTAGTAAGCCAGGGCCCTCTCCATTGAGTGTCCCAGCTACAACCATTGGGAACATTTGATATTAGTAGCCACAGATATGGCATTGCACGAAATTGCATAATAATATTCCTTCAATAAACATATCAAGCTTAGTGTTAAAACAAATTATTTTGCCCCAATTGCTGCCCTTGATTCCAGAATATCACTCCTCTGAAGGTTGAAAACCTTCATTTTTAGGCTTCTGCTGGCTTTTTTCTCTGGCCCTCAGGTCTAGCCCCTCCCTGGAATTCCTTTCTTCTCCAGATGAAAATCAGTTGTCTTATCTTGATTTTAGTGCCCCCCCATGGGCAAGACGCATACTCTCTGCACAGTTTGGGATCCAGAGGGTCTGAAGGGGAAGTCTGGTTGAAGCTGGATCCCACCTACCACCAAATGCTAAAGTAGACTTGGCAGGTACTGTAATTTTTTAGTTCAGATACTGGCCATCAGGCACCAAGCTCCTCTTCCATTAAATCAAGCTAAAGATTATGTTATAAAAATCTACATTAAACATATTCTGAATCTAGAAGTGATATGTAGTGCACAATTATTTGCACATATTCTAATAGCAGGGAGTAAAAACTTCAGGGAGTGGATGAAGAACACATTTATTTAGGGTCAGTTTTCACCTCATGAGTCATGCCATGCCAGACCTCTGTGGCCCTACTGGGCTCCATAGCTACTAAAACAATATAGGATTCTAAGGCTCTTCCTTTCCTCCCTAGCAATGGTTGTAGAGTACCTATGTTGCCATTCAGCCCCGCCCAAACTTCCTCACAGAAGTTCCCTTCCAGCTATTATGTACAGTACTGGAAGCTCCAGAGAAAACAGGAGGAAATACCTTTCTGGCATTCCAAAAGGATATTAAGGACAGGTTCTTCCCAACCGGGTTACTGCCAGGAAGTCAACTGCTCAGCTCAGCAATTTCCCTGTATCCCTGGCTGAGGTCTAGGAAACTGAATTGTCAGCTGGAGCAGAAGGCGGGGGAAAGAGTGATACCCCTTCTATAAACCTTCTTAATCTTTATTCACACGAACTGTGTCTACACGTGCACAAAAAATCGAAATAAGTGGCCCTCTTTCAAAAGACTGGGAGGAGCATCCACACGTGTAAACCTGTCTTTCGAAAGAAAATCGAAAGAATGGAGCGTAGACTTCAAAATCCGAACCCTGATCCCGTATCAGGAAGATCGCTCCCTTTTGAAATACTAAATCGAAAGAGTACATGTGTAAACGCTCAACAGTCCGCTCTTTTGAAATACGCCATGGTGCCGGTCAGCTGGAGCGTGGGGCCACTCCAGCCGGCAGAAGCGGGGCTCTATGGTCCCTGTGTTGGGCTGCCTTAAAGCCGCATGCACGCCGGAGACCTGTGGCAGGAAGCTGAGAGCGTGCTAGGAGCAGCCTCCGCATGTGCTCCAGCTGCAGGGTCCAGTGCTGCAGCATGGCCAGCAGCCAGCCTCTCCGTGAGCCCCACGGCCCCCCTCTAAACCCCCGCAGGGCTCCCAGGGTTCCCAGGGGAGAAAAAAAAAGGGCCCCCCCCGGACGGAGCAGGAGTTGCAGGACCTCCTCGGCCTGTGGAAGGATGAGGAGGTCCTGCACCACATGGGGGTCAAGCAGCACAATGCTGCTGCCTTGGGCCGCCTGGCACAGGGCCTCCACACCGGGGCCACCCGGAGCGTACAACGGATCAGGTACGCTCCAAGGTTAAGGAGCTGTGTCAGGGCTATGCCTGGGCCAGGGACCAGGCTGGATGCTCTGGGGCAGCTCCAGTCACATTCCCCTTCTACAGGGAGTTCCAGGGAATCCTGGGCCCCCTGGAGAGCTCCCCACCTCCGGTGTTCCTGGACACATCTGCTGAGGAGCTGCAGCTGGAGGAGGAGGAGCAGCAGCCTGGACTGGGGACCTAGGAGGGCGAGGGAACCACCAAGTGGTTGAGTGAGGAGGGGAACCTCACCATCGTGATCCCCTCCCGCTCCTCCAGCTGGGCAACCAGGAGCTGGACATCCCTGGACGTCACTGAGGGACCCTCCAGTACGTACAGGGAGGGGTGCATACCTACTCCACAGGGTGGGGGTGACGCAACGGCTAGTCACCTGCACATGGGACCAGTGGTCCCGGGCCGTACACAGGCCACCCCCCACATGGGATGCGGCACCCCACAGCGGTGCACCAGCGACACCCACCACCCACCCTCAGTGGACAGCGCCGCAAGCCGCACAGGGGTGGTGCCTGGTCAGTGCAGGAAAGTGCCTGGGGCCCATACACTGCAGGCCAGGAAGGGTCACCTGCAGGAGAGACCCCTGGATGCACCCTCAGGGGGTTCAGGGTCCTTTGGGAGGGTGGGGACCCCATGGGGTGGGCTTGGGTGGGTAGGCCACAGCCTGATCTCCTCCGTTCGGGGCACATTACTGACATGCTGTGCTCCTCTCCACACAGCCACACCATCCGTGGGCTGGGAGAGCCCTGCACCATCCCTCATCCCCGAGAGCCTGCCCGCAGCCCTTGGAGGTGTCTGGACGGCACCCCAGGCAACACACCATTGGGACTGTGGCTGGAGGGCCCCCCGCCGGGCTGAGGAGGACCCAGCCAGCCAGTGCCAGGCCGAGGTGGCCAAGCAACACATGCGGCTTGCCCAGGCCGACATGGAGTGGAGGAGGACAGCCTGGGATAGGCTGCTGTCCACTCTGGAGAGCATTGGCCATGCCGTCTGGAACCATACAGCCACTGTTGCCCACCTCCTGGCCCCCCCTAGCAGCTCCCCCTGCTTGTCCTGCCCCCCTGCCCCCACTGAGTCTGTCCCCCAACCACCACTGAGCCTGCCCCCTTTGCCTCCATTGAGCCTGCACCCTCTGCCCCCACCAGGCCCACTCTCCAGCAATATCTGCCAGTGCTATCCGCACCCTCCCCTCCCCACTGGGGATGCCACAACCGGGGAGGCAGGGGCTCCAGTGGCCGATGGGGCTTGTGGCCCACCATTCCTGCCCCAGAATGAGCACCTCACCCCCTCTCTGAGTTAGGTTCTCCCCACTCCACTCTAAGTTAGGTTTCCCCCGCCCCCTCCAAGTTAGGTTCCCCCCATATATAGTTACCAACAAAAATAGTTATATAAACATTTCTTAATTGTTCACCTCTCCATGCTGTGCTCCTCAGGGGGATGGTGGGTGGTGGATGTGCGTGGGATGTGGGTGTGTATGTGGGTCAGAGGTGGCCATCTGCAAAGGCCTGCATGAGGCCCTCCCTGATGCGGTGGCTGTCCCGGTGGGCCTGGTGGATGGGGGTGGCACCCGGTTGCTCATAGATGGCACTGGCCAGAGGAGCCCCCCACCCCGGGGACACAGGCATCCCCCTTTCCCTCCATGATGTTGTGGAGGATGAAACAGACACCCAGCACCTGGGGCACGTTGAGGACCCCGACCTCCAGCCACATGAGGAGGCACCTCCACTGCCCTTTTAAGCTACGTCTACATGTGAAGCCTACATTGAAGTAGCTTATTTCGATGTAGCGACATCGAAATAGGCTATTTTGATGAATAACATCTACACGTCCTCGGCCGCGTCTACACGTGCACGCTACTTCGAAGTAGCTGCGCCAACTTCGAAATAGCGCCCGTCACGGCTACACATGTTGGGCGCTATTTCGAAGTTGAAATCAACGTTAGGCGGTGAGACGTCGAAGTCACTAACCCCATGAGGGGATGGGAATAGCGCCCTACTTCAAAGTTGAACGTCGAAGTAGGGCATGTGTAGACGATCTGCGTCCTGCAACATTGAAATAGCGGCGTCTGCCATGGCGGCCATCAGCTGAGGGGTTGAGAGGCGCTCTCTCTCCAGCCCCTGCAGGGCTCTATGGTCATCGTGTGCAGCAGCCCTTAGCCCAGGGCTTCTGGCTGCTGCTGCTGCAGCTGGGGATCCATGCTGCATGCACAGGGTCTCCACCCAGTTGTCGGCTCTGTGGATCTTGTGTTGTTTAGTGCAACTGTGTCTGGGAGGGGCCCTTTAAGGGAGCAGCTTGCTGTTGAGTCCGCCTGTGACCCTGTCTGCAGCTGTTCCTGGCAACTTTCGAAGTAGCGTGCACGTGTAGACATGGCTGAGGACGTGTAGACGTTATTCATCGAAATAGTCTATTTCGATGAATAACGTCTACACGTCCTCCAGGGCTGGCAACGTTGACGTTCAACTTCGACGTTGGGCAGCACCACATTGAAATAGGCGGTGTGAGGGAATGTCTACACGCCAAGATAGCACACATCGAAATAAGGATGCCAGGAACAGCTGCAGACAGGGTCACAGGGTGGACTCAACAGCAAGCCGCTGCCTTAAAGGGCCCCTCCCAGACACAGTTGCACTAACCAATACAAGATCCACAGAGCCGACAACTGGTTGCAGACCCTGCGCATGCAGCATGGATCCCCAGCTGCCGCAGCAGCAGCCAGAAGCCCTGGGCTAAGGGCTGCTGCACACGGTGACCATAGAGCCCCGCAGGGGCTGGAGAGAACGTCTCTCAACCCCTCAGCTGATGGCCACCATGGCGGACTCTGCTATTTCGATGTTGCAGGACGCGGATCGTCTACATGTGCCCTACTTCGACGCTGAACTTGGATTTTTGTCCTTGCGAAAGGGTGCTCACATGTAGACACAGCTACAGTGAAAGAGCTGAACCTGCATCTCAGTTTCTTATTTATCCTCTGTCCTGTCCTGGCTCTGCTCCATTTGAGATGCTCCATAGGTCCTAATTATGAAATGGGAATGGAGCTCCGCCCCCCGCTCCCCAGATAATCTCCTAGTGCCACCTTCTAGTTTGTTGTATTCACTGTTGGCCGACCAAGCTCGGTGCTAGATTATGATGTAAAAGGAGGCGCAAAGTATTTGTCTCTTGGTCTGTGCAAAGTTAATTCAAATGCACAAAATCTAGGAGAAATAATGTTGAAAATATAGCAACTCCTTCACCTTCCTGTCCCCACTGCAAACACACATACATGTACATAAAAAATGAAAACAGCCTAAGTTTTGGAGGGAGAGTTCAATTTTCAGACCCTTAATCTGATTGTGTAAGGAAGCGCAAATAAGGACAACTGGGCTAAAGTATTTTGGAAAAAGTTACATGTCATCTGAAATGGATGCACTTGAGTGAGACTACTGAGTAAAACTCCCAGGAACTCTTCCTGCATTAATAATAATGGCTGACGGTGACAACTGGAGCACGTGGTGGAAAGGGACTGTTGTCAGTGTAAATGGTGGTTACTGGAGAAGGGCTGTCACTGAGAGAAAAATGACATGGAAAAGCTTCAGAGGGTGAAAAGTGACATTGGTTCAATGGAGTTTTTTCAGTGAAAGGGCTGAAGGAGGAGAGGGACCTGACTGTCCAAACACCCTTTTTAAACAGGGCAGTTTATAAGATGTGTTTATGGTCCCCTGTGAACTTTGTAAAATGCTTAAATAATATTGTTCAACCAATCCAAGAAAGTCAGTGGAAATAAGAAAACAGACCCTGAGGGCCATACTGCTTACTGGTCTAGATGCATAAGAGCAACGCCTCTCTCTGTTGCATACAGATTACGAGCAGCATATAGCCCTGGAGGTGTCATATTTTGTGCATTTCTAGTACCTATATTCCATGGGGTTCTCAAACTTCACTGCAATGTGACCTGCCGCTGGCAACAAAGAATTCCTCCATGATCCCAGGAGAGGGGACCAAAGCCTGAGCCCCACTATTTGGCTCCTCACTGCTATAGGCAGGGTGCCAAAGCTGAAACTCAGGGGCTTCAGTCCTAGGCAGGGAGCTTGCAACTTGAGTCCTGCTGCTCTGGGCTGATGACCTCAGGCTTTGGCCTTGAGCACTGGAGCTTCATCTTGAGCTTAAGCACCAGGCCAGCTCTGGCAACCCCATTCAAAGGGAGTCATGACCTACTTTGGGTTGCAACTCAGTTTGAGAACTGCTGTATGCTCTAATTCATGGCTTGTCAAAGACTTAGCTACTTTAGGACTGGAAAAATTGCAGCATGTGTAGAAGCTGAATGGACATCTGAAAATGACCTTAAGATTTGGATGGCCAAGAAAGTTAGTAATAGGAGTGAGTACTTAGACCATTAGTTTGAATCTTGCCAAGGGAAGTTGTGACTACTACTTATTTACAATTGTTTAATGGACTCAGAGGTCTATCTGTGTTAGTTGGTGGTTTGCTCTGTGTAACATATTCATGTGCGATAGAACCACATACATAGAAATGCCATTGAGAAAATCCATTAGATGAGAGTTGAATTACCTCTCAGCTCAAAGGGCTGACCATTGTAGAACAGTCCTAGCTCATATTACTTGGGCAGCATGGAGAAGGCTGTATTGCCACTCCTGGTGCAATAGCTTCTCTGTAGAAAACCCTGAGTTCATTGTTAAGACTGTTTAGCAGTTTTCATAAATCTTGAAGAAAGGATGTCATATAAGGTATCAGTGGAAATGTTACAAACTATCAAGTGTATTAGCCTAGTTATATCCATGTATTATCTTTGTTCCTCAAGTTATGAGTATAGGCCAAGGACTTGTCTTTTATAAATATGCTGTGCTCCTGGGGAACACCCATTTGACAGGATTTACACCAAGGCTATACAGCTGTGTGTTGATGGTCAATGAAGAACAATTCACTATAACAATGGGCCATAGAAGAAACTCATCCAGCTGAGTAAGCGTTTCCTATGGATGCCTCTGAAAGAATATGGGTAGTGTCTGCCCCTGGG
Source organism: Carettochelys insculpta (assembly GCF_033958435.1). Classification (NCBI taxonomy): domain Eukaryota; kingdom Metazoa; phylum Chordata; order Testudines; family Carettochelyidae; genus Carettochelys; species Carettochelys insculpta. The sequence goes on along the minus strand of NC_134139.1, from coordinate 133,058,657 downwards.
AGTCATCAAAGCATATAAAGATATCTGTTATGCACATGTGATACTGGACTCCATATTGGACCAGTAATTTTCCATGCATGTGGGCTCTGGGCTTTGTTTGGGACAATATATTTCCATGCACACATAAGAGGATATAAAAAGGCACTCATCTGTTTTGTCTTCATTTCCTGTTTCATTTCTCTGGATTTCTAACAAGGAAAGTCTAATCAAGGAGTGATGATCCCAGATCTGTTTGGGTAACTCCAGAGAGACTTTTGCAAGCTACGCTTATTGCTTCAAACCTGATAAATGGACTTCGTAATCACTTATATGTACATGATCATTTATACCTCTATTTTTAATTTTAGTATTAAACATTTAGTTTTTACTTTCTGAAGGATTGTCAGCAGCCTGATATTGGGTAAGATCTGAGTCATATATTGGCCTGGCTAAATGGATGATTTGTTGTACTTTCCAGTAAGCACTCATCGTAAACTCCTGTTTCTGGTTGGTGAGGCAAGGAATATAATTCCTAGAGAGACTATATTCAATTGCTTGTAACTGGCATGGTGTATTCTTATGATAAAATGCCCACCATTTTGGGGTGAGTCTCTCCTGTTTTTCAGCAGTCTGTCCTGAATCTGAGAGGTAGCCGTGTTAGTCTGTAGCTTTGAGAACAACAAGAAGTCTTGTGGCACCTTATAGACTAGCAGATATTTTGGAGCATAAGGTTTTGTGGGCAAAGACCTGCTTCATCAGATGCATCTGATGAAGAGGGTCTTTGCCCATGAAACCTTATGCTCCAAAATATCTGCTAGTCTATCAGGTGCCACAAGACTTCTTGTTGTCCTGAATCTGGCATCCTCAGCTGTGACCCACTGAGGAATGGTGACATGATAATGAGTATGTCAGGCCTTGTGTGAATTACAGAAGGGGGGGTCCCTGTGCAAGGTGGCACTGAGGGGCTTCCAGGATCTAGCTACTATATAAACCGTTACACTCTCTGAGCTGGATTTGAGTCAGCTCACAGTGAAAACAAAACTCTTGCAATAAGGGGTTATGTTGTCCTCAGTGAAGGGAACATAGTCACTCTTGAAGATCATGCCATAATATTGTATCAGGATGGGGGGGAAGCCCAGGAGTAGATAATCCCCCAAAACTGAAAGGAGGTGTTGGGAATTCCATAGACGTCCTGTGTCTGCACTCTGCCTCCCAGCTAGTCAGGACAGCATGATTCCTACTGCTACTACACATATGTCTCTATGTTTCATTTTCCTCTTTTAGGTTCAGAGGGTTTCATTTCATGGTGAAGTTACTCTACTACCACTGGCACAGTGTTATATTAGATGGCAAATTCTTTTGGGGATGTTGGTGATGAATGATGCCTTGCTGAGACACTACCTCCTAGATCTTCATCTCCAGCCTGCCCCCTTCAAAGCCAGGGCCCTGTCTCCACAACACATCCATAGAGAGGATTCTGCAGGGTTAGGTCAAGTGATGTGGGGAGGGTGCAATGGGGTATTTCCATGGTGGCAGTATTCTTAGTTTGTGCTCTTGTAAGCTGAGACTCATTAAGTCTGTACTATACATTCAGTTTCTGGAATATAACAAGAAATCCTGTAGCACCTTATAGACTAGCAGGTATTTTGGAGCATAAGCTTTTGTGGGCAAAGACCCACTTCATCAAATGCAGTATAGGAACACACTGAGAACAACTAAGCTACAGCCATGAATAAATAAATTTTGACAAGGTGAGATCTTAACAAAACTTTTCTTACGACTATGTGTAGGATACCAGAGCACTGGGTAATTCCTAAACTCATGAGATTCTTTTGCACTTTATTGGTGCCAGGCAGTTGCGTGATCATTGTAGTTAAAAAGTTACTCATTCACACATTGCATCAGAGAATAAAGCAGCTGCATTATTTGTAGTATACCTCAGGTGCCTTGTGTACTGCTTCTCTTTCATATGGATTTATTAAGTCGATTAACATTGGGTATGTGAAAATTATTGGAAAACACTTTTGAAATTTCAAGTACAGCTTCTATTTTACAGTTAGACAGAAGTAATGATTTTGGGAAGAATGGCACATTGGTCAGGGAGACAGAAGATAGGTTACAAAGTCTCTTGTGCGTTTTCAAGAAAAATTCCCATTGCTAGTGGCTGTAGTGATGATTAAAATAAAACAACACAAGTCACAAGTGAGCTCCAGCAAGCTCTTAAAAATGTCTCATATACAACAATTTCCATATGTATGTATGCATTTCATGGACTTTTTTTTTGTACCAGACTACCATTCTCAGAAATAACAGGATTGCAACCCTACTGCAGGCTATTCACCAGTAGAACTATTATTTACAATTGATTTGCTGCATTGGCAATCTAACTTGCCAATAGTACAAACTAAGACCCATTTAATAAAACATTAGCTTGTTGAATGCAACCATTTAATTAGCTATGCAGAAAAAAGATCTTCCCCCCATTTCCCTGTCCAAAATGGGTGTGGAATGGATAATCCTCTGATAAATAAAAGGCCAATAGGGAAGCCTATAAAGGGGTAAGCTCAGAAGGCACTCCAATTTTATCAGAAAGCTGATATGGCAATGCAAGGGAGACAGCAAAAAGAGTACAGTGGAGGTCCTGCAAATGAGACATTCCCAACTTTAAAAGTGACGATGGGACCATCAAACAAATATATTTACTTTCATCTGAATTCTGTGCATCATTCACAGCTGTTAGCTTCATTGAAAAGCTCCTCCAGACAAGGAAGCTTTATGAAAAATATATATGTGCACATTCCAGTAGGAAGAACAAATTCTACTTATTTATTCTACTCCACTAATTACAGAGTAATACAGAACAGAAGTTGGACAGGAGGTTTCAAAGCAGCAACATTTCAGAGATAAGGAAAATAAAAAAAGGTTGCAAGGTTGGGGATGTTCCATTCTCTGTACTCATTACACCAAAGAGGAAAAAAAAACTTCTCAGAATAGTCTTCTCACTTAAGCAGTCACCTTAAAGTGGGAATCACATTCAATGTCCTTGGTACAATCTGGACTTGAAGAGCCACCAGAACCTGATTATGTTTGGAAAAGACAATTCTTCGAGGCATGTGACAGTCTGCTGATCCTCTGTTTTCCTGTTCTCTGATCAATGACACTCTAGACCGATCTTTATGAGTTAGAAGCTCCAGTCTGCTTTGGCTGATTATCTTCAATTGTTCCCCCACCCTAACATGGGGCTAATGAAATTGGCCATTCTAAAAGTACTCTGAGACGCACGCATGAGAAGCACTCTGTAAGAGATAGGTGGTGAGACCACACAGCAGGACTTCACCTTTAGGAGATCCAGCACCACATCCAAGACCAGCCAGTGAGACCAAACCAGTGGAGAAACAATCTCCAATGCTAAAACCACCCAGCAGGATTTCATCCTCAGAAGGTCTCTCGATGCATAAAAGAACCCCCAGCCAGAAGTCATCCATGGAAGAAACAGCATCATTCCTGAAATCCCAGACAGGATCACATCCCTACAAGGATCAGCCCAGCTGCCTCTGAAACTACTTTTCTGAAAAGGACCAGTGCTGCTCCCAAAACAGTAAGGAAAACTACATCCACCTTACCAGAGATCCTGCCTCAAGAGCTTGACAAACAAAGACCTATAAGAATTAAGGCTCAATATAATCAGCCTAGCTACCAACTGGATGGGCCTCTGTTTCAGTGGTAGGAAGTTTGCATCCCTGCATGTAGATAGTGGCATGAGGGACTTGGCCAAGGTGATTGGGTTCCAGATCCAGGTTGAATCCACGGTTTTCCTTGAGGATGGGAAGACTCTTGGCATGCTCACAGTGTTTGTGTTTGGTAGCCACCCGAAGACACTATCACAGAGGTCCTGCGAGATGTGGCTAGCGTCAATTCCCCTCCGCTGGCACCATAGCAGAAGGTCAACTCTCTGAGCACCTTCCTGATTCCCCATATTTCATTTGTGCTGAGGGCATCTGCTGTCTTGAAGGTACCCCTCAAGAAGGAGGGGGACAACACCATCAAGCAGCTGGTGAAGAAGGGGATATACCTCTTGCACAGGCAGGGTGGCACCAACATCCCTCTAATGGATAGCAGTCACCACATATGCCTTCCCTCTTTGGATGTGTCTGGATGCCACGGTAAGAAATGTCACAGAGAGAGTGCCACGTGGGATGATGTCAGGAAGCAAATTGGCAGAACCCCATCCAACCAAGATGTTGGAACCTATCAGAGCAGCTCCCTGGAGGATGAATTTGGCAGAGATGGAGAGACTTTGTTTCACTCTGAACATGCACCTGCAATGCTACACAACACCTGGAGAAGCAAATTGACTGCCACTGGACTTGGTGCCAGGAACACCAGAATCTGAGAATCTGTTTCCACAAGTGAGGAACTAGGAGTGCTCCATCATCACTCCAAAAGCCAGACCACACTGGAGAGGACCCTGAAGGATACTATCCACTGCCACTATGTTGAAAACCTGAAACAGAAACTGGACCAGAAACTGGACCAGGGCAAGGCCTTTAAGCTGCAAGTGGGATGCCAGCAACCACTTCCTCCCTGGGGCAGTGTCAGCTGATTTGTAGACTGAAGATTTATCCACCAGCTTAGGCTCAACTGTGTTCTGCTGAACAGAACCATCCACTACGGGAATCAAGACATATGAAGCAGGAAGTGCCGCTATGCCAACAAGATGCTACCGCGCATCCTGTGTAGCTGCTAGTCCTACTCCAGAGCCTGGCCACTGAAAAGCAACACCATCCAGGACTGCCTGGTCAGAGCCATCCCACCCATCCATGGGGAAGGTTGCCATGAACTCTGCCATCCCTGGAAAGGACAGCCAACTGTGGCTGGAAGTCATCATCACCAATGAAGACAGGAAGAAGACCATCCTGATGGATATCACAGTGCCCTTTGAAAACAGGACCTCAGTTTCCATGACACCTGATCTTCCCAGCTGGAGAAATACATATCTGTGGCTGGCACCCTGAGAACTAAGGGCTCTGAGGTTCAAACTCGTGCACTGATCATCAGAGGTCTTGGTCATATGGTATCCCGATAATAAGTGAGTGCTGAGAAAATGTGGAATTGGTCAATGCTAGGCTCAGTTTTACTTGTAGATAATGGAAACATAATGCCCAGATGTACAGAATCACTTTTTCTCTCAACCTGTGTACCGTGTGCATTATTAACTCCAATAATTTTTTTCTAAATTAATTATAGTAGTGGACAAAGATAAGATTTGCCGATTCTTTTAGATCAGCTGCCAAAATCACTGACCATAAGGTTTTGTTAACATACTTGTGAACCATAATAAACAGATGTTGTGTCTCGCTGATCCCCATCCAGGATTGCGGACTACTTAAGAAGCAGATTGCCAATCTTATTCTAAATCAAACATTTAGATAAGTCAGTGATTGTGTACTGCTGTCTCCAAATTTAAAGAAACATATCCTAAAGTGCATTGCTTTTTAAGATGTAATAGTTTTTTTTTAAATCCCTTATATGCTAAGATTTATATAGATTGAGGAATGACTTCCACAAAATAACAAATAATTAGGATGTGAGGCTGTTAAACTTAATTTAGTATACAGGTAAACGGTTTGTTGCTAACCCCACCCTCTCCCCCCGCATCTGTGTTGCTATGCAATTGTCATTGAGTCTGTTCTAATTAATATTTACTATACTATGCTTTTTTCTCTTTTTTCAGTATTCACTACAGGTCTGTCTATATTCCATGTATAATAGGTGTTTCCCCACTAAAAGGGTTTTTGTATTCAAGATTTTGGTTTAGACATATCTTCGTAATGCAATTTTCATGAATTAGGACCCAGCTTCTTATATCTTTTGAATTATTTATTCTCAAACTCTGTTTGATTTTAATAAAAAAGAGTAAAAATAGCTTACAGAAAAAAACACAAATAGTTATTTTGGGTAGGAGGATGGTCATCTGACCAAGACAAAGAATCAGTAATTAGGAGAGCTGGGTTCCTGGATCTGCAACAGACTGCTTGTATCAGTGATTTAAACTTCCTGAGGCTCAGTTAGTAGGTGTTTTCTCACCCATTCAGGGATGTTATGAGATTTAGGGCTTCCTTCACACAGCTAGAATGCCTTTGTGCCAATCAGGTGGCAGAAAAAAGAATTCCTGTGTCAGAAGGAAAGCTCCCTGCTGTAGCAAAAGTGACAGATCTGGACCCTGTACTTGTGAGCCCCCAGTATGGCTGTGGAGTTTGGGAGGGGGCATGGCAGAACTCTGCAGTGCTAGTCTTCTATTGGCATAAGGTTAATTAAATAGCCAAGTGGTGAAACTTAGAGCAGCTTAGTAACTGCTCTAAAGACATCAGAATCAGTAGTCCAAGTCTCTGATATCCCCACCCCCTCTCTCTTTCTGTTTCCTGTCCTGTTTCCTAATGTTAGTCAGGCGTTTTGTCTCACCATAGGAATGTTTATAAATGAATAGAAATTTAATGAAAGCACAAATAATTTTTAGTTATTGGTTGCTTGTATTTTTCCTTTTGGCATTTTATTAAACGTATTCATGATGCTGAGGGGAGTGTTAGAATAATTTTCTATTTTGGTACCTCTAATGCAAAGCTATTTCTAGTTAAGTGGACAGTTCCTTAAAGTGCTAATAAATCTTTGTTGCAAACAGGACCAACTGCTTTTAATCACTAAGGAGACAAAATGCTGCTGACATTCTCTTCCACAAATGAAGCACAGAAAGACCCCCATCAAGTAGAGAAATGAAAGCAGGCCTAGCTGTTAACTGTGACGAAAGTGCACTATAATATCCACCTCCATCACACACTGAAAAAATGTGAAGCATGGAGGGTGTTTTCATATTCCATTTTCCTGTGAACACTGTCTATCTATTTTCAAACCACTGCTATTCATTAGCGGTATTGCTAGATATAAGATATTTTATGAATGTTAATTTAAAGGGCTCTGTTTTTACAGTCTGTTTCATGTTGATAAAGAACAGCAGATACGTTGGCATTAGAGTCTCATACCAGCCTAGAATTAATGAAGACTAGAACAAAAGCAATATCACTGTTTTAACTATATCTGTATTAATGCATATGCTTATTATTTTACATTTTTGGGTTCTGATTCTTGGGTGGCCATGCTATACACAAGGATTGATCTGGAAGGGAGAAGTGGTCAGAAGTGGCTGTGTGCCAATTCACACTTTGGATTTTGACATAAGTTAGAGCAGCCCCGAGACTATTCTACCTTGCAATATTTATAATAATCCCCAAGGGGCCATTATACTGGCTAGAAATTGGTCTTTGTATGACCCTTCCCAGAATGCTGTCTGTAAAAGGGGGACAGAATGGATGGCATAGAGCCAGCTATGAAGTCTTACTTCATAAGGGCATTCCCCCACACAGAGACTTCTTGGATTAGCTGCTTCTTTTTGCTGCCCCTTATTGTGGACCAGAATTTGCACCTTTATATATGTAAAAAATACAAATGCATCAATCTAACAAAGTTTAGATATGTAAGCAACTAAGGTATACTAAAGTTTAAACTTATCAGTACAATTATAACTTAATACCATATATATTTCAGATTTGATTTTATATGGTTCTTAATGCATATTATTTTCTGTTCTTCTACAAGTCTAGATAGTGAATTGTAACATAAGTAGTTAGAATTGAGCGTGGAAGAGGCTATAGCAGAGGCATACGCAATCCAACATCAGGCCATCTGTTACCTCAATTTCCATTTTACCCATTAAAAATGCCACACAACAGTTGCTTTCAAAACTATGTCTCCCTTATCCGGGGTTTAATTTATTGCTATAAAAATAATACAGCTGCTCTTCCTTCGGCTCATATGGTCTCAGCATCACCCCTTACAGCCCTTCCCTAGAACATCAATCTTTTGTAGCCTTCCCTGCTGTGGTGTATGCACCAACAAACACCTGCTCCTTGCAGGTTCCTCAGCTGAGTCTTTCCACTTAGGCTATTACTATGTTAGGGAGTTTTGTTGACAAAACCCATGGAGCGTTCAGATTTCCAAGGCATTCTGTCAACAGGAAATTGACAGAATGCAGAACTTTTGTCAACAGCATTCTGCCGCTCCCCCATCATGCAGAATGTCTCTGTTGACAGAAGGCTGGTCTGGATGTTTTGGGGGACCTTCCAGGACACTGGACAGCCCTGTCTGCTGTGCTTCTGGTTGGCCAGTTTGCTAATAGAGCAGCCAAGCATTCTGGCCACTCTCTGTTGACAGAGTGGATTGCTCTTTTGATCAGCTTTGCAGATTGGCCAAAATCTGTCTAGAGAAGTTTATTTGGAAGATGTCTTCCAAAAGTGACTTCTGTGAACAGATTGCTCTAGTGTAGACATGACCTTAGTGGGCTCCAGCACTTTGCAGGTTCTTATGCAAAACCTTTCCCTGGGAGCGTGGGAAACTGATCTTTAGCCTGGTCTCCCTCCGTTGTCACTGACCAACCTAATGTAAAGGCTTGTCTCACACTCTGTGGCTGTTCATGTGACTGCTAGCTGACCCCACTGACTACAGTTCCCCAGACCCTTCAGGCAAAGCATGTTCTAGCATGCGTGCTCTTAAAAGGCACAAAACCTGGAACAGGATTGGTTGGCCCCATATTTCCTCATGGGGGTGGACCCTAGTTACAAAGTGGAAAGGAATTGCTTTTTATATTCAGATGCCTGTTCCTTAGTCCAGAAATACAGTTCCCTCAGATAGGAATTTGGCAATAAGATTTGGATATGGTCTCCATAATAGAATACAAATGTAAGTGTATTCGTGTAACTGTGGAATGATAATTTAATGGAAAATGAACAATTCTGTTTTCCTCAATGATTTCTACAGAAATCACAAGGTTTCCAGTCAGGCTTTCCATAATGAAGAACAAATATGCTTCTTATTGTGGTTTTTCAGTGTTTGGTTTTGTTTTGAGTCAACCACAATATTTTTTTTTTTTTCATTTTGATTCAGCTCTTTCTCCTTCTAAAAGTTGCCCAAATTGGAAATGAAATGCCATATTAAAAGCAAACTGTGAAGTGAAACTTTTAGGCCTGTTCAGAATAAACCAGCTCAAAATGAAAAATTCACAATGACACTTTTTTAAACAGTCAAAAGTTTTTCAGCTTTTTTCTCATTTTTTTCAGATAAAACTTTCTCAGGCTGGTCCTGAATTAGCAAATAGTTTGAGCCACCAAAAATACATTTTTCTTAACATTATTTACAAACAGTTTCCCCTCCACAAGCTACAAGCCATAGATCATGGAACATAGCTTCAATTTTGTTTTCCTTTTGCACACCATTTTACCACATTATTTCCCCCTTAATACTAGAAGTTGTGGGTGTTTATTGTAGCAAATTGCTGTGTTGGGAGAAGGTAGTTTTCTAAGGCAGCTGGAAGAGGTGATGGAATGCTAGTACCTCTAGGAGGCAGTGTTAACTTACATTACATCCTCAAATTGGACCCTCATTCATAACCATGAAACCCCATTGTCTTCAATGGAATTATAAATGGGATGACTGATGAACTTAATAGTCTTTGAAACACTAAAATATTTTAAGAATCTTTAGCATGTATACACTGGGGTCATACAAAACCACTAATCATTTTTACACCTGCAAAGACTAACAGATTAGCATGTAGGCGCATCTAAGTTGTGAGTTAAGAGGAAGGACAAAAATTCAAAGAACGAAGTTTCGCATGAAGTTTTCCTTTTAAATTAACAACTTAAAGCACATTTCTGTAAAAGTGGCCGCGTCTACACGTGCACGCTACTTCGAAGTAACGGCATTAACTTCGAAATAGCACCCGTCATGGCTACACATGTTGGGCGCTATTTCGAAGTTGAAATCGACGTTAGGTGGCGAGATGTCGAAGTCGCTAACCCCATGAGGGGATGGGAATAGCGCCCTACTTCAAAGTTGAACGTCGAAGTAGGGCACGTGTAGACGATCTGCGTCCCGCAACAAAGAAATAGCAGGGTCCGCCATGGCGGCCATCAGCTGAGGGGTTGAGAAACGCTCTCTCTCCAGCCCCTGCGGGGTTCTATGGTCATCGTGTGCAACAGCCCTTAGCCCAGGGCTTCTGGCTGCTGCTGAGGCAGCTGGGGATCCATGCTGCTCGCACAGGGTCTGCAACCAGTTGTCGGCTCTGTGGATCTTGTGTTGTTTAGTGCAACTGTGTCTGGGAGGGGCCCTTTAAGGGAGCGGCTTGCTGTTGAGTCCACCCTGTGTCCCTGTCTGCAGCTGTTCCTGGCACCCTTATTTCGATGTGTGCTACTTTGGCGTGCAGACGTTCCCTCGCAGCGCCTATTTCGATATGGTGCTGCCCAACATCGAAGTTGAACGTCAACGTTGCCAGCCCTGGAGGACGTGTAGACGTTATTCATCGAAATAGACTATTTCGATGTCGCTACATCGAAATAAGCTATTTTGATGTGGCGTGCACGTGTAGACATAGCCAGTGTGTCCTGTTGCTTTACTTTTACAGCATTCATAACCTTGAGTGAAGTCTCAGCTCAGAAGCCATAAACCAAATAGTATAGGAACTGCATTTCTCTGTCACTTACGTGCTTAAAAATTGTCCCCCCAAAGAATGTTTGAGGAATATTGATGAAGCTTGTGCTAGCACTGATCATGCTATGGAAAAAATGGAAAGCCATTTCTATCACTGTTAATATGTGATCTTCCACTAGCACTACAACCATTTCAAAAATTAAAACTCCAGTCAGACAAATCCTCTGTTTCATTAGAAGTAATGACATGGATAAAGTCATCAGTCTCAGACACCATGACTCTACTGAAAACCTTTAATCAGAACAACAATTCTTTCTGGAGGAATTAAAAAAAAACTGGAATATGATTTGTCCACATATCTATTCTTGAGATACCATCACTGGACCTAACCAGGTTATTCATAGAATCACGGGCACATTCTCATGTTCCTCAACTAACATCATATATGCCATCATGTGCCAACAACAACCAGATGCTTTGTATGTTGGACAGATTTCAAACTCTCTTAGACAAAAAAATAATGGGAACAAAACAGACATAAAAACACTCCTAATCCACAAACCGGTCAGCAGCATTTTAATGGAGTGGGCCATTCTGTTAATGACCTGAAGGTTTGTGTCTTATTGAAGAGGAATTTTCACACTACTTTGGAAAGAGAGCCTGCTGACCTCACTTTTATATTCAAATTCTACACATTAAGACATGGTTTGAACCGGGATGGGATTTTTCTAGGTCGTTATTGGGGCTCTTTTGCATACTTGGCTTAATCTAATTCTTGACTGCCACCCACCCACCTTCTGCCCCCTACTCTCTGATTTGCTCACCTTGATAATATTTTTCTGATTTGTCAACCTTGATTACCATTTTTGGTTCTCCCTGCCTTAAATATTGAGTCTGTTCTGGTATGGCTATAATCTGAAGAAGTGGGTCTGTTCCATGAAAGCTCATCACCTAATAAATTATTCTGTTGGTCTTTAAAGTGCTACTGCACTGCTTTTTTGTTTTGATGGAGTAAGAAGTGATTTAATAGGGAGTTACAGCACCTAACCTACCAGCAAAAAGTTAAACTTACCTATTAAATGAACATTTAACCTCTACCAAAAACCGCAGAGAAACCTGTTAAATTCAGGGGAATTTGTGTGATCCAATGAATTACTGAACTTCAAAATAAAGAATAAAAGGCAAGTATAGAAGACCGATCTTTAAAATACATATCTGTAAATTAAGCAGAGACCAAAACTAGATTCATTGTTTAAAAGCATAAGAAATAACATAGCTATGTCCCTGAGTATGATACCCAGAACAGAAGAACATTGTTCTAGTTACCATTTTCAAAGTAATAATAATGATAATAAGAAACAGTGCTTTTTTGTGCTGGTACTTGCCGGTACTGAGCATCTTGGTAGCCCCAGCCATGATTGGCTGGGAGTGGCGAACTGGTTGAGTACCTGCTCTTTTTTTTTTAAACAAAAAAGGCACCAATAAGAAATATTGCTGTATATCCTCCAATAGATTAACACAACTTTACTCTTACCAACTACTAGCTACTTATGCATCCTGTTTTACCAAAATGCAAGCCCATCTTCTTTGTAAAATGACTATTGCTTTTCCTTTAGGCAGCTGCTTTTATGCAACTGAGCATCGAACTAATGAGGTTCCTAATTACATACCAAATAGCTACAATCAATTAAACCAGGATGTTCTCTCCCACTGCTTTTTCACTTCATGAAATCTGAAAACTATTCCTTATGGCTCACTTACACAGCAGACTTTTAAAAGATTGGATTGGCTAAAATAAAAGTTGACCCAGGGCTTTATTTATCAAATTATGTAGTTACAACTGTAACAGGAGAAGTTTATTCTAGAATAGATTCTGCAGCGATTATTATATAGTATTAGTACGTAGATGCTTTGATTTTTTTTAAAATGGAAAAACATGTTTGAGCAATTATTTAAAAATGCAAAATCGTAGAAATCACTCAGATAAAATTTGATCTTTCATATTTACCATGAATGCAGTTTTCTCACTACTATGGATAAAATATGCCTCTCCACATGAATTAAAAACACATGTTAACTTTGATAAATATGTCTCTACGGATCCACTAAGATCTCAAACAAAGACTTTTGGTTACAATTAGAATCTGAGCCATATTTTGTTAATGTCAACAGAAAGAATCCCTTTGGCTTCAATGACAGTTGGATCAGGTCTTTATAGATTTTATTAAGGTCCATATAAAGCATGAAGGCCCAAAAGGACTAATAAGCTTTCATATTATTGAGCAGATATATTACCCACTCTACTTAGTTAAAAATTTAAATATTGTCATTAATGCTTAGTATGCATTTAGTAAGGAATGCAAAATAATGTTCAACAGATCAGCCAAGCTACAACTTGAGGTTGTTCAAAAACTAGCAAATGGCTCCATCTGCTGGTTGTCTATGACATAAGACCAATGCATACTCCACTCTTGGAAGAACTGTACTGAAAACAAGCAGTCTGGTAGCATCTCAAAGATTAACACTTTTATTTACTAGGTACTGAGCATTCATGGATAAAGCCCAGGGCTTCTATGGTAAAGTCAGGAGTGGGAGTGGGGGGAAGTAGGAGGAGAAGAAAGAAAAAGGTGTGTGTAGAGGGTCACCAGTCACTAATAGGACCAGTGGAAGAAGTAAATTAAGTGAACTGAGTGCCATTACTGCAAATATCAAAGGTGGGGAACCTGTCCTTGTAATAGTCACAGAGAGGTGGCCATGTTAGTCTGTATCTTCAGAAAATCAAAAAAAGCAGTCCTGTAGCACTTTAAAGATGAACAAAATAATTTACTAGGTGACGAACTTCCAGATCTGAATAAATGGGTCTGTCCTACAAAAGCTCATCATCTGATAAATTAAGTTTTTAGTCCTTAAAATGTTACAGGACTACTTGTAATGTGTGAAATAACTGAGATCTCTGTTAAGCCCCAGGTTAAATGTGTCTAACTTGCAAATGAACTTTTTTTTTCTCCTCCTCCTTCCTTCCCACCCTGCCCCCTATCTCTGCTATATAAACCCTGGATTCTTATATTTGCTCCAAATCTGATGAAGTGGGTCCTACCTACAAAAGGTCATTAACTAATAAATAAATTTGTTAGTCTTTAAGGTAATACTGGACTGCTTGTTTTTCATGAAGCTAGAGACTAACACAACTACTCCTTTGAGACTATGTTTTAAATAGGCTTTTCACCACACCCAGAAGAGATCAGGTGTCTTTGAACATAAGCATCTTTCCTGATTATTTAGGGATATACATGTTATATAGAACTATTCCACCTCCTCTCTCATTGCTTTTATTTTAGTTTTCTTTCTCTTTCCCTTCCTTAGAACTGAGTGCCACCATTTGCAAATGTTTTCTTTAACAGAGGAAAAGTCTGAAGTATTACACGTCACCCTGTGACTTAAAACTGTGTGAATGTTTGGCTTCATTGTTAATCTAAAATGGGTCATATAAATATAATCCTGTGTAGCCTTAATCTATTCACTCTTCATGGTACCAATTTTTCCTGACCGTATGCAGTAATCATACACCAAATTTATATAGGATGTTTTTGTATGCTACATCTATATCTCATGCCTAAAATTGGCAATTTTATGTCAGATTTAGTATACTGTTTTACTGTGCTGATGCTCTGTAGATTTTTCCTTCAGTCTATTGGGTGGCTAAATAAAATTCTAGTTTTGATTCCTGGCTCTACCATTGACTAGCTCTTAGTCTTTGAGCAAGTTTTATTGTCTATCTTCCTCCTGGGTAAACAAATAATCACTCCTCTCAGAAATCTGCATGAGGCAGAGCGACAGGTCAGGGCTGTACTCTGGTTGAATGGAGATAATGTTTACTCACTTCAAAATCTATAAAAAACATTCAACATTAATATTCTCTGTTTTATACGTTAAGGCTTCATCTACACTACCCCTCCCTTTCAGAAGGGGTATGTAAATGCAGCAGATGAAAAATGCCAATGAGGTGCTGATATGAATATTCAGCACCTCATTTGCATAATAGCAGCCACTTGCCGGGTCGAAAGCTCTGCTTTTGAAATGTAAACTACCCATATAGATGGGGTTCCTTAAAAAGGAAGCCCCATTTTCAAAAGCACCCCCACAAGCCTGGGCAAGGGCTGGGCTAACTGCCTTCCACCCCAGGCCCTGCCTGTCATTGCTCTTGCTGTGCTATGCCCCACCCTTGTTCCACTCCCATTACGCCCTGCCTTTTCCCCCAGCTGAAGTGGCTTGTGGGAGTATCAGGACCAGGGCCAGCAGCCGGAGTTCACACTGCATTCTCCCAGCAGTGGTAGGGAAGATGCAGTAAGGCAGCTCTGGCCGTGCTGCTCCAGGGAGCGAGAGGGACCACCCCCACACTCCCCAGCCAGAAATGGTGTGATGAGATTGGAGAGCAGTGCAAACTGGAACCATCTTGCTGCACTTCCCCGCTTCCTCTGCTGGTGAGTGCAGAGGGGTGTGTGTGGCCTGATGCTGCCCCATAAATCCCCCCTGCAAGTCCATACCCCCTCTTAGCACTCACTGCTAGCAGGGAGGGGAAAATCTGTGATGAGGCAGCTTCAGCTCTTGTTGCTTTCCAGCCATGTTGCTCTGTTTCTTGTTGGGGAGTGCGGGAGTGGTCCCATCTCCTCCCCTGGAACCACAGAGCTGTGGTGTGAGCTGGAGACGGCTTTCTGCATCTTCCTCTTGGCTGTTAGTGAATGTTGGAGGAGGGGAACTCCAGAACCAGACTCCTGGTGCTGGTGCCCAGCCCTTTGACCCCTGTGTCAGTGTCTGGCTGTTCCACCTGCCTGGTGGGGGGATGGTGCATGCAGCTCCTTGTGCACCCCTCACATGTCACCCCTGAATTCATGAAATTTTGCTGGGAATGACTTCCCACAGTAATGGCTGTGTGTGAGCAGAGCTGTCACTAGCACAGCAGTGTAAAAGGCACCCTGGCCCAGAGAGCTAAAGAGACACAGTGGTTCCACACTCTAGACCACACTCTGGGGGATGTCACACCTCCCGCTTAGGCCAGCTCTCCACAAGCCCTGAAAGTTGGTCCTAGATACACAGTTCCAGCTACAATAATTGCATAGCTGGAATCGACAAATTGAAGATTGATTTATCTGGCCTTCCACACAGAGGGAAGACAATGGGAGAAACTCTTCCTTTGACCTTCCTTACCCCTCACTAGAATGAGGAGTACCAGGCTGACTTGAGCCCACATGGTTTGGTTTAGCACGTCCCCACTAGGCATGTGAAACCAAACCCTGACAGATCGAACTTGAAGGAGTCAATCTTCCAGTCAATATTCATGTGTGTTTTGTAACTAACGCTAGACAAGAAGACAAGGATAGTCTCTGTTCCCTAGCTACTGACACAGCTGCTTTCAGGAAGGGCTTGCTGCTCACCTAGATTAAGTACAATGGTGAAGGAAAAGCTCAGGTTTGTCATCTCTATTTTTGAGATATTACTGTTGCTACCTGTGTCAACGTGATTTTACTTCTATGGCATAGAATTATTAATGACTCTTTGGCTGCGTCTACACGTGCACGCTACTTCGAAGTAGCGGCAGTAACTTCGAAATAGCGCCCGTCACGTCTACACGTGTTGGGCGCTATTTCGAAGTTGAAATCGACGTTAGGCGGCGAGACGTCGAAGTCGCTAACCCCATGAGGGGATGGGAATAGCGCCCTACTTCGACGTTCAACATCGAAGTAGGGACGTGTAGATGATCCGCGTCCCGCAACATCGAAATAGCGGGGTCCTCCATGGCGGCCATCAGCTGGGGGGTTGAGAGATACTCTCTCTCCAGCCCTTGCGGGGCTCTGTGGTCACCGTGGGCAGCAGCCCTTAGCCCAGGGCTTCTGGCTGCTGCTGCTGCAGCTGGGGGTCCGTGCTGCATATACAGGGTCTGCAACTAGTTGTTGGCTCTGTGTATCTTGCACTGTTTAATGAAAGTGTGTCTGGGAGGGGCCCTTTAAGGGAGCGACTTGCTGTTGAGTCCGCCCCGTGACCCTGTCTGCAGCTGTGCCTGGCTCCCTTATTTCGATGTGTGCTACTTTGGCGTGTAGACGTTCCCTCGCTGTGCCTATTTCGATGTTGGGCTGAGCAACGTCGAAGTTGAACATCGACGTTGCCAGCCCTGGAGGACGTGTAGACGTTATTCATCGAAATAGCCTATTTCGATGTCGCAACATCGAAATAAGCTATTTCGAAGTTGGGTGCACGTGTAGACGTAGCCTTTATGTCAAAGTACAGCCAACGCACTACTACTCATTACATAGCTAGATCCTTTGCAGTTGCTTTGGCCAGCCAGACAACAAGGGGCTTGGACACTCTCTTAACCCAACAATAAATAGCTGCACATCTAAAAAGAAGGGATTAAAATCAGTCTGTTTTATGAAGCTTGACTGAGCTTAGTCATTGAGCCCTGGAGCCCCAGGGGAGTCACAGCAGCTGCTGGCACGTCCAGCCCCAGAGCCCCGGGAAGTGAGGCTACTCAGGAATAATTGAATCTGTGAATGTGGCACTTGCGAATGTTGAGACCCTAGTGCATTTGTCTTCCAGATGTTCTTCCTGATGTTGGTATGGGGGTAAGGGGAGGTTAAGGGGATGGGAAAAAAAGGCCAAATCAGGATGTCACTGTCTCTCATAAAATACTTTGTTTCAACTTTCTGGAAGGGTGTTTGCTGTGACATGGGTTAGTCTTTCTTGGTGGATGTTGATGAGCCATTAATGCTTTCAGGGTACTGAAGTCTACTTTTTGGATGCAATTGAACGACTAATGGTAGACTTTCCCAACTTTACAACCTATTTCAGTAAAATATATAGCAATACTTCATAACGTCACATATAATGATAGCACATACAATGCAATAGGATAGTAATGTTCAAGGGAGTAAAACTTTTAAAATTATACCTCACAGGGCATACTTTGCACAAAATATATCAGAAATGTATCACAGTGGTGAATATGGGAGAAGCAGGGTCCTGCTTTGAGGTACAGAGTGGCACAAATGTGGCTTGCTTTTTCTACATATTTAATGTGAAGGGACGCTCATCTCTCTTTTCAGGAGCATCATTCCAAATAAAAGCTCTTCATATGTTTCCTAATGCCAAATTGTCCCATTTTTTCTCGTTCCAGCTTTCCATGACTGCAGTTACGCTCTTTGCTTTCTTTATGCAGTAGACTTCTCACAAAAAAGTTTTTGTCAGTTAGCAAATCTGTTTGGCTCTTTGCATCATTACACGGTCACTCCTTTCATCTATTACTTGTAAGATGTGCAATTTTGGGTATATTTTCTGTATGCTCCAGAATTTTATGGAGATTCAACTCAGGCCAGTAGGAGGCAGAAACTTTCTTTTGAGAATTGCCCCAAAAATTGCTGCATGCCTTAATTAGTGGTAAGATTTTTCTATCTCCTCCATTCTCCACTAAACTTGAGTCCACAGTGCTTCATTAGTTTAAGTAGCACTGCTGGAGCTCCAGCTCTGGAAGGGGTTGTCCTGGTATAACCTACAGGAAAAAGGAGTCCTTACTAAACTGCAGTTTTACATTTCTTTACTTGAATGACAGAGTCAGAATTTCCATTCAATGCATGATGTGGCTTTTATTTTCACTCCTGTAAAATTAGCAGAACTCAGTAGACTTCTTGTTCTAGTGTCATTCAACGTTATTCAACTTTCTTGCCATTCTCAGGTATCTTCTGTCACATCCTGCTTCATTCTGACTAAACTCCCAGTGGTGAGACTGCTCTGCATTTTTTAGCTATCTAGACTGGGACCCTAGAAGGGCCTCTTTCAGAAGCTGCTTGTATAATCCCCTGCTTTCTCACCACCTATTAATGCTACCATTGGTTCTGTGATAATGTTAATGTCAGAAGGGAACTTGTGGTTTTAAAGGAACTATAATGTCCTGTGCTTAAGAAAACAAAGATTCCTGTGGCTGTTCCTTTCGGAAAGATGCTTCTCCCCTCTGCTCATTGACAGTTCATTAACCGGATAAAATCCAGTCCTCCAGGGAGCCCCATATAGTCAG
Organism: Carettochelys insculpta; assembly: GCF_033958435.1. Taxonomy (NCBI): domain Eukaryota; kingdom Metazoa; phylum Chordata; order Testudines; family Carettochelyidae; genus Carettochelys; species Carettochelys insculpta. The sequence continues at coordinate 133,040,080 of NC_134139.1, read as the reverse complement.
CCTTTACACACAGACCACAGGTCTACACAGAGTTCAGTCCTTGCAATAATTGGTTTTTATGCACACTTGGCAGAATTCAGTTTTTATTTTTGTGAGGTTAATGGATAATTTCAATGTTTGTGTTTCATGCATGTTTTTTACTTTTTCACTTATTTGAATAGTCACAGTTGTCTGAAATTATGAGGAATGTCAAAATTTATGTAATGACACGAGAGTTAAAAAGTTCAAGCTATATGAATTGCTGAAATACGTATTGTCAAAATAAGATAGCAAAATAAACTAAGAAACTAGGCTTACATCATTATTCATACCAAGTCCCTTTGATACAAGGCTAATTCAAAAAACTAAGTCACTGGACTTTGACTGTATGTTCTCAAGCAACATTAGTCTTTCTTGCCTACTTGTAAATGCCTGTTATGTATAGAAATACTTTTTTTGTTGGTTTGTGATATGGAAATCTGTTTACCAACATTTACAGATAAAAACGTTGTCCTTAAAAGCCTCCCATGTACATTTTTTCATGCACATTGAATCTTCTTAGTTCCTACTTTTTATCTGAGATGAATGCAAGATTTGACAACTGGCCATGCATGGCCAAATGCAGATTCTAGCTGTACAAAACTGTTACCTGACATCTTAAGAATGGAATCCAGAACAAAAATCTGCCTGATCTATCATCTGGGAATACAGCTTCATCATATTACCGAATCCTTTCATGGGTAACTAGTTAACTTATGTTTTCAGTAGCATAATAACTAGAATCTCTATAAAATTGCATTGTTACTTTCTTGCTGTACAGTGGGCAGAAACGAGAGTAAATTATTCTTAGAGTATCATTTTAAGAGAACCAATTTATGACTTTGCAGTATTAAAGGTTCCTAGTTCACTACACAATGCCATTATTCTGTGGAAAAATTCCTTGATTTTGCATGTTTTTAAACAATAGTCACCCTCTAAAACCAAAAAACCTGCTCATCCTATAGTCTAACCAGTTTAAAAAAAATCCACTGTACTTAGCTTCGTAACTTTAGGTCTACTGCTTCTTAGTAAGCTATTTTCCTACACTTGCTGTTATCACTTAAAAATGTCTCCCAAGATACTCCCACAAGAAGGGAGCACTGGCTATATATATAGCGCTCCAAAGCCTTCCCTTCTGACAGGTGTCAAGTTTCCTTTATCACATTGTAATTAGTTTCAGATGGATCTCCTTACCAGCCAGGTCATCAAACTATTTTGCTTTCCCAATACTATCCCTGAATCTTTGTGTGCTGTAAAACACTAACAAAGGAAAGGAAAGAAAGAGCTTAGCTCATACTTTTTAGAAAAACCCACAGCCTTAGATGGTCCCTGAGTTATTGGTGTCTGATAAAAAATAGTGTTTGGCTCTTCAGCAAATCCTCATTAGTATCCAAGAGCAATAGTTCCAGCTGTCTGATAATGAAGCTTGCACCTTCAAGGTGAGCACTTTCTGATTACTTTTAAAAGCTATGATGATGCTTTTATCTGGATGAAGGAGGAAATAAATTGGAAGATACGAAGAAGTCAAAAAGTGAATAGGAGAACAAAGAAAGATACAATGAATAATTTCAAATTCTTGACCTTGGAATTTCACAGTATTATTGAAGTTAGTGCCTTTCATAATGTCTGTGCAAGAGCTGGTAACCTGTATAATGGCTGTGTGAAGACATAATTAAATAATATAGAACCATGTGATTCTTTCTGTAACCCTCATTCATGTTCTTTATTCTCCAGTTGATGTTTGTCTCCTGACTTATCTCATTATATTTTACATTTAGGCTCTGAATCTGCTAGCTGCTCTGAAGGAGAACACTTATGAGGAGTAGCCTGCAAGACTGGGGCCTTAGATCTTGAGCCAAAGTTTGCTGAAGTCAAAGAGAGTCTGTCTTCTATGGACTTAATTGACCTTTGATTAATAAATTCTAAGACAGGAGGGGACCCTCAGAACATCTTGTCTGAATTCTTGCATAACACACAAATCAATGAGAAAGGTAACACTCATTCCTCCACAGGGATGAACTCATGGACTAAAAAGAAAGAAACTAGGCTGAGATAGTCTCACAACTCTGTAAACTTCAGGTGGGATTCAGCCTAGCTCTGTCACCAGGCTTCACCCACTGTCTCAGCTCCTGATGCAGTCATTTCCCCCAGAACACTTTCAGCCAATCCACTTCATTCCAGAAAAATACCACCCATCTGTCTAGATTCCTCATCCCCCATTGTTCTCATCAACGTACATGTTATATCAGTATCAGAACACAGAGGCTACGTCTACACGTGCACACTACATCGAAATAGTCTATTTCGATGAATAACGTCTACACATCCTCCAGGGCTGGCAACGTTGACGTTCAACATCGACGTTGCGCAGCACCACATCGAAATAGGCGCAGCGAGGGAACGTCTACACGCCAAAGTAGCACACATCGAAATAAGGGTGCCAGGAACAGCTGCAGACAGGGTCACAGGGCGGACTCAACAGCAAGCCGCTCCCTTAAAGGGCCCCTCCCAGACACAGTTGCACTATACAACACAAGATCCACAGAGCCGACAACTGGTTGCAGACCCTGTGCATGCAGCATGGATCCCCAGCTGCTGCAGCAGCAGCCAGAAGCCCTGGGCTAAGGGCTGCTGCACACGGTGACCATAGAGCCCCGCAGGGGCTGGAGAGAGAGCGTCTCTCAACCCCTCAGCTGATGGCCGCCATGGCAGACCCCACTATTTTGATGTTCCGGGATGCGGATCGTCTACACGTGCCCTACTTCGACGTTGAACGTCGAAGTAGGTCGCTATTCCCATCCCCTCATGGGGTTAGCGGCTTCGACGTCTCGCCACCTAACGTCGATTTCAACTTCGAAATACCGCTCGCCACGTGTAGTCGTGACGGGCACTATTTCGAAGTTAGTGCCGCTACTTCGAAGTAGCGTGCACGTGTAGACACGGCTAGAGACACACATTCTAGAAACACTACCCCCTGACCCAAAGCTTCCAGCCAAGAGCAGCAGTTTGTGGTAATAATTACAACAATTACAATGTTAAGCAATAATTCTTTATCACATCATATAAACATTGTTAAGCTCAGTGACAGTTTTTTTCTTTTGGTATAGTAGAATGTATAGTGAAAGTATGAGAAAGACCACAATAAAGAATACTTATCCATCCTATTGAGAAATATTCTTGCACACATCAAAGAAATACACAAGGTCAGTCATTAAGTCTTGAGTGGGTAGGTGAGGTTAAGGTAGACAGTCATAATCCTTGGTGTCATATATTATAGCCATCACTATGGAATCTGAATGCCTTTCAGCAATGCAAAACACTGACATGGCTCAGGTCCATTACACATGGTTCCTTCTCTATTCCTCCTCAAGGCTGCCGGGGAATGGGTGAAAGAAACAGTATAGTTAAAATATTTTTAGATAGATGCAGTGTATTGTATGATATTGATTTGTAACTGAATGTCTGAAGCAGTATATCTTGCCCCAAGACTTCTTCTTAGATCCTATGGGATTGGTTTCACAAGCTTGGTTTTGCCCCCTCAGAAAGCTTTGTGTCTTGTTCAAAGAACTGTTCACATAGACATTAATTAATTGTTAATTGCATGATGGTCACACCTAGAAACTCCAAGAAAATTAGGGTTTCATTGAACTATGCAATTGCAAACATATAGAAGATCTTACAGGTAAGAGATTAGACAAATGGTGGAAGGGGAAACGGAGGCACAAGGAGCCATTACTTGCCTAAGGTAACAGCTGGGAACACTACTCAGTTCTCCTGAGTACCGGTCCCTTTCCACATCTATGAGACAACAATGTCTCTTAACTGATCACTGTATCCATCACCCCGAAAAGCCAGGGTTAGCCTTAGAATGTAACAGAGATGAATGCACACATGAACTCCAGTTTGCCAAACAGAAGCCGTTAAACTGGATCAGCACTATTCTTAAGCCACTAAGTATGAGTCAATAAGGGTTAGTTACCTCTTGCAAGGAAACAGAATAACCCATCTCCTGTTTTCTAACACTGAGCAGTAGATTTTTATGGCCTGTTATGAGGAAGATTAGATTAATTGATCAGAATAATCTCTTCTGCTTTAAAGTCTATTTACCTTTGAGATGCCATCTTGACATCATTGGTAGGCAGAATTTATCTGTTGCTGACACCTCTGAATTTGGGACCATATTGAAATGGAAAAAACATATTAAAAGCTTTTAAAGGAGCAGATAAAATGTTACGTTAGTGGATATTGTACACAGTACACATCAAAAGAAGCTTCAAAGTATTTGGTCTTAGAATGAGATAGTATGAGAACATGATGACCAATATAACCAGAGAGTGCTCTTATTCTGCAGAAAATTGTGATAGTGGGAGAGGGGAAAGGGTGGAATAGTTCCTTTGCTTGACTGTATATCACAGGGTACAGAGAGGTGTTTCGAGTTGCTGATCGGCCACAGTGCCTCATGGGATTCCCTGGCCAGGGTGCATCATGGGAGATGTAGTCTGGCTGAGCTTTACAGTTTTCAATTATAAAGGAATTTCAGTAGAATTAATACAGCTCCTAATATGCGGCAAGTTTGGTTTCAGCATTCCTCTCAGACAAACTATTAAATGTGTATGAGCTTTTAATTTTAGTGTATACTTTAAACTGTGTCCTTTTGGGTAGAGGAAATTCAGTTGTGTTCTTTTAAGACATTAAAGTCACCCAAAACCTCCTGTGTGCACATGGAAAATTACTCAGTGATAAGATTAATTGATCTGCAGCTCAGTGCATTTTGCAAGTATTGGGCTAAAAAGTTTAATTTACAGAAACATTGCTAATTAAAGGAAGTTCTCTTTTTTTATGAACTATATGATCTCCGATGACAAAGGGAAAGATTGAAATGTGTTGACCTATTTTAAGATATGTTGAATAACTTGTTGATAATTTAGAATACATATATGGCACAGGTTTGCAAACAGGACAAGCATCTTAAAGCTTTTTAAAAGAATAGATCTGGTTGAAAACCAGCACACAAATTAAAGTGACTGAAGAGTTTCTCTTCTGCCTTTCACCGTGGCACTAAAAATAAAAAAAAAAAACTGAGGGAACACCCTGAAGAAAGGTAAAAATGGATAGTGACAAGTCTACTGACAAGTCAGCTGTTGTGACCTGCACAGCATGTGCCATGTTTGTCTTCCTCTCAGAGGACCAAAGGGATTTAGTATGTACCCAGAGCTAGCTGGTTCCCATCTTGGAAGAGAAGTGTAGAGGACTTGAGGCACAATTATCAACACTCCAGTCCCTCAAAGAAGGTGAAGACTTCCTTGATAGAAGGCAGAATTTAATACTACAAGCACAGCAGGCTGAGCAGCCAGTGAAGGTTATGTTAAACAAGGAGGAAAACTGGAAGCATGTAACCTTGAGGAAAAGAAAGCCAGTTCAGATACCTTCTATTTTAGTAGAGGTAAGAAACTGTTTTCAGGCTTTCTACTAGGGTGATTTGGTGGAGAATGCTGATGCAGAGACCTCACAGGGACAGGATCAGAAGACCCCACTGACTAAAAGGCATGGTGTGCATGGTCCTAGAGATTGGGGATCTACAACCACCACCCCTAAGAGAAGAAGACGGGTGGTGGTGGTCAGGGACTCTCTCCTACGAGGGACAGAGTCATCCATCTGCCATCCAGACCTGGAATTCCAGGAAGTTTGCTGTTTACCAGGAGCTAGAATCCAGGATGTGATGGAGTCTCTTCCAAAAATCATCAAACCTGTGACTTATTACCCTTTCCTGCTCCTCCACATTGGAATTAATGACAGCCAAGAATGAACTTGAGCAGATCATTGTGGATTATGTAGTTCTGGGAAGAAAGATCAAGGAATATGGAGTGCAAGAGGTGTTCTCATCCATCCTCCTGGAAGAAGGAAGGGGAGTAGGTAGAGATCATCGAATTGTGGAGGTCAATGCATGGTTGCGCAGGTGGTGTCAGAGAGAGAGGGCTTTGGTTTCTTCAACCTTGGCACTCCGTTTTGGGAACAAGGATTTCTATGAAGAAATAGGATCCACCTACCAAAGAGAGGAAAGAGCATCTTCGCAGGCAGGCTTGTAAACCCAGTGAAGAGGGCTCTGAACTAGATTCGCTGGGGGACAGTGACACAAGCCCTGAGGTAAGTGGGAAAGGAGGAAGAACAACAAAGGAGGACCCCTGATTCAAAAGGAGAAAGTAGGCCACTCAGCTAACTATCTAAGGTGCTTGTTCACAAATGCAAATGCCTCGGAAACAAACAGGACGAACAAGAGACCCTGGCACAATCAAAGAAGTATGAAGTCATTGGAATAACAGAAACTTGGTGGGATGACTCGCATAACTGGAGCATGGTCACGGAAGGGTATAAACTGTTCAGGAAGGACAGGCAATGGAAAAATGAAGGAGGAGTTGTGCTGTATGTGAGAGAACAGTATAGTTGCTCAGAGCTCCAGTATACTGGGGGGTGAAAAGCCAGTTGAGACTCTTTCGGTGAAGCTTAGAGGCAGTAGCAACAGAGGTGATGTGACTGGTGTCTGCTATAGACCACTAGATCAGGTAGGTTAGGTAGAATGGAATTTCTTCAGACATCTAAGAGCAGAATCACAGGGCCTTGTTCTCATGGGAGACTTTAATCATTTGGGCATTTATTGGGACACCAATACAGCAGCACACAGATAATCCAGGAAGTTTTTGGAAAATGTTGGGGGTAACTTCCTGGAGGAAGTGCTGAAGGAACTGACCAGGGGCCATGCACAGCTTGACCTGCTGTTCACAAACCGGGAAGAACTAGTAGCAGAAACAGAAGTGGTTGGCAACTTGGGCTGCAGCGACAATGAGATGGTAGATGTCAGGATCCTGACAAAAGGAAGAAACGTGAGCAGTAAAATACAGACCCTTGATTTCAGAAGAGCAGACTTTGACTCCCTGAGAAAACTGATAGGCAGGATCCCTTGGGAAACTGATATGAAGGGGAAAGGAGTTCAGGAGAACTGGCAGTATTTTAAAGGAGTCTTATTGAAAGCACAGGAACAAACCATTCCAATGTGCAGTAAGAAAAGCAAACATGGTGGGCAACCAGCTTAGTTTAATAGGGAAATCCTTGGTGAGCCCAAACTCACTGACTAAGGAGGAGTATAAAAATATTGCTGGAGAATACTGGAGAGTAATTGGGAAAGCAAAAGCACAACTGTAACTGCAGTTAGCAAAGAATGTGAAGGGTAACAAAGAGCGTTTCAGTAACAAGAGGGTGATCAGAGAGGTGTGGGGTGGTTATTGGATGAGGGTGGTAACCTGGTGACAGATGATGAAGGAAAAGCTGAAACAGTCAATGGTTTTTTGGCCTCAGTCTTCATGGACAAGATCAGTTCCCAAACTACAGCAGTAGGCAATGCAGTATGGGAAGGAGGTGGGCAGCCCTCAGTGGGGAAAGAACAGGTAAGAGCTACTTAGAAAAGCTGGTGGTACACAAATCCATGATTCCAGATCTAATGCATCCAAGGGTACTGAGGGAATTGGCAAATGTCACTGCAGAGCCTTTGGCCATTATCTGTGAAAGTTCATGGAAATCAGGACAGATCCCGGATGACTGGAAAAAAAAGCAAATATAGTGCACATCTTTAAAAAAGGAAAGAAGAACAACCCAGGGAACTATAGACCAGTCAGCCTTACCTCAGTCCCCAATAAAATCATGGAGTGGATCCTCAAGGAATCCATTTTGGAGCACTTGGAAGAGGGGAAAGTGATCAAGAGTTGTTAACATGGATTCACCAAGGGCAAACTGTGCCTGACCAATCTGCTTAGCTCTTGTGATGAAATAACTCACTTTGTGGACATGGAAAAATCAATGGATGTGATATACCTTGACTTTAGCAAAGCTTTTGGTACAGTCTCCCCCAACATTCTTGCCCATAAATTAAAGAAGCCTGAATTGGATACATGGACTGTAAGATGGATAGAAATGTGGCTTGATGGATGGGCCCAGTGGGTAGTGATCAATGGCTCAATGTCTGGTTGGTGTTTGGTTTCAAGTGGAGTGCCGCAAAGATCAGTTCTAGTCGCAGTACTGTTCAACATCTTTATTAATGACCTGGATGAGGGGATGGATTGCACCCTCAGCAAATTTGCAGATGACACTAAGCTAGGGCATTAGGTAGATAGATTGGAAAGTAGAGATAGGGTCCAGAGTGACCTAGACAAATTGGAGGATTGGGCCAAAAGAAATATGATGAGGTTCAACAAGGAGAAGTGCGGAGTCCTGCACTTGGGACAGAAGAAACCCAAGCATTGTTACAGGCTTAGCAGTGCAGCAGAAGAGGACCTGGGGATTATATTGGATGAGAGGCTGGAAATGAGACAACAGTGTGCCCTTGTAGCCGAAAAGGCTAATGGCATATTGGGGTGCAGTAGGATAAGCATTTCCATCAGATCTAGAAAAGTTATTATTCCCCTCTACTCAGAACTGCTGTGGCCACATCTGGAGTTTTGGGCCCCCCAGTATAGAAAGGATGTGGATGCACTGGAGCAGGTTCAGCAGAGGGCAACGAAAATGATGAAGGGGCTGGAGCACATGACCTATGAGGAGAGGCTGAGAGATTTGGGTTTATTTTGCTAGCAGAAGAGAAGACTGAGGAGTGATTTGATAGCAGCCTTCAACTTCCTGAAAGGGAGCGCTAAAGAGAATGGAGAGAGATTGTTCTCAGTCGTGACAGGTGGCAGAACAGGGAGCAATGGTCTGAAGTTGAAGAGGAAGAGGTGTAGGTTGGATATTAGGAAAAACTATTTCACCAGGAGGGTGGTGAAGCACTGGAATGTGTTACTGAGATAGGTAGTGGAATCTCCCTTCCTAGAGGTTTTTAAGTCCTGGCTTGACATAGTCATGGCTGGGATAATTTAGTTAGGGTTGATCCTGCTTTAGGCAGGGGGCTGGAATTGATGAATTCCTGAGGTCCCTTCCAGCCCTAAGATTCTCTGATTTTATGATCTAATCAAACAGAAAGTTCATTATGCTTTTTTTTTGGCAGCATAGCATCACATGGTGTTTCATCACATTATTGGGGTTTATTCCTGTGACTGCTGAGAGTTACGGGAAAAATACATTATTTATGGAACTAGAAACCCACTAGCATTTTTATAATGGATATTCCAGCTGAGGGTTGTCAGTTCATGCATCAGATGTTTGTTTAAAAACAGATACTTAAAATATTTGTGTTTACTTCTTTGGGCTGACAATCTCACTGTCAATAAATCTTTACATTAGACATGAAGAAATAGGTTGTTTCAAACTGTGACTTACTACAGCTGTTTAATGTCTGCAAGCAGGCTCTATTTACATCACAGACAGTTCTAATGCAGGCAATTAGAAGAAATTTGCTTCAGGACTCCTTGACACAGCACAATGATAATGAAATGGGAGGAGGTTCTCACCCTGGTGTTTTCATTTTCAGTACGTACCTATTTCTTGTCACTCTGGTTTTTAAAACTCCTTCTTCACTCATTTTCTGAGGTCTGAACCTTTTTTCCCCTCAACACTTCTGTTGTAACTTTTACAAGAAGATAAAAAATAATTCTTATCTTTAAATAATGCCTCTGATGGAAAACTGATTATGTATTTTTCTTCTTTCATTCATATATTATCTGGAGCTGTAGATATCATCTGAATATGGAAGCCGTCTACAAAAGACTAAAATATAATCAGAACACACACAGCCATCTTACCTATTAAGCTGACTCTTGTTTCTGACAAACACAAATGAAAAATGTAGCTTAAAGGAATTTTATTACAGACATCCATCTTAAAATCATTCTGATTTGCCTTTATTTCTTTCCTTCGGTACCCTTCCTACTTGTACCCTAGTAATTCTTACTATTCATTGCCTGTTGGCTTGTTCATGAATCAAACATTGTGCAAGGCACCTGCAATAGCTCATTCAGTTTAGCATGACACCGACGAATCCTCTTGGCAATATGTATATTTTGACCATATCAATGATACTTATAGAACCACATATACAAATTCAGTTGTGCAGTAAATGCAAATCAATGCCAAATTCATAGCAGGGTGTACATATAAGGCAATACATACTGTTCACTGACATGAAAGAGTTGAGAACAATGAAAATTAATATGAGATTTGAATAATTTGAATCTGTGTAAATGCATCTTTAAATAAAAATGTGTATCCATGGTTTGAGAGATAAGGATGCAGCTCCTGCTAAATTGTATGTAAATCTAGGTCACATGTTCTAGACATAATGGATGAACATGTGGTGATGCTTTCTGGATATGAAAGAATATCAGGAGTGACACAGTCCACGGTTTTGACAATGAAAAAGAGGTGTTTAAGAGAAAGACACAATTCTCCTCTGAATTGATCAGCCATCTTGCTCCTTTCAGATTTGATACTACACATGATTTTTATCAAACAGACAAGCCTTTCTGATTGTTTTAATTAGTTTTAATACATAGCTTAAAAAAGAGAACGTGATGGTTTTTGAGAAGTACCAGCCTGGCAAAACTTGAGGCTGGTATACTTTATCCATGGAATAGGGGCAGCAGTGCAAACGTTCACATAATAATCTGCTATATGTCCTTAGCTTCATTTCCAGCTGGCTGAGGAATATTTTTGTCAGGCTGATAAATTCCATCTAAGATTAAGGGTATTTTAATATGCTCAAACCATATCAATGTGGCTATAATTGTACAGTTCTTCATTTCAACTGGACTGATCATGTAAAAACAAAATCAAACAAGTTACTATTGAATTTACACAGACCAGAATGGATTATTGTTATGGTTCTCCAGAAAGAATCATCATCATCATCATCAACAACCCTGGGCTCAGCGCCCGTTGGTGTCTGATGCCTCTCTCACTGTTTCCCTCCATCTTTCCCTGTCCAGTGTGGAGTGCCTTAGTTTCTGTAGACCAGCTCCGCACCAATCTACTATATCATCTATCCATTCACTTTGGGGTCTGCCACTCCTATTGAAACCATCCATTATGCTGAATACTAGGGTCTTAATTTTTTGTTCCTTGTTCATTCTGCAAATATGCCCAAATAGCTGTAAGTTCCAATGTATAACCTTCTCAAGTAAGTTCTCTTTCAGCTGTATCTTCCTATATAATTCCTCCTTGGTGACCTTCTGCCTCCATCCTATTCTCAGGATCTTTCTACAACTTCTCTCAAGTGCCAATATTCTTCTCTTTGAATCTTTCGTTTATTCCCATGTCTCACATTGGTACAACATGCTGCCGAATGCACATGTTTTTAAGATGCTCAGCTTTGTTCCTCAGATGATCACTTTACTTTTCCAGATCTTATCCATTGCCTTCAAACTCACTCTGGCTTTTGCTATTCTAGTCACTACTTCCTTCTTACAGTCGAGGTCGTGGTTTCCCAAACTGGGGGGCATGCCACCCTGGGGGGCATGAAGAAATTCTAGGGGAGGACACAAAGTGACCCAGCGCCCCTCCCCCCGTCATTCACCCCACCCAAAGAAAGAGCTGGCCTGTGCTTCTGGCTCTCACCCCTGCCATTTTACGCGATGACCTGGTGCAGCAACTATAAAAAACAGGCAGCCAGCAAAGACCCACATGCAAAGGTCAGTGAGTGTGGGTTGAGAGGGGGATGGATGAGGGGCTGGGGGTGCCTGGCTTGGGTAAGGGGGATGGGGATGGGGTAAGAGTGGGGGGCTGGTGGTGCCTGGCTTTGTGTGGGGGGGCTTGGGTGGGCAGCTTGTGGGGCTTGGGTGGCAGGCCAGCTTGCAGGATTCATGGGGCTTGGGCAGCTGGCCCCAGCATCGCAGGGCTCAGGTGGCTCGGGCTGGTGGGTGGGCAGCTGGCTCTGGTACCACAGGGCTTGGTCAGCTCAGGCTGGAAGGTGGGTAACTGGCCTGGGCAGCGTGGGGATTGGGCGGGTGGCTCTGGTAGCGCAGGTCTCAGGTGGGTGGGGCAGCTGGTGCGGGTAGCTCTGGCAGCTGGCATAGGGCTCAGGAAGCTGGCCCACTGGGTCTGCAGCAGGCACCTGGAAGGGACCAAGGAAAGCTATTTGTGCTTATTTTTAATTTGAAATAATATTTTGATATCAAGTTTTTGTGTTTATTGTAAATTACGAATTGAATTTTTTGTTAAAGGGGGGTTGGATTATGGTAAAGAGGAGGTGGGGGTGTGTGAAGGTTTCTCAAAAATCAAAAAGGGGACATGATCTTAGTCTCTTCCTCAGTATCATCATCAGCACCTTGCCTAGATGACTCATTAGGGCAATCATTCTGTAATTCTTGCACTCCAATGTACTTCCTTTATTGTGTATTGTCACTAGTACAGATCTTGTCCATTCCTTAGGCGCCTTCCCTTTTTTCCATGCTACATTACATAGTCAGTGTATTTCCTGAATCATACTGTCTCTGCTGTATTTGATCATCTCTCCCATGGTCTCATAATTTCCAGGGCTCTTGTTCTTTAGTTGTTTCACTGTTCTTTCTACTTCCTCCTTTGAAATATTGGTCTCGTTCTCTATGCTCAGTGGAGATATTTCTTTCAGTTCGTCAATCAGTCTCTCTGAGATACTTTGTTTGTATAGATTGGTACAATATCTTGTCCATCACTGCACAATCTTCTTATTGTTGATGAGCATCTCTTCGTTCTCATCTTTGATCGCCATCTGATTCAGCTGCCACTTCCTATTAATATTCCTAACAATCTAATACACCTTCCTGGTCTTACATTAGCCATAATTCATCTCTTTGTCTTCACAGTGCTCCTCTAACCATTTCACCTTATCCTTTCTGGCCTCATTTCTTACCTCATTGCATTTCACCCTATATTGCTGTTCCGCCCTCTCAAAAACAGCCCTTCTGGTCTTCAATGCTTTCTTCTCTTGGACCAGCTTCAGTGTCTCCTGCATAATCCATATCTTATTGATCTTCTCTTCTTCTGGAACAGTCTGGTCAATTGCCTCTTCTATCACTGTGGCTATCTCTTTGACTCTGTATGCATTCCCTATTTCTTCCTCACCTAGCCTTGCCATGTCTCTTCTTTTCTTAAACTGCATCTTACACATTCTCTTGAGTTTTATCTTGATGTTTGCGATCACTAGACTGAGGTCTGAATCTATATTGACTCCTTAGAAAGTTTGGCATTGCTGTATTGATGTTACCCATCTTCTTCTTGTCAAAATCATATCTATCAAGTTCTTGGACCTCCCGTCATTTTATTGCCATGTCCACTTCCTACAGTCTTTTTGTTGGAATCTCATGTTGTGGATAACCATCTCGTGCTCCATAGCTAACTGTAGTAGTTTCTCACCTTGCTCATTTCTTTCTCTGTATCCAAACCTTCCTATGACTCTCTCCCAACCTCCGTTATCTGTTCCAACCTTTGTGTTCCAATCTCCTCTTTGGTATCCTCCTCCAGTGTCTTTGTCAAGTCATTATAGAATAGCTGAATCTCTTCCTTTGTACTGTCCAACATGGGTGCATACACCTGAATGAGCAACGAAGGGTCCTGTGGCACCTTATAGACTAACAGAAAAGTTTAGAGCATGAGCTTTTGTGAGTTAACTCACTTCTTCAGATGCTGGTCCTGGAAATCTGCAAGGCCTGGTATAAATAGGCCAGAGCAAGGCTGGGGATAACGAGGTTAGCTCAGTCAGGCAGGCTGAGTTGTATTGTCATCAGTAGATCTGGAGGTGTGAACTCCAAGAGAGGGGAAGCTGCTTCTGTATTTAGCCAGCCATTCACAGTCTTTGTTTAATCCTGAGCTGAGGGTATTGAATTTGCAGATGAATTGTAGCTCAGCAATTTCTCTTTGGAGTCTGTTCTTGAAATTTCTTTGCTGCAGGATAGCTACTTTTAAATCTGCTACTGTGTGTCCTGGGAGATTGAAGTGCTCTCCTATGGGTTTTTGTATATTGCAATTTCTGATGTCTGATTTGTGTGCATTTATTCTTTTACGTAGAGACTGTCCAGTTTGTCCGATGTATATGGCAGAGGGGCATTGCTGGCACATGATGGCATAAATTACATTGGTAGATGTGCAGCTGAATGAGCCCTCAATGGTGTGGCTGATCCGGTTAGGTCCTGTAATGATGTTGCTGGTGTGTGTATGTGGGCAGAGCTGGCAACGAGGTTTGTTGCATGGATGGGTCCCTGAGATAGAGTGACTGTGGTGCAGTGTATAGTTGCTTGTTAGGATTTGTTTTAGGTTGGCAGGTTGTCTGTGAGCAATGATAGGTCTGCCTCCCAAGGCCTGTGAAAGTGTGGGATCATTGTCCAGGATGGGTTGTAGATCCCTGATGATGCGCTGTAGAGGTTTTAGCTGAGGACTGTAGGTGATGGCTAGTGGTGTTCTGTTGGTTTCTCTTCGCAACTTTGCATGTCCTGATGCATCTCCGCCATTCCAAATACATCACATCGGTATTTCTCCATCTCCTTCAGAAGCAGCTCTAATTTTCCAGTTACCCACAGTGTTCAGACATTCCATGTTCCAATTGATAGCATATGTGTTAGTTGTAATTTTCTTTCGGTAGCTAACTTATTGACCCAACCCTGATCACACAGTTGGTGTTGTGGACCTTGTTTATCTGGGTGATGTTTGAGCCGACATCTTTTATCAGAGAGGAAGGCGTGCTAGTCTATACACTATCAAAACAAAAAGCAGTCAAGTAGCACTTTAAAGACTAGCAAAATAGTTTAGGTCTGAAGAAGTGGGTCTGTCCCACGAAAGCTCACCTAATGAACTATTTTGCTAGTCTTTAAAGTGCTACTTGACTGCTTTTTGTTTTGATCTTTTATCATTTATTTGTACTGGCATCAGATTACATTTGTATTGTTGTTTCATGGTCAGCACATTGTCATTCATCTGACCAACCCTTCTCCTTTACCCAGGCTTGGGACTAATATGGAACCCCTAGATGCTTCATGGCAGTTTCCAAAAAGAAGTTCACCATTAAAGAGAAATTTTGCTTATGTTCTTCAATTTAGAAGAAACCCTTCTCCATGGGCACTAAGTTACATATATATTCTGGGAGAACTCAGGCTTTGCCTGAAGGGTCCTGAACTTTTAAGTGGTTAGGAATTCCCTCAAAGGCTCACTGTGACTCCCAAGCCGCGTCTACACGTGCCGGCTACTTTGAAGTAGCTGTGCCAACTTTGAAATAGCGCCCATCACGGCTACACGTGGCGGGCGCTATTTTGAAGTTGACATCGACGTAAGGTGGCAAGACGTTGAAGTCACTGTCCCCATCAGGAGATGGGAATAGTGCCCTACTTCGACGTTGAACGTTGAAGTAGGGAACGTGTAGCCATTGCGCATCCTGCAACATCGAAATAGCGGGGTCCGCCATGGTGGCCATCAGCTGAGGGGTTGAAAGACACTCTCTCCAGCCCCTGAGCTCGATGGTCGCCACGTGCAGTGGCCCCTTAAAGGTCCCCGCCCCCTGCCTTCCTGTGCAGGAAGCTGAGAGAGCGTGCAGGCGGCAGCCCAGCCACGCGGCCAGCCTGCACGCCCCTCTGCAGCCACCCCCCCCCCACCACTGCAATGGCCTCCCGCCAGCCCCCCAAGCGCCCCCAGGGCACCCTCCCCAAGGGGAGCCAGGGCTCCCAGACCGGCAACCAGGCTGGGAAGCGGCAGCGGGGCCCCTCCTGGATGGAGGCCGAGCTTCGGGACCTGCTGGGGCTCTGGAGTGAGGAGGAGGTGCTCCAGGTAATGGGGAGCAAGAGGCTGAACGCGGATGCATTCGCTCGACTGGCCGAGGGCCTGGCTGCCCAGGGTCACCCTGCCCGCACTCCTGACCATGTCAGGAGTAAGGTGAAGGAGCTGTGGCAGGGTTACGCCCGGGCCCGGGATGCGGTCGGTCGATCTGGGGCCAGTCCTGTCACTTGCCCCTTTTACAGGGAGCTCAGGGCCATCCTGGACCCCCAGCACACCGCCTTCCCTCCAGCCACTCTTGATGCCTCGGCCGACGAGCCCCAGCAGGCCCCAGAGGCGGAGTCCGCCCCGGAGGTAAGCCCCGCACCCCAGGGGCCGCTCCAGTAGCCCACCCCTGGGGCATTGGAGGAGGAGGAGGAGGGGGAGTCCTCCTCCAGTGACGGGGGGCTCCAAATAATCCTGCCATCACGGAGCTCCAGCAGGGTGTCCGCCCACCGGGTGTCCCCCGACCGTGGGAGCGGACCATCAGGTACGTACCCTCCCGGTGCACACCCCCGGGGGTGAGGGGCGGGGGTAACAGACATAACCAGGGCCCTCCACATGCCCAGATGACCATGGCCCCAAGGACAGCAGTGGCATGTCCCTCACAGGAGTGCATCAGCCCCTGCCCCCCCAGAATGACAGTGCCATGTCCCATCCCTGGGGACCGGGGGAGCGGAACCTAGGGTCCCCCAGGGGGAGGGAGTGGGACACCCATCAGCAGCAGCAGCATCTCTTGGGGACGGGGATGGGGAGCCAGCAGCAGAGGGGTGGGGGGACAAGGGCCACGGCTCGGGGCCCACACTAACGGCTGTCTCCACTCTTCTCCCCCCCCGTGTTCCGCAGCTGCGCCATCGGAAGGACCGGAGATAGCCGGCGAGGTGTCAGTGGTCCCGGAGAGCCCACCGGAGCCATCAGTCCAGGCCAGCCCTTCGGCGGAGCACCGACCAGCCCCAGGGCAGGGACGATGGCAGAGCCAGCACTTCAGGATGGCAACAGACCCCCAGCTGCTGGTGATCCTCTGTCAGCAGCTGGAGGTCTCCGAGCAGCGCCTGAGGGTGGAGGAGTGGCGTCTCGACCTCCAGAAGCGGGCGCTGGCCTGGCACCAGGAGGCATGGGGGGCCTTTATTCACACGTTTGAATGTGTCATGGACTATCTGGCCCCCCATGCCATGCCGGCCGCCGCTCTGCCCGCCCTGCCTGCTCCACCCACCACTCCACCCGCTGCTCCACCCGCCGTTGCTCCGCCATCTGCCACCGAGGGCCCCTCGGCTGAGGGGGACCTGGGGCCAGCTGACACCTGCCAGCCTTATCTCCTGGTCCACCCGGCCCCCAGCCAGCCCCGGCCAGGGCTGAGGCCGAGGCGCGGGTTGCAGCCGCCCACCCCCAGCGCTGGACATTAGGGGGTGTGGGGCCCAGGACGTGGCCCCCCCCTCCCCCTTTGTATATATCCCTCTCACTTATCATCTTTTGTAAATAGTTTGTATTAGACCCCTGTTATGTTGTTATGCTGATACCTGCCCCCCCATGTAAATAGTTCTCCCCTTCCTTGTCTTCCCCTTTTTTCTTTCATCTTATCTTATTTATAATACATATATATATAATATTTATTTTGCCTAAAAATAGTTAGTTATGATAATAATAATAAGAGTTCAACATATATATTCTGGTTTGACGAACAAATGTCTGTTTTTATTTGCAACAAAAGTAGGGGGTGTGTGCTCTTGGGTGCTTTGTAGTGTTGGCGTAGGGCCAGGGAGTGTTGTGGAGGATGCGGGGGGTGCAGTGGGGGGCCTGCCAGCATTCACCCTGCGGTCTCGTCAAACTGGGCCCGCAGGGCCTCTCGGACCCGGGTCCCTTCAGGGTACCCCTGGTGACTGGGGGCAGCGGGTGGCTGCACATCGGCCCTGTCAGCCTCCACAGCCCAGACCTGAAAGAAGGCCTCCCCCTTGCTCTTGATGAGGTTGTGGAGGGCGCTGCATGCGCCCACAATCTGGGGGATGTAGGTCGGCCTGCATCAAGGCGGGTGAGGAGACACCTCCAGCGCCCTTTGAGGCGGCCAAATGTGCGCTCCACCACCTGGCACGCGTGGTTCAGGCGCATGTTGAAGTGCTCCTGGCTGGCTGACAGGTGGCCCATGTAAGGGTGCATGAGCCAGGGCCGGAGGGGGTATGCTGTGTCTGCGATGACACAGAGGGGCATGGTAGTGTCCCCCACAGGGATCTCCCACTAGGGGATGAAGGTCCCTGCCTCCAGTCGGCGGCACAGGCCCAAATTCCGGAATACCCGGGCGTCTTGGGTGCTGCCAGGCCAGCCCACATACATGTCCAGGAAGCGGCCCCGGCTGTCCACCAAGGCCTGGAGGACCACTGAGTGGTAGCCCTTCCTGTTTAAGTAGCGTCCTCCACTGTGCTCCGGGGCATGGATGGGGATGTGGGTCCCATCCAGAGCCCCGAAGCAATTGGGGAAGCCCAGGGTGGCAAACCCTGCAATGGCGGCGTCCGGGTCCCCAAGCCTCACGAGCCTGTGGAGGAGCAGGGCGTTGATGGCACGGACGACCTGCAGGGGAAGCACATGGGAGACCACGAATGAGGGGTGTGCAGGGTGTGTGTGGCCCTCCCCTGCCAGGGCTCCCCTCCCCTCCCCTCCCCTCCCCTCCCCTCCCCTGCCAGGGCTGCCTCCCCCTCCCCCCATGGGTCCTCTTACCTCCATGAGGACAGCCCCGATTGTGGCCTTGCCGATGCCAAACTGCTGGCCCACGGATCGGTAGCTGTCTGGAGTGGCCAGCTTCCAGACAGCGATGCCGACCCATTTCTCGACGCTGAGGGCACGCCGCATGAAGGTGTCCAGGTGCCTCAGTGTGGGGGTGAGCCACTGGCATAGCTCCAGAAATGTCTGCCGGCTCATGCGAAAGTTCTGGAGCCAGAGGTCGTCGTCCCACTCTCCGAGCACCAGCTGCTCCCACCAGTCGGTGCTTGTGGGGTAGCTCCACAGCTGGCAGCGTGTGCAGCGGGGAGGGGGCGGGGGGCTGCAGGGTTTGGGGTTGCTTCCTCCTCCCCTGTGGGCAGCTCCTCCTCTGTGGCTAGGATGTGATCAGCTGCCTCCTGCATGGCATCGAGCAGGGTGAGCACTGCTCCTGCAGGGGCGGCTGGGTGGACCTCTGGCTGCTGCTGCTGCTGCTGCTGCTGCTGGGGGTCCATGACTGCGTCGCCCAAGTTGTGCGTGCCTATGGCTCTGCAGACTGCGTGCTGTGCAGGCTGAGTGTGTCTAGGAGGGGCCCTTTAAGGGAGCGGCTAGCTGTTGCCCCGGAAGTGCTAGTCCATCCTGTGACCCTGTCTGCAGCTGTTCCTGGCACCTTTATTTCGATGTGTGCTACTTTGGCGTGTAGACGTTCCCCTGCAGCGCCTACTTCGATGTGGTGCTGTCCAACGTCGACAGCACCAGCCCTGGAGAACGTGTAGACGTTATGTCGTTACATCGAAATAAGCTATTTCGATGTAGCGTTCACGTGTAGACGTAGCCCCAGTGTAGTCTCTCTTCCTTTCTCAAGGCAAGGGTCACAGCCTACTGAGCCACCTTCATAATAAGGCAGTCATTGGGGTTTGGCATGAGAACCCTCCTCAGCCTCAGTCTTACCTTTCAGGGGTGTGTCTCTGGAGTGGTATTGGGAAGAACAAAGGCTCACCCCCTACTCTATGTTCCAGTCCAGGGACCTCAATGGCAGCAGCAATACATAGTTTTTCCTACTGTACCAGAGCTATACCTCTTCCTTGGGCCACTTCCCCCAAACAGCCCCTTCCAGCATCTTCCTCCTGGTTTTTCACCACATTCATCTTCCCAGATCTTTTGTTTTAACCCACACCTGATTATTTAAATCACATTTCTATTCTCTTTCCTTCCAGAACAGGCTAGCCAAGAAAACAAAGAAATACAACTTATATTATCAACTGCATATTTGACCCCTGCCCCCCAGCCTCTCACAAGGTTTTATTCCACAAATAAATATTAAAAATCAGTTCACTTTGTTCAAAAATATTAATTTTATCTGGACTATTTCTACATTCATAACAGCAAACCACAATGGTGATTTGCTGCTTAGCAGCTAATTGCCTGCTTTGACTGGCTGATGTCCTTTTGTCAGGTTTTAAATGTTTTTTTATCTTAAAGGTCCCATATGTTGGCTGAAGACTCTATTATATTAAGGATAATAGATGGCTTCAGAGAGAGCACAGTACTGTAATTCACTTGAGGGACTCTGTCAGTGTTATAATCCATGAAAGCATAATGTAAGCTGTTTACAAGTGACATTGGATTCCAACCTTGTATTCTCTACAGTGCATTCTGTTGCCATTTGTAGTACATAACAGATGTTAAGTATCTAAAAGTATGAAAATATCTCTTGAAATGACAAAGCAACAAAAATATCAATCAAGATAGTTTATTCGCTGTGAAGATATCACAGCAGAGGACTCTGAGTTCATTCTGTAGGGGATGATAATTACATTAATCTTTGTTGCACAGAAAAAAGAGTTGCACAAACATTTTCTAACAATATTTTTCCACTGAAAAATCTAATTTCCATGGGAAATGCTAAACTTTCCACACAATGTCACGTGTAATGAAATTTTATTTAAAAAAAATCAAAATAAAGTGTTTTGACAGGCTCAACAGTCCACTCAATGGGTGTGTCTACACTTGCATTCCTCTTTCGAAGGAGGCATGCAAATGAGGTAAATCAAAAATGCAAATGAGGTATAAATTTGCTTATCCACCGACTCATTTGCATATTCTAATTTCAAAAGATCTTCCCTTTATTTAATGGGAAGAAGGATTCTTTCAAAGATGGGTTTACTTTCAAAAGAGCAGCGTCTACACTGGCTTTCTTCTGTCAAAAGAACCTCTCTCGAAATTAGAATATGCAAATGAGGGGTTTAATATGCAAATTTATACCTCATTTACATTTTCAATTTCCCTCATTTGCATGCCTCTTTTGAAAGAGGAATGCAAGTGCCGACACACCCAACCTGATTAGGATGTTTCCCGTTTAATTTTGAAATTATTTATAATATAAAATGACAGCATCAGAATCAAAACAAAATGTTTCAACTGATTCAAAACCATTTTTTTGAAAATTTAATTGACTAATTATTAAGCGTCAAAAGTTTTTCTACTGAATTTACATAAAACAGATAGTTTTCCCCTGACAATTTTTTAGGTACAGGCACCATATTAACTAACTTGATAGGGTTAATTGTTATCAGTAAATGTCAATAACTGTTGATTACACTGTAAACACAGAAACTGAAATGATTTCCATCAATAATAACTGAAATTCACAGATAGACTACAAAAGAAATATGCTGCTTGAGAAACGATTAGAATTTGATCCTGGATATTTACTAAGGCTACATCTACACTATGGTATACATTTGATTTTAACAAATTCAGTTTTATAATGCTGGGTTTTATGAATTTGAATTTGAGTATCCTCTCGTCCCCACAAAGTGGAGTTAGTGCTGTCACACTGAATCACCAAACATCAACTGTTGCAGCACTGCATCGTGCAACCTATCCCATAGTTCCTCCAGTCCTGTAGCATTCTGTTTTCTTTTTTGCTGGTGCAGTGTGGGAAAAAATGCTCCACAAGTGGTTTTGGGTACCTTCCCACACTGCATTACCCTCATATGGAATGATCCTCCCTCACATGTGATCAGGGATGGGGGTGTAGTTGAGCGACCCGTTGATATGATCCCTTCAGGGGAGAGGTCACTTCGGGGGCTTTGTCCAGTGGTGGGGTGTAGTTGAGTGACCTATTGACAGGATCCTGTCATTGGCTTTCTGCCAGCCCCTCCCCCTCCCCATGCCTGCTGCTCCACCAGAAACATAGCAAAGACAGGCAGCTCTCAAAATCTTTGCTGTGGGGGTAGGGGAACTTCCCCCACAAGCGACAGCCAGCCCCTGAAAATCTCTTCTGCCTTTGGAGCCTTCACCTCATGCAAGCCAGGACATGGTGCTGTCCGGCTGCATGGTCTGCACTGCACTACAAGCACGTGCTTTTATTGGGTCGGGGGCGGACTGTGGTTGGGTGGGGGATAGACTCCGACTGCACGGTGCCTGTAAGTGTGGGACGGGACTGCCCCTGTACAAACGTGAACCACAGAATATATGTTTCTCAGCCTCTTATACACACATGACCCTCACAGCCTGGCTGCCACGTGGGGTGGTGGGGTGGGGGCTGGCACCAGAGCTGAAAAAAAATCTCAGCCTCTCCTGCTATATCCTGTGTAAGGAAGAGGCTATCACCCTGTGTTGTGGCAATTTTTTCATGGCTAGATGTAATCGCCGCACTGATAATGGATAAATGAATTCAAAATGGGCACACGTGCATTTCAATTTCCCAGGCTTCCTGGTGCTGAATTCAAATTTGTGGACTTTGTGTTACTGCCTTCCTGCACACCTGGAGAGAAGTGGAGAAGGATGTGCCAGAGTGGACAACCGTGGGGCAGTATGGAATACATATGGGCCACCTCTAGAGGCCAATAAAGTAAATAATTGCCATTTCCACTCTAGTATTAATCCAACCTTTTAAATTTGAACTTGATGCTGTGCCATCTTGCTTTGTGGGTGTAATAATATGGACCTGATCACCCTCTAAAATTGACCTAATGGCATTCAGAGTGAAGACAGTGACATTGTAAAATCAAACTAACTGCCTTAAAATCAACTTTGTGATGTAGTGTAGACATACCCTAAGCATATTTTGGCATTTGATCTTGGCTATTTATAAAGCTTTAACTTTTTGAATCTTTTTGGATGCAACTTTTTCATTCAGTAGTTGCTGTTTGACTCTGCCTATGTCTGATCTCGCCATAATTTCCCAGAACTGTGAAAATTTAAATTGATGACAATTTAAAAAGCTCAAAGTAACTTTGTCAGAGTCTTACACTTTGTGTGGAAGAATCCCAAACACTGCAGAAAAGCAGCTGGGGATTGCATTGGACAAAAAGATGGATATAAGTCAACACTGTTCCCTTGTTGCCAAGAAGGTTAACAGCATATTGGGATGCATTAGTAGAAGTCTTGTCAGAAGATTGACTGAAGTGATTATTCCCCTATATTTGGCACTGGAAAGGCCATATCTGGAGTATTGTGTCCAGTTTTTGGTCCCCTACTACAGAAAGGATGTGGACAAATTGGAGAGAATACAGTGATTAGGGAACTGAGGTGCATGACATGAGGAGAGGCTGAGGGAATTGGACTTATTCAGTCTGCAGAAGAGAAGAATGAGAGAACATTTGATATCAGCCTTCAACCACCTAAAGAGGAATTGCAAAGAGGATGGAGCTAGGCTATTCTCATTGGTGGCAGATCACCGAACAAGAAGCAATGGTCTCAAGTTGCAGTGAGAAAGGTATAAGTTTGATATAAGGAAAAACTATTTGACTAGGAGCGTGGTGAAGCACTGGAATGTGTTGCCTAGGAGATTGTAGAATCTCCATCCTTAGAGGTTTTTTAAGCAAGACCTGATAAAGCCTGGCTGGCATGATTTAGTTGCTGTTGGTCCTGCTTTGAGCAGGAGGTTGGACTAGATGACTTATTGAGGTCTTTTCCAACCCTATGACTCTATGATCCATGCTTGTAAAAAAATAAAAATTGAATACCGTAAAACTTACATATTGCATGAAAATTTGGTGTGCTTGTCAGTGTAGCAGAAAGCTATTCCCACAGGCACTTAATCTCAGACAGGAGTGGAGCTCCAGGCATCATTTATTGAGCAGTGTTCAAACTCTGGTCCAAAGACAGAATTATAGATTTCCTTAAGGACCTTTCTATGGAACTCATCACTCTAAAATAAGCGTGACTCACAACTGTTAATGAATACCCAACCCCTATGAGATATGGGTAGGTATTATCCCCATTTTATAGATAGGGAACTGAGGCACAGAGATTAAAGTCAGACTTTTAGGTGGCCATTTTGAGACACTTAATTTTTCAGAACAAAAAAGCAGTCATGTAGCACTTTAAAGACTAACTAACTAATCTCCCTGTCCTTAATTTTTCAGAATACTTTGCCCTATATGGCACTTTATATGTTAAAGCATCAATTTGCTCGAGAAGGATAACAAACCTTTTCATTGAGTTCTAATTCCACCACTCAGCTTAGGTCTCAGAAAAATACGGGGCTCATTTTTGTTATTTTTCTTGAATTTATGCATGTCAGTGCAGGGCAAGTGCATCTATATCGCCCCATTATGGTTTAGCAAAGGCACTCATTCTAGGGTCTCCACTTCCCTGTACTCTCTCTGAGGTGGAGACATGCTTCTCACCCTCCCACCGACTGGTAAATTTTGAGCTGAATAGTTTTCTGACTGTGCTGAGATATCTGCAACAAAAGATAGGTATTTCAAGTCTCACATTTTGCAGAACATTGTGATATGGTATCAAAGCTCTTGTGGGCTTATGAGTCATTGTGGCTTCGTACAAATCTATCCGTAAAAAAGCAAACATGACTTTTTTCCTGGTTCCACTCCCACCAACCATACCCCTACTGCATTAATCTAATTTTAACAAATTGATATCTGAACTATTGTTCCACAGTAATGCAACTTTTCTGCAAATCTACCTGATCATTCTGGAAAGTTCTGTTTGTTTTTTTTTAACCTTGGCTCTATCTTCTAATTTTTTTATTATTCGGTCCTAATGAAAACTGAGAATAAACACAGTTGTGATGCAAAGGAATGAGAAGACTGGTCTAATGTAGATTGCTGCTTTGCTTATGGCAGACAGGGTTAGTTGTAAGTAGATGACCATATCTCCCTGTCTCAAACAAGGGACAGGGAGATATGGGTGTGAGGGGTTTCTCCTCCTGGCTCCTCCAAGCCCCAGGGAGCTGGGAAGGAGGCAGCAGCCACCGGCCTTCCCTGGGAGCCCAGGGAAGCAGCAATCACCGGTCCACACTGGGGAAGCAGTAGTCACCAGCCTGCCACAGGAGCCCAGGGAAGCAGTAGCCTCCAGCCTGACCTGGGAGCCCTGGGGAAACAGCAGCTGCCAGCTCTCCCCTGCTTCCCTGAGGCTCAGGGAAGTGACTCCTGCCAGCAGGTATGCCTGCACAGCTGCTGGTGGAAAAGGTCAGTGGGGGAGGGCTCAAATACAGGACAATTTGTCCCTTTTAAAAAATAAGTAGGGACACCTTTTTGGTGTTCCAAATACGGGAATGTCCCACCTTATACGGAATGGATGGTTACCCTAATTGGAAATCTGTTGGGGAAGGGTTAAATAGTTGATGAGCATTGGTCCAATCTGAGGGAAGAATGGAAGCAGCAGTTGCTCTGGCACTGAAGACAGACCTTCCTTCCTTCCTTACCTCCCAGTCAAGATGTAGGGAAACCACATCAGATTATATTATTTTTACTTCTTACAGGTATAATTGGATTGTGTTTTGTTTTTAAGAGGCATTCTCATTAAAATAATCAACAATAAAAATCCCAGGACCCAGTGGCAGACAGGTCTCCTGTGGTATTTAATCAGGAAGAGATAAGTTATCACAGTGATTTTTTTTGTGCCAGTACTTGCTGGTACTGACTACCCAGCACCATGGCAGCCACAGCCACAGGATTGGCTGGGTGGGTGGGTCGGTAGGGGGAACCAGCTGAGTACCGGGGCCTTTTCTTTCTTTCTTTCTTTTTTTTTTTTTTTACAAAAAAGCATTGGGTAATCCCTAAATCTAGGCATGAAGATAGCACCACAATTGGTATGGACAGAATAGAACAGAAATCCTACCTTTCATAACTTAAAATGATGACACATTTATAAACCAGAAAATATAAACTAACATAATCTCATTTATGATGTTATAACCGCCCTTATTTCAACATAGTTTATGTAGTTGGGAGTGCAGCTGATTTCATTTCTAGTGTAGAGGAAGTTCCCAGCTCTTTAGACCAGATTCCATAGCCCTCTAAGCACCAGAACGGGGGAAGAAAGGAGGAAGCAGGCCTAGAGGAAATTCTGCTAGGACTCTGAATAACAGTCTTTTTTTCTGGGCTCTAGTCAGTGCTGATAGAGGTTTGAATTGCTGTTTATCTCAAATTGTCTTACTATAAATTGACTGCACTTAGTAAATGCAGTCATCCGGGATGCATGACAATTTTTAGTTTCACTTCAGGATATTAGGACAATAATGTAAAAGCAACTGCTCAGAGACAGATTCAAACCTGGAACTTCTGGAGCATACTGCAGGTACCACTACAGGGTGAGCAAAAGGCAAGCTGGCTCTCAATTTAGGCTGTAGAGGACACTTACACTTTCTCTCTGAGGTAGATGAGGTACCACTACATGGGACGGTTAACCACACCCAGGTGTGTAGGTTATATAAACACAGACCACACAAAAGTTCCATACATGTAGCCTGTGTGGACCATCAGTGTTAAGAAAATCAAGTGCAAAGCAACTGAAATTGAAAATATATTTTAAAATACAGTTGCCTGAGCTAAGCTGTTTTATCATGTTTCAGATACAAACAGAAGTGTCTCCCTTGAACTACCATAAGAGAATATCATCTGAGATGATGCAGAAGAGCTGGAGTTGTACATTAAAGCAAAACTACACGAGCAAAATTAATGTCAGAAACATTACAGGTCTCTGTAACAGCCACTACGTTAGAAAGTAATTTCTAGAATTAAGTCAAGGAGACAGGTTTGATAATTGGCCACAAGGACTCACATATATAGAAACAAACTCTTCTGTACATAGAATATATTGCCCCAAGCTGAAGTTACTATTTAATTTTTACAGATGTAAATTCTTGCATTGAGAAGGTTTTCTGATGAACTTTTGATGATAAGCATTAGGGAAGTGCATATAAGGAAGGAGGCTAAGGAAATGAGATTCAGGCAAGTGCTAAGTAACAAAGAAAAATGAAGACAGTGGAGTCTAACGGAGCACAAAATAGATTTCTTAACTCAGGGGCAGCATTTGACAAGAAGGAGGTTTGCAAGTTTCTCAAAGCTACTGAATTTGGGACCTTTAGGGCTTTGTCTTACTATCAAGAGAAATCTGCTTAGTTCAATTACACAAAACATTTCAACCAACTAGTTAACACCAAAAGACAATCCAAACGAAGACACCAAGTGGAAGACATGAATTAACATGCAAGCAAACTTGATAGCTAGTTATTCTGAAGGATTTCAAACATTCTTGAATTTAAAAGATTCAGACATTGCCAGGACCTTTGTAGGCATCAGTTTTAAGTTCTGTTTCCACGCTCTCTACCTAAGAGGGTGTCTGGGCATGCTTTCCTATAAGCAAAAATTCTCTCTTCCTCAGGCATTGTAAAAAAAGTGAACAGGTAGCAGTGGTACTTGGAGCATTTTAAGTAGCATATCTGACAGTTTGAGCATTGGCCTGCTAAACCCAGGGTTGTGAGCTCAATCCTTGAGGAGGGCATTTATGAATCTGGGGCAAATAGATTTAAAAAATAAAACAGGATGGTGCTTGGTCCTGCCAAGAGGGCAGGGAACTGGACTCGATGACCTCCTGAGGTCCCTTCCAGCTCTATGAGGTGTGTGTATGACAGAAATCTCCTGAGTAAGGCAGTATCATTCAGTAGAACACAATATGGTCAGTGTGCCATTGCTCAAGAGAACAGCACTGTGGAGGTGCAAGAAAAAAGAAACAAGATAGATGGAAAAAATCAAGAGATGTTTGGGAGGACTCTATAGAAGAAGAATAGACTAGGATGTAGCTGTGTAGCCTGGAAAGGAAAATGAACAATGAAGAAGGAAGCTTAAGGAAGATGGAAAAGAGACACCAAAAGAGAGCTAGAGGTATTTCCCTGGGGCCATGAACCAGAAAGAAAGATCTCTGATATTTCTTCAAGTTTGTATCTTGAAAATAAATTAAGAAGAGTAAACCCTTGGTATTGTTACCTCTCACCTTGTCAAAACAAACCATAACAAAACCAAAATGAAGTAATTTAATTAGGTAGCATAGCAATGAAGAACTAACATTGTATCTGGTTTTAGTAACAGAAAATATATACCATCAGTGTATTTTTGCACATGCTTGTGGTGCACCTGCGAGTTTTTCACAGAGCACCAGTGTTCTGTGGAATATAGTTTAAAATACACCAGTCAACAGGACGCTGCATGGCAAACCTCATGGAATTTTCCTTTCTTGGGCTTCTTTCAGGAAAGGGATCTGTCCCATCATTCCTATTTCTAAAACTGCTGTTCCCAATTAGAGCTGATTAATTTTTCAAGTAAAGGTTTTTTTCAGTCAGAACATGACAAGTCATCAAAATCAAAAGTTTTTTAAGATCCAAGTTCATATTCGTTTTCTGCTTAATCCAGAGCACAGATCTTAACCTTACTCTCCCACACACCATTGATCACTGCTGTCTCTTCAGGGATGGATGTCTCTTAATCATGAAAAGTTTCAAAAGCTCCTTTCTGTTCTGGTGCAAAATAAAACCAAATGTCAATCCCCCAAATATTTTGTAGAATGAATTCTTTTTTTCTGTCCAGCTATGCTTCAAGATGCTTGTAAGGCTGGCAAATCCCCAGTTTCAGAATTTTCAATGGCAAATTCACATGTGGTTCTAGCCCAGCACATGTGCACCTAGGGCAATGGTCTGAAGTGGAAAAGGCAAGCTGAAGTTATTTCTAATTTTCACATGAGGGATATTTCCCTTATTTTCATCCTTTCTCACTTTGAATAAGATCTTTTCTCATTTAGCACATACCACAACCTACCTTCTTCATTTCTTGTGCATTATAGAGAAACTCCAACTTTGAAACTATGATTCTCTTTATACTCAGGACTATCATGTAAGTTATTTTATTTTGAGGGTACATTTTACTTCCAGTCTGCTATTCAATAGATGCCTCCTTAAGACATCCCTCTAGCTGAGACTAAAAGAGAAAGAACAATAAGCAAAGGTCAGATATTTATGTTTGTCTATTGCTAGCAAGAAATTGCCACATTTTAAGTAAGATCAGAGCCAACACAGGTTTGAAACTTCCCATCTTCTCATGTCAATTTTGTATGCACTGTACAAATCAGAGCCTGCAGATCATAGGGCATGAAAAACAGTTTGCTACTCCAGATGGTTTATATAGTCTGAAAAAAGTCAATTTCACCCTGTAGTGCAGTTTTCTGAAACAGTCCCCAACCTAACAGCTGCACAAGAACACAGTGACAGAAGGGAATACTTGACATATTTATGAACAAAAAATAAAATATTTCCTATGCTCCAGGTGCTAATAAGGATCTTAATGATATTAAACACCTCAGGACAAAAACTAACTGCACAACAGATTTCTTAATATTTTTAGTATTTCTATATCAGTTTAACTTTCAGCTTTGTTTCAAATTAGGTACATGCCAAACAGAAGCAGATCACTGACATCTTGCAGTCGGAAAAGCAGGTACAATACTGTACACCCCTTGGGGTTTACTCTCCAGTCCTATACCTTGGGGTATCTTGATTGCCCACTGGAAGTCACTATTTCACAAGAGTCAACTCAGCTGTATCCCACCCGATCTGTCAGAAAGGAGGAAATTCTTAAGGGGCACTTTTCCATTCTGAGGTGATGTATATAACATCAATGCAAACCAATCACACAAAGTGTCATGCTTCACATTAAACCTGTGCTAGAAGGGCACAAGTGTGAAAATTAAAGTTTGAGGCTTCAGTTATTCAGCATATACACACTCTTAGACATTAAGGCCAGATGGGACCATCATGATCATCTTGTCCCCTGGTGCTCAAACTGTGGGACATACTCCCTAGAGGAACATTTGGGGAGGCATCTGGTGGGGCCCAGTTCTGCTGTCATTCCCTCGCCCTTCCCAGACCAGCTCTGCCTCTACCCCAGCTGCTCCCCAACCTCCATTTTTGTCTCTACCCAAGCTCTTCTGCTGAGCTAGCTGTGTTGTAATAGAGGGAGTGCACTGGTATTACAAGTAAGGAGGAGGTGCAATAGGAACAATATGGGCACCACGGATCTAGTTTGACCTCTTGCACATTGCCTTGTCCGCCCACTCCCTTAATGGACCCATAAGCTCTGGCTGACCTACTGAACTCCTCAGAACCTGGGTTTAAAGACTTTAAGTTACAGAGAATCTGCCATTCGCACTGTAGTGACTCAATCTTTTGTTCAGCTGTTGGAGATATTTGTGACTAGCAATGGCAAACTGATTACATCATTGTCAGTACAGTCATCCTACTGCCTCTTCCATAAATTTATATAGTTTAGTCTTAAAACAAGTTAGGTATTCCCGCTCCCACACCCCTCCTGGGCTCCCTTTGAAAGGATCTTCCAGAACTTCACTCCTCTGAGGGTTAGAAAGTGTTATCTAATTTAAACCTAAACTTATGTTTGTCCATTTGTTCTTGTGTCAATATTAGGACTCAATTTAAATAATGCCTCCTCTTCTGTCATATCTATCTGTAGCATGTTACGTTACCTATGCAGGAAAGTTTCTAAAGGTATTCTGTGGAGCGCAGTTATTTTCTATTGAAAGAAATGAGCACTTTGGCTTTCGAAAATCCTTTGTGTGTCTAGGAATGAAAAAGCAGGGGTGGGATGACCAGTTTTGAGAAAATAAAGTTTTCTCTGTAATTTGCCTGATATTAGAATCTAACTAATTTTTTCTAAGAAATTATAAGACGATTATTTTCATTTCCATTTTCAGGCTGGAAAGGCAAGTGCAGAAACACCATGAAGAAAACTTATTCCCACACAATTTTCAGTCCAGCTTTTTTTTTAATCACTTATTCAATTGTTATTTTTTTTAAATCGCTTATTCACCCCAATAAAGAATTTATTTACGTTTGCCCATCATCTGACATAAGGGCAACATTTAATAACTGACTTTCATGGAGTCAGACAGGTGGAAAGAACAGAAAACACAAAAAACGAAGCCCTTTTGCATATAATGGAAGTTTGACATAATTTTAGAACCCCATGTTTCTTTCTTTATCAGCTGGTCAGAGAAGAGCTGAAAACAAAGTAAAGTAGGTTCCCTATGTGTTGGGCGACAGGGCAGTAAAAGGAAACATCCATCCCAAAACAGTTTGGAAGTACTAAGTCTAAAAGATGGGGTGACAATGCAGCAAATGCAGAAGACATTATCTCTGTGACCATGAGAAATTGAAGGCAGTGTCTAACCAAGTAGAAACTTCTGATTGAAACAGCCCCAGAGTCTGCTTGCAATCCAAGGATTTACTACCTCCTCTGTTCCCAAGATGGATGGATTTATTGCCCCAGACTTTGCTAGAGACAGAGGAATTTTACTTACCCCAGAACTTACTTGAGGGGGTCAAATTCCCTACCCCTACAAGTCTTTTGAGAGGAGGAAAGATTTACCTCCTGCCTAATGGGCTGCCAAAGATGGGAGATTTACAGATTCAGAGTCTTCCAGAGACAGAGGAATTTTCTCCGTATGAAAAGAGAATTTCATATAACGGGCAGAAATGGGACTGGGAGAATCCAGGGTAAAAATTGGCATATACTCTAGGAAAAATACAACTGATATAGAAAAACAAATTTACAATTCTACAGGAAGGATTAGAAACGTTTTGGGATAATGTATTACTGTGGTTCAAAAATTTCTATCTTAGGATATATATTTAGATAATTGAAATGTCAGAACTGGTAATTTAAACTTATATGTAACTGTACTAATTGTAAGTGAAATGCTGCTATGTGTAACAGCAGGTGAAGTCAAAACATATTTAGAGGGCTGACCCAGACACTGGAAGCACTAATTTCCAAACAAAATCCTAAACTTCAAATTTTAATTCAATTTAAAAAAGATCTGCAACAGAAGCCCATAGACTCCCTTGATAAATACCGCAAGTGTCAATAGACAAAGGGAAATTATTACTGAAGGGCAACTACACTTTAATTTCTTCTGCATGGTCCTTTGATGTTATTCACTCTACCCTCCTCAGCTATCACTCCTCATGGGTAGAGACCCACTTCTCCCTCCTGACCAGGATTTTCCCAAGCTGCACAATTCTCTGCTTACTCTGCAACAGGCCCAGCAAATTGGAAGAGACCAGCATCTGTTCTTTGCTTTCCCCTTAAAGGCTATGATCAGTTGTAATTGCCAGCAATGATAAAGGGCTAAACAGCCCACTCCAAGCATAATTCTGATGGCCCTAGACTACATCTTCAGAAATGGGGACCAAAACTGGGCTTTCCTGAACTTAATGCATTAGCCTCTACTGCCTGAGCTAAGCTGGACAACTCCCAGTCAAGCTTGTAGCAGATTCATCAATTCCAGCTGGCCTAACCACTCATAGATAGGGACAAAGTACCATATCAAGCAGGCATGTGTTACATCTTCCTCTGAGTAGGGTAATACATCCCAAGATTCAGACACTTCCCAGTTGAATTTCCTGTTTAGGCTAGCATTTGTAACACCAATACTTCCTTGGTGCGTCGTCAGCTGTAAGAAACAAACCTGTGACCTTGAGTTTAGTGCATGAACCAAAACTGCTTGAGTTAAAAGGCACATTTCTCTTAGCCAATTCTGCAGCAAGCTCATTAGTCCCTAGCTGGCATAGTTATCCACCACTAGCTGGAAACAGTATGCCACAATGAACTGGCATGGATTACATAAATAAGCACAGTTATTCTTAAAAAGCATTACAGAGAAAACATCAAAAACAATACCCCGCCCCCACATTAATAAGCTCACCAGGCAACACCGCCTGACAACAACTAGGGGCTTGGCAGGGATCAATCCTTCAAACCACATTGCAGGGCTTTCTTTGGACTCAAGTTCATAACAATCTTAGCTGGAATCCATACAACTTTGGATAACTGAGCCTTTCCTTTATACAGCTTGGGCCTTGATTGTGGCCTCATGTAAAAGGTGCTCTGCAGAAAAAGGTGCACTTCTCAGGGCATAGCTTCAAACTGCATAACTGGGCGTGGGGAATGTGTATTCACTTTCCCCTAGCCACCCAGCAAATCTACTGCATATATAGTGTCTCAGTGACCACTCCTTTGTACCACATTATCAATATAGTTCTTTGATCATACAGGCCACAATAATATATAATACTAAGGATTCCAAAGATACATGAACTTAAATTGAAAACCTTTTTTCAAGGATATTGCAGGAAATAGCCACAGCTGTCACAATGGGAATTGGGAACAGAAACAATTGAATTATCAGACCAGTGAAAGAAAACTCCCCCACCCTTTGGAATTTTGGGGGTCCAGTAGTCTCCTTTAAAAATACAGTCTCTGTTATCACTGAAAAGGAGCTTGCCTGCTAATGTGTTACTTCAAGATGTTTTTCTCTCTCCTGGGCTTCTGTGAAGCTTGACTTTCTAATTAACAGCAGTCACATATAATTTTCTACCAGAAAGTGAAATTTCAGAGAATTCCCAGTTCTGCTAAAGCTTTGAGGATAGTGTGGGTGTATGTATGACTGTGTCCTTGGAAGTCAGGCTGCCAGCATTCCACAAATACCCAACACTTCCCTACAACTCTCAGAAAAATTGCATTTTTCTCTTTCTACTTGATGCTGTTACTCACCAGAGCACTTTCAAGTATTTCAGAAAGATTCCTTATCTTTCAATTTCTCACTAAAGAATCTGACTCTGAAAACATTTCTTCAGGAATTACCCCACGAGTCCACTGCACAGTTTCCAGATTGGACTGCAAAACACAGAACACACTAAGGCTATGTCTACATTACAGAGCTCTTTCGAAAGAAGCCCTTTCAGTCTTCCAAAAGAAGTTCTTTCAAAAGAGTGCCTCCACACACAAAACCAATCTGCTCTTTTGAAAGAGAGTGTCCACACTGCCCCATCTCTTTTGAAAGAACAGATCAGGGACCAAACAATCAGGCCCCATGAGGACTGCTCTTTCAAGAAAAAAGGGCCCGGGGAGTGTCTACACACATTTCCTTTCCAAAGAAGATTTTGAAAGGGGGCACTTTTCCTGAAATGGGAAAGGAAGAATAATTTTGAAAGGAGCACCACATTCTTTTGATTTACTTTTGAAAGACCACTTTTTGTGTGTAGATACTCTGCTGGATCTTTCAAAAGAACTTGCTAGTGTACGCACAGCCTAATAGTACAGTGAAAAACAAAACAAGAATTCAAACTTCTGGATAACACTCTCCGCCTTTGTGTTAGAAAAAAAAATTTCCTTCACGCACAGGTGATTTCTAATTTCATGAGGTTACTTCTTATTTAGAGCAAAGAAAGGGACATCAGTATCAGGGCCTCAGAAACCAAGTTTATTTTAATTGAAATTACGACAATAGTTAGATGCACCATTCTGAGGGAAAGAGATAAACATATGCACTATTCCAGTTTCCTAACCGGTTGTCATTATACACAAATTCATCTTGTGTTTGCTCATATGTATCATTGGTGCTGCAATACTAATTAAGAGTTTCCCCCGTAGTTTAATATGCCATATTAATGTTAATATGACATTGGCTACGTCTACACGTGCACGCTACATCGAAATAGCTTATTTCGATGTAACGACACCGAAATAAGCTATTTTGATGAATAACGTCTACACGTCCTCCAGGGCTGGCAACGTCGACGTTCAACTTCGACGTTGGGCAGCACCACATCGAAATAGGTGCTGCGAGGGAACGTCTACATGCCAAAGTAGCACACATCGAAATAAGGGTGCCAGGCACAGCTGCAGACAGGGTCACAGGGCAGACTCAACAGCAAGCCACTCCCTTAAAGGGCCCCTCCCAGACACAGTTGCACTAAACAACACAAGATCCAGAGAGCCGACAACTGGTTGCAGACCCTGTGCATGCAGCATGGATCCCCAGCTGCGGCAGCAGCAGCCAGAAGCCCTGGGCTAAGGGCTGCTGCACATGGTGACCATAGAGCCCCACAGGGGCTGGAGAGAGAGCGTCTCTCAACCCCTCAGCTGATGGCCGCCATGGCGGACCCCACTATTTCGATGTTGTGGGATGCGGATCGGCTACACGTGCCCTACTTCAACGTTCAACTTCGAAGTAGGGCGCTATTCCCATCCCCTCATGGGGTTAGCGACTTCGAAATCTCGCTGCCTAGCGTCGATTTCAACTTCGAAATAGCGCCCAACACGTGTAGCCGTGACAGGCGCTATTTTGAAGTTGGCGCCGCTACTTCGAAGTAGCGTGCACGTGTAGACGCGGCCATTCAGACTTCAAGCAGAGCTCCGAATAGCAACAGCTTGCCTCTTTCACCAACAGAAGTTCATCCAATAAAGCTTATTACCTCACCCACATTGTTTCTGTAATATGACATTCAGTCAGATATGTGTACACCTATTGCTAGATGCACTTGGGCCCAGCAACACCACAGGCCCAGGGCAAGGTGGAAGGGGGCCCAGCTCCCTGTCCTAAGGAGGGGTGGGGACAAGGACAGAAGGGATGTGACTTAAGGGCAGTCAGGCATGATCCCTCAGTGCTGTGCATGGAGCAGTGCACAGCTCTGCCACAGCATTTCAAAGGGGCCCAGGGCAGTAGCCTCCTTTGGGCCACCCCGTCATGGGGCCTGGCTAGATGCCTAGTTATTCTTTGCTGTAAAGAAATACCATGGCATGCATTCATTTGATGTTCAGTGGCTATATAAGATCTTGAGAGAGGTCAGTATGTTCCTCCCATTTACTGACACCCAACAACCAAGCTGAAAAATAGAAGAGCTGCAAGAGTTTTATTAGGCAAACATCAGCTTATTGTTACTCCATATTCTAACTTTGTACACTGTGCAGCTGGCTGCCTTTGGCATTATCTCTGTTCCTCAGATTTTAAGTGTGTAGCTGTGCCTCGTGAAGCACCTAGCATACTGATGCTTAAAAATAATATTAATGCTTAATGTTGGCAATATTAAACAATTCATATTCAAGAAAATACATTTTAAAGCATAATTTGAGTGTCAACCTTATGCCTGAATTAAAATCTATCCAATATTATGGAATAGCATAAAGAATAGTGAGTGATTTTATTTCCGAAAATTGTATAAGGACTGTATATAACTATACAGAAACCATTTCTAGTAGGAGAGATGCAGAAACTGAAATTCAGTATAGACTGGAGTTTTAAAATCAGTGATTCTGTTAGACTAATTTTTGAGTGATAACATGTTTTTAAAACCTGTGTGCTAAACATGCTAGAATATTTCACTGACAACTGTAATCCAAATAACAAATTTCTGTTATAAAGAATTCATCACAGATGTAGTCCTTAGGCCAAACTATGACCCAAAGGAGAGTCAAAATAACATATAAAGAAACAGCTGATAGGTTTTAATCTACAAAATGCAATTTGGGCATGATCAGAAGCTTTTGATATATTTTTTACTTGCTAGTAGCACTGTGGGGAATATGGGAGTCATCAGGGAAGACTTTAAAATCCATGACCTCCTCCCTTTCGGCAGCTGTTGACCATCATTCCTCAATCAGGTCCACTTCTTCAGCATGTCACTAAGCTTCAGAACTCTTCTCCAGATGGCTGTAGAAGTTGGGAACTAGGACTGGGAGCTGCATATTAAATATCAGGGTCCCCTGCATTTCTGAAAAGCTTAGGCTTACACAATCACACAGCTTAGTTTTTGCTGTTAGATGTGTGTGCGCGTGTATCTAGGAACTTGTGGACAGTATGGAGAATGGGAGGATCAGGAGAGTTTCAGCAGGGACTGTTCTAAATTCTATTAAAGTCACTGGGAAGGAGACTTTCCATGGATTTCAGTAGCCTTTGGGTCAGGCTGTACATGACCTAGACTGCCAGATAGATACAGGCCTGCAGAGGGTGCAGAGCTTCCTTGCCACAGGAGGGCTGAATCCCGAGAGTACACAATCACTCCCCATTTTGTTAGTATGATGGAGAAGCATATAATGGGAACTATACTTTGAATAGTGCCGCCTAATCCCTGGACTTTAAACATGGACCAGCTCTTCAGGTAGGTCCAGCCAAAGAGTTTATGGGGCCCAAGGCTGCAAGCTGACAGCAGAGCCCCAGGTAGGTGGGGCCCAAGGTGGCATGTTGACAGTGGGGCATGGAACAGGGCCCTGAGGCCCTTCTGCCTTTTTCAGATATTTGTGTCACTGTTGGGAGAGGAAGGGAGCAGCCTCTGCCTTCCCCTAACACAGCGACTGCTTATCTGGTACTGTAAGGGAATGCAAGGAGGAGGGAAAAGTCATCTTGGCCTCCTGGTTGGGGAACCACCAGCTCAGTCCAGGCAACATTAACACCAACAAATACGTGATTTTCTTGCACTTTTTCTTTCTCAAAAACATTCCACAAACTTTTAACAGTGAATTTTGTGCAGACTTGCAGAACCCAGCAGCTCTGGCTGAAGTACACAAACTATAATGATGATCTGGATATTTGGAACAGAAACCCCTTAATTATGTTCAAAATACAATAAATAGTTTAAAGCCCCATAGGAAATTTAGATAACTTAGTCCAAATCTTGCTGTCCTGAGCCACTCCTTATTCTGGCAAATTCCAATTCACTTTTTAAGTATCTCAGAACCTGGCCATATATTATTTTCCTCATTTGGATTAATTAAAAATAAGCATAAAACAGGAAGCTCTCCAAAGCTGTAGCTTTCCTGGTCATAAGCTGTAAAACAACAACAATAAAAGAAACACAAGTAAATAGCTGCTTAAAGAGCCAACCTTAACTCAATCCTCCTCCAGGTAGGTCTAACAAGAGCTGTGTGGAAAAAAAACATTTCCTGTCCCACAGAATATTTTGAGATTTCAGTTTTTTCCCCATTCTGTACTATGTGTGTGTGTGTGAGAGAGAGGGTCAGGTTCAAGTCCCTCGTTCCCCTGATTCAGGGCAAGGACTTTGGCCAATGTCTTCCACATCCCACAGGAGTGACATAATCACTGGGTTTTAGAGACTCTCTCTCTGATCTAATAAGTATGTAATTAGTTATACAAAGTGGAGCAGCTCCAGTAGGCGAGAATGAGAAAGACCCATCCCAGAAAACCGTGGTTCTTATGGCCTCACTTGGGATGTGGAAGATGCAGGTTAAAGTTCCTGTGCTGAATCAGACAAGAACTTGAACCTGGCTCTCCCACCTACACTGAAAGAGGGCTCAGGTTCTCAACCTCCCTCTCCTAGTTATAACCAGCAATTCCATTCTGGCCTGAGAACCCTTTCCCGAGAAACATATAACCAAACCAAAGTATTTCCTGGAAAAAGTTTTGCCATCAATCAGTTGAATTTTCTCATGAAAAATAATTTCACTGAAATGTTTGAACTAGCCTTAAATCTAATGTCCACCCCGCCCCACCCATATGGCAAGGCATGCCTTTGAGCATACCCTCCAGGACAACAAACCTAGGTGATTTTGCCTCAGGGGATTAGTGTGTTCCAGATCTGAGAACTCGCATTGGAGAACATGTTGCTACCTGCTCTGTCCTATTTAAATGGAGAGCAATCCACTGGATTGCAGCTATTGCAGTATGGCACAATGAAAGAAGTTGTTTCTCAATTGGAAAAACAATTCAGGTTCTATGGAACCATAGCCATAGCAGACCTGTGATCATGTCCCTTTATCTATGGTATTGTACTATGATAGAATAGGTCAGGCGTTCTCAGTCATTTTCATCAGACTCCCCTGACGTGGGATTGGCATCTGATTTAGCCATGATGCAATCCTAACAAGCCCAACAAAGGTATTATACTACATTTGTAGAACAGCAACAACTACCTAAAAAGAGTTTTCTGGCCATGTCCTTTTTAAAAGTTATTTACTTCGGAATCTGTTTAAGGCCAAATCTTTATTGTGATGACCCCAAACCCCCTATATAGTCACAAAAATAAGCTCTCCTGTAGCACCTTAAAGACTAACACATTTATTTATTATTATTTTTAGTCTTTGAGGTGCTACAGGACTACTTGTTTTTTCTGATGCTACACACTATCACTGCTACCCCTCTGAGACTATTTACAAAGTCACAGTATTATTAGCAAGACTGGATAATTTATACAGAAGGGAAATAAACTGTAGTATAAAGCTCCAAGGCTGGGATCATGCCTCTTTGTGTGGCTCTGGACTTGGTCAAAGGAACCAGAAAACAGTCAGCGTTCTCCTTCACTGCCAGTGCTCAGCATGTGTAGAACTAGCTGCCACCCTAAGCACCCCTATACTCATAACCTACTCATTAAGGTAATAATCTTTGTACAAAACATGCCATGTGAGGTACCATTTGGAAACTAATAATGCACTGATCATTACTATGGTTGTGTGTGTATGACATTTATTAAGTGCTGTGACATATTGTGGAATTATTACCATGCCTGGGGGTGAGCACACAGCTTTGCTCCACACAAAGAAATGTGTTTTCCCCCACTTGGGAGTTTCTTCTGAAGTACTTTGAAAAACAGTGATAGTGTATTTACCTATCCTGTTAACAAACCCATCAAGCTAACAAGGAGTGCGGGAAATGGGGGAAAAATCCCCCAGCTTGGGCACCCCCAGACTCCTAGGTGGGAATCAAAGGACCTACTTGACACTTCCCAAGGACTTTTGACCTAGATCCACAAAGGGGCAAGGGGGTGTGTGCTAAGCCCTGCCCCCAATGGAAGTTAGCCCCGTAAATTCATTCTTTGGGTGGGTTAAGGGGCTATACCTCTTCTTGGGATCCACAGCCACAAGCCTCTCCTAGAGTCTGCTGCCTGAGGATGGTGTAGGTGTCCGAATCCACACAAAACAGCTGGGATTTAAAGAATGTGGGCGGGGAATGGGGGTATATCTTATACCTCTCAGGTGTTTGCCCAATCCACCAGACTATGGAGCTTGTTCATATTTTTCTTTGGCCCTGGTAATGATTTAATTATAATGTGGAACATCTTTAACAAGAGGGATGGAGAGAATTTCACATCAGAACATCACCCAGCCCAGTGGTTAGGTCATGCAGCCTCATGGATGAGGAATCCCTATTCAAATTCCTTCTCCATGTCATACAGAGGAGAGAAAAGAATTAGGCTCTTATACATGTAAGATGAGTTCCCTAATCTCCAGGCTAGAAGTTATAAGGGAAGAAAGCCCTTTCTTTCCTACCATCCCCATTTTTTGTGCAGATAGGTGTGCCTGAAGCATGCATACCAGATCAGGCTCTGCAGGCAAAAAACTGATCTTCATCTGATTTAAGGATTGTACTGAGACTTAGATACGGGACATTTATCTGTCATGTTGGCCTGAGACAAGGTGCAAATGCCTAAGAGAGAAATGTAGATGCTTTGCTGCTAAGGGAACCCACCTGGCCCAGCCCTGCTGCAGATGAGGAAGGGAAACCCCTTCTCAGGTAGAAACACAGCCCCTCTCCAGAAGTGCTATGGCTCGCCAAGTGGTACCTATCCCATGGCTCTGGCTTTGGAAGTGTTGTAGCTTCCATATTGGTGTATGTAACAAAATTTATTCTGTACATTTATGGAAAAAATTAGAGGGAATATTTGTGCTGAGGGGACTTTTACAGCAAAGATTTAGGCATTGATTCAGTTTAGGGGGCTATAGATATGGAAGGCAGCTAAGCAGAGATTTTGGACATTGCAGTGACAGTTAAATCTGTGGCTTAGGCATCTAAATCCCACTATGGATATAAATCATTAACAATGATATGTTGCAGACCTCTAGGTCAGCCCTTTGAATAAACAACAAGGAATGAGAACTGAAGTTTATGAGAAGGGGATAGGGACATAGAGAGGAAAGTTTCTAACATAGGCTTTGTCTACACTACCCAACTTCTAGTGATGGGGCCTTGTTGACACAGCTTTGCCCAAAGTCAGGCAGTGTAGCCATTGTTTGTCAGCTCTTTTGCTGACAAAATACTTCCATCTGCAATGAGTGGTGTTTGCTCAGTTCACACTGGAACACATTACAACTTTTGTTTCGGGGAGGGAAGGGTTAAAGTTTTGTCATTCATGGGTCCACTGATTGTGGCAGCAAGAACTCCAGGCCTCTTTGAAACGTAGCAACAGTGCTGCTGTACTTGTCCACATGCCTCTGCAGGAGGCAGGGGACAGGGATTAGAGCTGTGGTCTGAACAGCACTAAGGGCTGACTGCTCTAGGCCCCAACCTTTCTGTCCTAGGCCTATCCCTTTTCTGGGGCTGTGGAGGTGGGCGCACTACTCACCTTGTACTGGGGCCCATGGTGGCTTTCTGCCCTGCTGGCCATGCAATTAGCACTGTAGAGACATAGCCTTATTGTTTGAAGTGAAAGTTATGTCAGAGCATGTTAAACAATCCCACTATTACAACTATTCTGTAGTGAACTGTTCATTTCATTCAGAAATATAATAGCTTATTTTCATTTAGAACTCATCACAAATAGACCAAGGTAAGGGGAAAGCAGGACTCCAGGACAATCCAGATAAGCAGTCTCAATCAATTTAAGAGCCCACATACCTTTGAGGCTCTGGGTCTCCCTGCCCTAACACACTGATAGCTTTGGCTTTCCCTAAGCACCTATGATGCTTTTTATTTTTATAAGTAAATCCCTATCAACATACAGTAGGTGAAGAAAACTCTCAGATTGCTCCATTCCAATTAGCTCCAACAAGTTCCCTTTTAAAAGTTTCATTAGGTGCTTTTTCCTATCTTTCTGTCTCACCGATTCTGTGATTTAAAGACTTTCCGGAGCAATAATGTTCCAAATAATCCTGATCCTAAACCTTGCAGAACTCAGTAGGTTTATTTGAGGTTTGCTTTGTGCTGATGTATTCAAATCATAAAGTGAGAGAGGGGATGTGTATGGACCCTTTTCATCTTGAGAGATGGTGGTTAGCAACCGTGGTGAGGATCTATGGGCAGTGTTTGAGTCTGCAGCTTCTCTCATGGCTTATCCGTCCAGTATTGATTACAATAACCGCATGTCAGTTTCTTTCCGAATTCTTGAATCTGAGAGTTTTTTCCTTCTAAGATGTAGTTCTTTTGCATGACTGGCACATACATTATAGGAGGATAATGTGCCCCATCTTAGCAATTATTGCCAGGTATTTTGATCTGATGATGTAGATTCCCAGGAGTTTAGATCAATGCAGAATTTTTTCAAGGCATTTTTACATCTATCCTTGAGTCTTAGCTTTGGTCTTCCTCTTGTTCTCACCCCACATGACAGTTCACCAAAGAGGATTTCTTTCAGAAGACATTTGTCACCCATTCTTCTCACATGACCAAGTCATCATAGTCTTCTGCTGTTGAGGATCGCTATGAGGCTGGGTATGCCAGATCTTGACAGGACATCTGCGTTTGAAATTTTATCTTGCCAGTTGATATTCATAATTCTGCAGAGGCAGTGAAGATGGAAGCCATTCAGTTTTTTCTCCTGGTTCGAGTAGGTGGTCCAGGTCTCAGATCCTTACAGCAGGATGCTCAATACACATGCCTGGTAGACTACTATCTTAGTTTTCACTGTCAGCTTAGTATCATTCCATGGCTCGTTTCGTAAGTCTGCCAAAAATAGTAGCTGCCTTCCCAATTCTGATGTTCAGTTCTTCCTCTATGGGTAGGTTTCTGATGACAGTAGATCCAAGGTAACAGAATTGTTGAACCACATCTAATGGGTTGTTATCCAGAATGACACTGGGTCGCTGAGGTATACCTTGAGTGAATACAACAGTTTTCTTCATGGCTATGTCAAAGGAAAACAACTTGAAGGCTCTGGACAGAGACCTTATGAGTGATGAAAGCTGCATCAGCTGTGAAAAGGAGTTCCCTAATGAGGACTTTCTTGACCTTAGTTTTGGTCTTGAGACTCACCAGGGTGTAGAGAGAGCCATCTAATCTTGTGCGTAGAGAAATACATTGCTGTGTGAGTTTTGAAATATGTAATTTAGTAGAACTGAGAAGAATATGCCGAAGAGGGTAAGGGCAAGAACACACCCTTGTTTGACTCCACTGTTAATCGCAAATGGTTCTGATGTAGATCCATCATATTGCACTGTTGCTTTCATGTTTTCATGAAAGTATATTATGAGCTTGTGTAGGGTTGGTGGGCAGCCAATCTTGGTTAATACTCTATATCGTCCTGATCTACTAACTGTGTCAAGCACCTTTGTTATCTCCACAAATGCTATGAATAACAGCTTCCTTGTTCTCTGCATTTTTCCTGTAGTTGTCAAAGAGAGAAAATCATGTCCATTGTTGACCTGCTTGCACTGAAGCCACATTGTGTTTCTGGATAGACTCAATCTTCAAGTTTTTGCAGGTGTTTGAGAATGACACAGGCAAATTCTTTTCCTGTGATGCTCAGTAAAGAGATGCCTCTGCAGTTGTTGCAGTCACCCTTGTCACTTTTGTTTTTATAGAGAGTGATGATGTTTGCATCTTTCATGTCATGTGGGACATCTCCTGCTCTCCAACATTTTATGAGTAAATTGTAGAGGAACAGGCTGAGCACAGCCTTGTTTGCCTTCAGGACTTCAGCTGGGATTCTGTTCTTTCCTGCCCCTTTTCCACTGGAGAGAGCATAAAGAGCTTGATAAAGTTCCTCCTCTATAGGGTCTACATCTAGCTCTGACATTTCTTGAAGAGTTGGGATGACGTTGTCAAGTTCAGGTTGCGTTGTATGCTCATGGGAATTAAGACTTTTGTAGTGTTCCACACATGTGTACATCTGCAGCTTTGTCTGTGATTACCTGTCCATTTAAACACATCAGTGGGGTGACTTTGGTAATGTTTGGTCCAAGCGCTTTCTTCAATCCATCATACATAAATTTCAGGTCACCCACATAAGATGCCTTTTGAATATTAGAACATAGATCATCCCAATACATGTATGCACACTGCTTACATTTTGTCTGAAGAACAGATCTTGCATATTGAAGTTGATCTCTTGTGCTTTGTGATGGGTTCTTTATGTTATTCAGATGTGCCTTCTGTTTTTCTTCAAGAAGAGGCCTAAGAAGGTCAGCATTTTCATCAATCCAGTCATTGTTAGAGAATTTACATGTTCCAGAGGCAAATTTGGCACATTTGTATATTGCATCTCTCAGCATGGACCATGTTTCATCAACAGTTTGTTGGCCAGGTTTGTATTTCATTTTGCTAGTGAAATCATCTGCGAAGACAGAGCATTTCAGCACATCTCTGGTATTGAATAAAAATAAAAGAATGGTGTACACAATGGCAGAATTCTTATAGCTTTAGCTTAGAC
This sequence comes from Carettochelys insculpta, assembly GCF_033958435.1. Taxonomy (NCBI): domain Eukaryota; kingdom Metazoa; phylum Chordata; order Testudines; family Carettochelyidae; genus Carettochelys; species Carettochelys insculpta. The sequence goes on along the minus strand of NC_134139.1, from coordinate 132,996,216 downwards.
ATAGGCTGACGCAACCTCTTTTTTCCTCTCTTCCCAATTTCAGTAGCTCTGATATCACAGCTGTCCCTCACTAGGGAAGTAACAGTGCTAAACAACTTAAAGCACTTGCAGGACAATGTTTCAAGTTAAAAATCAGAGGAAAACAGGTTAACTGGCATTTTCCTTTTTCAGTTTTAATAAAACTACCCAAAAAGTAAACTGTATTTGCCAAGCCTCAACAGAAGGCTTGCCTGGTGATGTAATGATATTAGTTTGTAACAAAATGTTAAGGGCAAAAATAGTTTTCTTAAGTAAATTTAAAACGCTCACTGTTTCTTGCAAAGTGTTTTTTAATAACACACAGCAGAAGCAGTGTGCATGCCTAAGCTCAGTTTGCTAATCAGGGATATTTGTGTGACTAAAATACTCCATGTAAGGGGTAGGCCCAGGACAGTCTTAGAGATGCATGGCTTGTCTACACTTACCAGTAGATCAACATTCTGGAGATGGATCTTCCAGGGGTTGATTTAGCAAGTCTATTGTGGACATGCTAAATCTATTGGTGACTGTGCTCCCATTGACCTGGTGCTCCATGGGGTCACAAGGAATAAGGGAAGTCAATGGGATAGTTTCTCTCATTGCCTGCTACAGTGGGGGTGCCACAGTAAGTTGAACTAAGTTATATCGACCCCAGCTGTGCTATTCCCGTAGCTGAAGTTGAATAACTTTGTTTGATTTTGGCCCCTAGTGTAGTCCTGGCCACAGTGTAGCATAGTCTTAAATCTGTTCCATGCTTGAAAAATTATTTCCAAGTTCAGAAACTTAGAAATCGGAAGGCAAACCAAAATAAAGTCATACCATTTCAGGTACCTTGCCAAACACATGAAGAATCCAGCACATGCATGCCTTTCCCTGATGTGTCTAAGATATCACCACTGCATTATGTGTGGAATCAGAGACCATAAAAAGGAGGCTATTAATTTAGAAAATGTCTTTAGCTACTGCCACAGAAAAGCTTGCACACAGCTTGAGGTGCAGTTTTGTTTTCTTTTGGTACCAGTAACCACACCCTGCCTGGATTGCTATACAGAGCACTAATATTTAGTGGCTGAACAACACACTGCAAGTAAGCACCTTATTGCAACCATTGCAAATAACACCATGTTTTAAAATAAGTATGGAAACTTAAGAGAAAGTATCTTCAGGTGGGGATGGCTGAAGCTAATCCTTTCAGACATGGCTCCATCACCTTCACACCTGAAAAACCAATCAGTCTATTATTTTTGGCTGAGACTCATCCTACTTTATTTGGCTCTGGTGAGGCTACATCTAAAGTATTGTGCCCAGTTCTGCACCACCACCCCCAGTATAGAAAGGATGTAGCTGCACTGCAGAGGATCCAGATGAAGGCAGCTTAAATGATTTGGGGGATGAAGCACATGACCTATGAGGAGAGGCTGAAGGATTTGGACTTATTTAGTTTCTAGACGTGTGAGAGGCAATTTTGACTTCCTGAAGGGGGGTTCTAAAGAGGATGAAGAGAAACTTTGTTCCATGGTGACAGATGGAAGAACAAGAAACAATGGTCTCAAGTTACAGTGTGGGAGGCTTAGGTCGGATATTAGGAAAAACCATTTTATCAGGAAGTAAGCACCTTAGGTCATGAAGCATTGGAATCTGTTACCTAGACAAGTGGTGAAATCTCCATCCCTAGAGGTTTTTAAGTCCCATCTTGAAAAAATCCTGTCTGGGATGATTTAGTTGGGGTTGATCCTGTTTTAGGTTGGGGGCTGGACTCGATAGCTTCCTGAGGTCTCTTCCAGCCCTAGGATTCTATGGCTCTATGATTCAAACATTGAGGATTACAAATCCAGATAACACTCCATAATACGTGGTTGTCTCCACATTTTACCCTGAGCCATCTGGAATAGGACCGGATTTAACCAGCAGATGGCGCACTTTACTCATAGAATGTGCTGCAAAAGGCTATGACAAATGTAGCTCAGGTACAAAGACAGAACATTCAAACCGTGCTCTGTAGCAGAGTCTGTAGGATTTGTTTTTGCCCTCAGGCACTGCATGCCTGCCATGTGCTGGACAATGATACTTTAATGAACTTGGCAGATGCACATATACCATGGAGCCATTTATTGCTTTTGCAATTCCCAGAAATATATTATTTTAACTTTATCTGGGAATACCACCAATAAAAATCCTTTTATTTTCATAGAGTGAAATGTTATTGTGTATTCGTAGCACTAAAGCTCTGCAAATTTTGTGACATGAAACTATAACTCAATCTTTGGAAATGTTCTTTCATCTGTATGTCAGACCTGACAACTCTGAGTCACTTTGACATTTTGCTGGGGTGAGTCATATCTTTTGTCCAAGACACATAGGCTTTTACAGCAACATTAAGGCAGCCTTTTAAAAAAGAGATGTGTCCCTGCATCATAACTCGTCCTTCCTGTGACATCTTTGGTAACAGTAGCGTAAATTAGAGGAGGGAGAGTAATGGACACAAACTAGTGTATATGGAGGAAATAAAATCACAAAACATGCAGAGATAAAAATGAAATCCGAAAAGTAACACCAATACTAATTTAGGGATATAAAAAAGGCACAGGTGTTGAAAGTAACAATCAACATGACATGATGTCTTTGCTTTTTCCTTTCATGATCAGTCACGGTGTGCAGTGGCCCATTGTGCTGAGTCACTTGCTCTGCTGTGTCAGTTTCTTTGGGTTTTATCAATTTCCTGTTATTGTTCCTGTGATCCTTCAAGGATGCTAGCTCATTATTACTACACACATGGACTTGCTCTCTGACCTTTACACCAGTCACTTGATTTATGCAAAACTGTTTTGTATTGAGTTACCTGCATAGATTGCCTAAACATTTATCAATGAACAAGTCTTGCACCGTGTCCACTGCTGCACAGGCTAAGAAAATGGATTGCATGGGTTGCAAAATGTTCCAGCGCCTGTCAGAGTTTAAATGTATATTTATTCCAGAGTTGTTAAGAAGAAATTGTACTCTTCCTAATTTTAAAAGACATAATAGCTTTATCTATTTGAAAAGGCATCATCATACTCTGTTCTTTTTACACCCTCTGCAGGAGTCAGAGGTGTAACATCAGCTTTTTCATTAGTTTGTGGTATTTATCAGTTTGCATTTTTAACAAATTCTGAATGGGGATAAGATTTGTCTTGGAATATTCTTTGTTTACTACAGTTACTTTAACAACCTCTGTTATGGCAGATGTCCCTGCAGGTAGAAGGGTTGTATCTAGAGGGTATGTTTCTCCTGAAAGGACAATGCAATCAGTCAGTCAGATGACAAGGTGTTCATCTTTCTTCCCAATAACAGTCTTCTTGTGCTGTTTCCAATAAGTCCTTTCCCTGTAGGCAGTGAAGGGGCAATCTTATAATGTGGGTACTTCTGACCTATTCCTTTGCACTTTAGTTAGCTGAAATTGTTTCAACTGCAATCTTGCTTAGTTTTTTTTTTAAATATTTTACTGTGAAAAGCAGAACCAAAAGCTTACAGAATTGTCATGGAAATTTACTAGCTCGGATTCAGAATATTGTGATTCATCCTTTACCATAAAAGAGAAGGTGATTAGTGTGGAAATATTTAATTACCCATGGAAAGAAAAAAAAGTTACTTGCTCCGAACTAGTGATTGAGAGGAAGTAGTAAATAATGACAAGCAAGAATCTCTGCAAAAGAGTGATTTGGACTTCTTAATGTATCTAAATGTAAATATGTGCATCTAGAAACAAAACATATAAGCAGTACTCATGCAATTTTGGTTTCTATTGTGGCAAATGATCATCTGAACATAAGTTCCCAGTGTGATGAGGTGTCCAGAAGAGATAATGTGATCTTTGGATGCATAAACAGAGGAATCTTGTATAGGAATAGAAAGATTACTTTACCCCTGCATTTGGCACTGCTACGAGTACTGTTGAGATACTCTGTCTGGTTCTGGTGTCCACAGTTCAGAAAGGATGTTAACAAATTGGAGACAGTTCAGAGAAGAGCCTCAAGAATGATTAAAATGTTGGAAAATATTCCTGATAGTGAATGTTCCTCAAGCAGTTCCATCTATTTAGCTACACAAGTCCAGACTAAAAACAAAGCATAAATGTTTGGCTTTGAAGGTAATTAACCATTGGAACAAGTGAACAACTTACCATGGAGTCATCCGTCTGCCATTCAGACCTGGAATCTTGGGAAGTTTTCTGTTTACTAGGAGCTAGAATCAAGGATGTGACAGAGAGACTTCCAAAAATCAGCAAACTTGCAGATTGTTACCCCATCCTACTTCTCCATGTGGGAACTAATGACACAGCAAGGAACAACCTTGAGCAGATCATTGCAGATTAGGTAACTGTGGGAAGGAAGATCAAGGAATATGGAGCACAAATGGTGTTCTTGTCCATACTCCTTATTAAAGGACAGAGTCCACGTGGAGATCATCGAATCATGGAAGTAAATGAATGATTGTGCAGGTGGTGTCAGAGAGAGGGATTTTTTCGACCGTGGGATTCTGTTCCAAGAACAAGGGTTGCTGGAAAGTGATGGGATCCACCTAACAAAGAAAGGAAAGAGCATCTTTGCAGGTAGGCTTGCAAAGCTAGTGAGGAGGGGTCTAAAATGGGTTAATAGGGGGATGGTGACACAAGTCCTGAGGTAAGTAGGGAAGGAAGAAGGAACAACACAGGAGGACCCCCCCATTTGAAAGGAGAAAGTAGGCCAATTAGCTAATTATCTAACATGTTTGTACACAAATGCAAGAAGCCTGGGAAACAAACAGGAAGAATTAGAGGCCCTGGCACAGTCAAAGAAGTATGAGGTGACTGGAAAAAGGAGCCTTGGTGGGATGACTCACATAACTGGAGCACTGTCATGGAAGGATATAAACCGTTGAGGAAGAACACGCAGGGGAGAAAAGGAGGAGTAATTGAGATATATGTGAAAGCAATATGATTGCTCAGAGCTCCAGTATATGGAGGGAAAAAAGCCAGTTGAGTGTCATTGGGTTAAACTTAGAAGAGGAAGCAATGGAGGTGATGTTGTGGTTGGTGTCTGCTATAGGTCACCAGACACGGTAGATGACGTAGGTGAGGATTCCTTCAGACCACTAAGAGACGCTTCCAAATCACAGGCTCTGGTTCTCATGGGAGACACTAATCACCCAGACATTTGTTGGGAGACCAATACAGCAGCACACAGACAATCCAGGAAGTTTTTGAAGAAAGTTGTGGATAACTTCCTGTTACAAGTGCTGAAGGAAACAACTGGGGCCATGCACAACTTGACCTGCTGCTCACAAACAGGGAAGAGCTAGTAGAAGAAATAGAAGTGGGTGGAAACTTGGGCTGCAGTGATCATGAGATGGTAGATTCCAGGATTCTCACAAAAGGAAGAAAGGTAAGCAGTAAATACAAACCCTTGAATTCAGGAAAGCAGACTTCAACTCCCTGAGAGAACTGATGGGCAGGGTCCCCTGGGAAGCTAAAATGAAGCTAAGAGGAGTGCAGAAGAACTGGCAATATTTTAAAAGAATGTTATTGAAGGCACAGGAACAAACCACCCTGATATTCAGTAAGAAAAGAAAATATGGCAGGCATCCAGCTTGGCTTACAAGGGAAATCCTTGGTGAGCTCAAACTCAAAAAGTATGAGCATAAGAAGTGGAAACCTGGACAGATGAGTAAGGAGGAGTATAAATTGTGACAACATCAGTCCAATTCCTCAGCCTCTGTCCTCTGACCAGTCCCTTAAGGGGCTGGGGCAAGGGGTGGTCCAATAAATCCTCGGGCATGGACGGGCTGACCGTGGAGTTTTACCGCGTGTTTTGGGACGTCCTCGGCCCAGACCTGCTCACTGTCTGGGCTGAGGCCTTGCAAAGCGGGGTCCTCCCCCTGTCATGCAGGCGGGCTGTCCTCACCCTGCTGCCCAAGAAGGGGGACCCCCGTGACCTCAGGAACTGGCGTCCCATCTCGCTGCTCAGCACGGACTATAAGATTATTGCTAAAGCCATCTCCCGTTGCTTGGGGTCCGTGCTGCAGGACATGGTCCACCCTGACCAGACCTACACCATCCCGGGCTGTACCATCCTCCACAATTTGTCCTTGGTCTGGGATCTCTTAGAGCTTGGGTGTAGGGATGGCCTGTCATTCACCCTCCTGTCCTTGGACCAGGAGAAGGCGTTCGACAGGGTGGACCACGGGTATCTCCTGGGCACCCTGTGGGCCTTCGGCTTCGGGCCCCGCTTTGTTGGGCTTCTCCGGGTGCTGTACGCTGCGTTGGAGTGCATGGTCAAGCTCAACTGGACCCTGACCGCTCCGGTCAGCTTCAGACGGGGAGTACGACAAGGCTGCCAAAATGACCATCTACAACACCAGGCAGAAGAGGCTGTCAGAGAGGGTGACTTGCAACTGTGGGGACTAATTCTGTTCCTCCCTCCGTTCACGAATCCGAGCAGAGTTCCTCTGGGCGGCGTCCACCAACTCCCTGGACACCTTCGAGAAGCGGTGGGCGCTCTCCGGGGTCCTCTGCTCGGTATCCCCTTCCGGCTCCCTTATTTTAAACCTTTGACCCTCACTCCCGCCCCTGTTTTTTCCCCCGCATTCATTTGGGACCAGGTGTTTTTTAGTAAGTCCCCCCTTGCTGTGAGGGGCCTTTTAGTCGTGGGCAGGCTATGCCTGCCCACTCCCTGGTACTCCAATAAGAGGCCCTTCTGCTTGTTTAGGCTTCCTTCACCCTGGCCTTGCCACAAAATATATGGCTGGAGAATGCTGGGGGGTAATCGGGAAAGCAAAAGCACAATGGAAATTGCAGCTAGCAAGGAATGTGAAGAATAACAAGACAGGTTTCTACAGGCATGTTAACAATAAGAGGGTTATCAGAGAGGGTGTGGGGCAGTTACTGGATGAGGGAGGTAACCTGGTGATACATGATGGGGGAAAGACTGAAGTACTCGGTGCTTATTTTGCCTCAGTGTTCACGGACAAAGTCCAGCTCTCAGACTATGGCACTGGGCAATGCAGTATGAGGAGGAGGTGGGCAGACCTCAGTGGGGAAAGAAGAAGTTAAGAGCTATTTTAGAAAAGCTAGATGCACACAAATTCATGGGTCCAGATTTAATGCATCCAAGGGTACTGAGGGAATTGGCAGATGTCATTGCAGAGCCTTCAGCTACTATATCTGAAAACTCATGGAGATTGGGAGAGGTCCCAGATGTTTGGAAAAAGGCAAATGTAGTGCCCATCTTTAAAAAAAGGAAAGAAGGGAAATCCAGGGAACTATACATCAGTCATCCTTAAGAACATAAAAACAACCATATTGGGTCAGGCAATAGGTCCATCAAGCCCAGAATCCTGTCTTCCAACAGTGGCCAATGCCAGGTGCCCCAGAGGGAATAAACAGAACAGGTAATCATCAGGTGATCAATTCTCTGTCACCCATTTCCAGCTGCTTGCAACAGAGGCTAGGGACATCGTCCATGCCCATCCTGGCTAATACCCATTGATGGACCTATCCCCCATGAATTTATCTAGTTCTTTTTTAAACTCTGCTACAGCCTTGGTCTTCACAATATTCTCTGGTCAGGAGTTCTACAGCCTTATCTTGGTCTGTCATAATTATGAGGTTAGCCAGCAGCCTGGGAGTAGAAGCGTTAACCTCCTTAGCCAGGTGGGGTTGGCCTATAGGAATGTAGGTAAAAATTAAATTTTGGCTCCTCCCTCTTCTGTTCTCTGTCTTTTTTTATTTCTTTCCAGACATGAGGGAGAGAAACACAAAATATCTCCCTCCAAGAATAGGCCCTCCAGTCTTCTGTAAGTTGGGTAATGTTTAAATAGATCCGTTAGGCTTTATTGTTTTATGGTTTGGGAAGTGGAATCTAATGTCTGTGCACTTATTTTTAAAAATGTTCTTTTACTGTCCTTGTAACTAAGTTCTAGGCCCATGGTGGAGACTCCCCATGTGTTTTACTTTGTAACTCTTCCATCTAGTCATAAGGCTTGCAACACAAATATTGTTGTAATAATAAAAGTTCTTTCTTTTTCTTTTTATTAACTTGGTATTGGTTAATGTTTGTGTCCTGGTTTTTACTTTTGGGGCTGAGATTTCCCAAGTGGTCTCTCCCTGGTTTCCTTATTACTTGGGTGGTGGCAGTGAATTTTATCCCCAAAATCTAAGGTTTTTAGGATTTTGGGGGGAAAGTTTATACCAAAACCTGGTAAATAAGGTTTTGGAGGTACTTTTGCTGGCCCCCACTTCTGCATTTATCTTGCTAGAGTGGGGAAGGAGCCATGACACAGAAAATCATAGAGGAGATCCTCAAGGAATCCATTTTGAAGCACTTGGAAGAAGGGAAAGTGACCAAGAGTATTCAACATGGGTTCACCAAGGACAAGTCATGCCTGACTAATCTGATTAGCTTCTATGATGAGGTAACTAGCTCTGTGGACATGGGGAAATCAAAGGGTGTTACATACCTTGACTTTAGCAATGCTTAGATTCACCAAGGAGAAGTGCAGAGTACTGCACTTGGGATGGAAGAATCCCAAGCATTATTACAGGGGATCAACTGGGATCAACTGGCTAAGTAACAATGCAGCAGAAAAGGACCTGTGGATTACAGTAGATGAGAGCTGGATATGAATCAACAGTGTGCCCGTGTAGCCACAAAGGCTAATGGCATATTGTGGTTGATTAGGAAGATCATTTCCAGCAGATCTAGAGGAGTTATTATTTCCCTCTATTTGAACTGGTGAGGCCTCATCTAGATTATTGTATCCAGTTCTGGGCCCCTTGGCATAGAAAGGATGTGGATGCATTGAAGTGGGTTCAGCGGAGAGCAACAAAAAGATTAGGGTACTGGGGCACATGACCTATGAGGAGAATCTGAGGGACTTGGGCTTATTTAGTTAGCAGAAGGGAAGAGTGAGAGACAATTTGATAGCAGTCTTCAACTTCTTTTTAGGAAGTATTGGAGACGTACATCTCCTACAGCTGGGAGAGACCTCAGGAGGTCATCTAGTCCAGTCCCCTGCCCTTTTGGCAGGACCAAACACCATCCCTGACATCCATTTGCCCCAATCTCTCAATGGCCTCCTCAAGGATTGATCTCAGAACTGTAGATTTAGCAAGCCAATGCTCAAACCACTGAGCTATGCCTTCTTCCTGAAGGGAATGGAAAGGGGCTGTTCTCAGTATTGACAGATGGCAGAACAAGGAGAAATGGTCTGAAGTTACAGAGGAGGAAATGTTGGTTGGATATTAGGAAAAACTATTGCACCAGGAGGGTGGTGAAGCACTGGAATGTGTTACCTAGAGAGGCGGTGGCATCTCCATCACTAAAGGTTTTTAAGTCCCCGTTTGACAAAGTCCTGGCAGGATGATTTAGTTAGAGTTGACGCTGCTTCATACAGGGGGCTGGACTAGATGACCTCCTAAGGTCACTTCCAGCCCTATGATTCTATATCACTTCTCCAGTGGCTGAGGAATATTGAATTTTGAATCCTGTCCTCCTCGGGCAGGTATGGTGGAGGGAGAGGGGTGTGTCTGTGACACCACAGATCTCTAGATTTCTGAATACTCAGGACATTGTTAGTTTTTAGTTTGCAGCAGCATCTGGAGGCCCCAGACCCATTGTGTTACATGTTGCATGAAAATATGACAAAGAGTTGGTCCTTGTCCCAAACAGCATACAAGATGAGACACAATGGATGGACACAACCAATGTGCAGTCTCTTCAAAGGTAAAAATGGAGAGGTGTTCATCTGCCAGCTAAATTACAGCCACATGCACCTTAAATGCTTCATTGCCCAACAAGAGTAAAAGTTGATAATTGATGAAAAATGAGGATACCTGTAATAAATATTTGAAATGGGAAAAGAACCTTCCTTCTCCCCTTTCCCCACCTGTGTTTCCCCTATGAATCCTTGGGGACTTGCATCAGCAGCTTGTTTTGAATCTGGTATTTTCAGGTGTAACTCTGAGGCACAACCCTTCAAATTATGTTCCCCCACTGTTAGCAGTGCAGGTAGTCTGTCTGTGGGCTGTTTATGTACTGTTTAATTCCTTCACCACTTTGGGCTTGCCCACCCACCACCACTTCTGCATTTCTACACAAGTCCCAATATTCTAGTAGTATATTCTCAGATATCACATTTCTAAGGGCTATGTGTCCATACAGACCCTCTACAGATTCCTTTATATTTCCTCAGTCCATTTGCTCATAGTCAGGAATATATGAAATGTCTTGAGATCTGCCTAGAGGAAAGATATTATAGTATATATGCAGAAGATCATTATAATTGTTTTTGCCTTCCCTGGAAGGTCCATATCACTGCAGACTTTCTCCAGGTCAAGAACTACTGACTCAATCGTACACATTATTGCCTCAAGAAGATTGCTGAGTCAGCAATGCTTCTAGCCTTTGCTTGATCAGAAAACAAAAGATCAAAGTCAGGAACAAACCATGTCTTTTATTTGGAGGTGGCTGGTTACTTTGGATATTTTGTTGTATATAATTCAGTGTAATTTCTTTAGCAGATTTATTCATAGATTTTCCAGAAGGGACCATTATGCCACTGAGTCTGAGCTGCTACATAACATTAAATTTCATCCAGTTACCTCAGTTAAGCCAATCACTTACATTAGCAAAGCATCTCTTCCAGGAAGGCATGCATTTTTAATTTGAAGAGATGGAGAATCTGCAATTTACTCAGTATTTAAAGTGGTTATGCTGCTTGAATGAAAATCATAAGTATCTGTGCCAGTCCCCTGATCTTTACCTGTTTTAAAATCTCAGCTACAAGAAGTGTCTAAGTAGTCTTTAATGCTATCACACAAATAATTCACTTCTCATTAGTCCAGTCTGTTCCATCTCTTGGACAAATCTCTTGAATTAATGTCGGTCCCACACATTTCATGCATCATTATTAATCTTAAGATTTTAAAGCAGCAATGACAGGCAGATGTGTCAATCGCTTCAAAAAGGAAAGAGTCAATCAAAGAAAGAGTAGACAATTAAAACTCAAAGCATCACCTATACAAAACAAGCATGTCTCCCTTAGTTCAGAGCTGCATTACTACCTTACTTCCTGAGGACTGACTGCATTGTCCCTTTGCTTTTAGGCCTGATTAAGGGATAGCATGTAGTTCTGTCAACCCAAGATGGTTCCCAGGGAAGGAATTGGGCCACAGTTCCAGGAAATGGTACCAAATAGCAGATTACCATATCCACTGAAGTGCTCAGCTGTGCTGGTCAACACATTCTGAGGTTAAGGCTCAGGGACTGCCTGTCTTCATCACAGCCTGCTCATTTTTGTGTGTGAGAAATCCCTGCTGCACAGTCCTTGCTTCCACCCTCTCCACTCTGTTTGTGCAGCAAAGGTGTGGAGAAGCCATGCCATGGGTTTGGGAGAGGGGCACTTAATTTCCCTTTCATCCCTTGCGGCTGGTGCAGGCTGGGCCACTATCTGGCCCTGAATAACCCGGAACAAAACAGACTGATTCGTAGAAAAAGACTCAGAAAAATCCATTCAACTCAAGGTGCTCCTTTAAATATAAAATCAGATCAAGATACAGCTACTGTGTTGTTCAAGGCTTTCATCCAATTTTGTTACAGTCAAGATGCTGAAAGCAGTGTAAATTGCTGTAGTTAAGCCTACTGTTAGCTACATCATTATGCAGTGATAGGAGATTATTTCAGAGCAGTGGAAAGTTGTCGTCTTGATAATGTCACTACTGCTGAGCCATGAGGTACGGTTAAATTGAAGTTTCTGAGGAAAAGATCACATAGATGGCAGTCCAGTGTGTAAGGTCAGTATAATCCTCCACCTTTGGATGCCCATGAGCTACACTTAATTCCAAAACAGAACTTTAAATGCTTTTCACCAGAAAAAATAATCAGTTTTTAATTTTTTAATATAAATGTTAACATTTTCAACAAAACAGGACATGTTTTGTCAAATTTATCATTTTGCTGAAAACTGTTTTCTGTAGAAAATATATTTTGGTGGAAAATTTTCATGAAAGTCTAGTTCTCATTGATTGGCATACTGGAATTCCCTCCTCCTGGAAACATGTCAGAACTCAGATCCATTTAGAATGAGATGTGTAAATTGTGTAATTTTTTCCCCCCGCATCTTCTATAAATGGCAGACTACAGAACTTCCCAGCAGTCAGGCTGCAGGCAAGGTCCCCCTCTCTAAAGGGAACTTTGAAGCAGTGAGTATCCTAGGACCCCCTCCCTTGCAGTAGAAGAGGCCCATATCCCAGAGGGAGTCACTGACAAATTTATATTTTCCTTCATTTGTTTTCCTCTGTTTATTGCCTGCAGGCTGTTTTGGGGTCATGCCTGGGACTCCAAAAAGGGATGAGAATTCAGAGGCCTCAGCTGGAGAGTTGAGGACCAACCTGCTAGAAAGATGCTCTGCAATACCTGCTAGGATAGCTGATAATTGGACTTTCACGTACATACTTCCTATGTAGCTCCTAGGGACTGTTGTCTACCATTGACAGATTTTTAACAATCCCAAGCCCACTTGCACCCAGCCTATTGTGCAGACAGCTTTGACCACAACTCCCCGGGAATCTTTCCAGAGCCCATGTTGCATGTGGCTTGCACTCCCATACAGAGTCTTCCTTGGTCCAGGACATTTCCCCTCATCTGGCCAGGTGGAAGGCTGTACAGTGAGAAAGGGCTGATGGGGTTGTAGTCCCCTCCTTTGAAGTATAAGTATCTCTATTTTTCAGAGCAAGCTTAAAAAAACATATCATCTCTGGTGCAAGATTCTCTGTGGCAGGAGTGGAGATACAATGAAAGAGCGTGAGGATTTTAGAAGTAAAATCCCAACAGACCACATAGTTCAAATGTGGGTTGGGCATGAGGGATCTATAAACTAACAGGGGTGCTGAATACAAATGCCCTTTTTAAAGGAAGTTTTTTATTAAAAGAATAACCTGGGAATATCTCTCCTGGGCCATGTCTACACGTGCACACTACTTCGAAGTAGCGGCGCCAACTTCGAAATAGCGCCCGTCACGGCTACACGTGTTGGGCACTATTTCAAAGTTGAAATCGACGTTAGGTGGCGAGATGTCGAAGTCGCTAACCCCACAAGGGGATGGGAATAGCACCCTACTTCGAAGATGAACGTCGAAGTAGGGCACGTGTAGATGATCTGCGTCCCGCACCATCGAAATAGTGGGGTCCGCCATGGCGGCCATCAGCTGAGAGGTTGAGAGACGCTCTCTCTCCAGCCCCTGCGGGGCTCTATGGTCATCGTGTGCAGCAGCCCTTAGTCCAGGGCTTCTGGCTGCTGCTGCTGCAGCTGGGGATCCATGCTACATGCACAGGGTCTGCAACCAGTTGTCGGCTCTGTGGATCTTGTGTTGTTTAGTGCAACTGTGTCTGGGAGGGGCCCTTTAAGGGAGTGGCTTGCTGTTGAGTCCGCCCTGTGACCATGTCTGCAGCTGTTCCTGGCACCCTTATTTCGATGTGTGCTACTTTGGCGTGTAGACGTTCCCTCACAGAGCCTATTTCGATGTGGTGCTGCCCAATGTCGAAGTTGAACGTCGACATTGCCAGCCGTGGAGGATGTATAGACGTTATTCATCGAAATAATGTATTTCGATGTAGCGTGCACGTGTAGACGTAGCCCTGGAGATATATATAGAGAAAGGGAATTTTCTATCACACTTGATCCCCACAGCTGCCATATGGCCAGAAACAGAAGCAGCATGACGTAGCATCACCAACTGCAACCAGGACTGTCCCAGCCCTGAGCTCCATCCCACACTGCCCCCTATACCACCAAGCCCCCTTCCCTGAGCCTCCATGCTCCCACATGCCAACCCCATGTCCCCCAGACTCTCCATACTCTCAGTCCCCTGCCCTGACACCTGCTCCCATCATCAGACAATCATTTACCTACTCATCTACAAGTCCTGCCTGACCAATCTGATTAGCTTCTATGATGAGGTAACAGGCTCTGTGGATGTGCTATACCTTGACTTCAGCAAAGCTTTTGATACGGTCTTCCACAGCATTCTTGTCCATAAGTTAAGGCAATATGGATTGGATCCTTGGACTATAAGATGGATAGAAAGCTGGCCTGATGCTTAGGCCCAACGGTTAGTGGTCAATGGTTGGGTTCAATATCTGGATGGTGGTTGGTTTCAAGAGGAGTGCTGCAAGGCGTGGTTCTGGGGCTGGAGTTGTTAAACATCTTTATTAATGACCTGGATGAGGGATTGGACTGCACCCTCAGCAAGTTTGCAGATGATACAAAACTATGGGGAGAGGTAGATACGTTGGAGGGTAGAGAGAGAATCCAGAGTGACCTGGATAAATTGGAGGACTGGGCCAAAAGGAATCCGATGTGGTTCAACAAGGAGAAGTGTGGAGTCCTGCACCTGGGGCAGAAGAATTCCAAGCATTGCTATAACCTGGAGATCGACTGGCTCAGCAGCAGTATGACAGAAAGGGACCTAGGGGTTATGGTGGATGAAAGGCTGGATATGAGTAAACCGGGTGCCTTTGTAGCCAAGAAGGCTAACAGACTACGGTGCATTAGGAGGAGCATTTTGAGCAGATCTAGAGAAGTAGTTGTTCCCCTCTATTCGGCACTGATGAGGCCACATCTGGAATATTGTATCCAGCTTTGCCCCCTCCCCCCAGTATAAAAAGGATGTGGATGTGCTGTAGCAGGTTCATCAGGGGGCAACAAAAATGATTGAGGGGCTGGACCACAAGACCTATGAGGATAGGCTGAGGGATTTGGGCTTGTTTAGTTTACAGAAGAGAAGACACAACTTCCTGAAGGGGAGCTCTAAAGAGGAAGGTGAGAAACTGTTTTCCATGGTGTCAGATAGCAGAAGAAGGAGTAATGGTCTGAAGTTGAAGAGGGAGAGGTGTAGGTTAGATATTAAGAAAAAATACTTCACCAGGAAGGTGGTGAAGCACTGGAATGCATTGCAAAGAGAGGTGGTGGATTCTCCATCCCTGGAGGTTTTAAGTTTCGGCTTGACAAGGTCCTGGCTGGGATGACTTAGCGGGGATTGATCCTGCTGGAAGCAGGGAGCTGGACTAGATGACCTCCTGAGGTCCCTTCCAGCCCCATGACTCTATGATTCTGTGTGATATATGCCATCATGTACCACCAATGCTTCTCTGCCAGGTATATTGGATAAACTGGACTGTTTGCATGCAAAAGAATAAATGGACACAAATCAGACATCAAAAATGGTAACATACAAAAACCTCGCTGGTCACACAGTTACAGACTTGGAAGTTGCCATTCTTGAGAACAAGGAAAAATCAAAACCAGACTACAGTATGAAACTGGTGGGCTGGATTTGATAATGGGTCCGAATAGGGACTGGGAATGGCGAGCTTATTGCAAAATTCTTACCTTTTTATCAACCTTTGGAAGTGGGCCACTTCCACTCTGATTGTAATAGCCTCATTAACACTGAAGTAACACTCCCATCTCTGTACTATCATTGATAGTATATGTGCAAGCCACACAAAACAACTTCATCTTAGAAGGAGAATTTTCAAACTCAAAAATTTGGAAACCGACTGACAAGCGGTTATTGCAATTGACCATGCAAATCCAATATTGGATGGATAACCCATGAGAGAAACTGCAGACTCAAACACTGCCCATAGACCCTCAAGACTACTGCCAACTACCATCTCTTGAGATGAAAAGGGGCCATAGAACAGTTTCATCTCTGTACATATGTATAAATCCCTGCCAATGGACGCTTTCACTTCATACATCTGGTGAAGAGAACTGCAGCCCATGAAAGCTTATGCCCCAATAAACTTGTTAGCCTTTAAGGTGCCACATAACTCCTTATTTTTGTATTAAAACCAGAATATCAGATGCATTGCTTTAGTTACATTTACTTTATACTCACTAGAAGCAAAAATGCTCTCCTTCAATTTACACTTCTTGTAGGTTGGCTGTGATGGGACAATTCCCCTAAAAAATAAGTTACTGTCACCCCAAATGCATGGGGTAAAATAGTAATGTAAACAGATTAGCAGACACAAGCCCATTCATTTCGGTTAATGAAGATGAAGAATAGATAGTAATTATTTTTACTTATGCCCTGTTAGATATGTACCAGCTTAACCAAATTAACCTGAAGCTGTTAAATTTGTTTCCTGTATTGTGGCTCTTTAATACTCCTATCTTATGCATACAACTATACTCAGGTGTCATTAGATTAAAGGGCATATACAGGTGTGAATTTACTTAACGAAGAATTCACAAAGTGAAAAAGCAGTCATCTAGCATTTTAATGACAAATAAAATAATTTATTAGGTAATGAATTTCTGTGGGGCAGATCCACTTCTTCAGATCTGGAAATCTCTGCCAACAACTGGACTCATAGTTTGATTGAACTGTAATACATTTACATGGTTGGACCCTTTAGTAACTCTCATTTCTTTCCTTACCTAATAATTTTTAATTTTAGCTGCTAAAGAAATTGGCTATGAGTTGTGTCTTTGGGAAGATTTAGAGTATATTTTGACCTAGGTAAGTGACTAGTTCTTTGAGACTGCAGAACCTAATGTGTGCTGAATTTTGGTTTGAGTAAGTTTTTATCATAAAGTCCATTTTGCCTGGGTGGTAATATGTGGCTGTAATACCGAGGGGACTTGTTTTTATTCCATGGCAAAAATAGGGTACATCTACACTATCCAGTAGGTCAGCCTGATCAGGATCGATATTTTGGGGTTTGATTTTGCACTAGTGTTGATGTGAGAAATCAGACTATAAGGATTGATAGTTAACCCGTTTACTCCTCAATCCTGTGAAGAATAAGGGAGTTTCTTCCATCGACCTCTCTCAGGCTGTTTCTACACAGGCCACTTCCTTCGGAAGTGGCATTATAATACATGGAGCGAAAGATGCTAATGAGGCGTGGATGCAAATTCCCCACACCTCATTAGCATAACGTTATGTGATTTGGAGTCCGGAAGTCCATTCTTCTGGACTCCAAAACGCCATGTAGAAGGGCAGCCCCTGGGGGGGCTTCTGGAAGGAAGTGCTTCTGGAGTCCCCTTCTTCCCAAAAATTTTCGGGAACAAGGGGTGTCCGGAAGAAGCACGTCCTTCTGGAAGCCCCCTGGGGCCGCGCTTCTACCCAGCATTTTGAAGTCCGGAAGAATGGTCTTCTGGACTCCAAATGACATGACGTTATGCTAATGAGGTGTGGGGAATTTGCATCCATGCCTCATTAGCATCTTTCGCTCCGTGTATTAGCATGTCACTTCTGAAGGAAGTGGCCTGGGTAGAAACGGCCTCAGTGAGGAGGCTCGGTAAGTCAATTGTACATAAGTCAAGTCCAGCTACATAACTGCTATAACTGGGATTGAGTATCTGTGATGAACTTTAATGTCTAGTGTAGACCTGGCCTTAGTATAGCTGTCTAGGAGTACATCTTTATGCGTGGTTTGATGAAATCTAATAATAGAATACACCACCAGTTTGGGGGCATCTACCATATTTTATGACAATCTGTTCTCTGCTGTGAGTCACTTCAGACACCATTATAATGGGTATTGAACTAAGTTCTTTTGATAGCCAGCTCACTTTCAGTGCCTGGTGAGTACTGAACAAAGTCATATTCACCTACACATCTACTAATGTGATATATGCTATCATGTGCCAGCAGTGATGAAACTTCTTTGAGGGTAGTGGCTATGACAGGTGCTATTCATTCATGATACATGTACGAAACAGTTATGCTTCTTTTGGGAGTAAGATAGAAGGGACTCCCCCACACATAGGCCACATTCAAGGCCAGTTAGAAATAGAGCTATGAGGGCAGAGGGTTTTCACTGCATATTGTTCAGTGTATGTGTAGGTCTGTGGGGCTCTTTCTTGGCAGGGGTGGAGAGGTGCCCTAGGTCCCATCCCAACTCTTCCCATTCCCACTCCATCCTTTTCACACAAACCTGCCTCTACTCTGCCCCACCCTACCTCTTTCTATTGCTGCACTGACCCCTACTTACCCCATTCAACACTTCCCCTAAGTCCCATCCCCCAAGCAATAAACCCAAGAGATAACTGGGGGAACTGGCACTGGCAGCAGGGGTCAGGCTCTGCCCCCACACTTACTAGAGGTGGTAGGTAGTGGAGCAACCCAGCCCCAGCCCATTCTGCTCCTGCAACACAGAGATGCATCGGTTCACTTCCCACTGCCACTGGTGAATATGGTGGCAGTTCCAATCTCTCATCTGAAGCCCCTCTACTCAGCAAGGCAGCTGGGAGTTGGGGGAATGGAATGGGCTGGTGCTGGGTTGTTCTGCTTCTTGCTGTTGCCAGTGAGTGCAGGGGAAAGCCTGACCTCTGCTACTGGTGCCAGGAGCCCCGCAAGTCCCCCAGGCTGCACTGGGCCCTACAGTATCCTCCAAAGTGTGGGGCTGGAACCATCCTATGGATGTGATGGCTTTGTATGTCAGAGAGCAGAAGGAGGCAGAGAGAAGTAGCTAAAGCAAAACACAATTTAAAAAAAGCACACAAAAAGAGAACTAGAAAGTGGTCCTCAGAGAAAGCATGAACACAGCATTTTAGTTGGAGTGCTGGCTGGAAAGATGTTGAGAACTGTGAGCAAAAGAAGCAGCCTCCTGTTGATACCTACAGTGTTCTGAAAAATTAGGATTTTGTACATCCAGGAGGCTTGTGTCAAAGACATAGCTGACTCTCTCATCAGTTTATTTCTCTTCCTAAGGGAAACACCTCTCAAGACTCTGATTAGTGGTTAACTACTTAGGTGACTATGGGATAGCAATATCATGAAGCAAAAAGAACTTTTCTGAGTGACAATACTGGCTCTGATGCCTGCCATGGTCTCACGTTAGGCTGCCTTTTCTGAGGCTCTTTCCCAGCTCCTATGTATCAGATTCTTGCCTTTACTTCTCTTTGGCATCAGATCCCACAATCCAACTATTCTCTGGCTGGGTCTTCAGGTGACTTAACAGGTCCAGCTGGGCTTGGACCCTACCAGAACTCTCCTTGAAGAGCCTGTGGTCAGTAACATTGTTCAGTGACACAGAAACAGTTTTCTCAAATGAAGTATGATTTATTTTGCCCAAACAATATTAGAAAAAAGCACATTTAAAAATTACAGGCACCTATGTGCAAACTTTCTTACATGTGTTTGGCATTGCACTTAAAACCCATGCATAGTTGTGACTGTAGCTCAATGCCCCCTCTTCCCTATAGGCAGCAACAATTTACAGTTCACTTGCAGCAAATCCTCAAGACCAGTGTATTTGTGTGTGTCAGCCTTACTGCATACTCAGTGTCTCCATCAGCTTGCAGCAGGCCTAAGTACTCCTCTTCCTTTGCTGCTAGAAGCCCTTTTAAACCCTTCAGAGTCTTTTCCTCTCAGCTCTAGCCTGGGGAAGAGAAAATATCTTAATATTGATGGTGTCAGCCCAGTATTTTCCTCCCACAGTTGATGGCTCAGATATCTTTGCCTTATTCCTTTGAACCGGGTACTGGAGCGGCTGTCTTATCTGTGCCATTTTCTTACACTTCCTAGGTTAGCTAATAACCTCCTTTTTACAGCCTCTTTTATCTGAATGTATGATTCAGGCAGATAGAAAATACTGAAAATGGAAACAGGGTCAGACATAAAATTAATGAGACATAATGCACATTTTCCCCAATTTGTTACAAGGTCTTCAGTACTTTGTGTGTGCTCTATATAAAGACACTGAAGATTAAAGCTATGAGAAGACACTCAGTTAGGTGTTCACCTCTTGTTAATCTGAGATGTATTTTTTGACCTGTGAAAGTAGTTAGATGGTGGATGTTTTCAGTGGAGGAGGGAGCAAAAAGCTGACACACCTGGGAGGAACCAAGTGTCTTTGACTGCACACATTGCTATGCACTAGGATCGCTCCTCTTCCTGGACTCTGGGGATCATATTCTGCAGGACAAACTCTTCTTGGTGTAACAACATGCAAGAACTAACAGCAGTTGGGGTCTTTATAGTTATACTCTTGTTATGCCGCCCTCATGGTATTCATTGTCCACTCTTATGCCGAGAGGTTTTATTTAAAGACAGATTATCTAGAAATAAAAACCACCTGAAATCCCAATTTCCTTCTCCTTTATTGGAGAGACTTAACAACAAAGAAACTGAGGTGAATATTTTGTCATATTCCTTTTTTTCAAAAATATTTGAAAGGATTTGTTTCCATTCCAGCACAGAACAAAAAAACAGTCAAAACCTCCAAAATTGCCACAAACCAGCATTATACTCCAGCTTCCTTTAACTATCATTTTGGTGTATAGGTACTGTACCCAGGGAGTGTTTACCCATGGATTAAAACTGTGTATCTTCTTCTAAATATGATGTTGTTGTTTAAGTGACATGTTAGCTGGTTAACATTTTAAGTTTACAGATAACATAACTACAGCCTAATGACAAATACAGGGTCATAAATTAAAATGTATGACAGAGGTAGCCATGTTAGTTTGTATCATTAAGAACAGCAAGAAGTCCTGTGGCACGTTACAGATGAACAGATATTTTGGAGCATAAGGTTTTGTGGGCAAAGACCCATTTCATCAGATGCATGAATGTGTGTGGGGGGGTGGTTTCAGAGGAGTATTTAAAGAGTGGGTTCTCCTCTGAAACCTCCCCCCTACTCATGCATCTGACGAAGAGGGTCTTTGCCCATGAAAGTTTATGCTCCAAAATATCTTAGTCTAAAATAAAATGCTGAGTCAAGCTCATGAGGATGTATTTTTTCATACTAGTGACTGTATTTGTGATTGTAGGATGTATTTTTTCATTTCCATGACTAAACACCCTTTTTGTGGTCCTGATTCAATTGTAATGTCCCTTCTGATTATCATTTATAAAAGGTTACTTATCTCATCAAGCTATTGTGATTTATTCTCAAGACCAAAACAATCTTCTTGCTCTTACAGTAGCACTTACTACCAGTGACTTTGTGTTCATATGTTGTTTGAGTTTAATAATTTTTTTCTGTGATTGCTCTGATTTCTTTGATTATCCTCCAGGAGTTCTGAAAATTGAGGTCAAATAAGCGAGAAGAGAGAGTGTCTGAAAAACTACTTTGGCTAGTGACTTATCTCTTGACAGTTGTAGAACACTTCATGAATTTCTTAAATAGAACTGGTACAACTCTTCTCTGAGTGACTACTCTTTAGTGTGAGTCTTATCCTGTCCTGATGTGCCCTAGGACCATTTAATCAGTTGAATGACATGATGATGGTAAGAAGTAACTTTTGTAAAACTGTTTAAACACTAGGGCACAAGTTTTCTGATGTAAATGGAAGTCAGTGGAGCTGTGCTGGTTTATACCAGGAGAGACTTTCCCTAAATATTGTGTAAATTTCTATAGAATGGGATTTTCAAGGGGAGGAATACTCAAATCCTATTCAAATACAATGGATTTGTGTGTCTAAGTTTTTTAGGCTCCTTTGAAAACCACAGCTGCAACTAACAGTTAAAATGTCACTTTTTATAATCCTTAGGGTACACTCTGAGAAAACACCATTTAATACTAGTAACTCACTGGACTGCAGAAATTCATTCATCTATAGCTAAAATGTTTTCTGATTGACAATTACTATGGCTGTGGCTACACTAGCCCCCAGCTTTCGGAAAGGGTATGCTAATAAGCCACTTCGGCAGATGCCAATGAGGTGCTTCCATGAATATGCAGTGCCTTTTTAGCATAATGGTGGCCACATGCATTTCAAAAATGCCGCATTCAACACGCACACTGCCTGTGTAGACAGGGGCCTTTTGAAAGGACCCCTGGACTTTGAAAGCCCTTTCTTCCCATTTGAATTTGGGAAGAAAGGGCTTTTGAAGTTCAGCGGTCCTTTCAAAAGGCCCCTATCTACATGGGCAGCAAGTATGTCGAAAGTGACATTTTTGAAACATGTGCAGCAGCCACTATGCTAATGAAGTGCCCAGTGAACTGGAAGCCCTCTCTGTCAACAGAGGGCCCCCTGGCGCAATTTTTTGTGAACAGAATCTGTTGACAGAGGCATTATGCCTCATACGGGAGTGATTTAACTCTCACGAGAAAACTGCTGCCTTCTCTTGACAGTTTCTCGACAGAGCGCATTTGTAGTGTGGACACTCCATGAGTTTTGTTGACAAAACCCCAGTTTTGTCAACAAAATTCTGTAGTTTAGCCATTAATAAAAGCAGCATGACTTTCCAAGGTGCTGAGGATTCAGAAAATCTATGTAACTGACTCTTAAAAAACAGGGTGCTTTTATTCAAGTATTAAATTACAGGTTTGGGACCCTAATTCTAGGAATTCAAGTTGGGAAATGTTGGCATATGACTCTAGTCCACCAGCTTGTATCATGTCCTTAGATGGTTCCAGCTGCCCACTAACATTCAAAAGAATGACTTTTTATTCAATTGCTTTGCTACTATAATGTTTCAAATCCATTTTCTCAGCTGACCATCTCACAGATTGGACAGCACCAAAGTATATTTGGATCTGCATTTACTGGGGAAGCCCGTCAAAGCTGTTGGTTGCACTGTTTGTGTGTTAGAAAGTGAATCACAAGAAGATCTATTGTATTAGAAGTTTAATCAAAAACTTGATTTTTCTGCAGTCTTCAAGACTCAAATCTAAATTTCCAAGCAACTCAGTGTCTTCCTTTCTCTAGACTCTATTCAAGTTCTTATAACACCAACAACATAGTAGTGCCTGAGTGCTTTTCAGGAATGTTGTAAGCCACATAATCAACATCTGTCACATCTAATTTGTCCATTCCTCAGGAACAGACACCCCTTTTCTTGATTAGTAATAGGTATTTAATAAAACCCATCTGACTATGTGTTTTAGTTGTGGCCTTAAATTATAATTATAATGTGGTCTTAAATTATAAACTGTACGCTGAAGAAGTATGAAGTAACTAGAAGTAGCTGGATTCCAAAAACATCTTGTTGTGCACTCTGACACAATACACAGTGGTAAACACTGAGAACATGAGTTTCCAGTTTTACTGATATTGAATAGTATGACTGGTATGGCTGTTGCTTGCCTTGGTTTAGACAAAACTGGTGAAATTAAGTTTAATATCTTCAGAGTCCATTATATTAAACAAACAATTGATCCATCCCTGTGAGTCAGGATTTTTTTCCATGAAGAATGTTAGCTGGAGTTCAGGCACATTCACTCAGAAGAACATAAGAACAGCCATTTCTGATAGGGCTGATGCCACGTGTTTTAGAGCAAATGAACAGAACAGGACAATTTTGAATGATTCTTCCCCTGTCTTTGAGTCTCAGCTTCCCTTGTCACTTTCACCATACCATTTATGATTTTATGGACCTCTATTATGTCCTCACTTATTTAGCTCTTTTACAAGCACAACAGTCCCAGTCTTTTTATCTCTCCTTATATGGAAGCTGTTCTGTATCTCTAATCATTTTTGTTGCTCTTTGATATTATAACACCTCAGTAGAAGTGCCATTATCTGGAGAGGCTCACATATATTAATTCAGACTTTACCTAGACTATGCTTGTTCTGAGCTGAAGTTGTGAGGAACTTATGACCACAGGAAAAAACCTTGGGTAGGGATTGAAGGATGAATCACCAAACTGGGGTTGGGGTAGAGCTCTGGTAAGCTTGTGAAACTGCATGTAGGTTCTTTTGATGTTTAGACTTGTTTTCTCTGTAATACTTTTACATTAAGATTGAAGGTGCATGCTGGCTACGTCTACACGTGAAGCCAACATCGAAATAGGCTATTTCAATGAGTAACGTCTACACGTCCTCCAGGGCTGGCAACATCGATGTTCAACTTCGACGTTGCGCGGCACCACATCGAAATAGGCGCTGCGAGGGAACATCTACACTCCAAAGTAGCACACATCGAAATAAGGGTGCCAGGCACAGCTGCAGACAAAGTCACAGCGCGGACTCAACAGCAAGCCGCTCCCTTAAAGGGCCCCTCCCAGACACAGTTGCACTAAACAACACAAGATCCACAGAGCCGACAACTGGTTGCAGACCCTGTGCCTGCAGCATGGATCCCCAGCCTCCGCAGCAGCAGCCAGAAGCCCTGGGCTAAGGGCTGCTGCCCACGGTGACCATAGAGCCCCGCAGGGGCTGGAGAGAGAGCATCTCTCAACCCCTCAGCTGATGGCCGCCATGGAGGACCCCGCTATTTCGAAGTTGCGGGACGCGCAACGACTACACTGTCCCTACTTCGACGTTGAACGTCGAAGTAGGGCGCTATTCCTATCCCCTCATGGGGTTAGCAACTTCGACGTCTCGCCGCCTAACGTCGAAGTTAACTTCGAAATAGCGCCCGGCGCGTGTAGCTGTGACGGGCGCTATTTCGAAGTTAGTGCCGCTACTTTGAAGTAGCGTGCACGTGTAGACACGGCTGCTGTGTGTTAGCTTAACAGGTAGAGAAAACTGAGCGAATCACTATATCACCTATGGGTGAATGCTTTTCACAAGGCAGTCACTCCACATAGAATCATAGAATTCTAGCGCTGAAAGGGACCTCAGGAGGTCATCTAGTCCAGCCCACTGCCTAAAGCAGGATCAACCCCAACTAAATCATCCCAGCGAGGACTATGTCAAGCCGGGACTTAAAAACATCTAGGGATGGAGATTCCATCAACTCCCTCATTAATGCATTACAGTGCTTCAGCACCGTCCTGGTGTGATAGTTTTTCCTAATATACAACCTACACATCTTCCTCTGTAACTTCAGACCGTTGCTCCTTGTTCTGCCACCTGTCACCACTGAGAACAGTCTCTCTCCATCCTCTTTAGAGCCCCCTTTCTGGAAGTTGAAGGCTGCTATCAAATCGCCCCTCACTCTTCTCTTCTGCAAACTAAATAAGCCCAAATCTCTCAGCCTCTCCTCATATACGTCATATGCTCCTTTCATTGACCTTTGCTGAACCCTCTCCAGTGAGTCCACATCTAACACCTCAATCTTTGTCCTCAAAGGAAACATGTGGAATGGTCCCTTCAGAATCTGTACATCTATAATACCTAACTGCTGCATGCTAACAAACATAGACTTAACAGATACCTTGGGTTTATGATATATTGTGACAATTTCTAACACACCCAACCGTAGGTGCCAGCTTTCTTCAGGCCTGGGGGGTGCTCATCCTCTGCTCTGCCCTAGGTCCTGCCCTTACCCAATCACTTCTCTTAAGACCCCAGCCTAAGCATGACACATCCCCATTCCTTCCCTCGCAGAGCCTCCTGCATGATGTAAAACAGCTGATCAAAGTGGGTGGGAGTAGCTGGGAGGAGCTGAGTGGTGGAGCTGCCATCAAAGGAGAAGTGATGGAGGGAAGGAGGGAGCTGGCTGCCAGTGGGATGCTAAACGACTACTAATTTTTTTCTGTGGCTGCTCAAGCACCCAAGCACCTGCAGAGTTGGTACCTGTGCACCTTAGTGCCTGCTAATCCTTAACTATCCATAACTTTCTAATTAGCCTCGTATACTATATCTGACCCCTTATGCTTAACAGTCTATCTGATCTTGTATTTCACTCAGACACTCTAGTTATCTTCTCCGGACCTGAGGAAGCGCTCTCTGTAGTTTAAAAGTTTATCCCTTCCACCAGCAGAAATGGTCCAATAAAATAGATTGCCTCATCAACACTGTCTCTCTAGAAATATTTATTGACTTTTAAAACTGAATAACATTTAATTAATGTTTTTATTAAATTGAAATACCTACATAAACACCAAAATACAAAAAAATGAAAATTATAAAATTATAAACTGTGGCATGCAGTATGGTGTTCAAATACGTATGTATGCCATTATGGGGATAGCCATAAGGGGCTTTGTCACTATCTGCCTGTCTTTGGGTATTTTAACGCTATAGAACTCTGACACTGTAGCCAGCTTATTAGCATCAGGTTTGACTCAGGCTTCTACCTGCTTAGCTATTCCTTGCAGGGTGACCCCAACAGCACTTCTTGTCCTGAATATCTCCAAATCCACAGCCTGCCTCCCAAGTCCTTAACTATCATACACACAGACTTTTCCTCTTTGGTTCATCACTCCATTTAAGGCATGAAACATGATCCCAATTATCTGTTCACCTTAGCATACACATTCCATACAGTTTGCACACCAAAGCCCTGTGTGGGGTAAAGAAAAAAAAAGTTCATTTGCTAGAAAAATCTTAGTTTCAAAGATGAAACAGGAGTCAAAGCAAACGTATACCTGTTACAGAGAAAACAAAAATCAAGGTTTGGGTTTGAACTTCTATATTAGTTAATTTCCCTTCTCTAATACAAGTTACTACTGCCTCCCAGCATGCCCTCTGTCATGTAGGGGCTCTAGTGTTCCAGCCACAGAGTACAGACCTGTTTGGAAAAGCCTCTCTTGCTCACTGGTTCCCTCTCAGGTACGATCAGTTATTTAGAGTGGAGAAAAATCTCCCCTTTCTCATTTTTCCAATTCTGGGACTTTTCTTTTCATCATCTTTCCTCTAACTTTAAAGGTCCACCTTTGGGTCTGGCTGGCTGACAATGGCTGGGTATTTGAAGTTGGCTGCATGTAAGTTACAAGCCTGGAAGGTGCCCTTCCCTGACTGATAACTTGATTACAAGCAGTGAAGTGATGCTGTAGGTACACCACAGTTTCAATTACAATTTTCTATCCCTATACACATACATACATTTATAACCATAACCTGTGCATATTCCTCTGAACATTCATCATGTTCAGAGTATAACAAACTTTCATAGAAGACCTTACCTGACGTATTGTAATACATCATAAATATGATGTTTGTGTGTTCATGTACACACACACACACACGAGTTGATTCAATTGCTTATCTTTAAGTTCAAACCCTGTTGTCCCCTTGGAAAGTCTGGACTCTGTTAAAATAGTTATTTTGCATATTGTGACAATTTCAGTATTAAACCATAACATCCACTGATGGGGGTTGGCAAAGGGGGCAGCTGCCCTGGGGCTCAGTCATCCAAAAGGGCCCAGGGCTCCAGCTGCCACCACTCCTATTGTAGTGGTGGCAGCAGCAAGAATCCCCAGGTCCTTTAAATTGTTGCTGGGGCCCTGGGTGGTATGCTCCAGGCAGTGCTGAGGTCTGATGGTGGTGGTAAGGGAGCTGTGGCGTGGTCCACTCTGGGTGCTTTGGATGGCTGGATGCTCCAGGTCTCACCCCTTCCACCGGTGGCACTATCCTTTCTGGGAGCACAGAGCCAGACTCCCACTGCATATTGCCCAGGTGCCTGGAAATTCCGTCTGTCTGTCTAATAACATCAGATATATCAATACTTGACAACTAATTGGGTGGTGATATAGACAAAGCAGGGAAGTATAGTGTGAGGCAGGGAGAAGCAGGGTGTGTCTGAATCTAACTATGGAAGGAAGAGGAAGTAGGAAAAGAAGTCTGGACTAGACCCTGACTTTTCAGGGTTCCTTAATCAAATATTTCTAAAAACAGAGCTCCAGATTTGCACAATTGAACTCTGTGGCTCAAAGTGACCCTTTCTTTTGTCACTAGGTCGGAGGGTTCAGGGCACCATTCTGTGAACTGGGTTAGTTTTCCGCTGTGGTTGAAATCATTTGCTTTGTGACCATGGCTGCTTTCAGAAACCCTGAATGCTGTGCTGATGGGAGGCCAACATTCATGGGTAAATATCTTAATTTGTACATCTGGACCAATATTTGATTGCATAATCCCCATATCATTTTAATTCTTGTGTCAACTACTTTCCACATATTTAACTGTACGATACACTGAGATGAAGCAGGTCTTTGCCCATGAAAGCTTATGCTCCAAAACATCTGTTAGTTTATAAGGTGCCATAGGTCTCATTGTTGCTCCAGAACACAAGTGGGAGTTTTCCTTCATTTTTAAGACAGTGCTATTATGCATCTGCAAGAACAGCTTTAATCTTAAGTAGCTATTGAGCAGTCAAGTACAGTCTAACTAAAATATTTGTTGAGTTAAATGTATGGAAGCATGTTTTAGCGGTACGTATTACAATTGATTACTGTGCAGCCCTTAAGGCATGGTTTACCACCCTGGGGGGCGCGGGGCATGCTGAAATTCCAGGGTGGGCCTGAGGCTACCCAGCCCTCCCTCACCTCCCCCACCCAAAGAACGAGCCGGCCTTTGCTTCTGGCTCTCAGCCCCTCCCATTTTACATCGGTGACCTGGTGCAGCTGCTACAAAAAGCAGGCAGCTGGTGAAGACCCACGTGCAAAGGTGAGTGAGTGTGGGTTGCGGGAGGGAGGAGGAGGAGGATGGGGTTAGATGGGGGCTGAGGTGCCTGGCTTGGGTAAGTGGGATGGGTATGGGGTAAGAAATGGGGGCTGGTGATGCCTGGCTTTGCGGGAGAGGAGGGGCTCAGGCAGGTGGCTCACGAGACTTGCAGGGCTTGGGTGGCTGGTCAGATTGCAGGACTCTTGGGGCTTGGGTGGCTGGCCACGGCATCGCAGGGCTCAGGTGGCTTGGGCTGGTGGGTGGGTGGCTTGCCTTGGCAGCATGGGGTTTGGGGGCAGCTTGGGTTGGCTGGCAGTAGGCTGGCCTGGGCAACGTGGGGCTTTGGAAGACTGCTTGGGTGGCTAGCCTGCACCTAGGATCTCAGGTCGGCGGGTGGCTGGCACAGGCAGCTCTGGCAGTTGGCACAAGGCTCAGGCCAGCTGGGGCTGCACCAGGCACTCACAAGGGGCCAAGAAAAACTATTGGTGCTTATTTTTAATTTGAAATAACATCTTTATATCAAGCTTTTGTGTTTATTTTAAATTACAAGTTGAATTTTTTGTTAAAATGGGAGCTCGATAATGGTAAAGAAGAGGTTGGGGGTCGTGAGGGTTTCTCAAAAATCGATAGGGGGGTGTGATGCTGATAAATGTGGGAATCACTACTTTAAGGAATGCTAAAGCTATTTATTGCAGGATTTAGTAATACCTTCAAGACATAAAGTCTCCTTTTCCATCAAAAATGAGGACATGGATGACATGGGTACAAGCAGCTGATGGAACGTGACAAGACTTTTAGTCAACAGGTGACCCTAAGTAACACAGTGTCTACCTAGACACTGAGTCACCCTAACTACACTGATCTAAGGCTAATACCTCTGTAGATGGAATTATTTTGTCAGTGTAGCAGGTTCTTCCCTATGCATGAGCAATGCTGTAGTGTGTGCACTGATATAGATGGGTGGACACTGGTCACTGCAAGGCAGCTTAATTTTGGGGTGTAGATCAAGAGTAATTTAGCAGAGGAGGCTGTATCTGTCGTTGGCTAAAGAGCCTAATTCAAGTCACCTGAGCCGTGTCTACACGTGCACGCTACTTCGAAGTAGCGGCACTAACTTCGAAATAGCGCCCGTCACGGCTACACGTGTTGGGCGCTATTTCCATGTTAACATCAACGTTAGGCGGCGAGACGTCGAAGTTGCTAACCCCATGAGGGGATAGGAATAGCTCCCTACTTAGAAGTTGAACATCGAAGTAGGGCATGTGTAGACGATCCATGTCCCACAACACTGAA
Source organism: Carettochelys insculpta (assembly GCF_033958435.1). Classification (NCBI taxonomy): domain Eukaryota; kingdom Metazoa; phylum Chordata; order Testudines; family Carettochelyidae; genus Carettochelys; species Carettochelys insculpta. The sequence continues at coordinate 132,966,654 of NC_134139.1, read as the reverse complement.
ATAGCAGGGTCCGCCAAGGTGGCCATCAGCTGAGGGGTTGAGAGACACTCTCTCTCCAGCCCTTGCGGGGCTCTATGGTCACCATGTGCAGCAGCCCTAAGCCCAGGGCTTCTGGCTGCTGCTGCTGCAGCTGGGGATCCATGCTGCATGCACAGGGTCTGCAACCAGTTGTCGGCTCTGTGGATCTTGTGTTGTTTAGTGCAACTGTGTCTGTGAGGGGCCCTTTAAGGGAGTGGCTTGCTGTTGAGTCCACCCTGTGACCCTGTCTGCAGCTGTGCCTGGCACCCTTATTTCCATGTGTGCTACTTTGGCGTGTAGACGTTCCCTCGCAGTGCCTATTTCGATGTGGTGTTGTGCAACGTCGATGTTGAACGTCGACGTTGCCAGCCCTGGAGGACGTGTAGATGTTATTCATCAAAATAGCTTATTTTGATGTCGCTACATCAAAATAAGCTACCTCGATGTAGGCTTCACGTGCAGACGTAGCTATGGAGTCATGATGGGGACATATGCATCTCTGTAAAGCTCTGCAATGAATGTAGGATGAGTCTCAGGTTTTTGCACCCTGAACATATCTGAAGCTTGCATTACTTATCCTGCCTTGTAGCAAGATAAGTAGGTAAGCGAGCAATTGTTTCTGTTTCTAGGCTTGTTATTGTTGTGAACAGATGCATGTGCCTATGCATAGAAAATTGTAACTACAGCAACTACAGCATCATTTCACTGCAGGGGGTGAAATTATCAGACAGGGAGGAGCACCTCCCAGGTGCCTGTGCTGCAAGTATCCAAAAGTGATGGAATGGTATAGTTAAAGTCCGTGGGAATCTCCTTTTGTTGCCCTGTCCAACAATACACAATAGGTTCTGACTTACTGGAATCTGTGTTTTTGACTTAGGAAGGGGAAAGGGAGTTAGTCACCTAGTGGTGGACTCAGAAGAATGATGGTGAAGTGCCACAGAAAAATCAGAAGTTCTTTATGTCATGTTCCATGTACAAAATATAAAAATTGTCTCAAACCTTTATACTGATTTATGTTTCAGCAGCTAGTGTGCCTTTGTGCAATACATAAAGAAAATCTCAAATACATTGTCCAAGATCCACTACACCAAGATTCAGAAAGGAAAAAAAAAGCTGTTTCGGGAATACGTCATACAGATTCTGGTTGTGCGCAGAACCCCTCTGGAAATATTCACATTTACTCCTTTGTATTCTTTTTTAGGAAACTTCTCTCAGTTCTGATGGGAAATCATTGGGAGTGTGCTATTTAAATTGCTAGCGGTGTTTGCTGAGTTGTTTTGCTCTGCAAAGCCTCCTGAGCCCATGGCGATGTTCTTTCTTTTAATGAGTCTTGGTAGATGCTGATCAATAGCACAGGAAAACAAAGCCACTACTGCTCTATAGAGCCTGGCCCAATACAATGTAGGCAGTTATAGTGCATGCTTACCTTTTATTAGTTCATTAGGGTGACAGCCCTGTTCTGCAGAGAATTACTTCTAATAGTGGGAACATTTTACTCTCTGTAACCATTCAGCCTGGCATAACCTGATGAAACTGCCACCAAGGATGCCAGTTATGTTTATGATTGTTTTGTGAATACTTGTCCTCAGGGCACTAATATGACGGAGCTTTGCAGACTCCATGGAGCTAGGCTGAATTTGGATGGAAGACTTGAGGTCCTGATGCAGCAGAGCCCTTAACTACATTCTCAATTTGATGTCCCTGTGGGACTATCTGCACATTTGCAATTCAGTGTGTACATAAGAGCTTTTGCTGAATGGGGCTATGGTAGGGACCTGCTCCACATCTCATCCCATTACCAGCTCCTGAGCTCTCCAGTTCTCTGTTTAAAAGCACTCATGTCTATCACCTACTGCTTGGCAATAATTTTTTTGGACAGTGACATCACTTTTGGCATCATTAGGAATATAACATCATATACATCGTTGTGCTATAAAGAGTCAGTGTTGCTATTTTCCCCAATGGGAAAAGGATCAGGCCCATGACACCTCTGAGTGCATACTGCATAGCAAGTCTAATAAGAGATTAATTTTTGCTTTTGTCCACTAAGCATTTTTGGAATCTTTCAAGCAGAACATTCTAATTTAACCATCAGAGTTTTTCTCTAAACCTATTACCATAACTTTGAATAAAACAAAGTACTTGGGGTACAGAGCTATAGAGCATCTGCTGCATTAGTAGATTCTATCAGAAGGGGCTGTGTGTTTATTACAGTGGTTGGTACACATTTAGAAAGCAAATTAATTGAAGGCAGAGTTATAATCAATATCTGCATGGTTGCTAATGAAATTGTAAATAAATGTCTTCCTTAAGGAAGAATTCTGAAATCATAATGTTTCCTTGGAGAAAGTACACCGGAATTTTTTATCACGGACGGGAAATACACAACAAACCACTGGTAAGTGCACATTACAGTTTCCGTTCTGCACCAGTTCCCAGATAATATGAGTTGTTACTGCTTCCTGCTAACGTGATTTGCCACTTCAGCTCAAGCAGTAGCAACATATGCTTTATAGTTCTGGAGTTACCTGGTTCAATTTGTTGGCCAAGAGGGTGGCTATCTCACACACACCTCTGACCTCACAGGATGTTTCAGTTTGAGTACTGTAACAAGAGTCATTACATAGCCAGTTACTATTTACTCTTGTAGTTATGGACAGATTCTTCTTTCAGGTCCATATATTCTCTCTTCAAAGTCATTTCAGTGGGAAGCAATACCAAATCTTCTACTGGACCTAAAACTTCATTTTCAGAGCAGTTTAAAATTAAATAGGGTTATAGAGGTTTTTTTTTTCCACAGATAATTAAGCTATTAGTTAAGCATATCATTTTTTCCATATCATTAAGCTATTTTCACTACTTGTTTTAATGGGGAGGAATACTTTAAATAAAGTCTGGGTGGATAACAAAAATAAAAAAAATAAATTTTTAAAAATTTTATTAGTGTAGGTCTGTCCACTGCATGCATAAAGGAATTATTGTTTACTCCATTCAAATATATTTTATATATATATATATATATATATATATATATATATATATAGTTTGACTTTTGACCTGTTGAAAATGAAACCACTGGGAGCCAGACAAAATAGGAAAAATGTTGAGTTTTAAACTATATTAATAATTTACTAGAATAAATCTCATAGCATGATTTTATTTTTAGTATTACCAAATTAAAAAAAAAAAGAAGTATTTCCCTTTTAGCCAAGATGTGTAGTAATGGTCCCAATGCACTGCTTATTCAGAGAAAACACTCATTGATTTCAATTAGTGCAAGATTTGCTATTATAATCAGGCCCAACAGTATTGTTTTACTATATTGTGGTGATCTTAATGGGAATCTGGCAGCACTCACTGTCAGGCCCAGTTCTCTCCCTACTGAAGTCAATGTATGACTTGCCATTGACTCTAGCAGGAGCAGATTTGAATTCCTGAGGGAGAGGATACTCCTCGTAAGGCTACCTTGGAAAGTGATGATTTTGAAAACAAAGCAAGATCCCGGTAAGACACATCGCTTTGTCAAAACATATGTTTAATATTTTCAGATGTACATTTAATATAAATATAAATGCATTCAGTTCATAGTTTGTAAAGCACATGTACAAAGCTGAATTGGAAAAAAATTCCTTCTCTCCCATACAAGCTCTTTTTCCTCTTTGTTTTCACTCTGCCTGTTAATAGCTGCAGCAGACTGCAACCCAAAGGGAGACCACTATATGACCAGTGAAAATCAACAGCTGCTAATGCTGCTTTCCATGTGGGTTGAAAGTTAGTAATTTTTAGCTTGTTACTAGTAACCAACCCCTCATGTTCATGACATCACACACAACGTCATGGACACAATGGGTTAGTAGTAACATCAGATCCTGACCATGGCTGAGCATACCAGCCTTAGGCACTCCTAGCCTTTATCTGTGGGTGAACTGCACATTTTATAAGCTCACATTGGTCTTTATGCTTATAGAATTCATCATCAGAAGGCAATTGCACAACAACAGAGAATACTTTTTGCACAACATCCTTCCACCACATATGCTAATATGCAAATACTGGGTCCTATTCTTCTCACCCACTGACTTTACACTGTTGTAAATTCATTGACCTTGAAGCAGTCACTCCTGAGTTTTAGTAGTACAAGTGAGAAGGGAATGAGGCCTAGTAGGTTTAACCATAAAAATAGACATATATATAATCTCTCTCTCTCTCTCTCTCTCTCTCAGTAAATAAGCTTTCCTTTTAAAAGCTTGATCTCAATGTGTTTTCAATGTTGTTCACTTCACGTTCCGTCATCTTGAGCTTGACCTTGGTGCACTGAGTCAGACGTTTCCGAAAGTTCCCACTAAGTAGTATGTAAAGGAAAGGGTTAATGCCGCTGCTGGCATAACTGAGGCAGATGGAGAAGTAATAGCTCACGTAGAAGGTCAGTGATGGCTGCGAAACCTGAAGATTTATGAGCTGTATCACATGGTAGGGGGCAGCACTTACAACAAACACACCGACCAGCACCAGCACCATCTTAGTCAGTCTCATGACCCTTCGTCTTGGAATACTGGTTTTGTAACTGAAACACAAATGTGAAGATTGGAAACTGTAAGATTAAGAAAATGTAAAGGAAAATGCAAATCAGTGAAGAATGTATTTTGGATGAAATTGAGTCTTGACAGAAGCTGACGCAACTCCTGGGGAGCTGGACATTCAATAATGACTTTACAAGCAGCCATTCTTCTCCAAAAGCATTTTCATTACAGAGGGAGACATCTAAACCGGAATTCATTTACAAAATAAACACCATTAATTTAGGCATAATGTTAACACTTTACAAGGGCAATTTCCTTGCCTTTGATATTTGCCAATGTTTTGGCCAAAATATTTCAGTTTTTGGCCAACTTTTTTGATATTTGAATTTCTGCCAAAAATTGAAAATTTCCATGGAAAGTTTTAGATTTGCTCATTTTTACTGAAATTTTCTAAACCTATTCCCCACCGTCAAATTTTCAACCATTTCTAATCAAGAATTGGGTCCTCTGTATCTGGAGTTCTAATTCAGTCAGCACCTGAAAGTATGACAATTAAAAAAAATGCTTCAAGCAAAAAACAAAACCACAGACATTTCCCATCACATTTTGGAGAAATAATTATTTCTTTATACAAAATCTGCACGCAAAATTGCAGCTGGGAACATATTGCTTTTGGGTTGTTATAGGCCCTTGAAATAGAGGTTTGCAATGGAAAGATTGACACAGCTCAGTACAGGAGTAGCAGGGTGACAAAACTCAGGTAGTAGGCATCCTTCAGTCTGCATAGACTATGGATCGCGCCCTTTAAAGTTTCAATTGAGGACTTCATTTACAGCATCTATTGTGACTATGAAGACCCACACAAGAGTGACAGTCCTTGCTGCATCTCTTGCAGATGTAGTAGGTGTCTGGCAAGTCCTTATTGTGCTTTCTGTGCACTCGCTTCTCCTCTGCTAGCTGTCTGATCTTCATCTCGCCCTTCTGAAGGCCCTTGTGTAACCCCTGCCTCCATCTGCTGCGGTCGTCTGCTAGTTCTTCCCAGTTGTCCAGCTTGATGTCTACCTCTCTGAGGTCCCTCTTGCAGACATCTTTGTAGCGCAACTGGGGGCATCTGGGAGGTCTTTTGCCAGAGGCTAGCTCACCATACAGGATGTCTTTTGGAATCCTTCCATCATTCATCCTGTGGACGTGGCCAAGCCAGCGGAGTTGACGCTGCCTGAAGAGGGTGTGCATGGTTGGGATTCCAGCTTGCTCGAGGACAGCGGTGTTGGTCACTCTGTCCTTCCATGATATTCCAAGGATGCTCCTGAGGCAGCGTAAGTGGAAGACGTTCAGCCTCTTTTCCTGGCGGGCATACAGGGTCCAAGTCTCGCTGCCATAAAGGAGGGTGCTGAGGATGCAGGCTCTGTAGACTTGCATTTTGGTGTGAGTGTACAGCTTGTTGTTATTCACTCTCTTGCTGAGTCTGGACAGATTTGTGGCTGCTTTTCCGATTCTCCTATTTAGCTCAGTGTCCAATGACAGGGTGTCAGTGATGGTGGACCCGAGATAAACGAACTCGTGGATGACCTCTAACGTATAGTTGTCAATGATGATTGATGGGGATTCAGCAACATCCTGACCGAGTACGTTTGTCTTCTTTAGGTTGATGGTAAGCCCAAAGTCCTTGCACGCTTTGGAGAACTGATCCAGCAGTTTTTGAAGCTGGTCTTCTGTGTGAGACACTACAGCAGCATCGCCTGCGAACAGCATGTCTCTGATGAGGACTTCTCGCACCTTAGACTTAGCTTTCAGCCTTGCAAGGTTAAACAGTTTCCCATCAGATCTTGTGTGCAGCAAGATACACCCTGTTGAAGATCCAAAGGCATGCTTCAGGAGGAGTGCGAAGAAGATCCTGAACAATGTCGGAGCAAGCACGCATCCTTGTTTGACGCCACTCCTGATTCTGAAAGCATCCGATAAAGTGCCGTCATATTGGATGGTTCCTCTCATGTCTTCGTGGAATGACTGGATCATTTTGAGTAACCGTGGAGGACAGCCTATCTTTTGGAGCAGTTTGAACAGACCATCCCTGCTGACCAAGTCAAAGGCCTTGGTCAGGTCGATGAAGGCTATGTAGAGTGGCTTTCTCTGCTCCCTGAACTTCTCCTGCAGCTGCTTTAGAGAAAAGACCACGTCAACGGTAGACCTCTCTGCGCGGAATCCGCACTGCGATTCGGGGTACACCCTCTCAGCAATCTTCTGGCGTCTGCCAAGGATGACACGAGCAAACAGTTTACCAGTGATGCTTAGGAGGGAGATTCCACGGTAGTTGTTGCAGTCGCTTCTGTCTCCTTTGTTCTTATACAACGTTACAATGTTAGTATCACGCATATCCTGTGGAACCTCACCCTCTTTCCAGCACAGGCACAGTAGCTCGTGCAGGGGTTCTAGGAGTGTGTCCACGGCACATTTGATTACCTCTGGTGGTATACCATCCTGACCAGGGGCCTTTCCTGCTGCAATGCTGTTGATGGCTCTCTTCAGTTCATCCACAGTCGGTTCTTGATCCAGTTTGTCCATTACTGGTAGGAGCTCGACGGCATCAAGGGCTGTATCAACCACAACGTTCTCGCGTGAGTACAGCTCGGAATAGTGCTCAACCCAGCGCTCCATCTGTTTGGCTTTGTCAGCAATGACTTCACCAGATTTGGATTTCAGAGGTGCCATCATGTTCTGGGTGGGTCCTAATGCCTTCCTTATACCCTCGTACATTCCTCTGAGATTACCAAAGTCAGCACATGTCTGGATGCTGCTGCATAGCTGGAGCCAGTGGTTGTTGGCACAGCACCTGGCTGTCTGCTGTACTGTTCTTCTGGCCTCTCTAAGCGCTTGCTGGGTACTCCGGCTCGGTGAGCGTTTGTACTCCAGGAGTGCAGCGCGCTTCTTTTCAATGACTGGAATCATCTCATCGGAGTTAGCTTCGAACCAGTCATTCGTGTTTCTAGCTCTTCTTCCAAACACTGACAAGGCCGTGTTGTAAACTGTATCCCTCAGATGTTGCCATTTGGATGTCGCATCGGCGCCCCCAGGGCCGCTGCGCAGATTTTCCTGGAGTGTCTCTCTGAACTTTTCAGCTTTCTCCGAGTTTGCCATCTTTCTGGCGTCAATGCGGGGCCTTCCAGCAGGTTTAGAGCGGTACAGCTTCTTGGGTCTCAGCTTGAGTTTGGAGCAAACTAGCGAGTGATCTGTATCACAGTCAGCACTATGATAGCTGCGTGTCAGAAGGACGTTTTTGAGGTTATTACGCCTAGTGATGACCACATCTAGTTGATGCCAGTGCTTCGAGCGTGGGTGTCTCCACAACACTCTGTGCTGTGGCTTCGTTCGGAAGAATGTGTTTGTGATGCACAGATTGTGGTACGTGCACAGTTCAAGGAGACGCTGTCCATTGTCATTCATTTTTCCCACACCGAAGTGTCCTAAGCAGGAAGGCCATGAGGCCCAATCAGCTCCAACTCTTGCATTGAAGTCACCCTATGGCTACGTCTACACGTGCACACTACATCGAAATAGTCTATTTCGATGAATAACGTCTACACGTCCTCCAGGGCTGGCAACATCGACGTTCAACTTCGACGTTGGGCAGCACCACATCAAAATAGGCTCTGCGCTGCGAGGGAACGTCTACACGCCAAAGTAGCACACATCGAAATAAGGGTGCCAGGAACAGCTGCAGACAGGGTCACAGGGCGGACTCAACAGCAAGCCGCTCCCTTAAAGGGCCCTTCCCAGACACAGTTACACTAAACAACACAAGATCCACAGAGCCGACAACTGGTTGCAGAAGCTGTGCATGCAGCATGGATACCCAGCTGCCGCAGCAGCAGCCAGAAGCCCTGGGCTAAGGGCTGCTGCACACGGTGACCATAGAGCCCCGCAGGGGCTGGAGAGAGAGCGTCTCTCAACCCCTCAGCTGATGGCTGTCATGGTGGACCCTGCTATTTCGATGTTGCGGGACGCGGATTGTCTACACGTGCCCTACTTCGACGTTCAACTTCGAAGTAGGGCGCTATTCCCATCCCCTCATGGGGTTAGCGACTTCGACGTCTCGCCGCCTAACGTCGATTTCAACTTCAAAATAGCACCCAACACGTGTAGCCGTGATGGGCGCTATTTCGAAGTTGGCGCCGCTACTTTGAAGTAGTGTGCACGTGTAGACGCGGCCAAGATGTACAGTTGCTCACGAGCAGGTATTTGCGCTACAGCAGCACTAAGCATGTCATAGAACTTGTCTTTTACTTCTGGAGTGGCGTACAGGATTGGAGCATAAGCGCTGATCAGGTGGACAGGACCGGTGTAAGTTTGAAGTGTGATCCAAAGAAGTCTTTCTGATCCACCCATGACTAAATCAACCATTTGTAGAAGGGTGTTTCTGACAGCAAAGCCAACACCATGCTCTCTGGGTTCTTCTTGGGCTTTACCCTGCCAGAAAAAGGTACAGTTCTTTTCCTTTAGAGATCCTGAATCTGTGAGTCGTGTCTCTTGCAGTGCAGCGATATCAACTCGGAGCCTCTTCAGTTCCTCGTTGATGACAGCGGTCTTGCAGGTGTCACTGATGGCCTGAAGATCTTCAGTCAAGCCAGTCAGCATGGTCCGCACATTCCAGCAAGCAAGCTTAAATTGTTGATGTTTCTCATTTCTTGTTGATTTTCTTATTGGTTTGCCTGGTGCCCAAATTTCAGTCACTTGTCAGGTTCAGGAACCTTAAGCCTCATGCACCCAGCGAGGCAGGTGAACTGTGGCAGGAGAGTACCCTATTGGCTGGGGGCTGCCCAGCTTGAGGCGGGCGGTGACTGTCCAGTGAGATGCAAGGATCTCTCCCACCGTTGAAGGCAACCCCTGGCGCTCGTTCTCTACGCCAATCGAGCAAGAGCTTATAACCGGTATCTGTTGCCTCCCATGTTGATGCAACGCTGTTCAGCGATGCTGAAGTACCTCTCCGGGCATGAGCCTGGGCACTTATTATGGAGACTCTGGGCTGCCCAGACACCAGTGTCCCCCTCTCGGCTTTACTGATATAGTCCAAAGGAGAGGATAACCTCCACGTCTGGTACCAGCTCAGTTGCAGGAGTTGCCGGGACAGTGCCAGAAGTTGACACCGAACCGCCTTCAGACTCCACTCCGGATTTTCTGTCAGGGTTTACTCCCTTAGCCTTTCTCCTTCCCAGGATAACCCACAAGGCAGTGGGGTGTGGAGAATGTGGTTAAGGATCCCACTACTTCATACCTTTCTGTCACCATGAGTCACCATAGCTCCCTGCAGAGCAATGACCTCATATCCCCAGGACCCTCCTCCCCACCTTTCACCGCCCCTCCCCCCAGCTACCATCACCATAGGACCCTCCCCAACCCACTACCCCCATCTGCTCCCATGTCCGCCCTCTTCACTGCACTGGCCCCTCTCCCCTCAGCTGCTCTCAGCGCCCCCAGGTCCACCTTCCCCCATCGCTCTTCAGGCTCTTCTCTTCAGAGACTCCTTTTCCTGGTAGAGCTGCCTTGCAGGGCACAGGTGGAACACCATACCTGAAAACGACAACAAACACGGGGCTCCTCCCTCGGCGAACTCCCAGAGGTAAACTCACTTCCCTGTTAGCTGCTGCCCCCTGTTCGCTGCTCATGACAAAACTCAATATAGCTATAACTGGGTGAAATATAATGGTGCCTGACATAAAGGAGATTAGACAAAATGACCTACTGCTTTTATGAATAAACTCTTTCACTGTGCGATCTTTAACTCATTATATTTCCAAGACCTTTTCTATTAACAATTCTATCACATTGCTTAGTGAAACAGTGTTCATATCTGAGAAGGCTTTTGTCCACCAAACTAAATCTAAGTATGGACCTGAGACAACAAGATGCTGTGTGTCTGTTCTGAGGTGCCGAATACCTTGGTTCCCATGGACGTCCTGACAGTGCAGGGTATGCAGTGCGTTTCAGGACTTGTCTCATTGGAAACAAGTTCTTCCCACCCCAGTAGCATATCTAAATTAAAAAATACTGGGATTAATACTTTACCATCCTGCTTTCTTGTTTTGCTGATACATCTCCCATGTGTAACATAAAATCAATATATAGCAAATGAATATCAGCGGTAATGGAAAAAAGAAAGTTGTTATAGTCAGATATAGCGTGTACCTGGAAAACAAAATACAGAGAGAACAGGCAATATGTTTACATAATGCATATAAATAACATGAAAAATGGAAAAAGTATAGACCACATTTTTCAGAAAGTGGCCTCTGATTTTGGGTGTCCTGGGACCTCACTTTTGGTACCGTAATTGAAGTCAAGGGGAACTGTGAGGGTTCAGCACATCTGAGATTAAACCCCCAAATGCTAAGCTAGGCCTGCAGCACCTGAGGCACACAAGATCAGAGGACTCTTTTGAACATTTTGGCCATGATTTACTTATGGGACAGGAAACATCATGTACCTGGGGCATTGTTCTGAAAGAATGTGAAACATACAAATAAGAACTCTGTAGAGTATCAACATTTTCAAAAGTGCTCAGGGCTGACCTAACTCTGCTCTCATTGAAGTCAAAGTTAAACTTCCATTGAATTGTAATATCATTAGTTCCTAGCACTATTATCTGAGCACAACTGAAAATCCCAAGTTTCTACCCACCGCCTCAAATAATAATTCTATAAATAACATGGAAATCTGGGCCCAGCTAGACACATGAGGGCCATATGTGTACTTTGGGTCATGTAGGTTAATGGTTCCATGGGCCATAGCCTCAAATGATCAGCGCTTTCTTGCACTGAGGGAGATCGAAGTGGAAAAGAAGGTACCTAATTCTAGCCACAGAATAAGCATTGCATGCCGTTTCTTCAGCCTCTGTTCATCAGCGTACCCCCAATGAATTCAGCTGTGTTAAGGCCCTTAATATTAATAGTAATGTCTAGGACAGGAGCAGACATAGCACTCTGAGCTGCCAAGAAAGAGAGCAAAGTTTGTTCTTCTGCTCCCTCCTGTCAGGGGACAGGATTGCTGCAAACCAAATGGTCCCAGACTTCAGCTAATATGAATCAGAACTGAGGACAGTGGAGCTACTCTGACTTCCACCAACTGTGGGCCTGGACTACGTAGTTTTAAAACCTTACCAAAGTACATCATCAGGAGATGTTAGATCAAAAGCACAGCTCTCCAAGCCATCTTCGAATTTGATTACTTTTGAATAAACCCACACAGGAAACATCAGGATAAGTGAAGCTGCCCAGAGGCATAAATTAACTCGAATAGTCTTTGATCTTGTTCTCAGGCTGGTGAGGCGAAATGGTTGAACAAGAGCCAAGTACCTGCAAAAACAGGTAACAGAACAATGTTACAGAAAATCATTAAGAAGTTTATATAGTTGTCCCTAAAGTAATATATAAAAAATCCATTGCCAGGAGTGAAAACTGCATTTTTTTAAAATAAAAACATATCATAGAATCATAAAATACTAGGACTGGAAGGGACCTCGAGAGGCCATCGAGTCCAGCCCCCTGCCCTAATGGCAGGGCCAAGTATTGTCTAAACCATCTCTGACAGACATCTATATAACTTGTTCTTAAATATCTCCAGCAATGGAGATTCCACAACCTCCCTTCACAATTTATTCCACTGTCTGACCACCCTAACAGTTGTGAACTTTTTCCTAAAGTCCAACCTAAACCTCCCTTGCTGCAGTTTAAGTCCATTGCCTCTTGTTCTATCCTCAGAGGCCAAAAATAGCAAGTTTTCTCCTCCTTATGACACCTTTTTAGATACCTGAAAACTGCTTTCATATTCCCCCCCTCTCTTTTCCAAATTGAGCAAGCCCAATTATTTCAGCCTTTCTTCATAGGTCACATTCTCCAGACCTTTAATCATTCTTATCTGGACCATCTCTAATTTCTCCACATCTTTCTTGAACTGCAGTGTCCAGAACTAGGCACAATACTCCAGCTGAGGCCTAACCAGCACAGTATTTGCCCCAAATGGCCCTCTCAAGAATTGAGCTCATAACTATGGGTTTAGCAGGCTAATACTCAAATCACTGAGCTATGACTCCCCTTGCTACAAGCAGGAGGAAAAATCACATTGAATCTACAATTTATTCAAGCAGTGCTCTAAACAGTCCATAACTGCAGTTATATATTATTAAGCTTTGGTTACCACATCCTTTAACTGCTGTGATAATTTTTTGTTTGTTTTGTTTTGTTTTGTTTTGGTTTTTAATAAATGATGATTATGTAAGAAGTGAATTTCAGGATTCATGCACAAAAAGAAGACTTGAAGGGGATGGGGATATAACAGTATACCTAAGACTTGCATTTTTCAGTATAATCAAAGGCTAACTGTGCATATTTAAGTAATAGGATCCCTCAAACCTTCTGTTGTTGTGTCCGTAGAATTTAAAAGATTTACTGTCGCTACTACCCAAGAAATAGATTCTGAGCTGTTCAAAGAGTTCACTGACTCACAAGTAGACCTCCAGCTGACCACAGTTTACAAATGCTACAATACAAATTCAATTGAAATTTCATGACCTGCATATTTTGTAAAGGGAACTTTCTTCTGTCAGCTCAAAATGGATTAAAGCTGTCTTTCTTTGAGCTGAAAAGCAGAAGATTAAATGAAACAATTTTATGGCAGAGATGTAACATTTAAAAGTTTACTCAGGAAAGTATAAGATAGACATTTAAGTACATTGCATCTGACATCCTTTTCTATTCCAGTTAAGGTCAGATCTTGAGAGTGATACCCTATTACTAGCATTGCAGCTGGATAGTCTGGTAAATAGTTTCTTTTGGTAGGCTGGTCCCAGGTATTTTAGAGTCTATGCAGGGAAATTTCATTTTGTTGGTGAAAACAATTAAGGTTAAGTTCTACTTTTCTGTCTGACTATTTCCATGCTGCTGTGGCAGAGTCCAAAAGATGTGGGGCAGACCACGGATAGGGCCAAAATGCACACAGCACAAATCAGAGTATGGTGTCCAAAGATGGTTCCAGAGGGTGCTATTGTATCCTCTCGTGCTGAGGATACTTCTCCGGGGGAGGGAGCACCAGCTGTTAGGAAGAAGCAGGTTTTAGTAGTGGGGGATTCGATCATTAGAAATATAGATAGTTGGATTTGTGATGACCGGGAGAACCGTATGGTGACTTGCCTGCCTGGTGCGAAGGTTGCGGATCTCTCGAGGCATCTAGACAGACTTATGGGCAGTGCTGGGGAGGAGCCGGTCGTCGTGGTACATGTTGGTACCAATGACATAGGGAAGGGTAGAAGAGATGTTCTGGAGGCCAAATTTAGGTTACTAGGAAAGAGACTGAAATCCAGAACACCTATGGTGGCATTCTCTGAAATGCTTCCAGTTCCACGCGCAGGGCCAGATAGACAGGCAGAACTTCAGAGTCTCAATGCGTGGATGAGACGATGGTGTAGGGAAGAGGGGTTTAGATTTATTAGGAACTGGGGACACTTTTGGGGTAGGGGGAGCCTATACAGGAATGATGGGCTCCACCTAAATCAAGGTGGATCCAGACTGCTGGCATTAAATATTAAAAAGGTCGTAGAGCAGTTTTTAAACTAAGAGGTGGGGGAAAGCCGATTGGTGCGGGGGAGCACCTGGATCGGACGGAGACTTCTCTTACATGAGGCTCCATAGATAGGGATTCCCTAGAAGTTAGTCAGATAGGGAACGTGGAAAATAATATATGGGCAAGATCAGATGTGAAACAATCGCATATAAAAAAATCCAACGCGTCTGTGAAAGGCGGACATATAAATAGTGGTAGTTTTTTAACGTGCTTTTACACAAATGCTAGGAGTCTGTCTAATAAGATGGGTGAACTGGAGTACCTCATATCAAAGAAGGAAGTTGACATAATAGGCATCTCAGAAACATGGTGGAATGAGGACAATCAGTGGGACACTATCATACCGGGATATAAATTATATCGGAAAGACAGAACAGGTCGTGCGGGTGGCGGAGTGGTACTATATGTGAAGGATAATATAGAATCAAATGAAGCAAAAATCCTAAAGGAATCAAAATGTTCCATAGAATCATTATGGATAACAATTCATTCCTCTAATATGAATATGGCATTAGGAATATATTACCGACCACCTAACCAGGACAGTGATAGTGATGCTGAAATGTTAAGGGAGATTAGAGAGGCTATCAAAATAAAAAACACAGTAATAATAGGAGATTTCAATTATCCCCATATTGATTGGGTGCATGTCACCTCAGGATGGGATTCAGAGATTAAATTTCTTGATGCCTTAAATGACTGCTTCTTGGAGCAGCTAGTACAGGAACCCACAAGGGAAGAGTCAATTCTTGATCTAGTCTTGACTGGAACGCAGGATCTGGTCCAAGAGGTAACTGTTACTGGACCGCTTGGAAATAGTGACCACAATATAATAACTTTTAATATTCCTGTGTTGGGAAGAATACCACAGCAGTCAAACACTCTGGCATTTAATTTCAAAAAGGGGAATTACACTAAAATGGGGAAGCTAGTTAAACAGAAACTAAAAGGTAGAGTAATTAAACTAAAATCCCTGGAAGCTGCATGGAAACTGTTTAAAGACACCATACTAGAGGCCCAACTTAAATGTATACCCCAAATAAAAAAACACAGTAAGAGACCTAACAAAGAACCACCATGGCTAAACAGCCATGTTAAAAAGGCAGTGAGAGAGAAAAGGGCAGCTTTTAAAAAGTGGAAGTCAAATCCTAGTGAGGAAAATAGAAAGGAACATAAACACTCCCAAATTAAGTGTCATAATGTAGTAAGAAAAGCCAAAAAAGATTTTGAGGAACAGCTAGCCAAAAATTCAAAAAACGATAGTGAAATGTTTTTTAAATACATTAGAAGCAGGAAGCCCGCTAAAAAAGCAGTGGGGCCCTTGGACGATAAAGATATAAAAGGAGCGATCAAGGAAGACAGTGCCATTGCGGAGCGACTAAATGATTTCTTTGCTTCAGTCTTCACGGCTGAGGATGTTACAGAGGTTCCTAAATCTGAGCCAGCCTTTTTAGGTGACAAATCTGAGGAACTCACTCAGATTGAAGTGACATTAGAGGAGGTTTTGGAGTTAATTGATAAGCTGAATAGTAACAAGTCTCCAGGACCAGACGGTATTCACCCAAGGGTTCTGAAAGAACTCAAATGTGAAATTGCGGAGTTATTAACAGTGGTTTGTAACCTATCCTTTAAATCCACTTTGGTACCAAATGACTGGAAGACGGCCAATATAACGCCAATATTTAAAAAAGGCTCTAGAGGAGACCCTGGCAATTATAAACCGATAAGTTTAACATCAGTACCAGGCAAATTAGTAGAAACACTAGTAAAGAATAAAATTGCAAGGCACGTAGAAGAGCACGAATTGTTGGGCAAAAGTCAGCATGGTTTCTGCAGAGGGAAGTCGTGTCTAACTAATCTATTAGAATTCTTTGAAGGGGTTAATAAACATGTGGACAAGGGGCACCCAGTGGACATAATATACCTAGATTTCCAGAAAGCCTTTGACACGGTCCCACACCAAAGGCTTTTATGTAAATTAGGTGGTCATGGGATAGGAGGAAAGATCCTTTCATGGATCGGGAATTGGTTAAAAGACAGAAAACAAAGGGTGGGAATAAATGGTAAATTTTCACAATGGAGGAGGGTAACTAGTGGTGTTCCCCAGGGGTCAGTCCTGGGACCGATCCTGTTCAACTTGTTCATCAATGATCTAGAAAATGAGGTAAGCAGTGAGGTGGCAAAGTTTGCAGATGACACCAAGTTGTTCAGGACAGTCAAAACCAAAACAGATTGTGAAGAACTACAAAAAGATCTC
The DNA here is from genome assembly GCF_033958435.1 of Carettochelys insculpta. Classification (NCBI taxonomy): domain Eukaryota; kingdom Metazoa; phylum Chordata; order Testudines; family Carettochelyidae; genus Carettochelys; species Carettochelys insculpta. The sequence continues at coordinate 132,950,250 of NC_134139.1, read as the reverse complement.
AGCAAACTGAGTGATTGGGCAGCAAAATGGCAAATGAAATTTAATGTGGGTAAGTGTAAGGTAATGCATATTGGAAAAAATAACCCAAATTACACGTACTACATGATGTGGTCAAATTTAGCTACGACAGATCAGGAAAGGGATCTTGGAGTTATAGTGGATAGTTCTCTGAAGACATCCACGCAGTGTGCAGCGGCAGTTAGTAAAGCAAATAGGATGTTAGGAATTATTAAAAAAGGGATCGATAATAAGACAAAAGATATCATACTTCCCCTATATAAAACTATGGTACGCCCACATCTTGAGTACTGCGTGCAGATGTGGTCTCCTCACCTCAAAAAAGATATATTGGCATTAGAAAAGGTTCAGAAAAGGGCGACTAAGATGATTAGGGGCTTGGAACGGGTCCCATATGGGGAGAGGCTAGAGAGACTGGGACTTTTCAGTTTGGAAAAGAGGCGATTGAGGGGCGATATGATAGAGGTATATAAAATCATGAATGGTGTGGAGAAAGTGAATATAGAAAAATTATTTACCTTTTCCCATAATACAAGAACTAGGGGACACCAAATGAAATTGATGGGTAGTAGGTTCAAAACTAATAAAAGGAAATTTTTCTTCACACAGCGCACAGTCAACCTGTGGAACTCCTTGCCCGAGGAGGCTGTGAAGGCCAGGACTTTATTAGGGTTTAAAAAAGAGCTCGATAAATTTTTGTAGGTTAGGTCCATAAATGGCTATTAGCCAGGGATAAAGTATGGTGCCCTAGCCTTCAGAACAAGGGCAGGAGATGGATGGCGGGAGATAAATCACTTGATCATTGTCTTCTGTTCTCCTTCTCTGGGGCACCTGGCATTGGCCACCGTCGGCAGATGGGATGCTGGGCTGGATGGACCTTTGGTCTGACCCAGTATGGCCATTCTTATGTTCTTATGTTCTTATGTTCTTATGATGGTGTAAAGCAGGCGTGTCCAACCTGCGGCCCACAGGCTGCATGCGGCCCTGGACAGCTAGTAATGCGGCACCACAAGATCGTAAACTTTTAACATTATTATGTGATTTTTAGGGATATTTTTCATGACTCGATTGCGCGGTACTCAATCGCGGACTGCGTAGGCGACAACGGAATGCTGTGTAGGGGAGGGCGCAGCGCAGTGCTAACTTCGCCTCCACACCCGCCACACACAGTCAGTCGAATCGAAACCTGCGTGTGTCAGACGTTATATGCGCTTGTGTGACTTGGCGAGTAAAACACAATGATTACTGATAATATGAGTGTGATAATACGACGTGTGTGTGCCTGTGAAGACAGGCGTTTATTGTTGTTAACCCAGCAAACAAACGCTAAGTTTTTTTGCTGGGAAGCAGACATGTAAATTTTCTTATTTAATTATTGCACTTGGGCTTGTTGTATTACTTTGTAAAATAATTTAATAAGTTAAAATAAGTTAAAATAGTTTTTTAGCAGCTGTGGTGGAGTAAGTACAAAAATGAATCAAATAGTTTTTTGCTCATGATATTGATATAATTACATATACAACGTCGCTAATACCAGAAAAATAAATGGTTGTTTATTTATTAAATTTTTTATCCGAGCATGGCTTCAACGTCGTGTCAAAAGAAAACAGAACCCAAAAAAAGAAAAATCGTGGATGAAGGAAGAGTGTTCATCGAAAAATGGACAGATGAATACTTTTTTGTCGAGACAAATAATAAGGCACTATGCTTAATTTGTAGGGAAATCATGTCAGTTTTCAAAGATTACAATTTGAAAAGACATTATATGCAAAAACATGCTGCCAAATTCAATGCATATCAAGGAATGTTTCATAAAGACAAAATAGCAGAACTGAAACAAAGTCTGTCATCTCAACAATATTTTTTTAAAAAAATTACAACTCAAACAGACTCTATTGTGAAAGCTAGTTATGTGGTAGCAAATCTGATTGCAAAAAAATCAAAACCATTTACTGATGGTGAGTTTATTAAGCAATGTATGGAAAGTGTGGCACATATAATTTGTCCTGATAAAAAAACGGATTTTTCTAAAAATTAGTTTGTCTCACCAGACTATAGCCAGGTGAACTGAAGAAATAGGAAAATCTATCGAAACAGATTTGGAGAGTAAAGCTGCTAATTTCAAATTTTATGCTTTGGCGATAGATGAAAGTACTGATGCTACAGATATGGCTCAACCTGCCATTTTTATTAGGGGTATTGATAACGAATACAATCTCACTGAAGAAATGGCTTCTTTGGTGCCATTAAAAGACACAACTAAATCTCTTGATTTGTATGAAGCAGTAAAAATTACATTAAAGAGATTTTCTTTAACCTTTGCCAACATATCTGGTATAGCTACTGATGGTGCCCCAGCTATGGTTGGTAAAAAAGAGGGACTTATAAAACTAATAGAAGACGGTGCAATTGCCACCGGCAACTCACGTTTGATGAAATATCACTGCATTGTACATCAAGAAAATTTATGCACAAAAGCTTTAAAAATGGATGATGTCATCCAAATTGTCATCAAAGCTGTGAATTTCATAAGATCCAGGGATTCCTTAAAAGTATGGATGCTGATTATGGGGACATCATTTACTTTTCTGAAGTAAGGTGGCTAAGTCAGGGTAAAATGTTGAAAAGATTTTATAATTTGCGAAATGAAATCAAGTCATTTATGGAATCAAAAGGAAAATTTGTGCCAGAATTTGAAGATGAAAAATGGCTCACAGATTTAGCATTTTTGGTGGATTTGACCGCTCATTTAAATGAGTTAAACTTGAGTCTTCAATGTGAAAATCAACTTATCTGTGCTATGTTTCAAACCATAACAGCGTTCAAAATGAAACTTAAATTATGGGTAGCTCAAGTTATGGCAAATAATTTTATGCGTTTTGATATGTTGGCTAAACACAGTCCTGTGAACAGTGAAAAATATGCAGCCTTGCTTTCCATTTTGATACAGGAATTTGATAATAGGTTTCAAGATTTTTGAAAAAATCATCAATTTTTTGGTATGTTTGCAACTCCATTTTCAGTCGACATAAATACATTACCTGCAAATTTTCAAATGGAATGTATAGAGTTGCAATCAGACATTCAACTCAAAGAAAAATTTGATCATGTCTCTTTACTAGACTTTTCTAAGTCCTATCTTCCCAGAGAAAAATATCCCTTGCTTCACAATCATGCCTTATTCACGTCATCGCTTTTTGGCAGTACGTACATTTGTGAACAACTTTTTTCAAGTATGAAGCACACGAAGAGTAAAATTAGATCAAAATTTTCTGATGAGCACCTTGAGAACTCACTAAGAATTGCAACCACTTCCATCGAACCAGACATTGATGCATTGGTTTCACAAAAACAAGTTCAAATATCCCACTAGTTTTATGTTTATATTGCCCTCTTTTGGTTTAATGTTATAATAAAAAATATAGAAAAAAGGAAGTTTGTTATTTATATACATTAACTATATTATATATTTTATATGCGGCCCAAGACAATTCCTCTTCACTCAATGCGGCCCAGGCAAGACAAAAGGTTGGACACCCATGGTGTAAAGCTTCCACATGCACTGCCCTGAAATCTGGTGCTGCTTTTTGCACGTCTTTCTCAAAGTGCTTCTTTAGAGCAGCCTGAGAAGTACTATAATATGAACTGGCTTATCAGAGACACAAGAGGATACAAACAAACATAGCTAAGTGTGGCACAATTACACCCCAACCAACCCTCCTTTTATCTCTTTTGCATGTGGGAGAGTGGGTATGGTGAACAAACCTCTATTATGGGTCTAAGGATCCTGACCATCATGATGTCCATTAAAAGAGCTGGGTTTGATACAGGACCCTAGAGTTCTCATTTCTAGCTGAGATCAGCCATGTTACAGAGGTGGCATCTTTGCTCTAGGTCAGGAAAAGAGAACCTCTGGTTTCCTTGCCCTTTACCAAGTGACTTGTCTACAAGAACTAATGATGGCATCAAAGGAGGCTGTATATCCCACCAGTTGCTGTAGAGTAGTCCTTTTCTGCTGCTGGCTTGAAAGGAAGAGGGTGAAGGCAATGAGAAAGTCTCAGAGCTCTCTGCATGCCTTGCAAAAACAGCAAATAATGACCTGATTTACATGAATACATATAATGGCAAAATTTTGTCTGTAAAATCTATCAAGCCATATATATGTATGATTTTAACAGTGATCTCTGCAAACTGAACACAAAATTTTGCTGTCAGCTGCACGACTGAAGTAATTGCACAGAAGCCAGGGGAGTTACTGTATATCTTCACCAGTGTGACTGAGAGCAAAAACTGAGTTTAACAACTACCAGATGAAGTATCAGTCATGTTGAAACCTTGAGGTTAAGTAGATAATGGAATAATCTAGTATGTGAGTTCATGGAATCTATTAGTGCAGATGCTATAAAACCTAAACTTACTAACGCTGGTGAAATGAGTTAAAATGCTCCTGTCCAAACTTAACTATAAATCATTTGAAACTGGGGTTAACCACACAGTAACTACTTTCCGATATACTAGACATTCATATATGATAGAGATAGGTCAAAGACTTCAGCATTTCAAACCCTCAGGAATTTAAACCGTTGTGTGCCACTGGGAGAGATAACAGATGAGGCTGAGGTGCCACCAGTGTTAGAGGCACCTGCAGTGGCAGGGAATTGGTTGCTGAGATGATCCTAGAAAGAGATTCATGGGCCATGCTGCAGAGAAAGGAGAAGAACTCTCAGGCTACGTCTACACGTGCACCCAACTTCGAAATAGCTTATTTCGATGTTGCGACATCGAAATAGGCTATTTCGATGAATAACGTCTACACGTCCTCCAGGGCTGGCAACGTCGATGTTCAACTTCGACGTTGCTCAGCCCAACATCGAAATAGGCACAGCGAGGGAACGTCTACACGCCAAAGTAGCACACATCGAAATAAGGGAGCCAGGCACAGCTGCAGACAGGGTCACGGGGCGGACTCAACAGCAAGTCGCTCCCTTAAAGGGCCCCTCCCAGACACACTTTCATTAAACAGTGCAAGATACACAGAGCCAACAACTAGTTGCAGACCCTGTATATGCAGCACGGACCCCCAGCTGCAGCAGCAGCAGCCAGAAGCCCTGGGCTAAGGGCTGCTGCCCACGGTGACCACAGAGCCCCGCAAGGGCTGGAGAGAGAGTATCTCTCAACCCCCCAGCTGATGGCCGCCATGGAGGACCCCGCTATTTCGATGTTGCGGGACGCGGATCGTCTACACGTCCCTACTTCGATGTTGAACGTCGAAGTAGGGCGCTATTCCCATCCCCTCATGGGGTTAGCGACTTCGACGTCTCGCCGCCTAACGTCGATTTCAACTTCGAAATAGCACCCAACACGTGTAGACGTGACGGGCGCTATTTCGAAGTTAGTGCCGCTACTTCGAAGTAGCATGCACGTGTAGACGCAGCTTCAGTGTTCATTCTTCTCTGATGCTGGGGAAAAATTAGACATCTGTTTGACCCAGAGCATTTGAGCCCAACATGCCAGCTTGCCACCTAGAACATGGATTCTCTGTACCACCTCAGAGTACCGATCCATCCCATAAATAACATATTGTTTACTTTACTTCAGATCAATGAAGATTCATTTTTCAGCAGACTAATATCCCCTTCAGTGTTGCCTATGGCTGTAAAACCTGTTCTTTCATTTTTCAAGTTGTGCAACAAACCAAGCTCTTTTTCACTGGGATCTGACAGACTGTGGCATGTAACAAAAAGTTATGGCAGTTGTTTTCCCCATGATTGATATTAATCGTGGTCTTCCAATCGCAATACTGGGAACAGAAATAACAGGCCTTATGACTTATCTGGATATGTTAAAATAGGGGTTATCCACCAAGGACTGTTTGAAATGCTTCACATTTATAAAGCAGCTGACACTGACCTGCCCATCTGTACTAATCTATTGGTTCTCAGAGTCAGATCCTGATATCACTGAGATTAGTTACATTAGTGCAAATGGGCACTGACTCTATCTTACATATTGATAAGATGCTTATAACCTTGGAATTACTCTGGGTTTACACCACTGAAGCTCAGATAGAAATTTGATCCATTCCCTGTACGCAAATACAGTATTTGATTTACTCATTTTATGTAAATTTGCTTTTTTATTCCAAGCCGTGTAAATACTAAGCTGCTTTCACTTAAAAAGTAAGTCAAAGTAATAAGCTTTTTCACCAGAAGCTGCAAAGGCATTTCCAGAATCTGACATAGAAAAGGATGATTGACAGTGTGAAAAATCTTGGAACGGTTTTGAATCAAAGCAAGTCAAGTGTAGAATTAGAATATATCCAGGAGTTTAATATATGGGGAGCAGAGCAAAATGCTGCTTTCCCTCTTCTGCTGATTTGAATACTAACAGGACTAGTAATACCAATCATCTCTCTCTCTTATATAGCATGCTTCATTAATAGATCACAGTGCCCTCCCTCGCCGTCTGCAGCTCTTTGGCTGGAGTGGCGAGAATTTCCTGTCACTGTTTCAATCTACTTCAAGCCCTGAACGTTTGACCACAAAAAGATGAATAATATATTCTCTTCACAGTATTTCACACAGAGCTGTACAGTACTGCATAATATGCCAACATCACCATCAGCCATAGGATCAAAGTGGCGTCTAGATCAGAGATGTGCTATCACATAGTCCATATTTGCATTTATTTGTATTTGTTATCATATATTTAAGTTTGTAAAGTACATGACTGTCATTAATAGGGCTGAAACATTCAAGACCTGTCATATTTTGAAGAGGTGCTTCCAACTTCATAGCCAAGGTTGGAAATAATTTCCTGTTATGTCTGATGTTTCAACTTCTGCATTTCTCAAATTTTCCCCAAAGAATCCAGATCCCCTTGATATTTTATGTGCTGCATCTAAAAACCCAGGGTAGAATTTTTCTCAGAAGTTTGTAACAAAACCAATCAGAAGTTTTAAAGATATGGGCATTTTAAAAATTGTCCTTTTTTTTTAAATGTGTCACTACTTTATTGACAGTGTATCCAAAATGAATCAATCCTGAAGTGTGTTGCTATTGTAAAGCCTAACAAAATTGTGTAACAGTAATTGTACAGCTTTGTATAGGGCACAACATTTCTTCAAAATGGTTTAACCAACAAACTTTGTTTTAAAACGAAGATTTGTTTTATTTGCAGGCTTTGTTGAAGATAGGAGCAGTTTAGTGTTTTCTTGGGCCCTTTCACCAGCATCATTTAGTGGCATGCTTCGGATAGTATCCCATTTATTGTTCACCAACTTGAATACAATCCTCTTTTCACAAACTATTGTAAAACCACTGTATTAATCTATTTAATATTCCTAAAATGACTATCACCCACCACCTATCTTTCAAAACATTCAAGATACACAACTCACGCTCCATTCTATTTCCTTTGTATTTTCCTATGCTCTGTCCATGATAACCTTTAGCTTTTCAATTATTTGGGTGAGGGACTCTTACTTGATTACACATTTTACTTATTCACCAGTGTGATGTACCTTTGTACTGCTAGATAATTATGACATAATTATACTAAATGAGTTTTGAGATGTTTGTATTTTTAGCAGTCATCTATCTTTTTATACCACGCATGCTTATATTCTAAATTTTTGGAATGTCTGCAGTATGTTCTGAGAAGTAGAGCATCATTGCTCTACAGAGTGAACTAATGAAAGTTTTTGTTTTGTAAATGGCAATGAATCTATTACTTCTAAAGTTGCTAAAAATTAGAGATGATAATGTGCAGGTGCATCTATTGTAAGCTTGCAGATCATTATTCTGTAAATTTACTTAACCAAGGCAGCTATTCTTTGAAAGAAATATATTCTTGAGACCTTTGAGAGAAGCAATCCCATATTTAGAAACCTTTTTGGCTTACCAAAAAGATTGAGAGATGTTTTGATTACAGTGTATACGTACTTCCATGGGGATTAAATAGTGGGCCCTAAAGGACTCTTAAACCTAGTGGAGAAAAAGCATAACAAGATGAATAGGTGGCAGGCGAAGCCACACAAATTTAAATTGCAGAAAAAGCAGTGAGGGTAATTCATGATGGGGACAAATTCCCAAGGCGTGGTGGAGTCTCTGTCTCTTGTGGTCTTCAGATCAAGACTAGATGCCTGTTTGGAAGATTTGCATTAGCCAAACACAGGTTTCTGTGCCCAGTATGAGACAAATGAATGACATTTAATGGCTTGTGATACACAGGAGGTCAGATTAGATAGTCTAATAGTTCATTTTGACTTTGAATGGTATGAATCTACATTGTGTGTTTGAATAGAGAATGGAGTTTCATTTTAAAAGTGTGAAGGAAAAATAAAAATTGGAGAAAAATATGTATTTGCAAAAGTGAGCATCTCCCTAACATGGCTTTTTTAAAAAAAGCTTACACTATATTTTATGTTGTTTATCATATAGTTTTTCCCCAATCCAAGATGAAGAATTCTGAAGTAGTTTAAAGGTGAATGTCTGATCTTTAAAGATTTTAATACAATGTTATCTATGGGGGGAAAGAGGATGATTTTTATCTGCACAAAGGACACTTTACACCATTCTGATAGCGTAAAGGCGCTGTACTTACACTTCAATATCTGTTTACCTGACCAGAGAGACCAGCATTAGGGCAAGTGAGAATTTTGGCTGAGGAATGGGTTGGGATCAAGGAGACCTGGGTCTAATCTCATTTCTGCTCCTGAGTCTGTTTGCCTTTGGACAAACAATCTCTCTGGCCGCGTTTACACATGCATGATCTTCTGGAAGAGTGCCGGCTTCCTCTGGAAGATCCGTGGAATGTCTACACATTAAAGGCACTCCTCCAGAAGGAGTCTGGAAGAACATACAGGCTGTTTCTACACATGGTGAAAGTGGCATGCTAATAAACAGCCCTAAATATGCTAATGAGGCATGCATGTAAATTCACAGTGCCTCATTAGCATAAGGTCACGTGATTTGGAGTCCTGAAGACTCTCTTCTGGACTCCAAAATGGCATGTAGAAGTGTGGCCCCACCCCGGGAGGGAGCCCCTACTTCCCGAAAATTTTTGGGAAGAAGGGGCCTCTGGAAGGAAGACTTCCTTCTGGAAGACAGCCCTGGGGGCTGCGCTTCTACACACCATTTTGGAGTCCAGAAGAGCATCTTCCAGACTCCAAATCATGTGATCTTATGCTAATGAGGCACCGGGAATTTACATATGTACCTCATTAACATATTTCAGGATGTTTATTATTTATTATTATTCTCCAAAAGTGACATGTGTAGAAACAGCCAAAGCATTTTCTGCATTCCATACTCTGCTACCAAATCAGGAAGAGTGCTTTCTTCCGGAAGACTCTTCCAGAAGAAAGCACGAGTAGATGCTTCCCGACCCCTTCTTCCAAAAGAGCGGCCTGCCATGGCGACAGCCAGCTGGAGTGCAAAGACGGTCAAGGCAGCCACAGTGGGGCTCTATGGCTCTGGCTGCTTTTAAAGCTGCAGGGGCGCACAGACCCTGTGGCAGGAAGCTGAGAGTGTGGAGACAGGCAGCATGTGCTGGGTTGCCAGGCACCCTGCAGTGACTGCTCAGCCACAAGCCCAACTGAAGGCCAACAGACAGATATCCCAACCCCCCCAGGGCAGCCCCGGGGAGGGCACCCAGGACCCCAACTGGGCTCCAAATAGAGGGCCCCATCCTGGACAGAGCCAAAGCTCCAGGACCTCATGGGGATCTGGTGGGATGAAGAAGTGCTGCGGGACACCACAGGGCACCGGAGGAACACCCCCACCTTTGTGCGCCTTGAAAATGGCCTGACTGTCCGAGGCCACCCTTCCCAGCCCCCAAGCCAGCCTGGTGCAAGATGACAGAGCTGAGGCAGGGCTACATGAGGGTCTGGGACAGCGCCCGCAGGTCCAGCCAGGCTCCAGCTAGCTGTCCCTATTTCAGGGAGCTGCAGGACCTACTGGAAGGGGGTGGGTGGGTAGGATAACACCTCCCCACCCTGCTCCACGGTTGAGATGGCTGCGCCAGAGCCCCCTGCCATACCAGAGAGGGAGGCAGGTCCAGGCGAAGACCAGCCCAGACCTGATAGAGCACCCAGCATCCACGACGTCGAGGTCCCACCTGGGGATGACTCCTTGGAGGGCTCACTCATAACTGAGCTGCCCTCTACTTCCAGCAGCCAGGCCACTTCCAGCCAGGCATCACCTGACCTTTTCAAGGCCACCTCAAGTAAGCACATGCCACGGTGCCTCCCTGGAGAGGGGCACGCCCAGGCCCCCATGTGACAGCCCAACCCCAGATGGCCCCAGGACTGCAGCCATGCCTGCAGGTGACGCCTGGCACACTCCACTGTGGAGAACCCCATGAGCCCCACGAGTGTGCTGGGGGACCCTCAGGCTGCACAGCTATGCCCAGCCCACCTGCTCTCCAGGCAGGGACTCTCCTATGTCCGAAGCCCCCCTCCATCCTGTTAGCCTGTTCCCGGGGCAGGAGAGGGGTACCACAGGCAGCACCATCACCAAGGCAACATTCTGCATGGACCAGCATGCCAGGAACATGGGACACCACTCTTGGTGCATCCCCAGGACATGGCCATCCCTTGGGTTTGGGTTGGGGGTTGCTGCCTGAGGGCTGGGGACATGGTTCCCAGGGTCAGGATGTGGTTCTGAACCCCCTTCCTCACCCTCTTCCCTGTCTTGCAGCAGCTCCATACAAGGATCAAGAGAGCCAGATGAGGAGCCTAGGACCTGCCAGCTCTGTCCAGGACAGAGGTCCTGCCAGTCTTGCAGACAGTCCTGGACCACCCTCAGCATCTGTGGCCTGGTGGCCATGTGTCTGAAGGGCCCAATGCCAGAGCTGTGGTGAGGAGGCCACAGCCTATACGGCTGTCCTCCAGCACCAGAATACATGGGCTGAGAGGCGGCTGCTCCTGGATGAGGCCAAACTTAACTGGTGGAGGGACATGGGGGGGGAGATTGCAGGGATCCTCTACAAAGTGCGTAAGGCCCTTGCAGAGCTGCTCCCAGCTGCTCCTGCCCCAGCCACACCCCTGCTGCTTCTGCTCCAGCTGATGCCCCTGAGGACTTAGCTACCCTACTTCCCCCAGGTCTTTCCATGTCTGCCCTCAGGAGCCTTATGGCCTGGCTCATGGCCACGGTGGGCCCCCTGGAGGGCCCCTACCCTCAAATCCTCCCCTGCCACCACAGAGGCTGAGCTACGCCCGACGGCCACTACTTCCCTGTGCTCCCAGCCCCATGAATGCCCTGATGGGGACTGCACACCCGGGGCAGAAGAGGCACCCACAGGTGACAGGGCTCATAGATCTCCACCACATCTCTTGAGTAGGACCCCCTCCATTCCTGTCCCTGACCCCATCCAAGTTGGTATGCCCCTGTTTCCTGACCCACCCATGTAAATAGCTGTACAGTTTTCAGTAGGAACATATATGTTTATTGTTTCTACTTATTTTTTAAATACGGCTGGTTATCATTTGCAAGTTCTGGTTAAATACAGTTTTACAGTTTCCAACTCCCTGTGTCCCTGATTATCGAGCGGGGGAGTTGCATGGGTTGAGGGATGGAGGGGGAGCCTGTGGGGAGGGCCTGGGGGACACTCAGTACTCCCTGTGGGCAAATGCCTCCCTGATTGCCTCTGTCGTGACTGAGCTGCTGGTCATGGGCTGTGGTGGGCTGCTCTTATCTGGGGACAGTCTCAGCCATCCAGCCCTGGGGATGGGCCCTTCATGTGCCACAATGAAGTTGTGGAGGGCACAGCAGGCACCCACAACCTGGTGGATGTTCTCCACCCCTGCATCCAGGTGCGTGAGGAGGCATCTAAACCTCGCCTTCAAGCAGCCAAAGGCACACTCCACAGGGTACCAGGCCTGTGTGAGCCTGATGTTGAACAGCTCCTGGGAAGGGGTGAGGTGGCCCATGTATGGCCACATAAGCCAGGGCTGCAGGGGGTAGGCCGGGTTGCCCAAAAGGCAGAGTGGCATGGTGACCTCTCCCAAGGTGCACTCCTACTGGGGGACATAGGTGATAGCCTCCATCCGGTGGTACAGGATGGAGTTGTGAAGGACAAATATGTTGTGTGCCAGCCCAGCCAGCCCACACAGATTTCAGTGAATTGCCCCCATGAGTCCACCACTGCCTGGAGCATGACTGAATGGTACCCCTTTCAGTTTGCATAGCCGCTGGTGCTGTGGTCCAGGGCCTTGATGGGGATGTGCATCCCATAAATCTCCCTGAAGCACTGGGGAAACCCAAGCTCAGCGAAGGCCTCAATGACTGTGTTCAGGTCCCCAGTACACACTAGCCTCCGCACTAGCCGATCATTGATGGCTGTCATGGCCTGAAAGGGACTGAGAGCGAGCACACTCATGGGTGTGCACAGGGGTGCCCCTACTCCCTCCCCAGGCCCCCCTCCTTTCCTAAAGGGTCCTTTGACCACCCCACTAGGGCACCCATCCATCAGAGGGCTTGTGTAGGTCCTCTGGGGCTAGACCTACACGCCCCAGTCCAAGCCCTCAGATCCCAGCCCCCGAGGGTCCCCCTTACCCAACAGCCTCCTCCCTGCTCCCTTATCCATGCTTTTCCATGGAGAGGGCTGGGTGCATTCACGTGTCCTGCCATTGGAGGGTGGGGGCAAGCCATCCACAAATCTCCAGAAAGGTCTCTTTCTTCATCCGAAGATTCTGCAGCCAGCACATGTTGTCCCACTCACCCATGACTACCTTGTCCCACCAGTCAGTACTGGTGGCATGGGTCCAGATGCATGGGATGGCCTTTGGGGCGGGTGCGGGAGACCTCCAGCAGGGGTGGTGTTTGTTTGGGAGCCACGGGCTTGGGTCTCCTTTGCCACAGGAGGCCAAGGAGGGTGGCCAGGGGAATGACCAGAAAACAGGTTAGGGCAACTCTGCAAGTCTGCAGCTGTTGGGGGCCCATGACTCATGTCTCAGGAAGTCAGGACCAGGGACAGGCTCTGCCTTGCTGTGAACAGCAAGGCAGGCCTCAGCAGATTGTGCAGAGAGGGGAGGTTGAGGAGGGGCCCTTTAACATGCTATGTGGCCAGCAGGCCTGGAAGAGCTCCCCAGCCATGAGATCCTGTCTTCAATGTTTCCTGCCCCATTCTTCCAGAAGAGCATCCATGCGTGTGTAGACACGATCTTCCAGAAGAAGGGGTGGCTCTTTTGGACTGCGTTTCCTGTGTGAACACAATCTTCCAGAAGACGGTCCTCTGGAAGCTGTTTTCTGGAGGGTCCTTTTCTGGAAGATCATGCATGTGTAGACGTGACCTCTGTGTTTCAAATGCCCAATTGATAAAATTAGACTAATAATATTTATCCATGTTTTGTATAGTGCTTAGAGATCTTTGAATGAAAAGTGTTACATGAGGATAAAGTATATCAATCTTATTATTCCAGAGTATTTTTAAAACTGGGTAACCAGTCTGGATAAAGTATGAGCCCCATCCTTTTTATTTTGGTCCCCAAAAATCTTCAGGACCAAAACTGGAAGTACAGGTGTCTTATGGAGAAGCCTGTTCTCATATGAATCTTATCCCAAATTTGTAAATTCTAATTTAGAGACACTGCCAAGACTTTGGGTGATTATTAGACTGGAATGCCAATGCTAAAGCTTTTGAGATTGATCCATCACTTTTCCTTCCGAGGTATAGAAAAAAAAGATCAGCCAAATTCACTATATCAGAAGGTCTGAAGTTGACCTACTGGATATTTAAAGAGGAAAATCAGTTTCACAATGAGATAGAAATTCTCAGGGTCCCATTGTGATATCTTACTCATACTGAGTAGTACCTTATGCCAACTGTAATCTAATTGATTTCAGCATGATTAGTCATGTGGTGATGATCTACTTGATGTAAAGATATTACAATCTGGCTCTTAGATATTTCTATTTCTTTAAAATGTTCTTGATGACATTACTTTCTGGGTCATTTAATTACTTGTTTGGGTACTTCCAACAATTGAAATTTAACTGCAAAATAAATGCTCTTGCTCTGTGTTTGTAAATTCATTACATTTTCTGGCTCTCATTCCTTGAGCTCATCAGTGCAGCTCAGAAAGCAAAATCTAGCATGATAAGGGAAATGACTAAATTGGTGGACATGAGTATATCCTCCTGTGTGACTAAATTTGGCCCAGCGTATGCACCAGGAATTCCTTTCCTTCATGTGAATCAAACTTATTGCTAGAGGGCCTGACCGCAGGCTGGTGCAGGAAGGTATAACTTGCCCCTTCCTGTAACAACAAGAATGAATCTGGCCTGAAAATAATTATTCACTTCTTTGGCTTTCAGATATTTTTTCTTTCTGTAGTACATCCATGCATGCTCCTTTTCTTGCTGATTTCAGTTTTGTCAGCCATTCATATTCAGTGTACCCTGGTAGAGAAGGAGCCAGGCTCCACCTAATGTAAGGCCTGGTTTACACTAGGGTGTTAGGTTGAGCTTACGTGACTTGGGTTGATTTCCTAAGCAACCAGTTCCCACTTTCCCACACTTGGACAAGCAGCCTGGGTTCAAGGCATACTTGCCCTTCCTTTCCATGATCATATCTCTCTTTAAGCTCCCAAACATAAACATATAGGGTACATCTACACTGCAAGCATCTGTCGGCAGTAACTCTGTCGACAGAAGCATTATTCCTCAAATTTTCCAGGGATAATGCTGTGGAGACAAATGAAGAGTTCTGTTGAGGCTCTGTCAACAGAAGGCTTTATGTATGTAGACGCTCCCTGAGTTATGTCAACAGAAGGCCCCTTCTGTCAGCAAAACTCTCCAGTGTAGACAAACAAATTGATTCTGGAACTTGTTATTACAAAAAAAGTTGAGATTCCTGCTGTACAGTCAATACTGTTTCTGAATTATTATAAGAAAATTTGTCTTCAGAACTAATGTAAACAGATATACAGTAAACTTTTCCACATCCAGCAGCCCTGGGACAAGAAGGTTGCCAGATATTCAGATATTCTGGATAATAGAGAGGTATACCTAGCAATGCATAACACTAAAGAAAAACAAAATTAAAAATTAAGAAACAAACAAAAAATGGTTGCAGAGTAATTTATTTATCAACAATAGCATTGTACATTGGAAATTTATTCTGTATGTGCTCTATTTATTTGTATTTACTTTTATTATACTGTACTTATGGAATACATAACTAAAATATAGTTAAAATGCCAGTTATTTGAGAATTCTGGATGATGGAATGCCAGATATGAATTTACTGTACTATTTGTCCCTGTTTTATTATAAAATAAAGTTTCTGTTGTTCATCTTGAAGCCATTTTTACTCTTTTACACACACACACACACACACACACACACACACAGTTTCACGGGGAAATTGATTATTAATATAATCTGCATCTCTATGCCCCTAGTGCAGTAAGCTTCTTAAGCATGTTGTTAACTTTAAGATGAAGATCACTTTGCTGATACCAATGGGATTGCTTCCAGGCTTAAAGTTAGGCATGTATTTGAGTACCTTGTTAACCTGTAGCCTAAATTAGCTAGAAAAGAGTATTCGTATTATTTGCAAACAATATGAATTGTTTGCAAGAAGACAACACTTCTTATTCTTGAATTAATAACAATGCATTTCTGAAAAATCTCTTTTTAAATGTGAAATAAAAACAATGTTGCATTTGTACAGAATTAGGACATATTCAGATTAAATCACATACCTGTCTAAACTCATCACCGTCATAATAGCGCTGCATGCAAACTGGTTGCATGTGTCTAATGATGTAATGACAGTACACAGAGGGCTGCCAAACACCCACTCTCCACCACGTGCCCACTGATGAACGAGAAAGGGCATGCCAATGATATGAACCAAATCTGCTACAGCCAGATTGCAGATATAGATATCAGGAATTGTTTTTTTTCTAGACCTGAAATAAATGGGGAAAATAGGTTACTTGACACAGTGTTGCTGAGCTCATGCTTTTTCAGCTTTTAATGCTTGTCTGCGTAACCCATATGTCCCTTTGAAAAACTGTACAAAGTTTAAAAAGGCTCTGGCCCTCATTCTTCACTCACAACACTTCCACTACACTTGATGGAGCCACATGAGGGTCAAGTACCTTTACCAATCTGGTTTTAATGCACTGATCTGTGACCTCCAATGCTCTGGGTATTAGTCACAGATTGGGTCACAAATGAAAAGGGTTTTTAGGCGCCCTCTCAAAAGTTTTTCCTGACAGCCATCATGCTTGATGCTAACTGCAGAGTGACACCTGCTGAACATATCGCTTCAGGTGAAGAGAAGTGTGAAACTCCCTTGCACACAGGGCTGCCAAGGGGCCGTGGGACACGGCAGGGTTTGGTTAAGTTTGCTTACCTAAAAGAAAGAAAGAAAATAATAGGGAGGAGAAGAATGAGAGAGGGTTGTGAATTTTGGTACTTTCAGTTAAAACATTTTTATTATTTTTTTTTGGCCATATGCCCACATAATACTTCAATTGGTCATTTATCATAAAATGCATTTTTCCATGTCCCATTATATAAGAATATAAAAGACTAGCCACATTGGGTCAGAGCACTGGCCTGTCCAGACCAGTATTTTGACTTCTGACAGTGGCCAAAATCTCAGGTGCTCCAGAAGTAATGAGTAGAACAGCTAATCATCAAGTGATCCATCTCCTGTTATCCATTCTAAGCTTCTGGTAAACAAAGGACTTCAGAGCATGGTTTTACATTCATGCCATCCTGGCTATCAGGCATTGATGGGCCTCTCATCTATGAGTTTATCCAGTTCTTTTTTGCACCATGTTACAACATTGACCTTCCCAAAATACCCTTGCAAGAAATTCCAGAAGTTGACTGTGTATTATGTGTAGAAATACTTCCTTTTCTTTGTTTTAAACCTACCGCCTATTAATGGTGTTGGTGACCCTTACTTCTTCCATTTTCAAATGGAGAGACTAACACTTTCTTGTATACTTTCTCCACTCCAGTCATGATTTTATAAACCTCTATTATATCCCATCCCAGGCCTCTCTTCTCTTTTCCAAGTTGAAAAGTCCCAGGCTTATTGATCTCTCCTCATATGGAATCTGTGCCATCCACCTGACGATTTTTGTTGCCTTTCCATGTACTTTATCTTCTTCTGACTCAATTGGCAAAGATGGCTCTGCTACATCCCAGAAGGATTATCATATATGTTCATTGGTAGCATCTCTGGCTGGTGACATATATTAGCATTTTTTATATATCACTATCTCACACATACAAAACTATGTTAAAAGAGCATTATTAAGGTTTCAAATCAAGCACAGCACTCAAATATTGCAAAATACCAGAATTAAGATTACCTCTATAAACTCGATTTGTTCCCCCATGCAAATCCATTATGATAGTTGATAATTACATGGTCACCTATTATTTTCTCTGCAGAGTTGCTGCTTGAAGGAGTGAGGCAGGGGTGTATATTGAAGGAGACTGTTGTCTACAGGATCTCACATCATTTATTACAAAAGTTGTGCAGTGAATGAATCAGAAAGGAAACAGGAAGAAGAAAAAAGGTTATGTCCTGGAGAAGGCAGCTGAGTACTACCCTGAATAATTGGATTCTTCTACGGCCTCTCCCAAAGAGCTCTTCTGTGACGTTGGGCAAGTTACTTAAACCAACTACTTCACAGGTGGTCACTAATTGTGAATTCTTCTTTTCTGAATCTCCAGGTGGATACCCTGGGGTCCGATTTGCAAAAAGGCAAAGCACTCTAAGCTGCAAGTGAAAGCAATGGGAACCGTTCTTGCATATGTAAAGAGCTAAGCAGTGAAGTGAGAAGCTGAACAAAATCAGGTCTCTTAAATTATGCATGTAAAATTGTTCATAATCTTGGTGCCTTAGTTACCTGCCCGTAAAATGGGGATAGCACCACCCCTCCTCTCACAGGGCTGTTGTGAAGATAAATTAATACACATTTGTGAGGCACTCACATTACAGTGACAAGCCAGTGTCAACTGCAATAGAGTTTTAGTATATGAGTGAGAGTCTGGGTGTTACGATAACAACAATAAATAATAAAAGCTCCTGAGGAAATCAATGATTGTGTCTTTAGAGCAGAGTTTGAATAGTGCGCAGTGAAGAAAACCTGAGACCACACATAGAACAGTCCAGAGAAAACAAAATACTGAAGAGCTGCTTATCCAGGGAGCACTGTCCCTGAAGGAGGCAGGTGTGTTGTGGAAAAAAATAGCATATGATCATATAATTAAAGACTGTATCATAATTCGTATGCGTAAAGGGGCTGGATTATGGCTGCCCAGGCAGCTTTAATTCTGTCATTTTCTAACTTGGGAGTGCTTGACTTTGCAAATCTAATTAGGTTCTTATAGCACAGCTTTTGCGTGTTAAATTGTATCTGCAGACGGAGGGTGAGAGCCTCAGCTGGTGTAATCATTGAATGCCTCAAAGCAGCTTTGGTGATTTAAACCAGGCAAGGACCCTGTCCTTTACACACATGAAACCTGTAGCTCAGCACAGCCTTCAGTTGTGGAGAGGGAAGTGAGATTGGAGTGTGTGAGTGTTTGTGACAGAGGTAGAGAGAGGGAGGCGGGAGGGAGAGGAGTGTGTGGAGATGACAGGATATAGAGGTGGGACGACTGTCCCAGAGCTCAGCAATACAAAAAGGCCTGGAGTTCCCAACTGTCACCACTGCTATTGCAGAAGAGACTGGAGCCCCCAGCCTTTTAAATCACTGCTGGAACACCTGGCAGCATGCTCCGGCCAGCAGCATTCACACCCGTCTGGGGATGCAGAAGAGGACTCGGCACCCATCTTGCCCAGCGGCCTGGCAAGTCTGTTGGCTCTGCTGGGAGATGGGCTGTGCTTCAGCATGTCACCTATGCAACTAACAAAACAAAAAAGCCGTCAAGTAGCACTTTAAAGACTAGCAAAATGGTTTATTAGGTGAGCTTTCGTGGGACAGACCCACTTCTTCAGACCATTTGTGAGGCACTCATATTACAGTGACAAGTCCAGTGTCAGCTGCAATGGAGTCTTAGTATATGAGTGAGAGCCTGGGTGTTATGATAATAACAATAAATAATAAAAGCTCCTGAGGAAATCAATCTTTGTCTTTAGAGAAGAGTTTGA
Organism: Carettochelys insculpta; assembly: GCF_033958435.1. Classification (NCBI taxonomy): domain Eukaryota; kingdom Metazoa; phylum Chordata; order Testudines; family Carettochelyidae; genus Carettochelys; species Carettochelys insculpta. The sequence continues at coordinate 132,931,104 of NC_134139.1, read as the reverse complement.
AGAAGTGGGTCTGTCCCACGAAAGCTCACCTAATAAATTATTTTGTTAGTCTTTAAAGTGCTGCTTGACTGCTTTTTGTTTTGATAGCATATAGACTAACATGGCTGCTTCTCTGTTACTATGTAACTAACAGGTTGTCTGGCTGTAGATGGCCACAGAGGGTCACAAACAAGTAAACCAAAAAGCAGAGACAATTATCTTTTCAAAACGCATTCATTTATAGGACACATTTTGAGTAAAATAACTTCTCATGGGGGGTTATTGAAGAGCATTAGCTAGTTATCTGGGCACTTAGGTTCTAGTCCAACAAAACCCTCAAATATGTTTCACTTTAAACATGTGAGTAGATCAACCGACTGAACAGACCCACTAGGCTCCGTACATGCTGAGAGTTAAGCAAGTGTTAAAGTGATTTGTATCATCAAGGATGTATTCTGAGCATTTATCTTCTCCTCGACAAAAAGCAGACAATGTGAGACATGCTCAAAAGATTTTCTGATTGTAGTGGATGCTCAGAGAATTCCTTTTCAGTCTATTTTCCATTAGAGCAGAGAGGCTTATTTACCCGTCTCACTGAAAGATGCAAAAGGTAAAAAGGGAGATCTTTAGGCAAGACAGTTCAGTTCCCACTCATGCATTCAGCACATTGCTCACACTATTGACAGTTCACAAAGAATATTAGCAACACCTACATAAATGGGTCCCAAGTTTCTTATGATTTGTATTTACTAACATATATCAAATATCAGTACGTGTTCAGCATCTTTAATCAGGAACCAGAGGCCCCGGAGGCTGGAAGTGGGGGCTGAACGGTCGGAGGGTGGGTGACGCCTGGCAGCAAAGGAGCTAGCAGCAAGAAGCCCTGCCAGAGCTAAGATTGCAGCTGTACTGCAGCAAGGGGGCAGGTGACCAGGAGTTCTGCTGGGGCTGGAAGCACAGTGGGGCCACTGGTTGGCAGCGGGCAGTGGAGCCCAGTGGCTGAGGCCAGTAGCCAGAAGTGGGTCTGACTACTGGGAAGGGAACCCAGTAATGGGGATCTGGTGGCCAGCTGGGGAGCCTGATGATCAGAGGAGATCTTGGAGGCTGTCAGCAGAGGAGCTGACATTGACCTCCCTTGGTTCATCAAACTCCCTGGTTTGGGACTGGTCAGGTGCTTATGGTGCCAGACCAGGGAGGTCCAACCTGCAGTTTCAAAGACACAAATTATAACTCAGTGGAACCAGCTAGACATATGTGGTTATTTCACACATCTCTAATAAGTAAAAAAGTCTGTTCCTACTTTGTCAGGCTGCGATGTTGAAAAACCAGAGGTACAAAGCTATGGTGCTGATGATTGGAGCACATGGGGAAATGCTTCTTTGTGTTTATTTGTTCTTTCCTCCTGTATTTATAGACAACTTGTAATCTTGTCTACACTGAAAGAACATGGAATATCTACAGAAAACCCTGACTGTTCTTTAGGCATCCAGTGGTACTATTCTGGTTAAAAATTCAGAATTTCCAGGTAGAATTAATCATCTGAATGTTGCATGTAAACACTTTTAGCAGAAAGCTGAAATCCTCCTTTTCCTTATTGCTGGGCTTTTATGTACTACTTCATGCACATTTTACAGGAGAGATCATGTCAGATGGGAAGGTATCTTTGAACTTGTATTTGGAAGCTCAGATTCCCTACTTTGTCAAATGTTATGTCAGTAAAGAGCGTACAGCAAACTTCCAGAAGCAACTGAAGTGCTTTTAAAGATGGTGCAATGACCCACTTCATCGCATCTTGCTTTTATGGATATGGACTTTCTTGGCTACCCCTCTGATACTTGTTTTCATGTGCAAATATCTTGTCTCCAGTTGATCTGGAAATATATGTTTCTGTTTGGCTCTGCCCCAACAGATTGAAGTTGAAATTGTCAAAGAGGGGTGATGACTGGAACTGAGCATAAGACACACAAGATGTTCCCCGGCCCCCGCCTCCGTCCCTCTGAAGCTGAGAATACAAGGATTGGTGTGGGGGAGATGACATTCTCTCTTCCATGCTATATGTCAAGTTACAAGGCCATATGCATATTAAATTAGACTGTAGAGGAGGGAGGGATACAAAACATGGGAAAATGGTCTTATCTGAATGTGGAATTTTTCAAGCTCTCTATTGGATACGACAAATTCCTGTAGTTTGCCAGAGCTATTGCACTACGGAAGCGGTGACCCATTTCTTCGTCATCATCATCAATAACCGTGGGCTCAGCGCCCGTTGGTGTCTGATGCCTCTCTCACTATTTCCTTCCATCTTTCCCTATCCAGTGCAGGGTGGCTTATTTTCTGTAGACTAGCTCCACACCAATCTACTACATCATCTACCCATTCTCTGTGGGGTCTGCCTCTCCTATTCGAACCATCCATTATGCTGAATATTAGGGTCCTGATTGTTCATTCGTCGTTCATTCTGCAAATATGTCCAAATAGTTGTAGCTTCTATTTTATAACCTTCTGCAGCAGGTTCTCTTTTGGCGGTATCTTCCTATATAATTCCTCATTGGTGACCTTCTGCATCCATCCTATTCTCAGAATCTTTCTATAACAACTCCTTTTGAACTCCAATATTCTTCTTTTCAAATCTTTCATTATCACCCATGTCTCACATCTGTACAACATGCTGCTGAATACACACGTTTTCAAGACACCCAGCTTCATTCTCAAGCTAATTGCTTTGTTTTTCCCGATCTTATCCATTGCCTTCAAACTCACTCTTGCTTTCGCTATTCTAGTCACTATTTCCTTCTTACAGTCTAGATCATACTTTATGTCGCTCCCCAGATATGTGAACTTCTGTACATTTTCTAGTTCAATACCATCCACGCTGATCTTCCTTCCTATTTCCTTATATCCAAATACCATTGTTTTTGTTTTATCGATGTTCATAATCAGCCCAGACCACTTGCCTTCTTCGTTTAACACCACTTTGTGTTTGCTAGCTTCTCCTCTTCTTCCTCAATGATAACTATATCATCTGCAAACCTCAAGTTGTTAATTCTTTTCGGCCATGTCTACACTAGCCCCAAACTTCGAAATGGCCACGCAGATGGCCATTTCGATTTTACTAATGAAGTGCTGAAATGCATATTCAGTGCTTCATTAGCATGTGGGCGGCCGCAGCACTTCGAAATTGACTTGGCTCGCCACAGCGCGGCTCATCCTGACGAGGCTCCTTTTCTAAAGGACCCAGCCTACTTCGAAGTCCCCTTATTCCCATCTGCTCATGGGAATAAGGGGACTTTGAAGTAGGCGGGGTCCTTTCGAAAAGGAGCCCCGTCGGGACGAGCCATGTCAATTTCGAAGCACTGCAGCCGCCCGCATGCTAATAAAACGCTGAATATGCATTTCAGCGCTTCATTAGTAAACTTCGAAATGGCCATTTGAGTGGCAAGTTCGAAGTTTGGGGCTAGTGTAGATGTAGCCTTCCTGTGCACAGATATCCCTTCTACCTCTTCCTTGATCTTGTCCATCGCTCTCTCCAGATGTGCGATGAAGATACTTGGCGATATTGGATCTCCTTATCTCGTACTTGTTTTAAACCAACTTCCCAACTCCCCGCATGCTCTCACAGCTGCCTCCGCATTTCAATATCTTTCAACAACCATATCAGTCTGCTATCCACTCCGTATGACTCCAACACCGCTCAAGTCACTTTCTGATCTATACTGTCAAATGCCTTTTGAAAATTGACGAAGCAAGTGTATACGTTTTTGTTCTATTGTCGAGCTTTCTCTGCTATCAGTCTTAGTGCCAATATCTGCTGTATGGTACTTCTATCTTTTCTGAACCTGCTTGCTCATCTGCTATACGTTCTTCTATTTGTGATCTTAATCTCTCAGTCAGTATCAACATCAGCACCTTACCTAGATGACTTGTTAGGGCAATCATTCGGTAGTTCTTGCACTCCAATGTACTTCCTTTCTTGGGTATTGTCACTGGCACCGATTTTGTCCATTCCTTAGGTGCCTTCCCTTCTTTCCATACTATATTACACAGTTGGTGTATTTCCTGAATCATGCTTTCTCTGCTGTATTTGATCATCTCTCCTGTGATCTTATCATTTCCAGGGCTCTTGTTGTTCTTTAGTCGTTTCACTGATGTTTCTACTTCCTCCTTCAAAATATCAGTCTTGCTCTTGATGCTTGGGGGAGATATCTCTTTCAGTTCTTCAATCAATCAGTCTTTCTGAGACACTTGGGTCCAACTGTGCTTTGTATAGATCAGTGCAATATCTTGTCCATCACTGCACAATCTTCTCCCTGTTCATGAGCACTTCCTCGTTCTCATCTTTGATCGCCATCTGCTTCGGTTGCCATTTCCTATTAATATTCCTAATTGTATTATACACCTCCCTGGTCTTCCATTCGCCATAATACCTCTCAATATCTTCACATTGCTCCTCTAACCATTTCTCCTTATCCTTTCTGGCTGCTTTCCTTACCTCATTGCATTTCATCCTATATTGCTGTTCTGCCATCTCAGAAACATCTCTTCTGATCTTCAGTGCTCTTTTCTCTTGAACCAACTTCAGTGTCTTCTGGGTAATCCACTTCTTATTGAGCTTTTCTTCTTCTGGAAAAATCTGCTCAATTGCCTCTTCTATAGCGATGGCTATCCCTGCGACTCTCTTATCTAGGTCTTTCTCTGTGGTGATATTCTTAATCTTCTCTTCAAGTGCTGTTCTGTATGCATTCCCTGTTCCTTCCTCACATAGCCTTGCCACATCTCTTCTTTTCTTAAACTGTCTTACATTTTCTTTTGCATTTTATCTTGATGTTTGCGATCACTAGACTGTGGTCTGAGTCTATATCCACTCCTTAGAAAGTTCGGCATTGCTGTACTGATGTTATCCATCTTCTTATCAAAATCATATCTATCATGTTCTTGGTCTTCCCGTCATTCAATCACCATGTCCACTTCCTACAGCCCTTTTGTTGGAATCTCTTATTGCAAATCACCATCTCATGCTCTGTAGGAACCTCTAACAGTTTCTCACCTTGTTTGTTTCTTTCTCCATATCCAAACCTTCCCATAACTCTTTCCCAACCTTCATTATCTGTTCCAACCTGTGAATTCCAATCTCCTCTGATGATCAACACATCTTTCTTTGGTATCTCCTCCTCTGTCTTTGTCAAGTCTTAATAGAATACCTCAATCTCTTCCTCTGTACTGTCCGACGTGAGTGCACACACCTGAATGACTGAGATGTTGAATGGTTTTGCTTCGAATCGCGTGACCATCATTCTTGTACTCATCAGTTTGTGTCCTAATAATGCTCTTTTTGCTGTTTTGCTAAGAAGGAATCCAACTCCCGCTTTATGCTTCATTTTGTTTCCTGACCAAATGACTTCACAACCGCATATCTCTCCTGATCCCATCCAATGCATCTCTGCCAGTCCAAGTACATCACATCATTATCTCTTCATCTCCTTCCAAAACAGCTCTAATTTTCCAGTTGCCCACAGTGTTTGGATGTTCCATGTTCCAATGGATAGCATGCGTGTTAGGTGTAATTTTCTTTCAGTAGCCAACTTATCGACCCAACCCTGATTGCTCAATTGGTATTGCGGACCTTGTTTATCCGGGCAATGTCCAAGCCAACATCTTTTAACCTTTAGTTGTGCTGGCATCAGATTTCATTTGTATTGTTGTTTGACAGTCAGCGCATCGACACACATCTGACCAAACCTCCTCCTTCATTCAGGCTTGGGACTGGCATGGAGCTCTCAGTGGCTTCATGGTGGAGTTACCATGTGACCCATTTGGTGCACATTATTGTCTACATCATTTTAATACCACTTTACCTCTATTTTATTGATGACATGTCTATAAGCTATCAACAACACCATTTCTACTCTTATCATAAGAACAGCCATACTGGGTCAGACCAGGGGTCACTCTAGCCAGAAAGCTGTACTTTTAATGGTTCCTAATGTCAGATGCTACGGAGAGAATGAACAGAATAGGGAAATTTTGAGTGACCTTTCTCCACTAATACAGTCCCCGTTTCTGGCGTTGGAGTTTTAGTAATGTCTCAAGTATGGGAATGTGTTCCTGGTCATCTTAGTTAATTACTATCAATGAAACAATTCTTAGAACAAGTCCTGCATTCAGTCCATTCTAACACTATGGGTCTATACTTCTACCTAATTCTTGTTTGAATCAAGTTATTTGGCCCTCAGAACATCACATGGCAATGAATTCCACAGGTTGACAGGGCATTATGCAAAGAAGTATTTTCCTTTCATTTGTTTTAAACCTACTGCATATTAATTTCAGTGGTTGAGCCCTAATCCTTGTGTACGTGAATTGATCAATAACAATTCCCTATTCACTTTTTCCACACCATCCATGATTTCATCAGCCTCCATTGTGCCCTCTCTTCTCCAAGCTGAAGAGTTCCAATCTTTTTACTTTCTCCTCATACAGAAGCTGTTCTGTACTTCTATTATTTTTGTTGCCTTTGTCTGCATCTTTTCCAGCTCTATTATATAGTTTTTGAGATGAGGTTATCAGAACTGCATGTTGTATTCAATAAATGTGGATTGTATGGATTTATATAATAGCACTGCGATATCAATGAAACACCATTATTATAGAAATTATAATTGGAGATACACATCTCCTAGAACTGGAAGGGACCTTGGGAGGCCATCCAGTCCAGTCCCCTTGGGAAGGCCATGCACCATCCCTGATATCTATTTGCCCCAATCCCTAAATGGCCTCCTCAAGGACTGAGCTCACAATTCTTGGTTTAGCAGGCCAATGCTCAAACCACCAAGCTAACCCTCCCCCTGCATTAAAAGTGCAGGCTGTTGACTTTGATTGCAAACCCTTTTCTTCTCTCTTTTCCATTATGTTTCCTTTTCTCTGTTGAGTTTAAAACTCTTTTAGCAATTGCTGAAGCCAGAGAAATTAGACTGGAAAACAGAGCTTTCTGCCCAAGCCACTATAAGCCATATGGGCAAGTTGCTTTTCAATAAGGCTGCATCTACACTAGCAAGTGCATTCGAAATTAGGATTGGAAGACTGAGCTCCTTTGAAAGAACCTGCGGAGCATCCACACACACCCCGCATTCTTTCGAAAGTAACTTCAAAAGAACTCCCACGTTCTTTCGAAGTCGGTCCTCCACTCCCAGGATGGGAAGAACGCCCTTCTTCGAAAGATAATATCGAAAGAGAGCAAGTGTAGACGCTCCACGGCCTGCTCATTCAAAAGAGGGAGTCATCCGTGGCGGCGATCAGCTGGCAGGTGGCGGCGCCACTCACAGCACAGATGGAGCTCTATGCTTCCAGTGTCTGGCCACGCTTAAGAGGATGCAGACTCCCAGAAACCCTCATGCAGGAAGCTGAGAGCGTGCAGCCAGCAGTGAGGCCACACTGCTCTCCAGCTCACCAGGCACCACGATGGCCAGCCAGTCCCCCACACCACCCACATCCATGGCCAGCCACCCGGACTGCTGCCCACCACAGGGGTCCTCCAAAGACAGCGGGGAGTTGTCCCAGGAGGCGGGCCAGTCCCCGAAGCATCGAGCCCCCTCCTGGACAGAGGCTGAGATCCAGTACCTCCTCTTCCTTTGGGAGGATGAGGAAATCCTCCAAAAATGGGGGTCCATCACTGCAACGTGGTCGCCTTTGAGTGGCTGGCAAAGGCGCTGCTCGGCCGCGGCCACCCTACCCGCACACCGGACCAGGTCCAGTCAAAGGTCAAAGAACTGTGGCGGGGTACTGCAGGGCCTGGGATGCAGCCAGGCTGTCGGGGCAGCCCCTATAAGCTGCCCCTACTACAAGGAGCTCCACCACCTCCTGGGGCTGTAGGAGGCCGGACACCCCCACCATCTTCCTTGACACGTCTGTGGGTGACACCAAGCCAGAGACGGTGACTGAGGGAGAGGAACACCTGGGACTATCAGCCAGCTCCAGGCGACTGTGGACAGCATGGCGACTCGACCCCACCAGTGATGACGAGGGCTTAAGCAAGGGGGGCCTCATCAGTGACCTCCCATCCGGGCAATCCAACCAGGCCCCGTCTGACCATGCCTCACCTGCCTTCCTGGAGGGACCCATAGGTAGGTGGCGTGAACACCAGCCTCCTTAGTGCCCAGGGAGGGAGTGTCAGGTCCCACCCTGGGTGGCCACAGGCATCCCACATGGCCACCAGCCCAGGTGCACGTGGACCCTGGACAGCTATGCTCCCTGGGCTGTCAGGGGGATGACGAGCGGCACTAAGCACCACATAGATGGGACAGCACCAGGGGCTGGCCAGACTTGGAGGGACCAGGGAACAGCATGGGGGGGTGCTTTCTCGGTATCCCTGCCGGGCATGCAGGGACATGTACCCTGGGAGGCGGGAGGGGCAGGACACAGGGACCTGCACCTGGGACTAATGGCCCATTCTCCCCTTCCCTTCTGTCTCCACAGCTCCTGCAGCCAGTGGCCTGACCAGCCCCACCATGGAGGGTGAGGGGGAGCGGCCCGGATCCTGAGCAGGGACCATGCGGGGCCACCACTGGGCTGTCTGCTGGTGCCAGCAGGGTGGGGGATGCTGCCCATACCGCAGCTCTGCGGGACCTTACTGGCATGCTGCGGGAGTGGCTTGCCATGGAGCAGCAGCCCTGGGACCAGGTTGTGGCGAACATGAATGCTCTGACAGGGGCCATGATGGGCCACCTAGACCCAGCTGCTGCCCCCTTGCAAGCCACTCCTGCCCCCACCCCACCATCCCTCATTCCCCCATCGCCCAGCTGCCCCCACCTCCTCCCTGGTCAGCCTCCCCACCCCCTGACCTCAACCACCTCCCCAGTCCCCCAGTCAGCCTCCCTACCCCTGACATCCCCTGCCCCCCCAATCTCCCCCCACCCCACCCCTGCTGCAACCCCCCCCACATAAGCCCGTCCTCTCTGCCCTTGTCCCAACCCACCTGCCCCCGGATGCCCTGATGCAGCTGGCCCATATGTTAATGGCCAGGGCTGGCCAGGGTGAGGCCATTCCCCCTGCCCCCAACTCCCCCCATGCCGATCCCAGGGAGCCCGCAGGGGCCCCACCCCAACCTCCCCATGCCACCCGCCCCAGCCCAGCGGTGATGGACCATCCAGACCTGGGGGGGGGGAGAGGCAGATGTGGGGGATGAATAGAGCCTTCTGCCCTTACCTTTGGTCCTCCCAGGGCCCGGAGGGTGACCACCTGTGGCTGCAACGCCCCTGTATATATCTCCACCCAGCCCCTCTTTCTGTGATACCCCTGTATATAATTCCCCCCAGCCCCCTTTTCTGTGATACCCCTCCCTGTACATAGGAGGCAAAGCAGTAGTAGTGGTTAAGGGTTTATTTTGTGGTTCCATCTGGGTCCCCAGTGCATGTGTTGTGGTGGTGGGGTGTGTGTGTGCATGGGGGTGGGGTGGGTGTGGGGTGTGCATGCATGGGGGTGGGGTGGTTACTGTGGTCCCCACTCAAAGGCCTGGTTCAGGGCCTCCCATACCCACACCCTGTCCTGCTGGGCCTGGTGGCATGGGGCAGCAGGGGGCTGCTCATACCCGTGCCCTGACTCAACGGCCCACCCGTGCATGAATGGCACAGTATGAGGCACAGCAGGCCCCAACCACTGCCGGAACTCTGGGGAGACCCATCTCCAGCTTTGTGAGGAGGCATTTGAAGCGCCCTTTCAAGTGGCCAAATGCCCGCTCCACTGTGTTGTGGGCCCGGTTCAGCCGTTCATTAAAAATGTCCTGGCTGGGCTGTGTGTCTCCCTTGTATGGCCTCATGAGCCAGGCCTGCAGGGTGTAGGCCGCATCTGCCATGATGCAGGGTGGCATTGTGGTGCCTCCCGTGGGGACCTCCCACTGGGGGATGAAGGTTCCCTCAGCTATGCAGCACCCCAGCCCTGAGTTCTGGAACACCCTGGCATCATGGGCATGGCTGGACCAGCCCACACAGATGTCCTGGAACCACTGTTGACATTGATGAGTGCCTGCAGGACCATGGAGTGGTAGCCCTTATGGTTTATGAAAGCCCCGCCGCTGTGCTCTGGGGCCTGGATGGCGATGTGTGTGGCGTCCAGGGCCCCGAAGCTGTTTGGGAAGCTCAACTCCTTGAAGCCCCAGATGGCATCGTCCAGGTCCCTGACACGGACCAGCTACCTCAGGAGAACCCTGTTGATGGCCCGGATGACCTACAGGGAGTGGGAGGAGGATGCACTCATGAGCATGTGGTGGGGTGTAGTGTGTCCGATCCTCCCTGTCCCCTGCAGGGCAGGCCTCCCTGGGGGATGCGGTGTGCCTTGTTTGAGCTCCTCAGTGTCCCATCCATGGTGAGGATTGCCCTGTGGTCCTTGATGGTGCCCCATGCCAGAGTCCCCCCATCCCTGGCCCCCGCATGCGCACGGCTTACCTCATTGAGGATGGCCCCAAAGGTGGCCCAGCAGACAGATTGGTGACTTTCCAGAGTGGCCAGTTTCCAGAGGGCGATGGCCACCCTTTTCCCATGCGGGTGTCCTGGTGCTGGAGGGCTGAGGCAAACCAGTGGTACAGCTCTAGGAATGTCCCCTTGGTCATCTGGAAGTTCTGTAGCCACCAGTCATTGCCCCAGTCCTCCAGCACCAGCCATTCCCACCAGTCACTGCTTGTGGGGAAGCTCCACAGGTGGCAGATGCCCTCGGGGACTGGCTGGGGACGTCACGCTCTCAGGATGACTTCCAGGAGGGTAGCTAGTAGGCTGTCTGCCCACGGCCGCTGCTGCATGGCAGCAAGGACCATGGCCAGTGCGCTGGCCATGGCCTCAATGGGGATGGGGGGCTGCTCGGGTTCCATGGGGGCTTGGCGTGCCTCCTCTGATTTCCTTGGTGTGCGAGCCTAGGGACAGGTGGCTGGCCCGCAATGTGTGCAGGCTGATGTATGGGATGGTGGGGGTGGGCCCTTTAAGGGGATGGTGGGCCTCGGTCCCGGAAGGGCTCATCCGCCGTGTGACCCTGCCCACAGGACCTCCTGCTCCTGTACTTTCGAAAGAGTGCCCTGCATGGTGTGGACGAGTATTTTCGAAATTGCACTCTGGGACTTTCGAAAGAGCGGATTGCACCTTCGGTCTCTGTCTGTGTGGACGTTCCCTTTTGAAAGAACAGCTTTCAAAGTTATTTTCTAAAGCCGTTCTTTCGAAAGGGGGCTGTAGTGTAGATGCGGCCTAAGTGACACATGAAAGATAACTCAAATAATCAAGATTTCAATTCTACAGTAAATGTGCCAATTTTCTAGCTATCCTTCAGTTGTCTGGCCAATTCTCTTCTTCCTGGTTACATTAATCAGGAAAAAACTTGAAGGATAGATTGCAACTCTCATAAAAAGGAGTGTTAAATAGTACTTTGAACTGATAGTGCAATAAGTTATGGAGTAAATATCATTTCAATAAAATGTTGGATACCTGATAAATTCACTGTGTGCTATCACAGATCAGAATTCATCCAGTTACAGCTCAAGAGCTTGTATTAACTAGCCCCTTGAAAGCTCAGCAGATGTGCTGAACCTCAGAAAAATTTGCTCCCCCTCAGTGGCTACTCAGGTGAAAAACAAGATGATCTATACAATTGCATTCACACGCCCGCATGCATGCACATACACAGACATTTCTCCAAGGACTGGTTACTGACCAAAATCAACTGATCCTCAGTCCAAACAGAGAACATCATTTATAGATACCTAATGGTCCTGATATTGATACGTCTGAGGAAGCCTAAGCCTTGCACATTATTATTGCTTCAGATTCAGAAATCAACTTAGAGATAAGTAAACTAGACTGCACTTTCCAGTTCTTTCAGGGTGCAGAGCAATTGCTCACACGTCTCTCTTCCATTTGACCAGAGAATATACAGTAAAACAGTCCAGGATCATACTTCACACACCCAAGGTGCTATTCGTGTAATTTTGCCCTTCCTTCCTCCCTTCCCTTCCCTAACATGTTCTGCACTGTCTCTTTGTTCTTGGGGTACAGAGAAGCTCTTCTCTCCTCTCCTATGCATGAAATCCACTCATGCTCAGAAGGACAGTACAAGGTTAGGTCTTAGATGGGACATGGGTGCTGACCTGCATATGGATGAATTTTGCCCATTTTTGGGGACCTTCTAAAAATCACATCCTGGGATCCCATATTTATTCTTCCTGAATAATGTATTAATAAAACTTTAAAACTGGAATTTGGTTAATAATCCCATTGATGATACAATAGCAAGGACAAAATCTAGCTTCTCTCACAGCAGTTCACTCTTCAGTACTAGCAGAGGAAAAGAATAAGATATGACCTAGTACACAGTGGAAGCAGATCTTTTCAATGAAAGAAGCATTTATATAGCCCTGTTTCAGAGATTAGTCAAACTTTATATATAATTTTAATACAATTTCTGTTTTCTTCTCTACCTTATTCAACAACTCAGTTACAATACTGTTTTTTAACTTCACTGTTTTCAAATCCTTCTCCTTTGTTTTAGTATTCATGCCAGTATAGTAGAATAAGTAAAATTTTCCCATGCAAATGTAGTTTAAATTATCATTTTATAAAGTCAGTGCCTGTCTCTGTTCTCTAATGACTCATCTTGTTAATCATACCATGTAAAGGCTTTTCAAGAGAAAAAAAAATTCCTTTGCTCTTTTCAGGTTTCCTTTATTATAACATTTCAGAGACTACATTATGAATTTTAAAACTCAATTAAAATATTCTTCCTTTATATCCATTTATTCATTTACATGGTCATATTCACTTTATTTCCAACCCATGCAAACTCCTGTGGTCTTCTCCACAAAGATCGGCAGTTGCACGGGGCATCAAATTCTTCAATATATTAGACATTTGAGTCTAGAGTCACAAATAGATTCGGGCCATCAGTGGCCATTTTAAGTGCTTAAGTCCAAGAATGGGTTCTTTCCAGGCTTCTCAGAACTGCTCAGCCATTGCTAAGGCAGTAGGCACTTAAACTCACTTGTGATTTAAATTTTTGCAGTTAAAATTCCCTGGATACTTGAGTTTCTGCCTCAACTCATGCACACTGCAGCCTCTTTCCTGCTTTCCTCTGTCTAACTCACCTGTAGGACACAATCTGGTAAGCATGCCCAGAGCCTGCTTATGGGATTGGAGCCTGTAATGGCATGTCCACCCCACACTAACTGGTAAGAGGTTAATGGAGCCTTGGGGAGGTTGCACAGAATACAGCCGATAGGAAAGGGGCTGTGAGGAGCAGACATTTAGAATTGAGTAGGCCATCAAAGAGGAGCGTGAGGGCAGAGCAGAGGCAGTTGCTCCCTGGAGCCAGAGGAGGGAGCACTGGCTGCCTTTCTGGAGGAAGGAAGCTAGCACCTTGAACAGAGTGGTTCTTGGAAGAAGCAGGGGAGTGAGAGTAAGCCCCTGTATGTCTGCTAAGACTGGCCTGCTGAGGCCCAGAGATCAGGCTGGAGAAGGTGCTGGGGGCAGCACAGAAATGGCGCAGAGAAGTAGACTTTGAGGTCAGAGGGGACATAGCACATGGCTGCCATCTATAGGATCTCTGGGTCCGTAGCTGAAGTAGTGGGCAGGCCTGGGACCCCTTCTTAAGCCCACTTGCCACTGAGGAAGTTGCTGGGCCATGAGATTGTGATTCATCCCCCAGGAACAGGAGAACACAGAGTGTAGCACAGTTGGAGGGTTGTGCTCTACAGACGACAACATGGTCCTGGGAGCGACGTTAGTCATGGGGCAGAAGTGGTGGTGGCAAGACATCACCAGAAGAGGGAGTCATGGGTGAGAAGAGTTAATCTGCAGGACAAACAGCAGGAGGCACTGCTGTATTCTGTGAACACAACCACAGGCCCCTGTAGGTGAACTTGCACAAACAGTGGTGGGGAGGAGACTGCCTCACAGCTGTTAGCACAACAATAAGGCACTTGATTGGGAAGCTTCTAGTTCAAACCCTCGCTCTGCCTGAGTGGGAAAAAAGAATTTGTACTGAGCTCTGCTGTTTCTCAGAACAGTGCTCTAACCTCTGAGCTAATAAGGATCCCGCCCCTCGCAACCTCTCCTGCTAAAGTTCTTCAACAGGGACTTTATAATGAAAAGGCATTGGAGCAGGGGGACTAGCTCTCCCCTATAGAGACATCTGTCTCACTGGCACAATGCTTCTTTCATTAGTCACATGGGGCAGAACTGCTTTGAGCAGACAGTGTGAGGGAGCCCCTCATCAGAATTTCCCATAGCCCAGTGATTAGGGTGCTTACCTGAGGAGGACTAGGTACTTAGGTGCTTACTTTAGGAGGCCTAGGTACATAGGACACTTCCCCACAAGTTGGCATCCCCTTTTGTCTAGTTTAGGAGGTGCTCCACAAAATATGCTGGCTTCTGCGAATCCCATTGTGAGGCACCTATTTCTACCCATTCATTGTGTAGGGAGCCTGTGTGCCAGACTCAGGGTTTGTAAATATCATTGATTTTCTAGGTGCCCAAAATCAAAATAATCAGTGGCCACCACACTTATGCCCCTTTGTGAATGTAGCCCTGGAGTCTGAGTGCATTAGGGGGAGATTTCCAAAGGCTCAACAAGTCATTAGGAGCTGAACTTTAAATGTTGTTGGAAATCTCCTTCATAAAGCCCTGGCTTGCTGTGTCTATGGTCAGAATTCATGTATTAAATTTGGTGGTGCTGACATGTATCGGTCCAAGTCTACCATGTTTATAATATTTGTCCTATGTGTGCATAGATCAAGACAGCTTCTAATGAAACATGTCTTTCAATTCTGTGGTGCAATCACACATTTGAGAATCTAACTATAAGAAACTCTTGATAGAATCAGGAGATTAGAAGATGTTTTCTTGTACAAAGCTAGTATTGGTAATTGGGCTGGATCCTTAAATCTAATAAGACTGCTTTACACTTCTGGAGCATAGCAAAGCGAACTGAAAGACATAACTAGGGTTTTCTCTGACTATCCTCAAATGGCTCAGAAGTGTGGATTCTTGAGAGTAGGAGACCATGCTGGGAAAAGAGTGAAAGTCCTAGGAGGCCACTGCTAGACAGGATAGTTTAGTAGGCTGATATAATGAACAATTGTAAATAGAAACACTGCTTTCAAGACAAAGAAAATTAAGTTTCATTTGTTATTGTTTTCATGTAATTATGCAAAAAGTCTCAAAATAGGTTGCTTAGCTTCTAATGAGGAAGTCTGAACAAGAAAATAATCTGTATGCAAGAGTCAGATGTTTGCATTTGTAGTTTTTGTCTGAATGTCACACAATAGAAAATTCATCATTCTAAATTGGGAGGAAATATCAACAAAAACAAACTGCATTGTTAACAGAGTGGGAAGGTGCAATTTTTTTTCATAAAGCAGAAGGCTCTACACAAGTGATTGGCAACCTGCAGCCTCCGAGTGGCCCATCAGGGTTATCTTCTCGCAGGCAGTGGGACAGTTTCTGGCAGGCAGTGGGACAGTTTTTTCACATTAAGTATTTGCAGCCATGCATCTCCCCTGCAGTTCCCAGTGGCTACTGTTCATCATTCCCAGCCAATGGGAGCTGCAGGAGGCTGTGCCTATGGATGTGTAACATAAACAAACCGTCTTGCAGCCCACCAAAATATTACCTTTATGGGCAGTGTGCATCCTGCAGGCAGCCCATATTGTGCTACACTATCCAAATCAATGGAAATTTTACCTCCGGGGGGGCAGTGGATCGATTTCTAAAATGTCAATTAAAAAAGTATCCCTTTTCAGAAAGAAGCTTACACATGTGCCTAAGTCCCACTGAATTCAATAAACATGGGGTTGAAGTGAAGCATGTGCTTATGTGCTTCCTTGAGTAGAGAGGGAACTAACCATATGTACTTTGGTGAATCATGGCCCAAATTAGACAGGACTTTGTGTTTAAATGACTACATAGAGTAAGAATTATTTATTCTTCTAGTCTTTGCTGGACAATTCCATTCCTTGATTTATTCAAATGATCTGTTTACAGCAGTGAGGTTCTGTTGCAGCACATATACTGAATTCCTTACCTTACTATGGTGAACACAATGAGGATATTGCCAACTAATCCCATGGAGCAGATAATCCCAATTAGAGAAGGAAGGATAATTGTTTCTGCTGCATTGATCACTTGGTAGTAATGCCCTCCACTTCTTGATTTGTTGAACAAGGCAGATGTGCTATTCCAATAGGAAGGCTGGATTTCATTCATTCTTCCAAAATGTTAGATCCATAAACCTTTAACAGTAGCAGAAAATAAATTATGCATACACTATTGCCATTTGAGTATTTCATTCATCGAGCACAATAGCTTGAGATACAGGATTTTTAGTTACAGCTTGAATTTCATAAATAAAATCTTCCAAGTGCCAGTGTGTATTCATGAATTAACAGACTTAGATTGAACTGCTTTTTTAAAAAAATCTGGGGCACACTTTGTAACTTTAGTAAAATATATAAAACTTTTTAATATGTCATTTTAAGTCATAGAATTCATTCTGATCATGGAAATCCCAAGGGGAACTATTCTTTTATCTGCCATAGACTTAAGAAACTTATAAAAGTCACATAGGGTGAATCTACACTTACTGGCCGGAGTTCGATGTTGCCATGTGCGTTAAGACGCTCGGCCATTGACCCTGGTTCTTACAGCTATTGCATGCAGTAAGGGATGTCAGCGCGAGCCTGAAGAGCCCCAGTCTACACAGGGCAAGAAAGTTGATTCTAATATGTCACTTCTACCTACGCGAATGGCATACTTAGAATTGCATATTGGAAATTGACTTTCTAACCTAGTGTAGATGTAGGCTAAGGGCAAAATTTTCAAAAGGAAGCTCTAATTTTGATATTTTGAATGAGTCAATCTGGGCCTGATTTTCAGAGCTGCTCAGCTGTTCAGTTGGACTTCAAGATGATTAATGAGGTACAGATAATATCGAGCTTTTAGTCTCAATTCTGCATTCCTATCTTATGATTGATTTTTTTCCGACTTTTCCTTTGTATTAATTCTAGTTTTGTATCTCCCCTATGAAGTGTTCCTCATGTAGCATTACCAGTGTCACGTAGCATTTAAAAACCATAACTAAGCTATACCTACCCATGTGTAATAATTTGTCCTACAAATTTACCCAAATTGTGAGCTCAACTATAAAAGCTATTTGAAAGTTCATAAGATATCTTCAATGAACTATCAAACATGTATATGAGAAAAGGTGCAAAAATGACAGACTTATTCAAACAAAAAATCTACTGAAATAATACAAGGACTGTATTAAAATAATTGCTGATAAAGAAGAGAAGTATGGAACTAGAAATCAGTGACCCTAAACTGATGTTGGAAACTAGACTTAATTGGGGGACAAAATAATTTAGGAATGGGCTGTTCCATCCAACACCCCCTTTTGGGGTCCTAAAGGAGACTCTGGGGAAAAATGCCTACTGGAGTGAGTTTTACTGTCATGGCTGCTTCCCCTCTCATCTTTTGGGATCCCAGGCCTTCTTTCATCCTAATTCTGAAAGACATACTGACCAGGCCAAGCCAGACAAAGCAAGACAAATGACATCCTCATTTCAGTCAGACTCAGCTGAATCTAAGACACGATCTGAGATACGAGGCTTTGTCCCCTGGTTCCCTCCCCCACCCCTGACACACTATGGCTATGGCTATGGCTATACTACAGAGATCCTTCAAAAGAAGGTCTTCTGGAAGATAACTTCCAAAAAGCCTCCTTTCAAAAAAGCACATCCACACACAAAAAATTAGATTGAAAGATCTATCTGCTCTTTCAATAGAGAGCACCCACGCAGCCCCATCTCTTTTGAAAGAATGGGCCAGAGATTGAAAAATTGGGTGCCTTGAGGACTCCTCTTTTGAAAGAAGGGCACCGCAGAGCGTCTACACGCTTTCTTTTGAAAGAAGCTTTTGGAAGACTGTGTTCTTCCTCAAATGGGAGTGAAAGTGTGCCTTTGAAAGGAGCGCCACATTCTGTTGACTTATTTTCTAAAGCATGCTTTTTGTGTGTAGATGCTCTGCGTGATCTTTTGAAAAATCTTTTAAAAGAACTTGCTAGTGTAGATGCAGCGTATGTGACCTTTTTCTTCTCCAACTTATTTCTCCTCTTTCCTGTTCATCTCCCCTTTTCACTTCTGTTTAAAATAAATTTGGATTAGCCAGCCAATACTGGGTATTCTGCAGTTTTGCTGTGAGCTTGTGACCAGCAAGAGGCAGCAAACAGCAGTACCCTCAACAGCCTGATATTAGTACAAGTTTGCAAGGTCTTGGAGTGAAGTTGCAAGTAAGTCAACCATCAGACACAGAAGAAACATCTTCTACCATTGCAGCTGCTTCCTCTTCTGACTCGTGTCCTTGTGCTGTTTCATCTTATTAGGAAATGGAATCGAACTTTAATAATCTCAGCAACAAGGATAGTTCCAGACTGTCTCAATTTTTCTCTTTTCTCCAGAAAGAACCATCACTGCCATATTTGGCTATGTTTTCACTATAGGGTTTTGTTGACAAACTGGCACTTTGTCGACAAAACCCAGGGAACATTCAGATTCCCAGGTATTCTGTCAACAGTAAAAAAACAGAATCCAGCACTTTTGTCAACAGTCATATCCCATGCCCCACGAGGCATTAATGGACCCTGCCTGCTGTGCTTCCGGTTGGCCATTTTGTCGAGAGAGTGGGTGGGCAGTCCAGCCACTCTCTGTTGACAGAGAGGATCACCCTTGCGATCTCCTTGGTAATTTGGCTGCAATCTGTCGACAGAATTTTTGTCTTCCAACAAAAACTTTTGTAGACAAATCACTGTAATCTAGACAAAGCCTTTCATGTGAATGTCAGACAAAGGTCTTTTTCCTTTGATGAGCTCTCCCCAGCAAAACAGAAGGGAAACAAGGGATATTGATAAGATGAAAGGCCTGTTTAATGTTTTGCATTTCAAATATTTAAAGTGTTTTTTCTTCTCTTTATATATCTTTAATTAAAGGTTAAAAGGATTTTTAATGATGTGTTTGCCATGGGACTAAGCAGTCTGAGGTTTCTGAATGCCAAATCCCAAACCTTGTTTAACACTGTTTAATGTTGGATAGTCAGGATCATGTTAACAACTTTGGCTCACATATTCAATCTAAATTAATACAACACATGATATCCCCTGACAGAAAGATAATTAGGTTAGTTTGAAAATCATGAATTTTTTACAAATAACACAATATTATTTTTCATCTACCTTCTGTTCGTTGAATGTTTGCGGGGAAAACACCCACTATAATTCATGTGGGATCATTACACGTTTAAATCTGTTCTCACTGACCTGCCACTTAAAATAAAAGCACAAGGCAATTATTTAGATGCATAAAACATGACGTTTACAGCCTAAGTTTAGATTCCCACTTGGAAAATTGTGACCATGAGCCAGCTATATTTGATGTCTAGATTTTCCTACCCTGGGTGCAGCAGTCATGCACCTTGTTATCTTTATGGCATATGTTCACCTACCTTAAAATAACAGTAGGAAGCAAAGAAGGAGAATTGGAGGCTTTACTGCGGGGCAGATGAATGCCAAATGTAGTCATTGATTTTAGAAGCTATGTTGAGATGTAAACACAGTATTTATTTATCTTGCATTTAGAAAAGCAGTTCTCAGTAGCACAGTTATAGACACATCCATTTCACACAGAGTGAAAAAGAGTGGTAAAATCTGGTTCCTAGATAATTACATCAACAGATTTGGCCTTTTCTGTTGTCTAAAGCATTTCATGCATTAAGATTCTTGTAATTTATGAAAACAAGTTAATAAGGTCTTAGCTCAGGCCTAGAAATTTCATTTTAAGAAGCACAAACAGATGGAGACTAATAACGTAATAAAACCAAAATTACACAAAATGCACAATAAGAAGAGATAATGCTGTTGCAGCTTCTGAGTATCCAGTATCTTTATTGCCAAGATGATATTTTTGTAAGGTGCTAAGTATCTTCTTGTCTTCTGCAAATATATGGATATTTATTTTAAAATGTATGGGTAGCTATTCAAGCGCTGTTCATGTGTACTATTTTAGTCATAATTATCAGTGTACTGTCAAGGGAGCATACCATTGCACAGATAAGCATAGAATTAACTCCCTAGGAAAAGTTATTTATTGTAATGTGACAGACAAGATTAAGTTGTCTAGTGATGATTTGAGTACAAGGAGCAAGGTGTGTCCAGTTGCTTGTGATTAATATGATAAACTTTGGTATATATTATTCTGAAATTACAAAAAATGTTGGTGCCAATGGAAGAAGTATTTCCAGGATTCATTGTAGCGTAGTACCATTCCCATACCTTGTCTGCCCTTGTCTCTGTGTTTACTTAGCATAACTGATTTCTTCTGCTTTACCTCATAGCTCTTTCTAGGATGTAACAATTATTTCTCCTTCATGCTGTTCCCACCTTCCATCTCTAAATATAATAGATTGTTCGCAAGGCAGAAGCAAATGGAAGTGCTTAAATGGTTAAATAGTGGGGGCAAAATATGCATGCAACAGTAGTCTACTGTTGCATAGACCATGCTTTCTCATTTACATCAGCCAAAGTCCGTGTGTATCAGCCATCACCTCTGCTCAGTTTCACTTCGATCTCTTCTAATTTCATCATTGACATTTTCAATAGCACTTTCACCTCAGATTTTCTGTTTTGTTTGGTTTCTGCTTAGTGTAGTTGAGTTGGAAGGATGATGCATGGTCAGAACTTGATATGGAATTGGTTTTGGCTCTCTGATTACCTGCACTAATCTGGGCCCTGGTTGAACTCCTGGGGATATACAGCATCTTCTAGGGGGACAGCAACTCATCCAGTTATTTGCCTATTTTTACAACAGGCTACAGAAAAGCTTTACTGAGTCATTACAAACTAAAACTCAATATGGACAATGTCTTGTTTATATTGCTCTATGTATGATCCAGGGAAATGTAAGTATAATATTTATATTCCAGTTGCCTTATTTTATAATTATATTGTAGAAATGAGAAAGTAAGTAATTTTCCAACAATAGTATGCTGTGCCACTTTTGTATTTTTTTTTTTATTTTGTAAGCAAGTAGTTTTGAAATGAGATGAAACTTGGCTGTACACAAGAAAAATCAAACTCCTGGAGAGGACATAGTTAGTCTGGAAAGGTTGAGAACTACTGATTTAAGTCATCTAATAACAATCTGTGCACAGCTTACCAGAGATGCGGCATGCTTTGGCCACACCCTCTACATAAACCCTATGCCAGAACTGAGTGAGTGAGGGATGTGTTGCAGGTACAGCTACTGTCTACAGCAATTCAGTGCACCTCTGAGCTCCATCACAGATATGTGGGGAGCAATATCTTAGATGGGAAGATCAGGCTGCACCTGGCCTCTCTACTCTGCCTGAGCAGTGCGAAGGGCACAAGAGAGAATCTGGTCTTCAAAATATGAGAACAAATTACCATCATCATCATCATCATCATCAACAATCATGGGCTCAGCGCCTATTAGTGTCTGAGGCCTCTCTTACTATTTCCTTCCATCTTTCCTTGTCCAGTGCAGAGGGGCTTAGTCCACTCCATAATAAGAAAAAATCCCAGATCATCAAAGCCATTTAGGGTCATAACTTCCAGTGATATCAATGGAATTTAGGATCTTAAATATGTCTGAAGGTCTGGGCCACTGACATTATAACTATAGAAGAGATGGAGTGTTTCTCATCACATATATTGATTAAGAGTTTTTCAGGGCAGGAACAATCTTGTCATTAAATATATGTTCGGTGCCTAGCTCAATGAAGCCCCAGTCCTGACCAGGCTTACAGATGGTACTGTGGTACTTATTGTCATAAAATCATGGAGTCATAGGACTAGAAGGAACCTCAAGAGATCATGCAGCCCAATCTTCTGCACTCATGGCAGGACCAAGCAACATCTAGACAAGTGGTCTACAACCTGCAGCTCTAGAGCCCCATGCTGCTCTTTAAGAACTTCTTTGTGGCTCCCGACACTATAATTGCAAAGTAAAGAAAAAATCCTCCTGATTATTTTTGATAAACCATGAATGTCTAAAAGCACAACAACTCATGTCTAAATAGCAATGATATGTGATCTTGAAACTTTGGATAACTTACCCCTTTAATATGTGCACTGCATTGTAGGATATGATACTGTATCTGTCTTTTGATCATGTTGCTAATAAAGTCTTGATTTTAAAAAGGAAAAGGAAGCTTGTGACATTCCTATGGTGAAGGACAACACACATTTTAAGAAAGAAAACTGAAATTAAACGTGAAGTAAAATTGGCGTAATTAAAATGGGTTTGGGAGTGAAAGTCAGGAAGATAGTAGTTCAAACACACATGTAAAGTGTGAGGAAATGAATATGTAAATCATAGAATCCTAGGGCTGGAGGGAACCTTAGGAGGTCATCGAAACCAGCCCCCTGCCTAAAGTAATATCAACCCTAATTAAATCAACCCAGCCAGGACTTTGTCAAGCCTGGATTTAAAAACCCCTGGGGATGGAGATTCCACTCTCTCTCTAGATAACACACCCCCATGCTTCACCACTCTCCTGGTGAAATAGTTTTTCCTAATATTCAGTCTACACCTCCCCCTCTGTAGCTTTAGACCATTGCTACTTGTTCAGTCATCAGTCACTTCTGAAAACAGTCTTTCTATCCTCTTTTGAGCCTCCCTTCAGGAAGTTGAAGGCTGCTATCAAATCAACCCTCACTCTTCTCTTCTGCAAACTAAATAAGGCCAGATATCTCAGCCTCTCCTCGGATGTCATGAGCTCCAGCCCCCTAACATCCTGCAGTAAACAAGTGTCACACTACTGTACAAATCATTGTGTGTTCACTGTTCTTAAAATAAGGGTTACAAAAAGTATGGGTTGACCTTATTTATGAAGGACCATCTTGTATTCATATGCATTGTGGCTCTTGAATTATTGAGTTTCTACCAAATTTGCTATTTTGGTTGCCAACTCCGGATCTAGACCATCTCCATTGTTCGTTTAGCCTGATCTTAAACATGTCTAATTATGGCGATTCCACAAAATCCTTAGGCAATTTATTCCAATGCTTAATTTCTGGTTACGAAGAATAGTTTTTCCTTTTTCCTACTTAGAACAACTTTGAAAACCATTTTCATGTCCCTTCTTAGCCTTCTCTTTTCCAGACTAAACAAACCCAGTTTTTCCAGTCTTCCCTAACAGGTTATGTACTTTAGACCTGTAATATTTTTGTTGCTCTTCTTTGAGCATTTTTCAGAGTGTCCACATCTTTCCTGAAGCATGGCACCCAGAACAGGACACAATATTTCAGCCGAGGCCTGAACTGCACAAAGTAGAGTGGAAGAATTACTTTTCATGTCATGCTTGCAGCTTTTGAGCTAATACATGACAGAATGATGTTTGCTTTTTTTGAAAGAGTGTCACACTGTTGACTCATATTTCACTTGTGTTGCAGTATGATTCCTTGATCACTTTTCCCCATACTCTTTCCTACTCTGTCATTTCCCATTTTGTATGCGTGCAACCAATTATTCCTTCATTGTGGAGTTTGCGTTTATCCTCACAAAATTGCATCCTATTTACCTCAGACCATTTCATAAACGTTTGCAATGAGAAACGATCTCTTGAGATTTCTAGAAGAAATTATAATAAAATAAAATTAATAAAAACTACCCAAAAATCCCCACTATACAGTATGTTTCCACTCACTATAAAGAATTCATATTCAGATGGATACTAACAGAGAGATAGCTGTATTAGTCTGTGAGGGCCCACAATATGCTAATATATTTATGGCTGTCTTGGAACAATGATTCCTCAGCTCTTGTCCCCTATTAGCCCTCCTTTACTTATGATACATCAATGACATCTTTATCATTTGGACTCATGGTAAAGAGAGACTCTAGAAGAATTCCACAGAGACTTTAACAATCTGCACCCCACCATCAACTTATGCCCTGACCATTCACTTGAGAGACACATTTCCTGGACACTACAGTACAAATCATTGATGGCCTGATCAGTACCACACTCTTCTGGAAACCCACTGACTGCTATACTTAACTACACTGTAACACGTCCAGAGACTCCCAGCCCCTTGGCCTAGGGCGGGCGGCAGCAAAAAAGGGGTTAGAACACCAGCCCGTACTCAGTTTGGGTGATCAGCGGCTCACCGCTACAACACCATACAGGCCCCAGCCCTCAACCTAGGGCGGGGCCGCAGTTTACAAGAGTAGTATAGTTCTGGGCCCAGCCCTCAGTCCAGGGCAGGGCAGCAGTTCACAGGTAATAGTACCGTTCTAGGCCCAGCCCTCAGTTCAGGGTAGGGCAGCAGTCCCCAAGTACTAGCACAGTTCTGGGCCCAGCCCTCAGTTTGGGCGGGGCAGTAACACAAGGTACAACCACAGGCCCAGCCCTCAGTTTGGGGCGGGGCAGCAACACAAGGTGTAACCACAGGCCCAGCCCTCAGTTTGGGGCGGGCCAGCAACCCAAGGGTTTAAACACAAGCCCAGCCCTCAGTTTGGGGCGGGGCAGAAACACAAGGGGTTTAAGTGCAGGCCCAGCACAGGCTGGCCCTGTCAGGGAGGCGGGTAGGGGGTCGCAGGCCCTCCCACTCCACTGCGACCCGGCCCGGGGCCCTGGGGGTCGCTCACACGCCACCCCGGCAGTGGGGATCCAGACCACAACACACTGCCATGGGTTCGTGAGCGTCGTTCCCCGGGCCACTTCCTACCTCACCCTCTGCTGGTGGAAGGTCCCAGTCCATCTGGTCGAGGGGTCCCCCTAGGTCGGTCTCCTCTGGGTCATCCACCCTCGGGGGCTCCGGCCAGTCGTCCATAACAATGTCGTTAGGGTAGTCAGGCGGCGGCAATACAGGAGATGCAAGGCGATCCTGGGTCTGAGTGCTGTAAGGATCCGCCGGGACTCTGGGGCAGCCCGCTCCTCGGGCCTCTTCCAAGGCAGGGGGTCTCCGCTGGCGTGAAGGTCCTGGTAGGTCTGGGAAGTCCGGGTAGTCTCCTTGGGGCATATGGACCCGGGGTTGCTTGGAGCCTCTGGGGGCCTGCTCCTCCGGCCTGGCCGGGTGGCCACAGGCCCTCTCCCTTTGGTACCGAGGAGCTCGTGCAGGCACGTCCTCCCTGCCCGGAGGCCCTGACCCGAATGGGTCCTGAGTCCCACCTTTGGCTCTTCTAGCCCTTGGCCCCGCCCTCTGAGGGGCAGGCCTCTGGTCTCCTGACTCCGGCCCCGCCCACCAGGGCCTCTGCATAGCCTCCCCTGCCTCCGGGTCTGCAGGAGGCCATACTGACTCACTACATACACACTTCTAGCTTCCATCATGCACACACAACAAGATCCATCATGTACAGTCAAGCCCTTAGGTACAACCACATCTGCTCTGATCCTACTGACAGAGTCCAAAAACTACAAGATCTCTACCACACATTCATAAACCTGAATTACCCACTGGGAGAAGTTACAAAACAAAATCAACAGGGCCAGACGAACATCCAGAAACCAACTACTCCAAGACAGTTCCAAAAAACCCAATAACAGAATACCACTGGTCATTACCTACAACCCCAACTCAAACCACTGCAACACTTCATTAAAGATCTACAACCTATCCTTAATCAGGATGCCACACTCCAGAAGGCCCCAGGTGACAAGACTGTTCTCTCCTATAGACAACCTCCCAACCTTATGAGGATTCTCACCAGTAACCACAGGCTATACCACAATGATACCAATCCTGGAACTTTTCCTTGCAACAAGCCACGTTGCTAACTTTGTCCACATATCTATTCTGGAGATACCATCACTGAACTGAACCACATTAATTACAGAATCATGGGCACATTCGCCTGTTCCTTAACTAACATTATATATGCCATCATGTGCCAGCAATGCCCACGCACCATGTATATAGGATAGACTGTAAACACTCTTCAACAAAGTATAAATGGACACAAAACAGACATCAAAAAACTCCTAACTCACAAACCTGTCAGCCAGCACTTTAATATAGTGGGCCATTCAGTTAATGACCTGAAAGTCTGTGTTATACCAAAAAGGAACTTTAACGATCGTTTACAGAGAGAGTGCTCAGAACTCCCATCTATATTCAAAGTCAACACATGAACACATGGTTTGAACCAGGACAGCAATTACCTAGCCCATTATAAGGACTCTTTTACATATTTTGTGTTATCTAACTCTTGATTTCCCCACCCCACACCCACCTCCTGCCTCCCCTCTGCTTTTCTGATCTGTCAACCTTGATAACAATTTTTGGGCCTGTTGAGTCTATTCTGGTATGGCTATGATGTGAAGAAGTGGGTCTGTCCCATGAAAGGTCATCACCTAATAAATTATTTTGTTAGTCTTTAAAGTGCTACTTGACTGCTTTTTTATATTCATTTGGATTCATTATTAAAATGGCACCTTCTCAGTGGTGGAGGTAGTGACACCTTAATTCCTCATGCCGCACTACAGTAGTGTATGCTGCTTGCATAATCAAATATTTTGTCTCACTAAAGAGAGGGCTAAATGACCCTGACCGGAAATTTATCATTCCTTTATATTTTGGGGAATAAAAAACACCCTGATACCTGTTTTCAAGGGGAAGTGTTCCACTGCCCTTCTTTGCTACCAAAAGCCCAGGAACTGGGTACCAGCAGCACTGTATGAAATGTGAGGCAGGCACTCACTAATGACAATGCAGAGGTGTAATTTTCTTGCAACAGTCCAGAGCGATACACTACCAACCGAACAAATTAATCACACTGAAAGGTACAAAGAAATTTCTAAAACACATCATCTAAATTTGCTCAATTTTCTGCATCATTCCTAATTCACATAAAAAGCTTCCTTTCACGTACTATTGCAGCATATAATTTACCCCAGAATATTACACTTGCTACTGCTAGAATTCAAGTGAATACATAATTTAGCAATTATACACTGGATTTTAAATTTGAAATTATTAGACTACTTTTCAAACAAACAATCAGCATTTATTATTTGTACAGTGGCATCTAGGAGCCCTGCTCATTACAGGACCACACTGTATCTGGCTATCCAGAAACCACACAATGAAAAGCCCGTGTTTGCTCCAAAGAGATTATTATTATTATTATTTATGTACAAAATAGGAGAAAACAGATGGATACAGCAGATTGGGATCACAAGGAAACAACCCAGGAGGGAAGTAAATGTTATACATATGGAGTGATCAGTGACGCGAGTGCAAGGAGTTTAAGCGACATGTCCAGGTTCTGAATAAAACATAGCCAGCACCCTACTCCAACCAAAAGGTAAACTTTGTCAAGCTACTCAGTAGTACTTTTTTTACTCATATTGGCTACATCTACACAAGAGACCTCTGTTGACAGAAGTGACTGTCGGAAGGGATTTTCCAATAAAATTTCTGTCAACAGATAGCGTTTACACATAAAAGCAGATCGAAAGAGCAATCTGCTCTGTCAACAGAGAGCAGCCAGACTGCCCGGCCCTCTCTCGACAGAATGGCTGGCTGGAAACTCTGCAAACAGGACTGCCTGGTGAACCAGAAGCCCTGTCTGTCAACAAAAGGGCCCCAAGGCATCTACATGGCTGTTTTGTCTACAGAACACTGTCAAGGGAGGAGTTATACCAGAATGGATAGAGGTAGAATGCAGCTGGCAGATGTGCCGGGTTTTGTCAACAAACTGTTGACAAAGCACATTTTGTGTGTGGACACTCCACAGTTTTTCCCAACAAAAAGCCCAGTTTTACAGGTGAAAGCCTCTTGTGTAGACATAGCCATACTGTACATTACCTCAAAGCATATTAAATATATTAGAGGCACTACTAAACATATTAGAAAACTACAATAGATAGGCTACTTTTTACAAAATTGCCAATTTATTTCATTTGCACTACTTTTCTTGGTTGAAGGCATCCAGGACAAAGCCCTCAATTTAAACATCTCCCTTTGACTAAAAAGGGAATTTTGAATGACTTGTACTTCTTTGGAAGTCATTAGGAAGTTTTATATGCCAATGTGAAGCAAGACTGGGCTATGAATGTTTAAAGGGACACAGTAAACCACAAAAATCACATTTCTTCGTCAAAGTTTTGGATCTGCTATAGTTACATGGAACACCTAAGATTACAATACCTGAAGCTAATACATAGTCAAACCTTCTATGTCGAGTGTCATATAACATAAATCAGCATTTAAATGCAGAGATGTAACTACATACTCTACACTTTGCTAAAATAGACAATAATTTTTATTCGAAGCGCATTGCAGCAAGAGTCAAAATACACAAAAATCCAAGATAATATTAGGGCACCGATTTATTTCTCTTAATGACAAATCCTGTCCTCATTTTTATGATACAGAAGGATTCCTTTTTCAATAGAATCAAAACATTTCTGCTATGTAGAAGAGCAGTTTTGGGGAGGCCAATTTATGTACGTAATGTTTGCTTGTGCCTGAAAACCCAGCTGTGCATGGGTCCCTCATGAGGTCACAGTTAAAAGGCAAAATGGGTGTACTTATCATCTTTCATACCACACACAGGAAGTTGGTACAGCAGTCAGAGAAAATTACCTGATTTAAAGAAGGTAAATTATAACTTAGTTCAGGTCACACGGTTCCTACTGCTTTCCAAAATGAGGGGGAAATGGATAGGAAAAAAAGGGCTGTGTAACAGAAAACATTATTGAGTAGACAGCAGTACGCCCATATGCCTGTTGTGCAATTATATGGGCTATTCACATCTGCACAGACCAGAACAGATTATTTTTGCTACAACCTCTAAATTTATTGTGCAACATTCTCAAGACTAGATCCAGTTTACGTATTCCAGCAACTTCCACTCCTCCCTCCCAGTGCCAAGCTGACAACTTCTGTACAACTATTCAGAAAGCATTCCTTTTCTTGCTGCCTGTCTGCAATCCCAACATCCCAAAAATCTTCTAACATGAGATTCTGCAAAGCTGAAAAAAAGGAGAAATGTACATAGACGGTATTTTAGTTTGTGGCAAGAAGTTAGATATCATGGTGTTGAGGCAGTGAGAGCTAAACAGAACAGAATTCCCAATGCTAATGTTTTATCATTTTTCTAAGGCTACAGCTGCATCAGGAAGAGTTAGCAACTATAGTGTTAACTGCTCCAGTTCTATGGAAAATGATTATAAACCCAGCGTGTACTAGTCTAAGTGGTTTTCAGATGCCAACACAAAATGTGCTCAGCTAGAAAATATGTCATGAATGTATGGGGAAGCAAGAGCTTCACAAAAATCTAGGCTTTTGTCAGGAAAAACTGCTGAGTGTCTACATGCAAAATGTGCTGTGTTGACCATCTGTTGACAAAATTCATCACATCCTCCTGGTGCATTATACCTCTCCCAGTTCAGGCATAACACCCCTCTTGACAGTGTTCTGTTGAGAAAACAGCCATGTAGATGCTCCAGGGCCCTTTTGTTAACAGACTGGGTTTGTGGTTTACCAGGCTGCCATTCACAGAGCTTCCGCTCAGCTGTTCTGTCAAGAGAGGGCCAAGCAGTGTGGCTGCTTTCTGTCAACAAAATGGATTGCTCTTTTGATCTGCTTTTGTGTGTAGATGCAATCTATTAACAGAAATTTTGCTGGGAAATCCCTTCTGACAGAGACTTCTGTCAACAGAAGCTTCTTGTGTAGACATAGCCAAAAATGCTGCAAGGCTGCTCCCTGCAATCTTTCAATTCCTTTGTTTTCTGGTTCATTCATTGCCAATTTCATTAGTACAGATTGATTTCATAGAGCAAACTAACCCATTTGTCCTCTGGAATCTCTTCTTTCCTTTTGCAGCAGAACACACATGTAATATTACTCATTGCTGAATATTGGAATTTTCCCCTCTGCTGTTACTTCTTATTTAAAAGGATATTTTATTTATATTTTAATTATTTCTGATACGTTCTTTCCCCCTCTAGGTTGTGCTGGTTCCTTAGATCTTAGACATTTTCTAACCCATTTCTCTGTTCCCATTTATTTCTTGAGCACTTGTATGCATGGCTTAGAGCCAAATGGCATTTTTTTCCATGATTCTGACCTTGATGATTATGAAACTAGTGAGACAGGATTTCAGGTTGGTAATTCCATCATAACTACTTTAATTTAAAGCTTTTAATGATTTAATGTGATGGACTATGTCTCCAATGTCTGCGTCAATGTTAGCCGGTGGCCAGGTAATGTGCGGTGAGGTACTCCCCTGGGTCCTAAGCAACCCAGTTTTTTTACTGTTAGAGCAGGCAGCTCCTAGCACTCTCACCCACGGCCAGGCTGTAGTAACCAAACGGTTAAAGTTCTTTTGTTGTGCCGGCTGTGTTGCAGTGACAAAAGGGTTAACAGCAGGGTTAGGCTCAGAGCTTAACTAGTTACAAGTTTATTAAGCTACAGTTATAAGCGTGCGGTTACAAAAGGCTATTGTTTACTTCTTATATGCTAGCAAAGTACAGGTGTTAACAAGTTACGTTACAATCCAATACAAAGATATCTGTTACCATCTAACACAATGATATCTTGACACAAGACATCTAGTTACAGAGCTCTAATTCTTTAGCTGTGCACAAAAAAAAAGTCGGAGACCTAGCATGGGTGTATCTTACCCTCTCTGCGTCTCTCGATACCAGCGTAGCCAAGCCGGATCGGTCACTCAATTCCACAGAAAGACGAATACGAGGTTGGGCGTCCCCAGTTGTGGACCTCGGGAGGCAATCACCTGACCCGACCAGCAGGTAGTTGGTGGAATGCACTCAAAGTTAGAGTTCTGCTGGACCCACCTTTTATACCCCTTTTGGGTTACGTATTCTCTTTCTTATCTATGGTGCCAGATCATACTGGTCTGTCTTTGTGACGCCAGTTTGTTACAAGGGCATTTCTTACTTAGTTTGCACTTGTAAGACAAGAGATAAGCAATTTAGGAGTACAGGACCTTCTTTTGTGTGTGCGGGGCACTTCCCCTTCTGGGGTGATTGTGTGTGTGTGCGCATCATATCGATCAATGCCAGCTGGGGTGATTTCTTGAGGGTCCCCCCCCTCATGTTGACAGTCTGGCCTGTTAGCCTTCTAGCTGTACTTTCTGCTTCTCAGGGTCACGATAAGCTAGCATATCTGGGCCTCAATGAGGGCATCAAAGACTGTGCTGTCAGCAGCCATTTCCGTACCCTGTGTGCTTCCCGGTGGGGGCGGCGGGGGGCAGCGAGCAAGCTGACTTGTAAGGGGGAGACTCTGTCTGGCTCAGTCAATCATGAGAGAAATAGGATAAAATTGCCTAGAAACCATAAATGAAATATCAGCCACTATGTTGGAGATTGGCAAGTTTCAGCTATAGTTAGTTGGGGCTGTGGACTTCATTGGTAGTGTGTGGCTGTGACTGGATGCACCCTGTATATTCTATCCTTGAAATAATCTATGTACAAAATATGCCTTGTGAGATTTAATTTGAAAATAAATATCTTCCAGCTCAATATGTCATGTTGAAATGCGTGCAGCACCTTTATGAACATATGCTGAAATTAGCTCAGAAATATGTTTACCAGGCACATCTGGTAAACCAGTTTCTCACAGAAAAAGAACAAGCTGATGCCTCAGCTGCATGTCATCAAAGCTGAAGTGTCAGCACTGATTCTTTGGCAAAAATAGGGGAAGGAACAAACAGATCTACATCTTAGCAAACAACAGCACGGATCCTATTTCATCAACAGATATTTTGTCTCTGTCCTCACAGCAGGAATGAGCTTCATTTAGGGGTAGCTCTCAGAAAAAATCATTTGAAAGGGTGACTGGACTATAAAGTTGCAGCAGGGGAAGGGCACAAAATACTCCAAGGTCTCTCTTCCTAACACACACACACACACACACACACACACACACTGTCCATTAGCACTTTGAAGACTAACAAAATAATTTATTTGGTGGTGAGCTTTCATGAGCATAAGTGGGTCTGTCCCATAAAAACTGACCACCAAATAAATTATTTTGTTACTCTTTAAAGTGCCACTGGATGGCCTTTTTGTTTTGCTAGTATATAGACTTACATGGCTATCTATTACTATTGTTACTATTGAGAAACAAAGAGAAATCCTGAGATGAAACTGGTGAGTCCTGTTGCTGGGAAAATATAAGAATTTTCTACTTTGAGGTAAGTCTAGTTTGTTAAGATTTACCACTGGGGAGCATTTTATCTTATTTCTTTTATAATCACTTCCAACGTTAATGACTTGTATTTGTACTCACATAAAACTGATCTCCTGGGCCCTTTCTACACATGCCACTTTCGAAGAAAGTGGCATGCTAATAAATGGCCCGAAATATGCTCATGAGGCACAGATGCAAATTCCCCATGCCTCATTAGCATAAGGTCATGTGATTTGGAGTCTGGAAGATGCTTTTCCAGACTCCAAAATGCCGTTTAGAAGCGCAGCCCCCAGGGGGTCTTCCAGAAGGAAGTCCTTCTTCCAGAGGCCCCTTCTTCCTGAAAATTTTCAGGAAGAAGGGGCCTCTGGAAGAAGGACTTCCTTCTGGAAGACCCCCTGGGGGCTGCGCTTCTAAACGGTGTTTTGGACTGTGGAAGAGCATCTTCCAGACTCCAAATCACGTGACCTTATGCTAATGAGGCATAGGGAATTTGCATCTGCGCCTCATGAGCATATTTCAGGCCTTTTATTAGCATGGTGTAGAAATGGCCCTGGTAGTTATATAAGCTAGTTTTATTCTTTAATTAAAATTAATGTGGTGCTGTCTTTAAATTGAATTATGTTGGAAACTCCAATTATGGTAGCAAACTATCATGTATTGATCCATACAGAAGAGCAACAGTCTCTGGACTGTGTAAGAGATGGCTGAACAGTGAAGAATACATTTTTTGGGGAAAATCCATTACTTGGAGCATGTGGTGAGCACCCTGGAAGTGGAAACCAAGACTGTTGGAAGCCTGAGTATGACTGGTGTGGCTGGAAGCCTGCAGCTATACTCAGATACTCAGGGTGTCACTTCCATGCTGCAGGGTTGTTTGTGAGCAGCCCTGGTTGGAGCTACAGCAACCAAGCATTGTGAGGAACCCGCATTTGCAGGGAGGGGTGACACAGCTCATCAGTGGTCTGGGTTGCATGCTGTAACATCACTAGTTATGTCTACACTGCAATCAGAAGCCCGGAGTTAGCTCCTGCCTGTTGATTCAGGCTTCCAGGGCTCAAGCTACAGTGCAGAATTTTGGATTCTTACAGGTTTCTAGAGTTTGAGCTCCAGGCCAAGCCCAAATGTCTACTTCACAATTAAACAGTCCCTTAGCACAAGGCCCACAAGCCCGAGTCAGCTGACATGGTCATCTGGAGGATTTTAATTGCAGGATAGTCATGCCCATAGTGGCTTCTGTTCAGAGCAGATTGGAAAGGGGTGATTTAGGCTTGCAACAGATCCTGAGAAGCGAGAAAATGGAGTCCCTAGTTGCGTCCTTTGTTAGGACACAGCGCTAAAGACTTCTTTGTGGTCTGCAAGTCAGATTGTCAAAGAATAATGCACAAGTGGCTTATCTAGGTTAAATGCAGAAGGCCTGAAAGAGGTTTTATGGGTCTTCTTAGGGAAGAGAGTTTATTTTTACTACCTAATTGTTTGTCTGATTTCTTGCATACAAATATCCCCATAATTGTCTTCCTGTTTGTTTTTAATTAGATGACAGATTTGAGAGCTTGGTTATATTTTTAAATATTCCCTACCTCTGTAAGTGATTACTCAGATCTGTAAGGAGTATTTTATGGGAGAGTTTGGTCGAGTACTGATTTGCTTTCAGTTACATGACAGAAAGAGAAAGCAGGGAAGTGAGCTGCTTTCTCCTGTAACGTACACAAACTGTATGTAGAGTTGGTGGCAACTTAAATGAATATCACCCTCTTATTAAATGTCACCTTGACATAGGCTGATTTATGCACAGAGCAGCTAATTTATGTATTGCTATGATCCAAATCAGACATCAGTTAAAATTCTTGATTTGTCTTCTGCCATTGATATTACCAAATTATTATTTTGAAAGGAACACTGAGTTTTCGATTTTCTGTTGTAAATTAGCTTAACATTTATCTAGACAAGCATTGTTGATGTTGTGAAATAAAAACTCATCTAATTGTAACTATTAGAAGAGTTCCAATGGGCTCATTGTTCACCCTTTATTTCCTCTGTAACTTCATTACTTCTGCTGGGTGGAGCTACAATTCTGGTTGGTAGATTACAAGGGTTTTTGCGTGGGCCACTTGAGCAGGTCTCATATCTTTCTAACTCAGATCCCCCATCTGTAGAATGGGGACAATGATGTTTCTCTGCCTTTGTTAAGTAATCTGAGATATACAGAGGAAAAATATTCTTCAAATTACAGAGATCACAGACAGATCTTGTCTTCAGTGTACAAGGCAGTGTATACACACAAAATAAAGTTTTAAAAACCTACAGCTTATTTGAAGACAAAATGGATGTAAAAACCACATATTCACTCTTTCCACTCATTGGTTAACAGGCCTAGTAGGAACATGTGCTTATGAAGACACACCACCAAATCCTAGCTCTAGTGAGGTCAATGAGAGCTTTGCTGTTGACTTCAATTGTATTAGGATTTCACCCAGAGTTAGATGACTTCAGGTGCTTCACTGGTTGTTCAGCCCATCGTAAAGAATGAATAAAACAGTACAGGTTGAAACTCTTGTCTGGCACTCCTCCACACAGCACCGTTGCTGGTTAGAAACAACTACAGATGTTGCTGGACCAGAGAATGCCCGGATGAGAGAACTCCAGTTGTGTGGCTGCAGCAAAGTCCTGCTGGTGGCAGGAAGCACTGCTGGCAGCCCGCTCTGAGAAGCCCCAGGAGTAGTCCCGGGTCAGGAAGCTTGGCTGGGGTAGGAGAGCCCCACAGCAGGAACAGGCCTGGGAGCCCAGCTGGGATAGGGAGCCCTGCTTGCAGCCCCATGGCAGCGGGGAGCCTGCCCAGGGATGGGGAGCCCTGCAGCCCCATGGAAGGAGCTGTCTGGGGAGCCCTGCTGGAGCAAGACCTTGCTGCAGCCCCACAGCAGTGGGAGCTCCACAGCAGAGAGCTGGCTAGGAAGCCCGGCTGGGGCATGGCTCCCACCAGCAGCCACTGCAGCTGGGAGTCCCATGGGGAGCCCTGGTCAGCAGCCTGGTGAAAGGGGAGCCTGGCAGGATTAGAGACCCTAAGCAGCCTGGGGGGAGGGAGCTTGCAGTGGCCAGGAGGGGAACTCAGCCAGAATGCTGGCTGCCATCTTCCCCCAGGACAGCCAGGAGGCCTGACCTCCTCTGGTAAGGCAAATCCCCTCATTCTGGAGCACTCAGGTCCCAAGGGTGACAAACAAGTCATGTACAACCTGTATTCTTTACTATTGACTTAATTAGCTAATTAGGTTTGAATATTTGGAGGCCACAACAATTTACAGACTTCATTTTGGAGTTGATATATTTCCCCTGATGCTGGGAGTTGTAACTTGCAAGATGGATTGGGTAGTGTATTCTTCGCATTCTAATCTGCAGGTTCTGTACTCTGCCCAGTTACACAGGGATGTTTCTTGTCTGCAAACTACACATAGGAGAGAAAGTAGAAATGCCAGTGCTCTCCTTTTGCTGGAATGGGAGAAAACACATAAGTGGTAGTCATGAATTTTTCAACAGTTTATTCACAAGAAAATGATAAACTGTTGAAATGGAAGCATTGCAGGAATTTCTCCTATTAAAAACATTTGAATAAAATTTCAAAATGGTTGGTATATTGTTTTGACTTTTTCAAAATGTAAAGGCTCTGTGTTTGTTTAGAAATTTAAGTAAATTTGTTGTAAAAATAAATTAAAAAGTACAGAAAAATTCAGTCACAATAAAACATTTTGAAATTATCTACTCAATCCAAAAATGGTTTGTGAAAAGCTTTGAGATTTTAGCTTTTGGTTCCAGTTCTGGATAGGAAAAAAAAAAAGGAGAAATCTCAAAAATTCTAACAGGGTAGAAAAACCATTTCCCTCCAGCTCTAATCTCCAAAGGTTCCTACTTAGCACTTGATGAGGGAGAATGAGAATTAAATAACTTGGTTTTTCCACACTTCCAATGACCTCAAAGTCTATATGCTCCTCAGACTAGTGCTACTTGATTTGATGTGTGCTATTAATATGCATGATTCAAGATACCCTTTGGTACAGAAATTTTTGTACATTCAAACATATGGCCAGTACAGATAAGTGGACCGCCAATAAATGTTGCTGATTTAGAAAATGAATACATCTCTTTTAAACATGATCTCTCCAACAAACATTCAGGAAATGGTGATACAGACTAGTCTCTCTTTGATGTTAATGAGGATAGATACTTATTAATGCCAGAGCAAGTTATAAATTTTCAAGCCAAAATTATTGATGTGAGAATGCCTCAATCCTGCAAGTGTTCACATTTTAAAGTAAAACTCACATGTACAAATGTGCAGGACAGGACCTTATTTTGTACTGTAATGCCTGACTTTGAAAGGCCAATACTTGGAAAGTTCCAGAGAAGTCGCATATAACAGTTTTTAGGGTGGCATTGTGTAGCACTTCATGTTTGTCAGTATGGAATTATCATGAAGTTTTTAAGTTGCCAGCAAATATGAAGTTCTTGTATTCCAGTAATTATACCATAATGTGTTGAATGCCTGATATTCAGGCAAAGAGTGATATTCAGCATGTTGTTTGATGTTTCTGGAATGTACTCATGTTTGTCTGCAAAGGGTATCATAAAAGCTTTGGGACTGGTCAGATGTGAAACTAACCATCTTCTAAAATTATTTTTTCCAGTGCTGACCTAACCTGTGTAGTCCAATCAATAAAGCAATGAATTCTGCAAGCAACTTTTATGCTTTATTGCATTTTAGATTCCATGGGGAAAGGAGCAGAAAGAAAACATTCTGTCCTTGGGACATTTGTTCATAAGTCCATGCAATATAGAAGGTAGGGATCTACCAGTTTCTGGTAATTTGTCTCAAGATAAAGAAAATTTGAGAAATCCTCTGCGATCAGAAATCTGTCCAGAGGACTAAATGATAATATAATTAACACTTAATAGCTGTGTCTACACGTGCACGCTACTTCGAAGTAGCGGCACTAACTTCGAAATAGCGCCCGTCGCGGCTACACGCGTCGGGCGCTATTTCGAAGTTAACTTCGACGTTAGGCAGCGAGACGTCGAAGTCGCTAACCTCATGAGGGGATCGGAATAGCGCCCTACTTCGACGTTCAACGTCGAAGTAGGGACCGTGTAGACGATCCGCGTCCCGCAACGTCGAAATTGGCGGGTCCTCCATGGCGGCCATCAGCTGGGGGGTTGAGAGATGCTCTCTCTCCAGCCCCTGCGGGGCTCTATGGTCACCGTGGGCAGCAGCCCTTAGCCCAGGGCTTCTGGCTGCTGCTGCGGCAGCTGGGGATCCATGCTGCATGCACAGGGTCTGCAACCAGTTGTCGGCTCTGTGGCTCTTGTGTTGTTTAGTGCAACTGTGTCTGCGAGGGGCCCTTTAAGGGAGCGGCTTGCTGTTGAGTCCGCCCTGTGACCCTGTCTGCAGCTGTGCCTGGAACCCTTATTTCGGTGTGTGCTACTTTGGCGTGTAGATGTTCCCTCGCAGCGCCTATTTCGATGTGGTGCTGCGCAACGTCGAAGTTGAACATCGACGTTGCCAGCCCTGGAGGACGTGTAGACGTTATTCATCGAAATAGCCTATTTCGATGTTGCTACATCGAAATAAGCTATTTCGATGTTGGCTTCATGTGTAGATGTAGCCAATGTCTGCAGTATACATAGCACCTGTCAGCAGTAGATCTCTAGCACATTTTCAGGGCTAGCAAATATCCTTATTTTATTGAGCAGGAAACTGGGACAGAGAGAGATTAGCATATGATTTGCTAAAGGTCACAGAATAAGTTTCCCATAAACCTGAGATAAAGCCTACGTCTCCTGCATCCAGTGTTTTTTCCACTGGTATATACTCTCCTACCTCCAGTGTGCTAATGATATCAGTCTTCACTGCTTACTTGTTACATTCTTAGACAAGCATCTTCATGTTTTATACCATTCTGCGCCATACACTTGAGAGTTTTAAGAAGATTTTATATGACATGTAGCTCCTCCCCCATATTTGCAAACAACTTGACAACGGTTAGGCAAGAAATGAAACATGACCCATCATTCTGACCAATATATCTCATTGGTTCCCTGTATTCTTCTACCTTACTGTATCCACGGTTGTTTCTTATCTAAAACTTAGTTCTTTGAGGCAGGATGTCATGATCATGAGGGTTAGCCAGCAGCCTGGGAGTAAAAGGGTTAACCTCCTTAGCCAGGTGGGGTAGGCCTATATGAATGTAGGTAAGAATTGAATTTTGGCTCCTCCCTCTTCTGTTCTCTGTCACAGAATCACAGGGCTGGAAGGGACCTCAGGGGGTCATATAGTCCAGCCCCCTGCTTCAAGCAGGATCAACCACCACTAAGTCGTCCCCGCCAGGGCCTTGTCCAGCCGGGATTTAAAAACCTCAAGGGATGGAGAATCCATCACCTCTCTAGGCAACGCATTCCAATGCTTCACCACCTGCCTGGTGAAGTACTTTTTCCTAATATCTAACCTACACCTTTCCCTCCTCTACTTCTGACCATTACTCCTCGTTCTGCCATCTGACACCACTGAAAACAGTTTCTCACCCTCCCTTTTAGAGCTCCCCTTCAGGAAGTTGAAGGCTGCTATTAAATCACCTCTAAGTCTTCTCTTCTGTAAACTAAACAAGCCCAAATTCCTCAGCCTATCCTAATAGGTCTTGTGTTCCTGACACTTAATCATTTTTGTTGCCCTTTGCTGAACCTGCTCCAGCAAATCCACATCCTTTTTATACTGGGGGCCCAAAACTGGACACAATATTCCAGATGTGGCCTCACCAGTGCCGAATAAAGAGGAATAACTACTTCTCTAGATCTGCTCGAAATGCTCCTCCTAATGCACCCCAGTATGCTGTTAGCTTTCTTGGCTACAAGGGTACACTGTTTACTCATATCCAACCTTTCATCCACCATAACCCCTAGGTCCCTTTTCATCATACTGCTGTTGAGCCAGTCGGTCCCCAGCCTGTAACAATGTTTGGGATTCTTCCACCCCAGGTGCAGGACTCTACACTTCTCCTTATTGAATCGCATCAGATTTCTTTTGGCCCTGTCCTCCAATTTATCCAGGTCCCTATGGATTCTGTCTCTACCCTCCAACATATCTACCTCTCCCCCTAGTTTTGTGTCATCTGCAAACTTGCTGAGGGTACAAACCAGTCCCTCATCCAGGTCATTAATAAAGATGTTGAATAACACTGGCCCCAGAACCGAGCCTTGCGGCACTCCGCTTGAAACAGACCGCCATCCAGATATTGAGCCATTGACCACTACCCGTTGGGACTGACCATCAAGCCAGCTTTCTATCCATCTTATAGTCCAAGGATCCAATACATATTTCCTTAACTTATGGACAAGAATGTCGTGGGAGACCATATCAAAAGCCTTGCTGAAGTCAAGTTATATCACATCCACTGACATCCCCATGTTCACAGAGCTTGTTACCTCATCATGGAAGCTAATCAGATTGGTCAGGCAGGACTTGCCCCTGGTGAATCCATGCTGGCTACTTTTGATCACTTTCCCCACTTCCAAGTGCTCCAAAATAGATTCCTTGAGGATTTCCTCCATTATTTTCCCAGGGATTGAGGTAAGGCTGATGGGTCTATAGTTCCCTGGATTGTCCTTCTTTCCTTTTTTAAAGATGGGCACTACGTTTGCCTTCTTCCAGTCATCCGGTATCTTCCCCGATCTCCAAGAGTCTTCAAGGATAATGGCCAAAAGTTCAGCAATGACCTCTGCCAATTCCCTCATTACCCTGGGGTACATTAAATCCAGATCCATGGACTTGTGCACATCTAGTTTTTCTAGATAGCTCAGAACTTGTTCCTTCCCCACAGATGGCTGCCCTCCACCTTCCCATACTGCATCATCTAGGATTGTCATGGGGAAGTTGACTTTGTCTGTGAAGACTGAGGCAAAAATAAGCATTGAGTACTTCAGCTTTTCCTGCATCATCTGTCACTAGGTTACCTCCCTCATCCAGTAATAGCCCCACACCTTCTCTGATAACCTGTTTATTGTTCACATGCGAGTAGAAACCCTTCTTGTTACTCTTCACATCCCTTGCCAGCTGCAGTTCCAATTGTGCTTTCACTTTCCTGATTCCTGCCCAGTATTCTCCAGCCATATGTTTATACTCCTCCTTAGTCAACTGTCCATGTTGCCATTTCTTGTATGCATCCTTTTTGAATTTAGGCTGACTAAGGATTTCCCTGTTAAGCCAAGCTGGTTGCCTACCACGTTTGCATTTCTTACTACGCAACGGGATTGTTTGTTCCTGTGCCTTCAGTA
Source organism: Carettochelys insculpta (assembly GCF_033958435.1). NCBI lineage: Eukaryota > Metazoa > Chordata > Testudines > Carettochelyidae > Carettochelys > Carettochelys insculpta. The sequence goes on along the minus strand of NC_134139.1, from coordinate 132,890,619 downwards.
TGACTTCTTTAAAATACTTCCAGTTCTCTTCAACTCTTTTCCCCTTCATCTTCGTTTCCCAAGGGATCCTGCTCATCCGGTCTCTTAGGGAGTCAAAGTCTGCTCTTGTGAAATCAGGGGTCTGTATGTTACTGTTCACCCTTCTTCCTTTCGTCCAGATCCTGAAATCTACGATCTCATGGTTGCTGCAGCCCAGGTTCCCTCCCACTTCTATTTCTTCTACTAGTTCTTCCCTGTTTGTGAGCAGCAGGTCAAGTTGCGCACGGCCCCTGGTCAGTTCTTTCAGCACTTGTACCAAGAAGTTATCTTCAACATTCTCCAAAACTTCCTGGATTGTCTGTGTGCTGCTGTATTGGTCTCCCAACAAATGTCTGGATGATTAAAGTCTCCCATGAGAACCAGGGCCTGTGATTTGGAAGCTTCACTAAGCTGCCTGAAGAAAGCCTCATCTATCTCCTCTCCCTGATCTGGCGGTCTATAACAGACACCAACTACAACATCACCTCTGTTACTTCCACTTCTAGGCTTAACCAGAAGACACTCAACTGGATTTTCTCCTTCCTCATACTGGAGCTCTGAGCAATCATACTGTTCCCTCACATAGAGCGCAACTCCTCCTCCTTTTCTCCCCTGTCTGTCCTTCCTAAACAATTTATAACCTTCCATGACCGTGCTCCAGTTATGCGAATTGTCCCACCAAGTCTCCGTTATTCCAACCACCTCATACTTGTGCGACTGTGCCAGGGCCTCTAATTCTTCCTGTTTGTTCCCCAGGCTTTTGGCATTAGTGTACAAGCATCTTAGAGATGCATCTGTCTTTTTTCTTCTTCTTTCCAGCCATGAGGGAGAGAGAGACAAAATATCTCCCTCCAAGAACAGGCCCTCCAATCTTCTGTAAGTAGGGTAAAGTTTAGATAGATCCGTTAGGCTTTGTTGTTTTATGGTTTGGGAAGTGGGATCTGATGTCTGTGCACTTTTTAGAAATGTTCTTCTACTCTCCTTGTAACTAAGTTCTAGGCCCATGGTGGAGACTCCCCATGTGTTTTACTTTGTGACTCTTCCAGCTAGTCATGAGGCTTGCAACACAAATATTGTTGTAATAATAAAAGTTCTTTCTTTTTATTAACTTGGTATTGGTTAGTGTTTGCGTCCTGGTTTTTACTTTTGGGGCCGAGATTTCCCAAGTAGTCTCTCCCTGGTTTCCTTATTATTACTTGGGTAGTGGCAGCAAATTTTATCCCCAAAATCTAAGGTTTTTAGGATTTTTGGGGGAAGTTTATACCAAAACCAGGTAGACAAGGTTTTGGACGTACTTTTGATGGCCCCCACTTCTGCATTTATCTTGCTAGAGTGGGGAAGGAGCCATGACACAGGGCCCATCTGTTTGTTCTCTGTTTATACAGCAGCTAGCTCAGTAGGACCCAGGTAGACAATTGGGATTCCCGTGACTATAATGAACAATAAGAGAACACTACTGGTAGAGTGTAGAGTCATTAACATAGGCTTTCCTAATTTATTCAAGATGGCTTCCACACATTTCCAGGTAAGAAGTTATTGGTTAATCAGTGCCCCCTCATCTCAAAGAAACCACTAGAATTAAGGGTTCGCAAACTTCATTGCAATAAAACCTACTTCTGACAACAAAGATTACTACCTGATCACAAGAGGTGGCCTGAAGCCTGAACCTGCCCAAGCCCCACTGTTCCAGGTAGAGCCTATAACCTGAACCCAGATATCCAGGCCCCGGGCTGAGGCTCAGCAAGTCTGATTCAATGGTCACAGATCACTTTGGGGACCCAAATGACAGTTTGAGAACCTCTGCGCTAGACCAGTGAGACAATATATGAGAGAAAGATGTCAATTTCCCTGTGTCCATGTTATCCATGACAGTAAAGTTCTGTTTCATACTTCCTAGACCTTCTCGTCAGATGAAGCAATCAGGAACGTCAAACGGCAGAGGTTACTCCCATTAACACTTTGGCCAGGTCATGCTTTAATGACTGAACATTAAGGAGTGTTTTGAGCTGCTAATGAAATTGGGTAATGCATGATTAAAGAGAGGGAAAAGTTAAGTAGAGGTATTTTGCTTTACTGAAGTTCTTCTCAAAGAAACTCGCATTCTAGAATAGAAGCCTCAGTTGTAGCTACTAATTGATCAGCACCGGTGTAAACCATGTATGACAACTTTTTTCACTTTCATCCATAACTACCAGCTGTAACATGATGGGTAGATGAATGATTATTTGGTTTTGCAGGGTAGATATCATATCACTCTTTAGAATTATCCATTTCTGGCCATTGAGGCTGGAAACATATAAACTACTGTGTATATTTATGGTATTAACAAAATATTTTACACTAGTGGGTGCCAGATGTAAAATCTTTTCCTAACACAAGGAGAACAAGGGACTCAGAAGAGCTCAGGACTGCATGGGAGCTCCTCTGAATAGTCTACCAGCTGGTAGCTTCTGGACACAGAAGAATCTTGAGTAACAGATCTTCTGGCCCCACCTTCACCTCTCCTTTGGCCTATGCTCTGTCCACCACACATCCCTTGCATCTTGGCCTCCACCTGCTATGCAACAGAACCACACACTGGACCATAAGGACAAAAATTTCAGACTAGTTAAAGGGTTTAGCAGTATCCACCTCCGTGCATTTAAAAGCTATGTCAGAGCTAGTGATTCTGGCATTTCAGAAACATGAGTGCCATTACCCACCATACAAGTATGCTGCACTTCAAAAGGGCAGACTGCAGAAGTCTTTGGTGTGTCCTCAAATGAAACAGCTTAACTAATGCACTAATATGCTGTTTTCATGGTAACCAGCTATGTTTGTGTACTTGCACTGAGACAAGAGAATAATCGGTATTAATTTCAGTTCTATAATTACTTTTATGCTGCTCCTAAGATTTTCCCTGTGAAATAAGAACTATGGGCTTCAAAGCCAGCTTATTGAATGTAAACCTCTCTCTCTCTCTGAATAGGTTCATTTTATAACATATAGTGACAAAGTAAAAATAATGGACATTGATCTCGGTATCTGGCTATAATAATCTTTACTGATTCATTACATTGTAAAATAAATTAATCTCTTTGATGTTTTATGTAATAACTTTAAAAAAAATCCAGGGAAAATATACCCCTTATATATCCATCATAAAAACTGTGTCCTAGTAAATCTGAAAAGTGCTTTTTATTTAATAATACAAAGCAGATATTTGTGTATTGGTGGTGAAAGTACCCTGAAGCAGATCACCTGGGAAATATTACTCCTATGGTCTATTCTCATACCAAAAGGGAGATGATATTAATAAATATATATACACATTATGGAAGAGTTTTTTAAATGTGAGCATAACCTCCTCTCATATTATTAAACATGGTCTTAAAGACTAGCAAGTGTACAGTACAAGCTTTTTAAAAATTACATTTAATATTTTTCTGCTGAATTCTCAAAGCACTAGCTTGTTTTGTTAAGAACTGAGGCAATTTCACCATGAATGATTTAATGAGAAAAGACCATTCTAACTCATCACAGGGTGAGATCAAGAGAAAATTATGTTGTCTTCTTTTAAAAAATATTTAGGTTCTGTGGTCTACACATTTAGTTCTGATGTCCAAAAGAATTTTTCTCTGTTTCTTATTTTTAACAAAACACTACCAGATCTACATGTTAAAAAGTCATCCTTAATGAACTTCACATCACCGTGCCCTATAACATCTGTATATTCTAATCCGCCATTCCAATTTAAATCCAAAAACCTCTTCAACCTATGCTGGTGTCTAACAGCAGATATTAATGAAGAAAGTAGAAAAGGAATTTTAAAACCTCTTTACAGTCTGGAGTCACAAATCCACCAAACTGAGACAAAAGTTTAGAGAATTAACAAACTTTAGGCTTGAGTTCCCCGAGTTTCAGCATTTTCCAGTAATTAAGACACACAAATAATGCAGTTTTAATTAAGAAAAGTCTTTCATCAACTCCCTCATAAGGGCACAGCAATGGAAAAGAAATGCACCATTACACCTACCTTATTCATAAAAATTGCTCCCGAGAATTGCCCTGGTCTAGAGGGTGCAGGTCACCAAACTGGAATCAGAACAAAGTAATAGGAAGTATCATCCTGAAGGCTCAAAGAATACAAGCAACACAGTCACCAGAAATTTCAATGTTCCCATCTCTGTATTATCCTGTTAACTCAACTGAGTTTGTTTCATTGCCTTCCATCCCCTGCAAAATAAATAAGTTAAAGACCCTATACCCTGATCATTTTCTGGATGAAACTTGCTTCTCCTGCTTCATGCCTCTCTCTGCTTCTTGGCTGAATGGTTTCAGGTCACTGCATACACCATCAGCCCAGAAAGAACACAAAGCTTTGCTTAGGTTGGTAAGAAGCAAGATCTGCATCTATAATACTGCCTCAGAGAATAGCAAGCTGACACCTACTTTGGATGCAGATGCAGATGCAGTAGGTGCAGCAGCAGCAGCAGCTGATAATGATCATTCATTCTTGTTTCTTGACTCCTCCCCAGCAAGCTGCCTGCTTGTGCAATGCATTGCCCCTCACCTCTTCAGCTCAGGGACTGGGATGAAACCTATTGAACAAAAACAGCCAGAACTCCTCCATTTTGCAACATGCTGTGCACATGTGAAACTCCTGCACAGATAAGGGCAAAGCTGTTTGCCTCAGTTTCAACTCACAGATACAGCTGCTGATGTGAGGAAACTGGAGCAATTACCTAGGAGGAATGAATGTTGCTTGCTGAAAGTGAATGGGACATTCTGATCAATGTGGCCCGATGTGAAAGTCCCACAAGGGAAACTGACACAAGGACTGATCCTGCAGATACAGCTGTGAGCTGATTTCTTGGATTACAGACCTACATAATGTTACTTACAGGGATGGTTGTTATGTGAGACCCTACTGTCATATTTCATACCTCCCTACTGTGGTCATCGTGGTATCTAATTAGACAGGACAACATCTGAACTAGTATATTTTCCTTCCCTTCTAGCCTGAGAGGTCAATTCCCAGAGCATTTAAGCACATAATGAGCCTTTTCTCATTATTCTTTCTGCTTCTCTAATAATATAGCTGGCAAAAATAAATTTAGCCCTGGGGTTACCCCACTGAAATCAAGAATACAATTCACTCTACAGTTGTTTTAAAATTTAAATTACCTTTCAGAAGCACTTTTCATATATACCACTCCTTTCAAAGCCAGAAATCAGTTTTATAGAATTGACGCTTCAATTTTCTTTACAAGTGCCTTGAAGTAATCATTTAGTATTTATTTTCAATATATAAAATTGTATATCATTATATTTTTAAATGCTTGAAAAATACTTTTAAAGCACACAGTAACAATAATAATATTTGTGCAATAACGCAAAAAAATTTGGTCTCCTGCACCCAGGTCTCAAACCATTTAGACTGTAAGGCTATATCTACGCTTACCTGGAAGGTCAATGGATGCTACGGTATTTTTGGTACACCGATTGCTTACCAAAAATCAACTTTGCAGCCATCAACTTCCACGGCTGTCTTCTTGGCAGAAGGTTGACAGGAATGCTCCTCCCATCGACCTTCCTTAATCCTCGCAGCTTGCGAGGAGTTCTGAGGTTGACATTGGCCCTGGAATGTGCCATTTTGTGCATCACAAAATGATGTCCCAGAAGATCGAGCCTTCTGGAGCTGGTGTATATGTAGACTAGGTCTTAAAACCAGCACCTGGAACAGTATTTTATCACCTCCAAAGGCATCTTCTCTTCTGAAAATATTTTGCTCTTTGGCACTGTTGTTATAAGTAACATCTAAAATTGTTATTTCTAAAAGGGACGAGGAGAAAAAAGTCAGGCTTTATTTAGTTAATTTGACAGAATTTTGTGACTAGACAGTTTCAATATTCCTTGGTGTTTGAGTTTTTCACGCAGAAGTTGGAAATAAAAAACATCTGAAAATGGAAAAAATAATTACTCTACACTCCCAATAACTGACAAGGCAGCTAAAAGGCAGGTGTAATACCTGTGCATGCTTTTATCTCCTATTTTGAAGTTGACCCAGTTTCAAGCTGGCAGTGTAATTTTATGTTATTGTCAAAAGTGATGCGAATAAAGCTGCTTACAAAAATGAATATCCTCTGTTCTCTTTATAGTCTTTCAGGAACAGAGTCATTTAGCAGTCAGACCAAGGGTACTTTGGAGGACAGAAGCTGAAACATCCTGCTCAGAGATAAAAAAACATCTAGGACACCTTGGGTCAAGAATCACATGCAAACTAAACTGCAAATTTAGAAGACAAAGGGGAAGGCAGCTTTCAAAATGAACTGGTCTGCACGGGCTGATGTGTGCATACCCCACAAAGAAAAAGATGGTCCCTTGAAGCCAGCTCTCAAACCACAGAGGAAAACAACAGGAAGTCCTGTGGCACCTTATAGACTAACAGATATTTTGGAGCATGAGCTTTCATGGGCAAAGACCTGCCTTGTCAGAGTAACCAGGTCTTTGCCCACTAAAGGATCTGATCCAAGAAGTAACTATTACAGGACCGCTTGGAAATAGTCACCATAATATAATAACATTTAATATTCCTGTGTTGGGAAGAACACTTCAGCAGTCCAACACTCTGGCATTTAATTTCAAAAAGGGGAATTATACAAAAATGAGGAAGTTAGTTAAACAGAAATGAAAAGGTAAAGTAACCAAAGTAAAATCCCTACAGGCTGCATGGAAACTTTTCAAGGACACCATATTAGAAGCCCAACTTAAATGTACATCCTAAATTAAAAAACACAGTAAGAGACCTAAAAAAGAGCCAGCGTGGCTTAACAGCCATGTAGAAGAGGCAGTGAGAGATAAAAAGGCATCCTTTAAAAAGTAGAAGTCAAATCCTAGTGAGGAAAATAGAAAGGAACATAAACACTCCCAAATTAAGTATAAAAATGTAATAAGAAAAGCCAAAAAAGATTTTGAGGAACGGTTAGTCATAAATTCAAAAAACAATAGTAAAATGTTTTTTAAGTACATTAGAAGCAGGAAGCCCACTAAAAAAGCAGTGGGACCCCTGGATGATAGAGATATAAAGGAGCAATCAAGGAAGATAATGCCATTTCAGAGAAACTAAATGATTTCTTTGCTTCAGTCTTCACGGCTGAGGATATTACAGAGGTTCCCAAATCTGAGCCATCCTTTGTAGGTGACAAATCTGAGGAACTGTCCCAGATTGAAGTGTCAGTAGAAGAGATTTTGGAACTAATTGATAAGCTAAACAGTAACAAGTCTGCAGGACCAGATGGCATTCACCCAAGGGTTCTGAAAGAACTCAAATGTGAAATTGCAGAGCTATTAATGGTGGTTTGTAACCTATCCTCTAAATCAGCTTTGGTGCCCAGTGACTGGAAGACAGCTAATGTAACACCAATATTTAAAAAGGGCTCTAGAGGAGACCCTGACAATTACAGACTGATAAGTCTAACATCAGTACTGGGCAAATTAGTAGAAACAATAGTAAAGAATAAAATTGTTAGACACGTAGAAGAACATGATTTGTTGGACAAAAGTCAGCATGGTTTCTGTAGAGAGAAGTCGTGTCTTACTAATCTATTAGAGTTCTTTGAAGAGGTTAACAAACATGCAGACGGGGGGATCCAGTGGACATAATATACTTAGATTTCCAGAAAGCCTTTGACAAGGTCCCTCACCAAAGGCTCTTATGTAAATTAGGTTGTCATGGGATAGGAGGAAAGATCCTTTCATGGATTGGAAACTGGTTAAAAGACAGGAAACAAAGGGTTGGAATAAATGGTAAATTTTCACCATGGAGGAGGGTAACTAGTGGTGTTCCCCAAGGGTCAGTCCTGGGACCAATCCTGTTCAACTTGTTCATCAATGATCTAGATAAAGGGGTAAGCAGTGAGGTGGCAAAGTTTGCAAATGATACCAAGCTGTTCAGGATAGTCAAAACCAAAGTAGATTGTGAAGAACTTCAAAAAGATCTCAGCAAACTGAATGACTGAGCAGCAAAATGGCAAATGAATTTAATGTGGGTAAGTGTAAGGTAATGCACATTAGAAAAAATAACCCCAATTATACATACAATGTGATGGGGGCAAATTTAGATACAAGAGATCAGGAAAGGGATCTTGGAATTATAGTGGATAGTTCTCTGAAAACATCCACACAGAGTGCAGCAGCAGTCAGTAAAGCAAATAAGATGTTAGGAATTATTAAAAAAGGGATAGAGAATAAGATGAAGAATATCATACTTCCCCTATATAAAACTATGGTATGCCCACATCTTGAGTACTGCCTGCAGATGTGGTCTCCTCACCTCAGAAAAGATATACTGGCATTAGAAAAAGTTCAGAAAAGGGCAACTAAAATAATTAAGGGTTTGGAAAGGGTCCCATATGAAGAGAGGCTAGAGAGACTGGGACTTTTCAGTCTAGAAAAGAGGAGATTGAGGGGCGATATGATAGAGGTATACATAATCATGAATGGTGTGGAGAAAGTGAATATTGGAAAGTTATTTACTTGTTCCCATAATATAAGAACTAGAGGACACCAATTGAAAGTTATGGGTAGTAGGTTCAAAACTAATAAAAGAAAATTTTTCTTCACACAGCGCACAGTCAACCTGTGGAACTCCTTGCCAGAGGAAGCTGTGAAGGCCAGGACTCTAACAGAGTTTAAAAAAGAGCTTGATAAATTTTTGGAGGTTAGGTCCATAAATGGCTATTAGCCAAGGGTAAAGTATGGTGCACCTAGCCTTTAGTCAAAGGCTGGAGACAGATGGCAGGAGACAAATTGCTTGATCATTGTCTTCGGTTCACCTCCTCTGGGGCACCTGGCACTGGCCACTGTCGGCAGACAGGATGCTGGGCTGGATGGACCTTTGGTCTGACCCAGTATGGCCATTCTTATGTTCTCCTGAAAGCTTATGCTCCAAAATATATGTTACTCTATAAGGCGCCACAAGACTTCTTGTTGTTTTTGAAGACACAGAATAACACAGCTACCTCTCTGATACATACTCCATGCAAAAGCTAATAATTTGCGACTAATGACCACCAAACACCAGTCTAATGTCTTTTCTGTGTAAAGTTCCTTTTAATAAGTGGACAGTCACCATTCTTTAACTTCTGGATCATCTGTCAGTATAGACTCATGTACAGTACATTACAGCATTCCAAGTTATCAAACTGACAAAGGCAAGTAGAACTGTGGTAAAGTCCACACCTGAAAGAAGACTTTGTATTTTTCTCATTGGGCACTGAGGAGAAAAAGCACTGTGGGCAACAGCTTCTACCTATTAGGATAAAGGATATTCAAAAGCAACTTAATTTTGTAACTGTGAAAACTGAGATATTCCTCATTGTGAGTCTGTATCTGGACTGATCCAGGCACAGGGCCAGGTTTTTTGTTTTTCGGGTCCAGGTAATTTTTTATTTTTTTTTTTGCAGGGGTGGGATTGTGTTGTTGAGTACATAGCAATATTGGAAAATATTCAATAAGGTATATTCTGCTGCTAGGGAGCCAGGCTTTTAGTGCTGAAGAACCTGGGTTCACTTCTTGCCGAAGAGCTGGGAGCTGTTACACTTAACTCCCTTTTTACTCAGTTGTTACACATCCACTGGGATTTTGCCTGTGTAAAGGCTTGATTCATTCAGAGATTTCCAGAGCAAGGCTGAAGATATTAGCTTACATTTAGCAGCAGGGAATTGCTGGTATCAGGATGGGTTGACTAGTTTCAGAAGGGACAATAACATATTCTATAATGGAATACCTGTTCCCCACCAATTGGTTTGCAGGTGGATGAGGTTTGAGAGGGAGGCTGGAGGAAATGAACCAAAACATTCTTCAAGGGGGCAGAAATACCTGCTGCCACTTCTAGGAGAGGCATGCACTGGTGGGTTTGAGGGTTCTGGCCGGACTGGGGTTTGAGGGATTTTTTGACAATGTGGTCTTGCTCATTTCCTTTAGCTACTACTACTATTACAGTAAGTATGTACATTACAGAATTGTGTGGTTTTGTGTCATATAAAATATTGTATTGTTTACTTCTCGAGGTTTTTATGCCTGCAAAATATATAATTTCAGGTAATGCCTGTATGTATACTATTGGGACATACACTAGGGGTGCGTCTACACTTGCATTCCCCTTTCGAAAGAGGTATGCAAATGAGGGAAATTGAAAATGCAAATGAGGTGCATATTTGCATATTTGGCACCTTATTTTCATATTCTTGTTTTGAAAGAGCTTCTTTCGAAAGAAGAAAACCAGTGCAGATGCTGCTCTTTTGAAAGTAAACCCCATGTTCAAAAGAATCCTTCTTCTCTTTATTTAATGGGAAGAAAGATTCTTTTGAAGATGGGGTTTACTTTCAAAACAGCAGATTCTACACTGGTTTTCCTCTTTTGAAAGAAGCGCTTTCAAAATAAGAATATGCAAATGAAGTGTAAATATGCAAATATACACCTCATTTGCATTTTATTTTCCCTCATTTGCATACTGCTCTCAAAAGAGGAATGCAAGTGTAGACGCACCCTAGAAGTGTAACAGATGAGATTTCTTAAAACTAAAACATAATATGCATGAACTCAATGTAATAAGCTCCTTCTGCTTTAACCCCATCTAATGGATATGGACTTCAACATCTCCCTTCTCATTTTTAAAATTCCTATAATCAGATTTTTAACCAATAAGTAGCATCTACTTTTTCAAGAGAAATTAGAATCCACATTTTCTTAGTTCCATGTGTTAGCTGCTTGGAAATGAAGTCAGAGAATGTAAAGTAAATTTCCTCACAATGATCTTTCCTTCAAGCACAAATTTCAAATACATAAAGACAGATCTTGCTGTACAGTCAATGTTACTGAGTACATATGTTTGAGGGAAATAAAAGTTTATGTAGGTATTATTTTGTTGTTGTTGCTTTTCTCTAGATCATATCTTATTTATACCCTGAAACATTGATTAACTGATAGGCATATCCTTTTGGATGAGCAGAAAGGCAAAATTTGAGGCCTTGGATGCATCTACACTAGCAAGTTCTTTCGAAAGATTTTTTTGAAAGAATCGGTCTCTTTCTAAAGAGCCCATGGAGCATCTACACACAAAAAGCATTCTTTCAAAAGTAAATCAAAAGAATGTGATGCTTCTTTTGAAATCACTCTTCCTTTCCCATTTCAGGAAGAGTGTCCCCTTTGGAAAGCTTCTTTTGAAAGAAAACAGGCGTAGACACTCTGCAGGTACCTTCTTCATTTTCAATCCCTGGCCTGTTCTTTTGAAAGAGTGGGGGCTGTGTGCATGCTCTCTTTTGAAAGATCGGATCCTTCTTTGATCCACTTTTGTGTGTGTGGCCACACACTTTTGAAAGAAGCTCTTTTGGAAGAGATCTTCTGGAAGAGCTTCTTTCAAAAGATCTCTGTAGCATAGACATATCCCTTATGAAGTGATTTTGTTTGGTTAAGAAGGTGCTAACACTAAGTTAGAACATAAGAGCGTAAGAATGGCCATACTGGGTCAGACCAAAGGTCCAAAGGTCCATCCAGCCCAGTAGCCTGTCTTCCAACAGTGGCCAGTGCCGGTGCCCCAGAGAGGGTGGACCAAAGACAATGATCAAGAGATTTGTCTCCTGCCATCCCTCTCCAGCCTCTGACAATCAGAGGTCAGGGACACTATTCCTGGCCTTGGCTAATAGCCTTTTATGTACCTAACCTCCATGAATTTGTCTAGTTCTTTCTTAAATTCTTTTATAGCCCTATATATAGATATAGGTGGGGTATATCTTTAGTATAGTCTGTTTATGAACAGGAATAATGACACCATCTTAAGTACAGAAGGCAGGTTTGTAAAAATCCCGAGCCAGATCCTGCAGACCTATGCCCAAGAAGTGGCTCTGTCTGTGCTTCCTTATGGCATCACCCTGGGGATTAAACCTGGGTTCTCTGCTGCTTAGTGTATCAGCTTCTACTACTTGAAGTTAGGCTGACTAGCGCTATAATTTCCAATGTTGTCTTCGTTCCCCTCTTTAAAGACAGTTATTATGTTTGCCCTTCTACAGTCTTGTGGGACCTTCTCTGTGCTTGATGAGTTCTTGAAGATAATTGTTAACAGTTCTGAGATTGCTTCAGGTGTGGTGTGGTGGGGCATGCGAAGGCTGTGAATGCACCCCCACATGTATGGTTTATTTCCCTTCTTCCCAGGTGCACTGTGAAAGAGGAGCCTGCAGGGCATGATGGGGCAACCCAAGGCCACAAGATCCCAGAAGGTGGTTTCTATAAAACCTTTATTAATCTTTATCTCTATAGTGTGTTAAAACAAAATCAAGTTACCAATCACTGTTTCCACTCAAGTTTTTCATTAAATTCTCTTGTACCCACACATTGCAAGACTGTTTTGAACTCCTTTATATTTAAAAAATTGCCATCCACGTTTACAAAAAGAGCTCTTGCACCTCCCCAGAAATTGCCTGGCTATTTTCTAATGTACCTTAAGGTGAATTTCATGAGCCTCTTTTCTAAATATTCTTTACTGCTGTTATTTCACTATTTTGACTTTCATTCCTTCTTCCTTGTTATTCTGCATTAAGAGAATTGAACAGCACAGGTCAGTTTACCTTTTTAATGAAGAATGAAACAAAAGACACTGTCCAGCTTAGGGTTCTTGATATCTTCTCCACCTCTGAGTAGATCTATGCTTTCTTTTATTTTTCTCTTGCTCCTAATATATTTATAGAACATCTTAGCCGTGTCTACACATGCACGCTACTTCGAAGTAGTGGCACTAACTTCGAAATAGCGCCCGTCACGGCTACACGTGTTGGGCGCTATTTCGATGTTAACATCGATGTTAGGTGGCGAGACGTCGAAGCCGCTAACCCCATGAGGGGATGGGAATAGCGCCCTACTTCGAAGTTGAACATCGAAGTAGGGCACGTGTAGACGATCCGCGTCCTGCAACATCGAAATAGCGGGGTCCGCCATGGCGGCCATCAGCTGAGGGGTTGAGAGACGCTCTCTCTCCAGCCCCTGCGGGGCTCTATGGTCACCGTGGGCAGCAGCCCTTAGCCCAGGGCTTCTGGCTGCTGCTGCTGCAGCTGGGGATCCATGCTGCATGCACAGGGTCTGCAACCAGTTGTCGGCTCTGTGGATCTTGTGTTGTTTAGTGCAACTGTGTCTGGGAGGGGCCCTTTAAGGGAGCGGCTTGCTGTTGAGTCCACCCTGTGACCCTGTCTGCAGCTGTGCCTGGCACCCTTATTTCGATGTGTGCTACTTTGGCGTGTAGACGTTCCCTCGCAGCGCCTATTTCGATGTGGTGCTGCGCAACGTCGATGTTGAACGTCGACTTTGCCAGCCCTGGAGGACGTGTAGACGTTATTCATCGAAATAGCCTATTTCGATGTCGCTACATCGAAATAAGCTACTTCGATGTAGGCTTCATGTGTAGACGTAGCCCTTATCTGTTATAGTCCCTGGGGGCTGCACTTCTACACGGCTATTTTGGAGTCCAGAAGAGCATCTTCCAGACTCCGAATCACGTGACCATATGCTAATTAGCCACTGGAAATTTACATCTGTGACTCATTACCATTTTCTGGGCTGTTCATTAGCATGCCGCTTCCGGAACAAGTGGCATGTGTAGAAACATTGGGCTCTCCATTGGTACGCAGCCAGGTGAGCCAGTGGAAAGAGAGAGGGATCTTTTGAATTGAAGCAGTTACCTGCTGGGGGTAGAGGCCTTTCTTTTATCTGGCCAGAGCAGAAAGACAGAGATGTTTTAATCCAGAGCAGGCGTAATGAATCCAGTAAATATTCAGGCCACAACATGACCTGGGCACACAGATATGTAAGTAAAAAAGAAATGGCTAGTCAGCCATGATCTTCTTAGGCTGGCTGAGGCATTCCCCCCTGTACACTGTAACTTTTAAACTGACTCCCAGAGAAGTAATGCTCTGTGCAGTAACCTCTTTTTTTACTTGCTTTGTAACACTAGGAACCAGGTATGCTTTATCACTCTCTTGATATACTTCATCTTTTGTTTTGTTAATAAATCACCTTTTTAAGGCAATGATTTGATTCCTGTGTCCTAGAAAAGGGTCTGTGTATATGCATTCCTAAAACTGAAAAGTCAGTTATCAGATTGCACCTTAATTTCTTCCTCTTTGTTTGCAAGCTTTCTCCCAAGGGAGGGTTAAGAACTTGGGGTTACCCCACAGGGAGGTATTCCAAGCATGTCTTCCTGGGATTTAAAAGAGGGGAGGATTTCTCACTTAGCTGGTGGCAGCTACCTCCCAGGGTCAGGGAATCTTTGCTCATGGGAAGCTGTTAAGCAGAAGCCTGCAGAGGCAAAGTACTTTTAAGGTCTCTTGTGGGCCGTCACCTTCTGCACTCGGAGTCTCAGAGTGAGGATCAGTTTTGACATGGTGGCAGTGCTGTAATATTTTCTCTGAGAGAAACTGCCAGATCAGCTGAGCTGCTTTTAACCTCATATTTGCTTCCAACTTTCTACTTCTCTGAGTTTGTTAAAGTCTGCTTTTTAAGAAATTCATGTTCCTCATAGTGCAGCTCTCCTTGCCCCCTTTCCTTAGCATCATGAAATTTGTCATTTCACGATCACTTTCAAGCAAACCAATTTCAGTCTTCAGATTCCCATCCCATTCTTCCCTGTTAGTAAAAATCAAGTCTAAATTGCTGTTACCTTGGCAACTCACACAGAAATTGTACCCAGTACATTCCAGGAACTTATTGGTTTATTTGTGGTCTTTGCTGTTTTAGTTTTCCAACAGATTTAGATGTCTGGGTCATTAAAGTCCCCCAGTACTACCTGGTCTTGTGGTTTTATTGCTGTTATTTGTTTTAGAAATACCTCATCCACGTCCTCATCTGGTGAATATAGTAGACACCTACATTAACATTGTGCCTGGCTCCCTCCCCATCCCCACTTTTACCTTAACCCAAACACATTCAGCTGGTTTGCCTCTCACCTTCCAGCTCTCAGACAAGTATATAATGCAACACAACCTTTTTTTTCCCCTGCCTGTCCTCTGTGAAAAAGCTACGCCACTCTATAGCAACATTGCAGTTATGAAATTTATCACTAATGCCAATTAAGTAATAATTTAGTTTATTCTCATTCTTGCTGTTTATTCTCTGTACTCCTGCATTTGTGTATAGACATCTTAGTTGTTGTATTGATTTCTCTGCTATCCCCATTGTTAATCCTGTGTCCCTGTTGTAATTTCCATTTCATGCTCCCTCCCCACGACATTTAGCCATCTTCTAAGGTCATCTTTTTTTTTTTCAACGCTTACTTGTAATTATTTTTTCCCACCTGCCTCCTATGATTCTAGTTTAAAGCTATCCTCACTAGACTGGTTAGTCAGCGTGTGTGTGTATGTGTGTGCGTGAAGATGCATTTCTGCTTCTTGGTTAGGTGGATGCCAGCAGTCTTTCTTCCCAAAACAAACTCCCTGCGGTCAAGAAAGCCAAAACCCTCCAGGGGACACCATCAGCACAGCCATGCATTCACCTCCAGGATGTGAATGTCTCTGTCTAGGCTTTTACCCTCAGCTGAAGGTGGATGAGGATTGTCTGTGCCCCTGATTCCTTCACCCATGCTTCTAGAGTCCTGTAAGTTACTGCTGATCTTCTCAGGGTCATGGCTGGCAGCATCATTAGTGGCCACATAGATGAGCAGCATGGGGCAGTGGTCCCAGGAGCAGAGGAGCCTTAGAAAACTTTCTTTACTGTCTCATGCTGCCTGTATCCACTTCTCAGAACACAAGGTCATGTCAGCACACACTGCTGTAATTTTTGATATTGCAGATTGCACCTCCCTTGGCATAGTTGGGACATGGCAGGTCCTGAACAAGTGAATTTGCCAGACAAGGGGAGGTCCAGGACTTCTGCCTCAAGACAGCCCTGCGCTCCTGGCGTGTCTGTGCCCCAGCCTTCAGCTTCCCTCACCCAGGACTCTGGCTCCAATCTAATATCCCTGGGGCTGCCACAGGTCTCCAGCCCCTGCCCCTCGGCTGCTGCAGGGCAGCCAGGGAACTCCTGCTTTGTCCCCAGCCCCACATGACAGGTGGGGGGCTCCTGCTCCTCCCCAGCTGCTGCAGGTCAGATTAGGGCTCTGACTTCTGGTCCCACACTGCCATGGGGCAGGGGGTGCTCCTGCACCAGACGCAGCCCTAGCCAGGTGCTCTTAAATCCTCAGACACCCTGGGTTCTGCAGAATCATAGGGCTGGAAGGGACCTCAGGAGGTCATCTAGTCCAGCCCCCTGCTTCAAACAGGATCAACCCTCACTAAGTCATCTCAGCCAGGACCTTGTAAAGACAGGATTTAAAAACCTCTAGGGATGGAGAATCCACCACCTCTCTAGTCAACGCATTCCAGTGCTTCACCACCCTACTGGTGAAATAGTTTTTCCTGATATCCAACCTACTCCTCTCCTTCTGTAACTTCAGACCATTGCTCCTTGTTCTGCCATCTGTCACCACTGAGAACAGTTTCTCTCTGTTTTATAGCTCCCCTTCAGGAAGTGGAGGCTGCTATTAAATCACCCCTCACTCTTCTCTTCTGTCAACTAAATAAGCCTAAATCCCTCAGCCTCCCTTCATAGGTCAGAATGCTGCCAGATGAGAGATTACTGGTTTCAGAGGTGCAATCTGTAACACTCTTACTTTACATTTAAATTAGTACCTAAAAATATATAATCTCTGTATAGAATGAGTGATAGTACCAGAACATTCATCTGATCTCATTAGCTTTCAGAAGAAATATCTAGAGCAGTCTATTGGCTATCAGTAGCTATTTTTAACAAGATTCACAATAGGAGCTTCATTCCCAAAGAAAAACTATGAATGCATCTCCTGGATAACAAGAAATGGAGAAATACTTCAGTATCAGAAGAGAAACTTTCTCATCATTAGTAAATTTTATGCTTGTTGGAAACTACCTGCCAAGATGAAATGCAATGATAATCGCTCTTCATATTCAAGTCTGATGAGAGATCAGTAAATCTCAGCAGCTGAGGAGCTTTTAAGCTGTTGTCTAGTAGAAACCATTATGCAGTTCTTGGAGTTCAGAACATTCCTTTAAGTTGATGGTCAGAATTTTCTTTAAGAAAAAATTAACACTTTAAAACAAAGGCATATTCGTGTGTTGGCTAATAATGAAGTAATTTAACTTTGCTGGCTAATACTAACTTCCTTGACAAGAAAAGAGAGATTTTGTATAAATCTGATAATGACCATTCACATCACTTCTAGTTGAAAATAATTTATTTCATTTCAGCAGCAAATTTGTAAGAGCTGGTTAATGTAGGGCATCTTGCAAATCCTATCCATTTCGAGAAAGTACAATTTAATTGAAATGTGCAGAACAAGAAATAGACACAGGTTAAAACTACTCCTAGGGAGCTTGAAGCATGCACTTGTTTAGCAGATGCATGATTTGTATTTCCTATAGAGGTGTCAGTCATGGCTTCAGTTAAGGTTGAGTTAAATTTTGCACTTAAAGCAGAGATTCAGTCTCACTATTGTGTGTGAACAATAGAGCATAACCTTCCCAAAACAAGAGCACTTACATTTGGGATTACATAATGAGTTTTCCAAGAATTTACAAGTAAACTGTTCTGAATTAATTGCAGGAATCAATATTAAAGTATGGGTATTTTAAGAAATGGAACAGCAGTGCCATGCTTTAATTCAGCAATGGGCAACCTAGCCCTAGTGAGTGGGCCTCATGAGTGGCCCTCCTTCAACTCAGTGGGCCACAAGATTGTTGTAACCGAGACAGTCTCCTGGGATAGGGTAGTTTTGCATATCAAGAATTTTCAGGATGTGGTGATTGAACCAGAGCAGCGCTTTGATTGGGTGCAGAGGGAGTGCAGGGCAATCACAGTCCATGTTGTGCATAATCAGCACACACCTCACTTTACGTGCCCTTGCTATATGCGTGTGTCACTTTTGTAGGAAAAAAAAACTATGTGGACAGAAGCCAGTGGAATCTGGCAACACAACACTGTTTTGCCGGCCACAGACAGAAACCTGATGGGCTTCACATGGCCCACAAGCTGCAGGTTGCCCATCATTACTTGAATTTTCTCCTAGTTATCTCATTTACAGAATAGCAGAGACTCATCAAACTTCCTATGTAGTTAACAGTCCCAGAAATTGCATGCAAAAACTACATTTTTTAGTATGAATGACCTGTCTTTGAATGATGGTCCCTCTGTGTATTTCAAATGCTTGTATACATGTGTCGGAGCTATAAGACATTTGTAGCAGTGTCTGTTGGCCTGCAGGTGTGCTACCTGTAGCCTCATGGTGAGGGGAGGTTACAAGAAGCAGTGAACTATGAGGGACAGCCTCCTCAGTTCATGTTCCTCCATGCTCCTAGCTTGCCTGCAAGAACACTCATCCTTTATACATAGTTAGGATTTCTTTTTCCTTCTACGATAGTTAGAGTTACCAGTTAATGTAGCTAGTCTAGCATTGCTGCATTTGAGGAGGACTCTTCCCCTACTTCTCTGGGGGACGACGTTCCATGTTTTGTGGTGTGAGAACTGTGCACCATGCTCTTGCTTGTTCTTCATGAGCAACAAGCACCATTACTATCTTCATTGCCTTGGTAAAGCCCTTTTTGTGGCCCAATGCTACATCTGCTGCTCCTTCCCACCATGGACCTCTGAGGCTCTCCTCCTTTATCTCCTCAAGCTCTTTAAGGAGGAGGCTGTCCTGCTACATGCCCAATCTTACTCAGGACCATCTGATCTGACAGTGCAGTGCCCTACACTGGTAGTGAGCACACCAACTGTCCAATTTACACTTGTATTATTAATTAACATTCAAACTAGCAAAGCATTCCATTATGCTACAGACGACTTAAACTGAAGATGGTGCAAGTTAGATTATGTCCTGCAATATCTTACATCTTTGATTTTAAGGTTAACAGTACCACCCTGGAAAAACACAGTCTACTGAATTTTGGAAAAAGTTCATCTGTCTGTCTGTTCAAGAACTCCTCCTAAGTGGTAAGAGCTGGGACCACTGAATTTGGTATACAGATTCCTTTTACCCAAACTTAAAGCAGGGTAAGGGTTTGATTGTGCAGGATCATGGGATGTGCCTGAAATGGGATTTCTTCTCGTAAAACCATACAGAAAAGAGACAATCACTAGGCAGGTGACAGGTGCCGGCTGGGGATGCCTTCCCAGCTGACTCACCCCCCCATCTGGGACTGCCATAGCCCCAAGCCTCCCTCTCCACTGGTTTCCTAGGGAGAGAGGAGGTGGCTGAAGCTTCCCCCTGCCCCCAGTTTGTATGGGGATGTTGCTGGCTGTTCCCTTTCATCAGGGAGTGAGGAGAAAGTGCACAGTTTGAAGCATTCCCCTCTCTGTCTGTGGAGTGCAGCACAGATGAACCTGGGGCTGCTCCAGCTGGGGTGTGGGACATGCATCTCTCCCCTAGCTGTGCCCATTGGAGCTGCAGCAGCCATGGAAAGGCACTTCTCACTTGATGCCACACTGCTGCAGTAAGAGAGGGCTAAGGTAGTCCTCTTACCTGGGGGCAGCCTATATACTGAGCCCCTCATCTCCAGCCCCACCCCAGAGCAATGATTTATATGATGAAAGTACATTTTCATTTTATTTTCCAAAAACAAATATTGATCAAGTTAAGAACCTGAGCAATGCCAGGTAAATCTTCTAGTATAATAGAATTAAGACATAGAAAGGAATTAGCACCCCCATGCTAACCTGGGCACACAGTTAACATCTAACAAGGCATAGGTGAACACACAGAAATAAAATTAATATGGACCTCTAACTCTCTAACAATACAGGTTTGCATTTTAGAGTTCTGAGTCTATCTATTATGGCTTTGTTAGTTATTTATAAGGAGTCCCCTAATCACCATTTTTACACTAAAGTGTCTTTAAAGCTTGAATATGGGTCTTTTATCCTGATAGTTGCTTGATCTTTACTGGCTCATTTTCAAAATAAAAAAGAATATTAAGTATTTAACTTCGTTACTTTAGACAAGTAGTACTTTTGTGTAAAATTAAGCATGTACTTACTGCAGAATTGGGGCCTACATTTCCTAACATTATCTCTGCCAAAATACCTGTAGTAAACACAGCATTATTTCTTCTCGTGCTGTAATATTTGCTGAAACTATAGAAAATTAAATAAAATATTGACGCTTCTAATTTATTTTTCCAATTATACTTGTCAGTTTAGATTTTAATGGTAAATTAAGTAAAACATTGAGATGTTTCTAATGATTAATTTTAATTATGCTTCTCAGAAAATACTTTCTTTTTTCTCCTTAGAATTACAACTGCATTAAAATGCATGAGAATGAAATAAGTTACAACAATCATGGAGAGCGATCACCACTACATAGCTTAATTATGCACAACTTTCTGAAAAGCGTGTAACAAATACCAAACAGCAAGTACATGTTATGGCTTAGTTGTACACGAAGAATCTAACCTACAAATTTTAAATCACCACTGAAAGAAGAACAGGTTAATTAGCCACTCAGTGTCTTTATACTTTACTCTTCCTTCTGTTACAGTATTTCTAGGATAATGCATTTTAATAATTGGCTTGCTGCAGAAGGAGACTTGCTTAGAAACTAAATTCAAAGTGCCAAAGTAACATGCAGGGACCCATACATTCCTTATGTCAAACAGTTTCTGTCTGCTACATTGACTGGTAAGACCCTAAGTACAGAGTCTTTTAGTGTCTGTTCATTTTTTTGATTATTTATTGTAGATTATTAGTGACAAAAGGGTAGGTATGGTGATATATTTTATTAGACTAATTTATGACAGAGAGGTAGCCATGTTAGTCTGTATTCTATCAAAACAAAAAAGCAGTCATGTAGCACTTTAAAGTAAGAGAAAGTAAGTGTAGCTTTAAAGACCCACAACCAATCCTAAATCATGATGTCACACTCCAGACAGCCCTAGGTGACAGCTTCATTGTGAAAGACTGAAAGGGACACATCACAAACCACCCAACAGCTCAGTGAGTGGGGTATTTATATGGGGTGTGGACTCAGATGCATGCTCCAATCTGCTTTTGCAGGTGACTACTTTGCCATTCGGGTGCTCGCGAACAGGGTGCGTGCTAACAGGAGGGAGTTTTGAGAGGCTCTCCTGGAGGAGGAGAAGGAAGGAGCAAACTAAAGCACCTTGGGGTAAGTGGCTGCTTATATTTGGAGGTTTTGGGCTTGTGTGTTTGTGAGTTTGGAGTTTGTTTGTTTGTTTGGAGTGCTGAGCTGAGTGTTTGTTTGAAAGGCCCTGTGCTCAGGCAGGCAGGCAGGCAGTTGGAAGCTGATTAGGTTGGAATTGAAACACCGTGTGCTGATTGGCTGAGCTGTAGGCAGAGGGAGGAGCTATCAGGGAGGCCGAGCACTTAAACCCTGCTAGTAAGCGACCAGGGAGCTTTGCGACCGGGGTGCGTGCTAACAGGAGGGAGTTTTGAGAGGCTCTCCTGGAGGAGGAGAAGGAAGGAGCAAACTAAAGCAGCTTGGGGTAAGTGGCTGCTATATTTGGAGGTTTTGGGCTTGTGTGTTTGTTTGTTTGGAGTTTGGAGTTTGTTTGTTTGGAGTTTGTTTGTTTGTTTGAAAGGCCGTGTGCTCAGGCAGGCAGGCAGGCAGTTGGAAGCTGATTAGGTTGGAATTGAAACACCGTGTGCTGATTGGCTGAGCTGTAGGCAGAGGGAGGAGCTATCAGGGAGGCCGAGCACTTAAACCCTGCTAGTAAGCGACCAGGGAGCTTTGCGACCGGGGTGCGTGCTAACAGGAGGGAGTTTTGAGAGGCTCTCCTGGAGGAGGAGAAGGAAGGAGCAAACTAAAGCAGCTTGGGGTAAGTGGCTGCTATATTTGGAGGTTTTGGGCTTGTGTGTTTGTTTGTTTGGAGTTTGGAGTTTGTTTGTTTGGAGTTTGTTTGTTTGTTTGAAAGGCCGTGTGCTCAGGCAGGCAGGCAGGCAGTTGGAAGCTGATTAGGTTGGAATTGAAACACCGTGTGCTGATTGGCTGAGCTGTAGGCAGAGGGAGGAGCTATCAGGGAGGCCGAGCACTTAAACCCTGCTAGTAAGGGACCAGGGAGCTTTGTGACCGGGTGCTCCCGAACAGGGTGCGTGCTAACAGGAGGGAGTTTTGAGAGGGGAGTTTAGAGGGGGAGCTTGGAGGGAGCCAGTGACTTCTATTGCCCTTAAATTAAATCCTTTATAACAACCTCTATCTGAAACATTTAATTAACCCTCATATATAATTAGAGTAGGAAATGGAGGCAGAAGCCCAGCAGCAGAGTGGGGGCTATCCTGTTTATTGTGTCGAGTGCAGTATGTATGACTACCTAACCTGTGGGTGGGTGGCGTATGTGTGCGCTCGATGCAAGGAGCTCCTGGCCCTCAGAGACCGAGTGCGTGCTTTGGAGGCCAGGGTGGCTGAACTGGAGGAGCTAAGGAAGGCAGAGGTGTTTGTGGATGAGACTTTCTGGGACATAGTAGGGCTGTCCCACCTCCAATCTGACAGTCCTGATGCTGTTACGAAGGATGAAAGGCTCAGGGAAGGAGAGTAGTCAATGGGAGCAGAGGGAAACCATCCCATAGTTGGGACCCTCCTTCCAGAGGGTGATGTTGTATCCTCTCATGCCGAGGATACTTCTCCGGGGAAGGGAGCGCCAGCTGTTAGGAAGAAGCAGGTTTTAGTAGTGGGGGATTCGATCATTAGAAATATAGATAGTTGGGTTTGTGATGACCGGGAGAACCGTATGGTGACTTGCCTGCCTGGTGCGAAGGTCGCGGATCTCTCGAGGCATCTAGACAGACTTATGGGCAGTGCTGGGGAGGAGCCGGTCGTCGTGGTACATGTTGGTACCAATGACAAAGGGAAGGGTAGAAGAGATGTTCTGGAGGCCAAATTTAGGTTACTAGGAAAGAGACTGAAATCCAGAACATCTTTGGTGGCATTCTCTGAAATGCTTCCAGTTCCACGCGCAGGGCCAGATAGACAGGCAGAACTTCAGAGTCTCAATGCATGGATGAGACGATGGTGTAGGGAAGAGGGGTTTAGATTTATTAGGAACTGGGGACACTTTTGGGGTAGGGGGAGCCTATACAGGAATGATGGGCTCCACCTAAATCAAGGTGGATCCAGACTGCTGGCATTAAATATTAAAAAGGTCGTAGAGCAGTTTTTAAATTAAGAGGTGGGGGAAAGCCGATTGGTGCGGGGGAGCACCTGGATCGGATGGAGACTTCTCTTACACGAGGCTCCATAGATAGGGATGCCCTAGAAGTTAGTCAGATAGGGAACGTGGGAAATAATATATGGGCAAGATCAGATGTGAAACAATCGTGCATAAAAAAATCCAATGCGTCTGTGAAAGGCGGACATATAAATAGTGGTGGTTTTCTAACATGCTTTTACACTAATGCTAGGAGTCTGTCTAATAAGATGGGTGAAATGGAGTACCTCATATCAAAGGAGGAAGTTGACATAATAGGCATCTCAGAAACATGGTGGAATGAGGACAATCAGTGGGACACTATCATACCGGGATATAAATTATATCGGAAAGACAGAACAGGTCGTGCGGGTGGCGGAGTGGTACTATATGTGAAGGATAATATAGAATCAAATGAAGTAAAAATCCTAAAGGAATCAAAATGTTCCATAGAATCATTATGGATAACAATTCATTCCTCTAATGTGAATATGGCATTAGGAATATATTACCGACCACCTAACCAGGACAGTGATAGTGATGCTGAAATGATAAGGGAGATTAGAGAGGCTATCAAAATAAAAAACACAGTAATAATAGGAGATTTCAATTATCCCCATATTGATTGGGTGCATGTCACCTCAGGACGGGATTCAGAGATTAAATTTCTTGATGCCTTAAATGACTGCTTCTTGGAGCAGCTAGTACAGGAACCCACAAGGGGAGAGTCGATTCTCGATCTAGTCTTGACTGGAACGCAGGATCTGGTCCAAGAAGTAACTGTTACTGGACCGCTTGGAAATAGTGACCACAATATAATAACTTTTAATATTCCTGTGTTGGGAAGAACACCGCAGCGGTCAAACACTCTGGCATTTAATTTCAAAAAGGGGAATTACACTAAAATGAGGAAGCTAGTTAAACAGAAACTAAAAGGTAGAGTAATTAAACTAAAATCCCTGGAAGCTGCGTGGAAACTGTTTAAAGACACCATACTAGAGGCCCAACTTAAATGTATACCCCAAATAAAAAAACACAGTAAGAGACCTAACAAAGAACCACCATGGCTAAACAGCCATGTTAAAAAGGCAGTGAGAGAGAAAAGGGCAGCTTTTAAAAAGTGGAAGTCAAATCCTAGTGAGGAAAATAGAAAGGAACATAAACACTCCCAAATTAAGTGTCATAATGTAGTAAGAAAAGCCAAAAAAGATTTTGAGGAACAGCTAGCCAAAAATTCAAAAAAGATAGTAAAATGTTTTTTAAATACATTAGAAGCAGGAAGCCCGCTAAAAAAGCAGTGGGGCCCTTAGACGATAAAGATATAAAAGGAGCGATCAAGGGAGACAGTGCCATTGCGGAGCGATTAAATGATTTCTTTGCTTCAGTCTTCACGGCTGAGGATGTTACAGAGGTTCCTAAATCTGAGCCAGCCTTTTTAGGTGACAAATCTGAGGAACTCACTCAGATTGAAGTGACATTAGAGGAGGTTTTGGAATTAATTGATAAGCTGAATAGTAACAAGTCTCCAGGACCAGACGGCATTCACCCAAGGGTTCTGAAAGAACTCAAATGTGAAATTGCGGCTTTATTAACAGTGGTTTTTAACCTATCCTTTAAATCCACTTTGGTACCAAATGACTGGAAGACGGCCAATATAACACCAATATTTAAAAAAGGCTCTAGAGGAGATCCTGGCAATTATAGACCGATAAGTTTAACATCAGTACCAGGCAAATTAGTAGAAACACTAGTAAAGAGTAAAATTGCAAGGCACATAGAAGAGCACGAATTGTTGGGCAAAAGTCAGCATGGTTTCTGCAGAGGGAAGTCGTGTCTAACTAATCTATTAGAATTCTTTGAAGGGGTTAATAAACATGCGGACAAGGGGCACCCAGTGGACATAATATACCTAGATTTCCAGAAAGCCTTTGACACGGTCCCACACCAAAGGCTTTTATGTAAATTAGGTGGTCATGGGATAGGAGGAAAGGTCCTTTCATGGATCGGGAATTGGTTAAAAGACAGAAAACAAAGGGTGGGAATAAATGGTAAATTTTCACAATGGAGGGGGGTAACTAGTGGTGTTCCCCAGGGGTCAGTCCTGGGACCGATCCTGTTCAACTTGTTCATCAATGATCTAGAAAATGAGGTAAGCAGTGAGGTGGCAAAGTTTGCAGATGACACCAAGTTGTTCAGGACAGTCAAAAGCAAAAGGGATTGTGAAGAACTACAAAAAGATCTCAGCAAACTGAGTGATTGGGCAGCAAAATGGCAAATGAAATTTAATGTGGGTAAGTGTAAGGTAATGCATGTTGGAAAAAATAACCCAAATTACACGTACTACATGATGGGGTCAAATTTAGCTACGACAGATCAGGAAAGGGATCTTGGAGTTATAGTGGATAGTTCTCTGAAGACATCCACGCAGTGTGCAGCGGCAGTTAGTAAGGCAAATAGGATGTTAGGAATTATTAAAAAAGGGATCGATAATAAGACAAAAGATATCATACTTCCCCTATATAAAACTATGGTACGCCCACATCTCGAGTACTGCGTGCAGATGTGGTCTCCTCACCTCAAAAAAGATATATTGGCATTAGAAAAGGTTCAGAAAAGGGCGACTAAGATGATTAGGGGCTTGGAAAGGGTCCCATATGGGGAGAGGCTAGAGAGACTGGGACTTTTCAGTTTGGAAAAAAGGCGATTGAGGGGCGATATGATAGAGGTATATAAAATCATGAATGGTGTGGAGAAAGTGAATATAGAAAAATTATTTACCTTTTCCCATAATACAAGAACTAGGGGACACCAAATGAAATTGATGGGTAGTAGGTTCAAAACTAATAAAAGGAAATTTTTCTTCACACAGCGCACAGTCAACCTGTGGAACTCCTTGCCCGAGGAGGCTGTGAAGGCCAGGACTCTATTAGGGTTTAAAAAAGAGCTTGATAAATTTTTGCAGGTTAGGTCCATAAATGGCTATTAGCCAGGGATAAAGTATGGTGCCCTAGCCTTCAGAACAAGGGCAGGAGATGGATGGCAGGAGATAAATCACTTGATCGTTGTCTTCTGTTCTCCTTCTCTGGGGCACCTGGCATTGGCCACTGTCGGCAGATGGGATGCTGGGCTGGATGGACCTTTGGTCTGACCCAGTATGGCCATTCTTATGTTCTTATGTTCTTATCCAATGGTCCAGTGGTTGAGATACTCACCTGGGACGCCAGCTCTGGAGAAGGTACTTGAGCCTATAGCTCAAGTGAGTGCCCTAAGCACTGGGCTATTGGCTATTCTGTGATGGCATCACTCTCGGTTCACAAAAAAGGGATGATTTAGACCTGTAACTCCAGGAGACAGTTCATGTCTAGGAATCTCAGTTGGAGAGAGGAACCTATCTCTGGCTCATCAGTCAGGCACTGAGGCCTAGATTGGTTGGAATTAGACATGTGTCGGCTGGATTTTTAAGGTATTTAAGCACCTAATGGGATTTTCGAAAGCAGCTAATTATTTAACAGTCAGGTAGCTTTAGGAGGGGGCTCAGGCCTTCCTTGTGCAGGAGGTTAGAATGTGGGTAGGAGGGAGTTTTGGTGCAGGAGGGACCCTGGTCAGTGGGTTGGATGTGGTAGGGGGATTGGGGTGCAGACTCTAACCAGGTGACCCTTATCATGGTCAGCTCCCAGTTAGCAGTGCAGCAGGGCTAAGGAAGATTCCCTGCCTGCCCTGGCCCTGCACAAATCCCATGAGTGGCTGGCATGTCCCTGTGGTCCCTAGGTGGGGACAGGAGACTTCAGCCATATCTGTTACCTGCAGACACTGTACCCACAGCTCCAATTGGCCACAATTCATGGACAATGGGAGCTGTGAAGTTGGTGCAGTGCACAGAGACCCCCTGACACTTTCCCAGGGTCCACAGTGATGCACTGCCTGCTTCTGGGGGAGGGGTGGAGCCAGGGATCCACCCTTAGCCCCACAGTGCTGGGGACTTTTTGTGGCCTGAAATCTCCTGGTTTGGCTTCAGTAATCTCCAGGAGATAAAGCCTGATTCTGGGAAACTCCCAGTGGAACTGTTAGGGATGATAAAAGGAGATTGCGTGGGTGGTGGGTGACGCCCCGGCTTGGGGAGACAAGATCCCCGGACACAACCCTTCTGCCTGAGACTCCATCTCCTACTATGGCCTCTGCCCAACCTCACCTCCCCAAGGGGGCAGCCAGCCCCTGCCCTGGAACTCCAGGGAGACAGCAGGTAGTGCAGCTGCAGCCAGCACCCAGCTTGCCTTAAAATCATAGAATCCTAGGGCTGGAAGAGACTTTAGGAGGTCACGAAGTCCAGTCCCCTCCCCAACACAGGATCAACACTAATTTAATCATCTCAGCCAGGACTTTGTGAAGTTGGGACTTAAAAACTCTTAGGGATGGAGATTCTACCACCTTTCTATGTAACCTATTCTGGTGCTTCACCACTCTCCTGATGAAATAGTTT
Source organism: Carettochelys insculpta (assembly GCF_033958435.1). Classification (NCBI taxonomy): domain Eukaryota; kingdom Metazoa; phylum Chordata; order Testudines; family Carettochelyidae; genus Carettochelys; species Carettochelys insculpta. The sequence continues at coordinate 132,862,890 of NC_134139.1, read as the reverse complement.
TTGACAATATCTAACCTACACCTTACCCACTGTAACTTGAACCCGTCGCTCCTTGTTCTGCCATGGGTCACTACTGAGAACAGAGAAGAGAGCAGTCTGGGGAAGGGAGCCTGGGGGCTTCCGGTAGAGCATGGGTGGTACCAGGTGTGGCAATTTGGGAACACATTGCCTTCCTTCACCTACAATACCTGCCACCTATGGAAGATTGTGTTAGGTAACCTTTTAAAATCAATGTCAAATGGCCAGTGTGCTGAAATAATGGAGCATGAATAGGTCAGATGGTGATAATTTTGGATATGTAGTTGAAAATTTGGTGGGAGTTTGTATAGAATGAATATGACAGGAATTTTATGCTATTGCTTTTCTCTTATCTCTTTCATAACTGTGGACCAAAATGAAAATAGCCATAAATACATATGAACAACCACAGTGGGTCAGATCAAAAGCTCATCTAATCCAGTATCCTCTTTTCTGACAGTGGCCAATGTCAGATGCCCCAAAGAGAATGAAACTAATAAACCCAGTGTAATATTCTCACTTCACTAAGCAATTACTCTCTGTTTTTGAAAGGTAGCACATTTTAAGACATTATGGCTACGTCTACACATGAAGCCAACATCGAAATAGGCTATTTCGATGAATAACGTCTACACGTCCTCCAGGGCTGGCAACATCAACGTTCAACTTCGACGTTGCGCGGCACCACATCGAAATAGGCGCTGCGAGGGTACGTCTACACGCCAAAGTAGCACACATCGAAATAAGGGTGCCAGGCACAGCTGCAGACAGAGTCACAGGGCAGACTCAACAGCAAGCCGCTCCCTTAAAGGGCCCCTCGCAGACACAGTTGCACTAAACAACACAAGATCCACAGAGCCGACAACTGGTTGCAGACCCTGTGCCTGCAGCATGGATCCCCAGCTGCCGCAGCAGCAGCCAGAAGCCCTGGGCTAAGGGCTGCTGCCCACGGTGACCATAGAGCCCCGCAGGGGCTGGAGAGAGAGCATCTCTCAACCCCCAAGCTGATGGCCGCCATGGAGGACCCAGCAATTTCTATGTTGCAGGACGGAGATCGTCTACACGGTCCCTACTTCAACGTTGAACGTCGAAGTAGGGCGCTATTCCGATCCCCTCATGAGGTTAGCGACTTCGACGTCTCGCTGCCTAATGTCGAAGTTAACTTCGAAATAGCGCCCGACGCGTGTAGCCACGACGGGCGCTATGTCGAAGTTAGTGCCGCTACTTCGAAGTAGCGTGCACGTGTAGACACAGCTAATGGGTGCATCTACACTAGCCGGCTACTTTCCTCTTTTGAAAGAAGAATGCAAGTGTAGACGTAGCCTTAGGTTTTGCTTGTCCCCTATATTTCAGGATGGGGCCAAAATGAGGGGTTCAATGTGAGGGGGGCACTGCAAGTTGAACGAGAAGGCTGGGAGATGGGTGGGATGAGGGCTTCAACTGGTGGTGTTATGAATGGGAGTTGTGAAGGAAAGCCTAAACTTACCTGGAAAGCCAGGAAAGGGACAGCTACCTTGCCTTTGAGGGAAGGGATTTGGAGGAAGATAGTAAAGAGTCAGCAGGGGCTAGCAGAGATGTGCTGGATGGGATCAGGAGAGATATGCGGTTGCGAAGTCATTTGGTCAGGAAATGAAATGAAGCATGAAGCAGGAGTTGGACTCCTTCTTAGCAAAACAGCTAGAAGAGCATTATTAGGATACAAACTGGTGAGTGCAAGAATGATGGTAGTGAGATTCAAAGCAAAACCGTTCAACATCTCAGTCATTCAGGTGTTTGCACCTATGTCGGATAGTACAGAGGAAGAGATTGAGGTATTCTATGAAGACTTGACAAAGACAGAGGAGGAGATACCAAAGAAAGATGTGTTGATCATCAGAGGAGATTGGAATGCAAAGATTGGAACATATAATGAAGGTTGGGAGAGAGTCATAGGAAGTTTTGGATATGGAGAAAGAAATGAACGAGGTGAGAAACGACTAGAGTTTGCTACAGAGCATGAGATGGTGATCTGCAACATGAGATTCCAACAAAAGTACTGTAGGAAGTGTATGTGGTGATCAAATGATGGGAAGTCCAAGAACATGATAGATATGATTTTGATGATAAGAAGATTGATAACATCAGTACAGCAATGCCGAACTTTCCAAGGAGCAGATATAGACTCAGACCACAGTCTAGTGATTGCAAACATCAAGATAAAACTCAAAAGAAAATGTAAGACACAGTTAACAAAAAAAGAGATGTGGCAAGGCTATGTGAGGAAGAAACAAGGAATGCATACATAACAGCACTCGAAGAGAAGATTAAGAATATCGTCACAGAGAAAGACCTAGATAAGAGAGTCGCAGGGGTAGCCATCACTATAGAAGAGGCAATTGAGCAGACTGTTCCAGAAGCAGAAAAGATCAATAAGAAGTGGATTACCCAGGAGACACTGTAGTTGGTTCAAGAGAAAAGAGCACTGAAGATCAGAAGAGATGTTTCTGAGATGGCAGAACAGCAATATAGAGTGAAATGCAATGAGGTAAGGAAAGCAGCCAGAAAGGATAAGGAGAAATGGTTAGAGGAGCAATGTGAAGCTATCGAGAGGTATTATGGCGAATGTAAGACCAGGGAGGTGTATAAGACAGTTAGGAACATTAATAGGAAATGATAACCAAAGTAGATGGCAATCAAAGATGAGAATGAAGAAGTGCTCATGAACAGGGAGAAGATTGTGCAGCGAAGGATGAGGTACTGCAGTGACCTATACAATGCACCATTGGACCCGAAGGTCTAAAAGACTGGTTGAAGAACTGAAAGAGACATCTCCCCCAAGCATCAAGAGCAAGACTGATATTTTGAAGGAGGAAGTAGAAACATCAGTGAAACGACTAAAGAACAACAAGAGCCTTGGAAATGATAAGATCACAGGAGAGATGATCAAATACAGCAGAGAAAGCATGATTCAGGAAATGCACCAATGGACAAGATCTGTGCTTGTGACAATACCCAAGAAAGGAAGTACACTGCAGTGCAAGAACTACAGAATGATTGCCCTAACAAGTCATCTAGGCAAGGTGCTGATGATGATACTGACTGATGTCGCACCAGGGACTGGTGGGCAAAAAGCGGAAGCAGGCGCTTAAAAAGGCCTCACCGCCCGCGCGGTTCATTCGGGACCCCGAGAGCCTTTTCCCCCAAGGAGGGATGATGGTACAAACTGCAGACCCAGCCCCGCTCTCCAGACAGGTGAGAGAACTTGGGGCTTTGCACGGGACCTCCTTTATCTCACTTAGCCCCACCCCAGTGCGCAGAGGCCAGCGACAGAGAGCGAGAGGGAAAGAAAGGGACAACACCAATCAGAGGAAGCGAAACGGAGGAAATTTATTAAAAGGACAGAGAACCAGATAACTTATCACTAAATTACTTTTCATAAACTACATCTATAGAAATATATTACACTACACCACGAGCATAAATTGATCAAAAGTATCCTTGGACTATCAAACTATGCTTTCGGGCCGGGGCGCTACTCCTGACCCAAGTGGCTGGACGTATCCAGCCTTTTCCCGGAGGGACATATCCGTACCGGTATGAAAGGGCAGGTAGGTGGTACCACTTCCCACCTGCAATCACGTAGTGAGCAAGTCCAAGAAATTAGGTTGGGCTAGGGAAATCAATATTTTACTTAACCATTAACTATACTACTTAACTATCATTAACTAGGAAATAACAAGCAATTAATAATAACTATATACAAGTACAATATTGACCAAGTACAATTTTCCCCGGGAGTTTAGGCCCGGCCCTCAAGAGGTCAGACCCTCAGGGACTGCGGTTGGCTCGTCAGCCCGCTGCGTAGCAAAGGAAGCTACCCCCTGCTTACCCAATGGGGACCCTGATATCCCAGGTGAATTTAAATGAGGGTTGTTTAGTTCAGTTACGTGTTAAGATCAGATGAATGGTTGCGTCCAGTTGTCAAAGCCGGGAAAGAAGGCAGTGTCCGGTAGTCAAATTCGATAAAGAAGGTCGTGTCCAGTAGTCAAGTTTGGCTGCGAGGTCGTCGAGGTAAATGCACAGGCGGTGGAGCTGCCGGAGGAGCAAGGAAGCCTGGATGTTGTAGGTGGGCCCCCGGTTTCCTCACCGGGTATGCAGTACCTGTAGCCGGAGCCACGGGCCAGTTCGCCACCTGGTGAGTACGCCTGGAGACCCACTTGCTGCTCCTCGATGCAAACACGAGGCTAGGGAACATGGGGGTGCTTGTACGATGGCACCGCTTCACAGCTGCCTAGGCCTTTCTCCTGAGGGAAGCCGCAGCTGCAGTGATCTGCTCTTAAGCAGCTCCCCCTGAGGGAGACTGCCAGTACAGCGATTGTCAGCTCTGAGGCAGCTCCCCCTGAGGGAGGCTGCAGGTACAGTGATTGTTAGCTCTCTGTGCTTTCCTTTTGCTCTCCAAGGGCCAGGGGACAGGGACTCCTCTCTCTCTCTCTTTTCCAGACTGAGCTGGGGGCTCAGAATTTATAGGAAGTTCTCATGATTATTTATGAGGTAATTTTAATATTCATGATCCTGTGTTGCAGTTTTCAATTAGGTCCTCCTTTCAGCTGAAGGTTCTAGAAATTCTCCCCCTTCGGCCAATCGGAGGACACCATTTGATCCTAGCTCCAAGCTCCATGAGTTCAGGTTACCGGGGAAACCAACTGCCTCAAAATGGCCATAGGTGCTGCAGCAAAATGGCAGCCTGTGACACTTTGGGTTTTCCATGTACCCGCATAGATTTTACCTCAGCCAGAGGCTTGTTTTCCCTGACACACAGGGGCAGTTATGTCCTAGAGATAAAAATCCCCGACAACTGAGAGACTAAGATCACAGATAGAAGAACATATAGCAGACGAGCAAGCTGGGTTCAGAAAAGATAGAAGTACCATACAGCAGATATTGGCACTGAGACTGATAGCGGGAAAAGCTTGATGAAAGAACAAGAACGTATACGCTTGCTTCGTCGATTTTTCAAAAGACATTTGACAGTATAGATCAGAAAGTGACTTGGGTGGTGTTGGAGTCATATGGAGTGGATAGCAGACTGATACAGTTGTTGAAGGATATCAATGACAATGCAGATGCAGCGGTGAGAACATGAGGGAAGTTGGGAAGTTGGTTTAAAACAAGTAGAGGTATGAGACAAGAAGATCCAATATCACCAAGTATCTTCATCGCACATCTGGCGAGAGCGATGGACAAGATCAAGGAAGAGGTAGAAGGGGTATCTGTGCACGGGAAAAGAATTAACATCTTGAGGTTCGCGGATGATATAATCATCATTAAGGAAGATGAGGAGAAGCTAGCGAAAATGATGCGGGTGTTAAACAAAGAAGGGAAGCAGTATGGACTGATTATGAACATCCATAAAACACAACCAATGGTATTTGGAGATAAGGATATTGGAAGGAAGATCAGTGTTGATGATATTGAACTAGAAAATGTGGAGAAGTTCACATATCTGAGGAGCAACATAATGTATGATCTAGACTGTAAGAAGGAAATAGCGACTAGAATAGCAAAAGCAAGAGCTGTTTTGAATGTGATGGATAAGATCTAGAAAAGCAAAGTAATTAGCTTAAGAATGAAGCTGGGCATCTTGAAAATGTGTGTATTCAGCAGCAAGTTGTACGGATGAGAGACATGGGTGATAACAAAAGATTCAAAAAGAAGAATCTTGGTGTTCAAAAGGAGTTGTTATAGAAAGATTCTGAGAATAGGATGGATGCAGAAGATCACTAATGAGGAATTATATAGAAAGATACAGCCGAAATAGAACCTGCTGCAGAAGGTTATAAAATGGAAGTTACAACTATGTGTGCATATTTGCAGAATGAGCAATGAATGAAAAATCAAGACCCTGGTATTTGGCATAATGAATGGTTCAAATAGGAGAGGCAGACCCCACAGAGAAGGGATAGATGGTATAGTAGATTGGTGCAGAGCTAGTCTACAGAAACTAAGCCACTCTGCACTGGACAGGGAAAGATGGAAGGAAATAGTGAGAGAGGCATCAGACACCAATGAGCGCCGAGCCCATGGTTATTGATGATGATGATGATGATATGAACAAATTCCCTGGGGTCATCAGAATGTGTAAGTAGGAAAAAGTTTAAATAGGTGCAGAAAAGATATTCCCTTTATTGGGTGGTGGTGGTGTGCCAGGGGTTTGAGAATTATGTCTGACCTGGTTGTTTGTTCATTTTGCTCTTTTCTGTAACTAAGAATTTGACTTGGGAAAAATCTCTGTTTTGCTTCAATCCATCTTTTACACCAAGCCCTTTGAATGTTTGCAAAGATAGTCTTGTTTTAATAATAAAAGTTGTTTTTTCTTTATTAACAAATACTGGCTAATTCTTTGTGTCCTACAGGAGCCTAAAACTACATGCCTGGCTGCAAACTACATGTTATGAAAGATCCCCCAGTTCCTTGCCTTTTTCTTGGATTTTTTTTTTGGTGGGGTGTTCTTATTTCTTTTCAAATCCTTTGGAGAAGGAGATTGAGGGGGTTTTGCCCCAACGGAAGAGATTCCAAGTAATTTTTTTTTCCTGGAAAAGGTATTGTGTACACTCGGTGGCAGCTACTGGTTAATTTCAGAAAAAACTGAAATCAGGAATCTCTTCTGCCTTTGGAAACTGCAGAGACAGGATCTAGCAGTTTTTTATTTGGCTAGCCAGCCCCCATAGTCTGCATTTGACGTGCCAGGGTGGGGAAGCAGCTGTAACGGGGGTGTGGGCTCTGGAGTGGCTGCAAATGAGGCATTTTGGAGTGAAGGAGAGGGCTCCAGGCTGGTGCCAAGGGATCTGGAGTTCAGAGGGTGGTCTCAAGCCAAGAGGGTGGGATGTGAGTTTGGGGTCTGGGAGGGAATTAGAGTGCAGGAGGAGGCTCAGGGTTGGTGTTTGGGGTCTAGGAGGAAGCTAGGGTGCTAGCTGGATGTGGGAACTGGGAAGAAGTTAGTAACAGGGTTCAGAAGCAGGCTCAGAACTGGGTCATTGGATTGGAATGTGGGCAGCTCCCATTTCATGGTGGTTGGGAACAGATGGCTCTGCATATGGCCCACACTGCTTTGGCCCATGCTTGCCCACAAGCACTGCCCCTGAGCTCCCATTGGCTGCAATTCCTGGTCAAAGGGAGCTGTGGGGGAGGAGCCTTTAGACAAGGAAAGTGCCAGAACAGAGCTAACTGGCACTCATAGCAACACAGCTCCAGCCAGGGAAGGAGGAAAGGCGAAGTCTTGAGCTGACTCCCTCCCGTTCCATATTTTTCAGCTGCACATCTACCAATGTAATTTATGCCATCATGTGCCAGCAATGCCCCTCTGCTATACACATCGGACAAACTGGACAGTCTCTACATAAAAGAATAAACGCACACAAATCAGATATCAGAAATGGCAATATACAAAAACTCGTAGGAGAGCACTTCAATCTCCCAGGCCACACAGTAGCAGACTTAAAAGTAGCTATCCTGCAGCAAAGAAATTTCAGGACCAGACTCCAAAGAGAAATTTCTGAGCTACAATTCATCTGCAAATTCGACAGCCTCAGCTCAGGCTTAAACAAAGACTGTGCGAATGGCTGTCTAAATACAAAAGCAGCTTCCCCTCCCTTGGTGTTCACACCTCCAGATCAGCTGCTGGTAGTAAGCCTCACCCTTGCTGACTGAGCTAACCTTATTATCCCCACCCTTGTTCTGGCTTATTTATACCTGGCCCTGCAGATTTCCAAGACCAGCATCTGATTAAGTGAGTCTGTGCTCACGAAAGCTCATGCTCAAAACTTTTCTGTTAGTCTATAAGGTGCCACAGGACCCTTCGTTGCTGTTACAGGTCCAGACTAACACGGCTACCCCCCCCGATACTTCCCGAAAAGAGTGGCTTTAGCCTCAGCATCGGGCCCTGGCCTGTAGCCCCCACTAAAGCTCCTTTCTTAATTTGTCCCTGTTGAAAAGCTAAAAAAGACCCATTTGGACTAACACTAACTCTGTATTGATGGGGGAGGAGGGTTAACATGGGAGATTAATATATATGTATCAGAAAGAATAACAAAAAGTTATAAATAAATTAGTGTAACAAAGGGAAGCTGAAGCAATATTGTCTGGCGCTGGAGACAACGGTAGTGAGATCATCTTGATAAGCTTCCTGCATGTGAATAATTTACTACTATTTGCTGACTGTTTTGTGTTAATAAATATTTGCAAGCTCCATCTGCTCTGCCTGTGAACCTTAATCCCACAGTTGGCAGTTTCTTTTTTTAACCCTTCATGCCTGTATCACTGTGATTGTTTGCTCACTGGGAAGCTGTAATGGTCATCATACCCTAGCGGAAAAGCATCTGTGTTTTTGAGCTGCCAGCAGGGACAATTTTTTAGTCAGTGCAGCCTGTTTAGTCCTTGTCATCCCCCAGCATCAGTCAACTTCTCTTATATAGAAACTATCTTGCCCGCCCCTTCAAGAAACAGTGAAGACGTAAAGGCTAGGTAAGGAGAAGAGGTAAATGCCAGCGTCCTGACACAACAGGGTATTCCTTGGGCAGATCACAGAGAGGCCAGACGTGCAGAAAAATAACCCTGGGCACTGCATCTGTTGGTCTCTGGTGGTCAAAATAGGACAGCTCATGGCTCACAGAAGATTTAGAAGTTAAGCCTGAGCTAAGAACCAGCAAGTCCAACACTGGCTCTCTCTCACTGTCACTGGCAAAACAAAGCAGCAGAAATGCAGCATTTTAATGACTAACACAATGATTTATTCAGTGATGAGCTTTCGTGGGACAGACCCACTTCATCAGATCAATTTCGTTTCCAATACAGACTGACATTTATAAGTACAGAGGACAAAAACAAAACAAAACACACCTAAATTATGCACGAGGAGAAGTAAAAAACCAAACTGACAGGGCCAGAAGAATACCCAGAAACCATCTACTTCAAGACAGGCTCAAGAAGATCAACAACAGAACACCACTTGTCATCATCTATAGTCTCAACTCAAACCCCTGCAATGCATCATTAAAAATCTACAACCTATTCTGGATCAGGATGCTGCACTCCAGAAGGCTCTAGGTGATAGGCGTGTCCTTTCCTATAGACAGCCTCCTAAACTGAGAAAGATTTTTACCAGCAATCACAGGCTATACCACAGTAATACTAATCCTGGAACTTCTCCTTGCAAGAAACCCCGTTGCCAACTTTGTCCACATATTTATTCTGGGGATACCATCACCAGACCGAACCATGTTAGTTACAAGGTCAAAGGCACATTCTCATACACTTCCAGCAACAATGCCCTGACACTATGCTTATTGGACAGACTGGGCAAACCTTTGCCAAAAAATACATGGACACAGGGCAGACATCAGGAAACTCAATACACATAAGCTGCTCAGTGAACACTCCAGTGGAGTGGGCCATTCTGTTAAAGACCTGAGAATTTGTGTCCTGGAACACAAAGAATTTAACAACAGATTAGAGAGAGAGACTTGTGAGTTAGAGTAAATATACAAATTGGACACATTAACAAGTGGTACGAACAGAAACATCAATTACCTCATGCATTACAACGACAGTTTCCCTTCCCTTGATGCTCATAATTATCTCAGACTGGACAATTAACATTCCTACCACCTCTCACCCCTTTTCTTCAATCCTATTTGATTTGTCAGTTTTTATTGCATTTTTTTTTGTTTTTTGGTCTTCTGTCCTATATAGCTGTCAGTCTGTATTGGAAATGAAATCAATCTGATGAAGTGGGTCTGTCCCACAAAAGCTCATTACCAAATAAATCATTTTGTTAGTCTTCACAGGGTTACTTTTCTGCTTCTTTGTTTTGTTGGAGTACAGACTAACATGGCTACCTCTCTGTTACTGACAGTAAAAGGAACTGAGGGAAGGTCATGGCTGCCTTGCCCTTTATGACAGGTATGGGAGAATGAGGTGGCATAGGAGACATGGAGCATGGTCCCAACAGACACTGCTAGTTAAAAATGTCTGATGTCATGCATATGAAGTGCTGACACATCTAGACTGGAATTCATAATGAAGCATAAATGAAGAAAAACAAGATACCGTTTTTAACATAATATGTACATTTCGGAGATGCAGCAGTCACTTTCATTGTGCAATTCTCTTAACTTTAATCATCACAGCAATGGATACTAAAGTGATGAATATGGAAACAGCAGTCATTTGGTTATAATAATCAAAGATTTGTCTACTTAAAATGAGCATTGCAGGAAAAGACCACTGATTTAGGTTATATGTCGAGGAAGGCAAGGATACATTCACCTTCCAGCCTAAAAATATCACTTAGATTTATACTCTTTGGTATTCAACTGTGTGGTTTCCCATACATTCACTTAGAATGACTCTTGCTTATTTTTGCAGTGTGTGCCTCCAACTCATTAGAACTGACAGACACAGATGGTTCTTTCAGAAATATTTCTGGTATAGTTTCTACAAAAGCTGGTTTGGCCTGGGATCAAGCTGTTTATAATTGAGTATGTTACAACATGATGGTGATGAATCAATTAGGATTTTTTTCCCCTTAGACTGCATGGCAAAGTAACATTTACAGCCAAACAGTAAAAAGATTAAGTAGAAAATCTGTAATCTATTTTTTCAGGTGACTAGAGAGAACATTCTCTTTTAGGATCATCTTGAACTCCCAGAAAACAATCCAAGTTTATGATATCAGAGGATGAGTGAATCATCTTCTGCTATCGTGTGAGGAATACATGTGCTAGTTGTAGCTAATCTGGACACTTGCTGTTCTCTGTGACTCTCCCATCAGGTATGTGCATTTCTTTGTGCCCCCCCTCCTCTGTCTCTGCCTCTGTGTATCTCTCTCTCTCCCTCACACACTATGGCTGTTGCAGTGAATACTGGTGACCCACCCACCTTTATAAAGCAAATACATGTAATTATTTTTAGGAAAAATACATTAGAGAAAAAAATCAGAAAGCAATAAAAGGTCTAACTTCAAGTTAAGCCTACCAAGTGCCATTCTTTGACACATGGGGATTTTTTGTAGGTTTCAAAGTCTCCAACCTGTCCTTCTTCAGGTAACCTTCTCCTGCAAGTCTCATATGGTCCGAAGTGGCCTTATTGCTTTGTCTACAGTCTTTCTGAGGTACAGTGCTGAAATTTGATCTTTTGACTTCTGTGGAAGGTCTGAGTGCTGGTGATATTTTTAAAGTCACTAATAGTCCTACTTATTAATAAATAAATCAAGATGCAGAGCTTTGCCATTGAGGTCATGGTTGCTAGCATTAGCTGGTCTTTTGTTAATCCTTAGACAGAGTGGCTTTAAGCAATCTATCAGCTGCATGGGGGAGGAGGGGTGGGACTCCTGCCTCATGGGCCAATGAAAATTGACTTGGATGCCACTTTTGGCACCCAAGCCAGTGATTGCTGGCCCCTTCCACAGAGGAACTTCCTCAAGAGAAAGGGGTAAACAACCTTCATTTCTTCATTTCAAGGGGGAAGAAAAAGGTGAGAGGATCTCTTCCTCCACCTGGAACTGAGGAGACCAAATAAATGCACAAACCATTGCAGGATCACGATGGCAATATTTGCCTCCATCATTCCTTATCTGCAAGCTCATGATTGGTTCCTGGCTCTTGCCTTGCAGCACGAGTACTTCACCATAGCTGTTCATCTGGTTCACAGGAAATACAAAACATATGCAGTGGGGCTCAATCGTTATCAATGCAAGGTTCTGCCCCATGGATGCTCCATGGCACTGAAAGTGTCCATCAAATGCCTGTGGGTGGTGATAGTGCATTTAAAGGAACAAAGAGGAAAACCATATCTATTGGTACTTGGAAGACTGGCTGACCAAGGGCAGGTCCCAGCAGGAGGCTGAGACAGCCATAGGTTTCATACTTTCTCTATTCCCTAAAGCAGATCTCCTGGTGAACTATAACAAATCTTCACTGTAAGGATCTTTAACTCCAGATCAGCAGAAGTCAACCTGCCAGATAGGGTTTGATCAATTCACTTAGCTGTAAACAACTGAAAGGCAAGATTAACAGTGCCAGCACCTATATATCTGGGAAGGCCAGACAATATACTGGCATGCATATAAGTGACACCATTTCTCAGAGTTTACCTAGAGCCCTTAGAACTGTGGTTGAGGTCTATATACTCCCCATCCACATATGACATGAGCAAGTTAGTCAGAGTCCTGCCTCCAGTCCTGAAAGAGCTAGTTCGGTAGCTGGACCAAGCGAATTTCAGGAAACAGATGACATTATTTCTCTCACTCTAGTAACAATGCTTACCATAGACACCGTCAGGGACCGATCAGAGCATTCAGCTGAGTCATCTTCAGATTCAAAGCAGCTGGTGTCAGGACAACATGAGACTACACATGGATGACTTGCAGATGAGAACCAGGAGCCCATTCTGTGGAGCTGTATGGTGTAAATTCTGACAGACCACTCACTGGTGATGCACTGTATAAACAAGCAAGGAGATTTCTGATTATACTTAATTTGCCAGCAAACCATCACATCCTGGGACTAGTGCATCATCTAACGTTACACACCACCAAATGATCACAGTGAAGAAGCAAAAGACAACTTCTATGATAGACTGCAAGATGTATTTGACAAGCTACATGACAGAGAAGTGAACATCACGATGGGAGACTTCAGTGCCAAAACTGGAGCAAACAACACCAGCTATGAAGAGGTGATGGGCCCCCATGGATTGGAAGAGATGAACAAAATGGAGTAAAGTTTGCAGACATCTGTGCACTTAACAATCCTGTCATCAGAGGCAGTGTGTTCCCTCACAACAGAATTCACAAAGCAACATGGGTCTATCCAGATCAATTTAAAGAGAACCAGATTAAAAAAATTCAGAAGATCATTACATGATGTGCTAGTGAAAAGAGGAGCTGCTATAGCATCGGATCACCATCTATTGGGTTTCAAACTGAAACTTAAGTTGAAGAAGAACATGCCAGAGATAGTAACCAGAAGACAGAGATAGAACATCAGCCTTTTGAAAGATGCAAAGATGCAGGAACAGTATTGACTCATGTTGACCGACAAGTTCCAGGTTCAAGATCTGTATGAAGAGGACACACATCTACTCACTTGGTGGCAAAAAGTGAAATAAACAATAACAGCAACTTGCCAAGAAGTAGTCGTACCACAAAAACCCCAGCAACAGGCATGGATCTCAGCAGAAGCAATGCGTAATATACAAGAGAGGAAGCACAAGTAAGGGGCAGTTAACACCAGCCGCACCAGAGGAGCAAAGGCAGCAGCACAGGAAGAATACGCAAAAGTCATCAGGGAGGTGAAGAAGAGTGTGAAGATGGACAAATTTCATAGAGACTCTGGCAGAAGAAGCAGAAGATGCAGCAGCAAGGGGAATCATGAAACAAGTGTAAGACACTACAAAGAAGCTTTCCGGAAAATGCAGCAAACTTGAACAACCAGACAATGACAAAGAGGAACAGTTGATCACAAAGACAGCAGCAACTGAGCTGATGAGCAGAACATTTCAAAGAGCTTCTTAACAGAGCAGCCCCAGAAAGCCCACTAGAAATCCAAGCAGCAGAAATCAATCTTCCAATAGGTTATGGCAGACTGACTAGAAATGAGATCAGGAAGGCCATCTTGAAAGCAAAAAATGGTAAAGCCACAGGCCCAGATGATATTCCTGCAGAAGCCTTCAAAGTGGACATTGATACTGCAGTAGAGATGCTGTTTCTCCTATTTGAGTAGATCTGGGAAGAAGAAGATATACCAATAGACTGGAAGGAAGGCTACCTCTTCAAGATCCCAAGGAAGGGAAGCTTAAGCAGCTGCAAGAACTAAAGAGAAATCACACTTCTGTCCATGCCAGAATTTCAACAGAATTATCCTGGAAAGAATGAAAAATACAGTGGACCCAGAGGTGAGAGATCAGTAAGCCAGCTTTTGATAGAATAGGTCATGCATTGAACAGATCACAACATGACAAATCATACTGGAGCAATCTATAAAATGGAATTCACCACTTTACATCAGCTTCATCGACTATAAGAAAGCCTTTGACAGCGTACACAGGAAAATCTTCTGGAGCTGCTCTGGCATTATGGCATACCAAACAAGTTAGTCAACCTAATTAAAAACTCTTATGAAGGAATGACCTTCAACCTTTATCATGGGGGACAGTTCGGGAGCTTCTGGCTGCGTCTACACGTGCACGCTACTTCGAAGTAGCGGCAGTAACTTCGAAATAGCGCCCGTCACGTCTACACGTGTTGGGCGCTATTTCGAAGTTGAAATCGACGTTAGGCGGCGAGACGTCGAAGTCGCTAACCCCATGAGGGGATGGGAATAGCGCCCTACTTCGACGTTCAACATCGAAGTAGGGACGTGTAGACGATCCGCGTCCCGCAACATCGAAATAGCGGGGTCCTCCATGGCGGCCATCAGCTGGGGGGTTGAGAGATACTCTCTCTCCAGCCCTTGCGGGGCTCTGTGGTCACCGTGGGCAGCAGCCCTTAGCCCAGGGCTTCTGGCTGCTGCTGCTGCAGCTGGGGGTCCGTGCTGCATATACAGGGTCTGCAACTAGTTGTTGGCTCTGTGTATCTTGCACTGTTTAGTGCAACTGTGTCTGGGAGGGGCCCTTTAAGGGAGCGACTTGCTGTTGAGTCCGCCCCGTGACCCTGTCTGCAGCTGTGCCTGGCTCCCTTATTTCGATGTGTGCTACTTTGCCGTGTAGACGTTCCCTCGCTGTGCCTATTTCGATGTTGGGCTGAGCAACGTCGAAGTTGAACATCGACGTTGCTGGCCCTGGAGGACGTGTAGACGTTATTCATCGAAATAGCCTATTTCGATGTCGCAACATCGAAATAAGCTATTTCGAAGTTGGGTGCACGTGTAGACATAGCCTCTAAGTGAAGACTGGAGTCCAAAAAGACTGCTTATTTTCACAATTCCTCTTTCTACTGGTGATAGACTTGGTTATGAAGACAACAACAGCAGGGAAAAGAAATGGGAACCAGCGGATACTGTGGACCCAGATGGATGACCTAGACTTTGCTGACAATCTGGCACTTCTGTCCCACAGCCCCTGACAGATGCAAGAGAAGACGTCAGATCTTACCAGCATCTCAGCTACAGTTGGCTTGAATATCCAGAGGGGAAAAACTAAGATCTTGAAAATCAACATTGGTAGCACACAGCCAGTCATACTTGGTGGCAAGGTGGTGAAAGAAGTTGATACTGTTATGAGAGTGAGGATTGGGAAAACAAGAACAGCTTTTCTTCTCAGGAAAAACATCTTGAATGTTAAGCAGATCAGAAATAAGGCTAAGATCAGGTTATTCAACTCCAACGTCAAATCAGTCCTACAGTATGGGGCAGAAACTTGGAGAGCATCAAAGAGGACTGTCAAAAAAATCCAGATGTTAATCAAAAACTGCCTCCATAAAATCCTCTGAATCTACTCGCCATACACTATCAACAGCCAAGACCAGTGGCAACTGATTCACCAACTTCCTGCCCAGGAAGAAATCAGGAAGAGAAGGTGGTGATGGATTGGATGTATCATTTGAAAATCAACCACCACCATCACAAGGTAAGCCTGAAGTTGGAACCCACAAGAAAAAGGGAAAAGAGGGCCCTTAAATTAATTTTAGTCAGATTCTTTTCTGTTCCAGACACTATGAAATCTGATCGCTTTCCAGTAGCTTGCTAAGCATCATGACTGACATCTGCCAAGAGTGGTTCTTTTTTTCTCTCTTCTTGTCCTTGAGTGGTTTTGTGTGTTTATTTATGTATTTAGTTTAACTTTAAAAATTCTGTGTGAGGTGCTATGCAGTTTCATTACTGAAGGCAAGTCTGAAGAACTATGCCTGTATTTGGAATGGAAGATGCTGTGGCATTTAGTAGTTCCTATATCCTCCATAAGCTAGCTCCTCAGTCTCAGAACAGCCCCTAAAAATTGCTGCACAAAAGCTGATTGCACCTGTTATGGAATGCTGCAAAAACCCAAGACACAACACCCTTTCTCATAAGGGCAATTAAGAAGTTCTGGTGAGTGAAATTCCTTCCTAATGTGTTTAACTTTTACATCTGAATAAATTCAGTACAGAAATGATGTTGAGAGACTATTCAGGTTGCACGGCTGAGTACTCAAAAGTGAGAAAATGCACATGTGACAGTCTGTAATTCTGCTGCTCCCTTGTACATAGGCATCACAATGAAAAAGAAGTACAAATCAGTGGTTCCCAGACTTTTGTACTGGTAGCCTCTTTCACCTAGCAAGCTTCTGAGTGCAACCCTGCCATGCTTTTAGAAATGTTCAGCATCATAAGCACTAGCAGCAAGGTGGAGTTTGGGGTGGAGCCTGACAACTTGTGACTCCCCATGAAGTAAAGTTGTGACCTTCCCGTCCCCAGTTTGAGAGCCCCTGAATTACATGGTATCTTCCAATTTTTCATCCTTTTTGAAAGGCGGTTTCTGCTATCCTGGTAGAGGAAATAGAGATCATAGGCTTTAAGGCTACGTCTACACGTGCAGCCGACATCGAAATAGTCTATTTCGATGAATAACGTCTACACGTCCTCCAGGGCCGGCAACGTCGATGTTTAACTTCGACGTTGCTCAGCCCAACATCGAAATAGGCGCAGCGAGGGAACGTCTACACCTCAAAGTAGCACACATCGAAATAGGGATGCCAGGCACAGCTGCAGACAGGGTCACAGGGCGGACTCAACAGCCAGCCACTCCCTTAAAGGGCCCCTCCCAGACACAGTTGCACTAAACAACACAAGATACACAGAGCTGACAACTGGTTGCAGACCCTGTGCCTGCAGCGTAGATCCCCAGCTGCCGCAGAAGCAGCCAGAAGCCCTGGGCTAAGGGCTGCTGCCCACGGTGACCATAGAGCCCCGCAGGGGCTGGAGAGAGAGCATGTCTCAACCCCCCAGCTGATGGCCGCCATGGAGGACCCAGCAATTTCGACGTTGCAGGACGCGGATCGTCTACACGGTCCCTACTTCGACGTTGAACGTCGAAGTAGGGCGCTATTCCTATCTCCTCATGAGGTTAGCGACTTCGACGTCTCGCCGCCTAACGTCGAAGTTAACTTCGAAATAGCGCCCGACGCGTGTAGACGCGACGGGCGCTATTTCGAAGTTGGTGCCGCTACTTCGAAGTAGCGTGCACGTGTAGACGCAGCTTAAGTGTGTTTAATTCTAGGAAGGTAGGAGGTATACACAGTTTTGTAAACAAAATGAGAATATGTGAGTCTGATGGGATTTGAAACTCAAAGAAAAGTTGATTTGTAAACCATGGCCATGAAAAAGGTCAGTTGTTTCCAGAAGTGGCTGAAAATTGTACCTGGTGCCTTCATTTCCACAGTGTTGCCTCAAGATAAGCCAGAATCAAAGATTAATTGTTCATTCTAATTAAATTCAGCCTGAATATGTTATGGGCAGCGTAGCAAAAAATGTGAAATATCTTTCAAATGGGAACATTTCATATCTCATCTCATCATTTAAGATGGAATTCGCACAAGGACACTGAGGGGACAGGCAGAGCAAAGGGGAGAATTTTGTCCCTAGCTCCTCGCAGAGCTGATCACCAGGGCTGGGTGAGGATGTGATGGAGTATGAGCTAAACATGTATAGTCAGTCCAAGATTATGCGGCTCCATTGACCACAAATTCATATGTGCAGGATACATAGGTAAGAAAGGCTCTACTCCAGCCCAGCCATAGCTGGGAAGAGATGGAGGAACTGCCTGAGAGCCAGTGATGGAGAAGAATTCCCTTTGTGCCTTTGGTAGATGGGAGATGGGTGATTTTTATGCTGAGTGACACAGGGTTCACTAAAACCCAGTGCAATTACCAGTGTTGTGAAATGACCAAGTAAAAAGACTTGCCAAGGACTCCATGATCAGAATTACGATGGCTAGGTCAAAATTTGCATCAGTGAGCTTGTTTGAACTTGCTTTGAAAAACAACAGACATAGAAAATGTGTCTATCCATAACTGTGACTCATCAGTAATGTTGCATATGCACTGATTTAGTCTGGCATTTGTTCTTCTCTTTGGTGTCGTTGCCTGTCTTGGTGACCTGGGTTACTTCAGAAAAGCATGTGCATATTTATTGGAGTTTTTGAATATTTTGAAGTATTTTCCTTCCTTTATTCACTTAAAAATGCTCTTATGAGAACACAAATGCATTAAATTAATTTATTTTCATGGAAAATGGATTCTTTTGGAGTGACTGATATACATTTTTCCCCTTTTTATTAATTAAGGGCAACTAATTACTAGTGAAAAGTGCTGGATTGACAATACTTGAAACTGTCCAAATAGCGTGGTTAATTCTTCATTGCAAAAATTAGGGTATGTTTGTGCATTGATATAGCTAACTTCCTAAAAGCTATTTTAATGTAAAACTCGTAAGAGATATTTTTCGCAATGAGAACAAAGCTGATAGGTTCAGAATGAGAGGTAGTGGTAGAGTCCTCCATTGTGCCATGATAAGCAGGGTCTGAATGAGCTCTCCTCTAGCATGTAGTGGGGGACAGGACTTCAGGAGCTGTCCTGGTTTGTGTAGCCACACCCACTCTGCCTAGGTATGCGGCATGATGGATTTGCTTTGCACAAATGATCACTTTCAATGAGTGCTCGTTGGTAAGTGATTTTATTGGGTTCAGTGGTAATAAAGTGTTATTAGCCTTATTCTGTGAACCAAGGGAAGCAGAGCTGTGCTTGACATGCACTTACTGCTAAGTAGAGGGAGGGATGCCAAAACTTAGTGGAGGGTACAATGGGTGTAGATAGATGTTTCTTCCTGGTAGTATGGGCCCTGCCTAAGTCTTAGACACCATTTTCCCCCTCCCACTCTGCACTGTATAAGGACAGAGCTGACTGAAACTCAGTTAAAAGTCTATTGCTGTGGCCCACTAGAGCTGAAATCACTCATAACCAGGCTGTGATGAGACAATGACTGTGCTGAGACTGCCCAGCATGCACTAGTAGTGAGGCTCCCCCGACTAACAGCTGAAATCACCAAGACCTGTGTTTAGTGGTGGGACCTCAGGACATTCCAATGGTCACAGTAGGTAGGGCAGTGGCGGAGCGAGCACGTGGTCAGCGTAATGAGTCGGCTGCTGGTGGCAAAGCAAGTGAGCGGCTGGTGGTGGAGATGAACTCATACAAACAAAACCTTGACCTCTGCATCTTTGCTGACCAATGATAACAACTATGAATGGGGGGTGGTGGTGGGAGAGGGGAGTGACACCTTGAAGGAACTTCAGTTTGATGGACTTTCTCATACCAAGGTTAGAACTGGAGTCAGAGGACACTGTCAATCCTTTTTTGGGGTGGGCGTTTTATGCATGGGCGTATGCTTCTTAATTATGCTTCCACATTTTTTTCACAAATGCCAAGTTATTTTCCCTTACTTTTTTAAAAAAAGAAAAGAAGCTTTTAATAAAAAAAAACCTCAGTTCTCGTAAGCAGGAGATATCGCCTCTTAGAAATTTTTTCAGCCTACTTGGTGGGGGCTCTAGCCTGTTCTGTGTTGCACTATTAGAAAGGAACCCCTACATACTGAACCCAGACCTTGTCACTACTGACTACTCCTAGCAGAAGGGTCACATCATCAATATGTTTCTGCCCAGCTCAGTAGGAAAATTATAACATAGTATCGGCTGAAGAAATTGCGTGCTGCTCTCCCATTGACTTTCTACTGGAGTTGGATGACTACTACCTGAGAACCCTTAAAAAATTCTAGCCTAACCATCCATGTTCATTTATTTCTTTGCCTCTTTTCTGAGACTGCCAACAAGCCTCAGTTATACTGAGGTTTTGTCTTCAGTAATACGGCTACCTGGCTGAAAAGGGATATACTACCCATCTGTTTTTCAAAGGCATCTGGATACATGGGTGCTGACAGAAGTGCCAGGCCCCTGAGCAAGAGGGGGCAGATGGGCCCTGGAAGGGATAGGACCTCAGGCAGAAGGGGCAGGGTTGGGACCTGGCCTCCCAACGAGCTCTTCAGCATTGCCTGGTCTGTGCCATTCAGGGCTCTGGTGGCAATTTAAAGGGCCCAGGACAGGTATCTCTTTTGCTCCATGTCAGTGGTCCTCTGTGCCCAACACTGCTGCTGGTCCAGCCTGGCTTTACCACACGGGTGTGAAGTGGGACCATGAACAGCAATTGTACAGTGCATGTGGCACACACTAGCCATGACAGCTACTGCAATTTAAATTGCCACAATTCAATAGTGGTGAGGAGCTTCCAGCTGCCATCACTATGGCAGCAGCAGTGATGTCTGTGAGCTCTGGGGTCTTTTAAGTCACTTCTGAGGGCCTCCCACTGTGTCAGCTCTCCCTGGGTTAGGGCCACCTCAGAAGTCTGATGCAGAAGCCCTCCCTTGTGTTTTCAGGAAGGATTCGGGAACTGGGAACAAAAAGGCTTTTTTGCTTGATATATAAATACGAAACAGATAAAAGAAGGAGACCTTTACACAGAAACATAGGTCTGGCTGTGGTCTGAAGAAGTGGGTCTGTCCCACGAAAGCTCACCTAATAAACCATTTTGCTAGTCTTTAAAGTGCTACTTGACTGCTTTTTGTTTTGAGAGTGTATAGACTAGCACGGCTTCCTCTTTATTACTATAGAGCAAGAAAGGGTCTCTTTGTATCAACATTGTGTTTGTACCTTGAAAAGGAAAAACATACTTTGCTCCTGAGAGGAGACATTGAGAGGATTGTTGGGGGCTGGTAGAGCCCATATGTGAAATGGAGAACATTAAGAATATGGCTGAGCTCACCAAACTATCTTGTTACATATCCATTTACATTTAAATATGGAAAACATGCCTAACATGATATTTTACAGTCATACTTAGTCAAAAACTGTGGACAACACCGTCAATCAGACCTGTAACCTGGGTGTTGTCTTCTCCCTAGGTCTTCACCAAATAAATTATGTACCAGTCCGTTTAACAACCTCCACACCCACCCAAGGGATTTGAAGCAAGGCGCTGTGCCCAATTCAGCTTTATAAAAATGTGCTATTGTAGGTCTTTGGTGATGTTTTTAAAAGCACTTGAATGCCCACCTGTGTCTTTAGGTGTCCTAGGATTTTTAAAAATCTCAACTCTAGTGCACACAACCTTAAGAGACTTTTTTTTAAAATATGTAGCCTAAAACATTTAATAAAATTTTCTTCTCTCCAGTGTTAATTTTTCAAAATTGTTTGTTTAATATTTGCCACAAAATTCTGCAGGTAGTTACTACTGGGTGGATAATTTGCTAAACAAAACCACTCTAGGGCCAATATCTAGTGTATAGTAATAGCATATGCTAAACGTAGCATTATAAGTGTGGTGTATATTTAAATGACATCAACTGACAAAATTAAAATAATTAGCCCACTTTATGTACATACGAAAAAGACATATAAGAAAGATTTGTCGTAAATTACATATTTTGACCAACATTTATAGGTATTAGACATATACTGAGGTTTTGAGGTATAATTGGTCTAATTTCTCCATTTGACTATTACATAAATGCGCATTTTAATCATTATGGACTCCTTGAAAATTACTTTAATTACCTAAAGGAAATTCACATAATATAATTTTAAGAAAATGTGAGCAGCATTAAGTAAATACTTAAGTGCACTTTTTCAGAGATTACATAGCCAGCACTGTTTGCACAAAACAGATTTATGGAGTTTTACCTTCTGAGGTGCTCAGAAGATGGTCCAATCTGCAGGCCTTTCCCGTTTCCATATCAATGACAGGAATAGCTAACAGTGAAAAGTAAGCAGGGTAAGGTGCAGATATAACAAGATTTATTAGACCAACGTGGTCTTAAAAACAAGACCCTTGTTATGAATCTACTAAACACAAGCACAAATAAAAACAAAATGGCTCAGTTCTTAACAGTAGGTAGAGATAGACTTCAAGTCCAGAGCCCATAAACTTGATACACTTGGCTAAGTGAAAGACAATGAAAGGAAATTACAGAACCATCTCTCTCGTTGTCTTAGTCATGAGCCCCAGATGTCCAGAGGAGGAACTCTGATTGTCCTATGGAACCAGACCCTGATATGCCACAAGGATTCTTCTGGAATCCTGGACTGAAAACTGAAAATGCTGGACCACAAGGCATGATCAATCAGGTTAGGTGCCTTTTCTTCCTTCTTTTGTCTTCCATTCCTCTATGTGTTCTCTTGAGTGATAATCTGCAGACTCACTCAGGGAAATGGAAATGGGTGCCTGCAGTGTGTCACACAGAAGTAACCTATTATACGCTACAGTCTTGGCCTAGCTAGCCCTCCTTCCACAGGCTTGCAGTGAGGGAGTCACTGGCTGCAATGAGGATGGACAACAGTGAGGCTACCACCTAAATAGTTTGCAGTTGCTGGGCTGACTATGCAGTCATGTGACCTAACCACTCCTTGTCTTTCCTGCTCTAATTCGAAACAGGAAGGGAAGAGGAGCAGAAAGTTCTCCATGAAGGAGAGGAACCAACATGTTTTACTTGTTGTTTAATAAACAAGACGGAGGCTAAAGGAGAAACAATCCAAAGCAAGATTTTACCTCAACAGTGCTGCATCATTAATTCTGTATCATCCCCAGATTTCAAAAGCTTTTTCAGGATTTGTACATGACTCCTGCAGTGACTGCCACATGGCCAGTCCCAGCTGAGTTTTCACCATCTTTGACTCACTCCCTAAACCCTGTCCTCCACAGTCTTTGCTTTTCTCTGCACAAGATCTTGCCGATTCTTTTCAAGAGAAAATTGACAAGATATGACACGGCCTACCCATTCCAAGTGACTTGTCCTCCCTTCTCCTCCTACAACTTTCTTCTCTTTCCATGTAATCTGCTTTCCTTCACTTGCCTCAGTGACCCCATACAATCCCAATTACTCTTTTCTTTCATGTCCATTCTCATCCCCACTCTTACTCTTCTCCTTAACTACTTACTCTCCTCATGCCCTTTTCCTGTCTCAGTGCAAACACACTTTATTATCTCCGATTTAAAAAGAAAGAAACATTCACCCTTGACCCCGTTTGTGATTACAACTGTTGTTTTTTTTCTCTCCTCTTTCTTTCATGTCTAAGCTAATTAAATGAGCTGTCTACAATCATTGCCTGGAATTCCTGTTCATTGTCATCCTAGACCTTTTAAATTCTGGCTCTCATCCTTGGCACTTCACTGAAATCACTCTTGCCAAATTCTCATATGACCTCCTCTGAGCCAAAGCTTAGAGCCAGTATTAATTCCTGATCCTTCTTGACATGTCAAATACATTTGACACTATCAACTATATTTGACGCTGTCAACCATGCTCCTCTTGAATTTTTGTCCTTCTCTGGTGTTCATGACCCAGTGCTTTCCTGGTTTTCTGCATATCTCACTAATTGCTTTTTAAGTGTGTCCTTGGGAAAATGTTCCTCTAACTTTGTGTGTGTGATTGTATTTGTGTGTGGGGGGGTGAGGGTGGGAGGGGGTGTGAGTGGCTAAAATGATGACTCAGATATACCTTTCTACTACAGACAAATCAAAACCTCAGTTTGTTTCTGTGACATCTCCTTCTTTGTGTCTGACTATTAGTACAGGACTTCATTAGGCTAATTCTACCCCACGGCAACTTTGAAGCATCAAACTTGGAAGTGCTGGCATGCATGTAGCCTCAGGTTATTGGAAATAAAGTGGAGTCAAGGTAATTCAAAGCAGCGTGGGAACTTCAAAGTGCCTGCAGCTACATGCATGCTGGCACTTCAAAGTCTGATGCTTCGAGGTTGCCGCGGGGGAGAATTAGCCTAACGAAGCGCTGCGTATTCACCACAGCACTTCATTAGCTATCTTCCAGTGTCCTGATTAAAATGTCCCCTTCGAAGTTGGGGGCAAGTGTAGACAAGCCCTATGAGTAAAACAGAAATCTTGCTCTTTCCACTCAAGCCCTCTCCAATACCTTCTTTCTTTATTACTATGGACAACCCCATCATCTTTCTCTATCACTATGGACAACCCCTTCACTCAGGCAAGTAGTGTGGCTGTTATTTTCAATTTGGACATTTCTCTAGATCATCACATCCAGGTTACATCTATAACACACAGATTGTCTGCCTAATGTCTTATATATGGTCTTTCCCATACATCATCCAACTAGACTCTTGTTCATGCTCTTATCATCTAACATATTGATTACTGAAACATCCTTTTCTCTGGACTTGACAAAGGCAATATTGCACTACTTAAATCCTTGCAGACTGATGCTACAAAGATAATTCTTGTAGCCTGTTGATTTGACCCTCACCTCCTCTTTGCATCTCTCCATCTTTGCATCTCTCCAGTGGTTCCCCTTTCCCACTGCATCAAACATATGCTGCATGGATTCACTTCCAAGGCCTTGAATGACTTATCTCCACTCCCTCTCATTCATTACCACCGTGTTTAGTCCTGCCTTTGTGAAATTTTCAGATTTCCATCTTTGTGCTTCCTGTGATGCTACTTCTCATATTTGGGGTATACCTTAAAAACCCACAAAGTTACCTCAATATCCCTCTTCAGATCTCTTCTTAAAATGTGTACAAAAACCTGAAAACAGTGCCTCATTATGCTAGGTACTGTACAAATACAGAATAATGCATGGTCCTTGCATTGCAGAGCTGACAATCATAATAGGCAAGACAGGCGTAGGGTGGAGAAAGGGGTAAAACATACAAGTGGAATGAACAATGTAATGGCTGCAGACATCCTATTATGTTTATATTATACAGATATCACCATATTTTAACGTTTTTTCTTTTTTACTGTCGAATATTGGTTCTCAGTGTCTCTATATTCTTGAGTACAGTTTCACCTGTTCTTTTATATATGAAGGTTTTAATTTATTTAATAAATACTTAATAATCTGGATTATTATTATATTTTAAATTATATTTTTAGTGGACAGGACTGCAGACTGGCTGCAAAGAGTAACACCATCCAGGGCTCATATTCTTGCACTTCCACTAATGTGATATATGCCATCATATACCAGCAATGCCCCTCTGCCATATACATTGGACAAACTGGACAGTTCGTTAGTCAAAGGATGAATGGCCACAAATCAGGCATTAGGAATCTGAATACGCATAAACTGGTACGTGAGCACTTTAACTCAGCAGGGCAATCAGTTAATGACTTACTGGTTTGTGTATTGCAAGAAAGAGGTTTTAATAGCAGATTATAAAGGGAGACATCTGAATTGGAATTAATTTGCAAGTTTGATACCTATCACTGTAGGCTGGGCAAAGATCTCAGTTTTCTTACACTTTACTAGGACAATTTCCCCACCTTTGATATTCACAAGGATGGCAGACATCCCACTTAATTTACTCTTCCCAAAGTGTTTTTTCATTCCCTCTGTCCCTCTTTCCTCTCCCCACCCTCCTTCCTTTTTATATTTAGCTGTTTCCTCAGTTTTCTCTCTGTTTGCCTCTCAGTTCTGCTTCAGAATCTTAAGACGTGGGTCTTTCTCATGAAAGCTCCTTACCTAATAACTAATATTGTTAGATTTTAAGGTGGTGCAGGACTGCTTGCTTAGTTTCAGCTTAGGGCAGGTAGTCATGCCTGTGCATAAGGAGCAAGAGTGGCATAAAGCTCAGGGGAAGGGACCAAGGAAGGGAGAGAGGAGGGGAAAGGCTGGAGCAACCAGTCAATCAACTCATAGCAGAAGAAGTCCCATTAAAACACTGTAGAGAGATGTCCAAAAGATCATAGATATCTTTTGGTTTCTTCCGCCCTCCCAACTGGAGCCTCTGTCTGGTCCCTGTCTACAGTTTACTCCTAAAACCAGAAGGTGGAATTTGTGCATGTGCATGGTGGTGGATACAATGTGGCGAGGCATGGGAGGAGCATGCTTGCAGGATAGGTTGTTTCAATGGGGCTCCATTTTACCCACTCTTCCCAGTGCAGAAGTTTCAGCTTTGGCTGCCTCTGCCCCTTCTGGCTGGAATCCCCAGATGTTCCTTTCTGCAGTTTTCTCCAAAGCCCAGAGTGCAGGAGAGGAGGAAGAAGAAGCAAGTCTCATTGCTTCCATACACTCGTCTGTCTGTCTGTCCTTATCCATAGGTTGTCACTTGTTTTAAAGTTAAATTGTTAATTTTGGGGGACAGGGATTGTCTTTCTGTTCTGTGTCTGCTCAACACCTTACATAAATAAGGTCCAGATCCACGTCAAGGGTCTTAGGTTATAGGATAATACAAAGAAAAAGAATGAGGGCTGTAATTCTTAAATCTCATTTTTGTAGGTAAGTTTATGGGTTGAAGGTGGTTTTGTTTATGTGAATAACTGCAGGAAACCAATCATATATCAGCTACCTTCAAAGGAGTTCCATTTTATCTTTCATCATTCTCTATGGCTTGATTGATGTTCAGAAGCTTAGGTTTCTAGCTACTTGGGCAAAATATGTGCTCATCTGAGGATATATATTGCAAATACAAGCTAAAAATAAAATGAAGGCAATCATTACCAAGCCTGATTAGTGAATCCTTTGTGTCTGACAAAAATACTGCTTTTTAGGTATCTTTTCTTCATTTTGAAGTTAGAACCAGATGCTTGGCATTTGATACTTGCGTTTATAAATCAATTTTTCTTAGTTGGATGAAGTTTGACATCAGTTCTTATATTTATACATAGCTTCCAAGTTACAGGAAAACTAAAAACATGGAAATTTTAAATGAATATCCTATAAATTATTCAAATTATATCCTTGCACATTTTATGAAGTTTATCAACCTTAAAACTGCCTGCTATACCAAATCTGTATCTATTTTCTGCTGTATATGTACCTGTCTAGATATCACTGAGTTGTATTAAGAAGAATCAGGGCAAGTTATTTAATAACATTCATTGTCTATGAATTGTTCATCATTTATTCTCTAAAAACAAACACTTTATGCACGTGTTCATTGTAAATGGTTAAAATGGAGATGCATGATGAAACTCTAAGGCTAGTGCTGCACTAGAGAGTTTTGCAGGCAAACGGGGGTTTTGTTGATAAAACTTGCAGAGCATCTACACACAAAATGCATTTTGTTTACAGACACTGTTGACAAAAAGGCTGTGTACATGCTCCTGGAGGCCCTTTTGTCAGAGCTGAACAAAAGATGGATCTGCTTTTATGTAGAGACACGATTGTTTATGGAAGTTTTGCTGGAACATCTCTTCCAACAGTAACTTCTATAGACAAAACAAAAAAGCAGTTGTGTAGAACTTTAAAGACTAACAAAATAATTTATTAGGTGATGAGCTTTCGTGGGACAGATGCACTTCTTCAGATCCATGGGTCTGTCCCACGAAAACTCATCACCTACTAAATTATTTTGTTAGTCTTTAAAGTGCTACATGGCTGCTTATTTGTTCTTATAGAATGTAGACTAATACGGCTCTCTCTCTGTTGCTATTCTATAGACAGGAGATTCTAGTGTAGATGTAGCCTAAGTTCCCTACTCGCTTTGGGTCAGAGTTTGAGATCGACTTGAAAAATATCCTATATCTCATCTTTTATGTGAGTTTGCAGTTTGACCAAGTATTAGTAGTGAGTCAGGTATGACAGGATCAAATTGGGAAATTCAACATTTGGATTCCAAATTCTCAAGTTTGGGAATGTTCAGATTTGAGAATTGTTTCTGCCTGATAAAGATCCATGGAGCTCAGATCCAGACTTCAATCTGATTCTGGTGTGGATTACTTTTTATTTAGAATGTGAACCCCTATATGTAATATAAGAAACACATTACTACCTATACATTGGAGCAATATGTAGGAAAACAGCCTTCAATGTATCTACCAAAATAAAGAGTCCATAGTAGTTATTTCCTTACAATACTAGATCATGGAAATGAATGCTTATCAGGATAGAGGGGGAAAATGAGAAAATATTGTTCTGCTTGCAGTGAAGTTAGAGTACGTGTGGGGGAAGAGTGGGAGAGAGAAGCAGAATCTAGAGAGCCACATTATCCTTTGGGATAGGGAGTTAGGCTCTCCAATGGGGCAGGAAAATTGTAGGCAGCAGAGAACTGAGAGTCAGCTGAAAATATCATTGGTTATTGGTTCCCAAGCCCACCACTCTTAGCTCTGTGCCACCTCCCTTTTACACACATCCTCCAGGAAGAATGTGGATATATGAGAGCTCCTAGTGGTAGAAAAAGAGGAAGATAAGGTTAATATGAGGAATGGAGGAGAGAAATACAGATGAGATGTCAAATGACTTCATTGATTATTTGCTTGCTTTTTGCAGTTTCTGTTGATGGCATGTGCAGTCAGGCAACCTTAACAATACGTTTAAAAAGTTTTGTGCTTTGAAATATATTGAGGCCGAGGCCAAGCAGCATATACATTAATATAAAATATTACATTGACAGGGAGAGGAATTCTGTGAGTCAAATCTTTGCCCCTTTGAGGTCAGTGAAAGTTTTGCCTGTTGGTTTTAGTGAGACCAGGATTTCACCCAGGGATCTTAAGCATTTTCTTTCACTGACCTCTGATACTTCTATGCCAGGAACCAACTTACAATTTCATGGGAGTTTCTTTGTCTTTCTGCCTTTAAATTGTGAACTCTAATGCTGCATTTAAGGAAAATTTGATTTTATTAGCCGTGATAAACTATTAGCTCATTGCAACTGATACAATAACTAAACCAGCAAATAAACCATGACACTATGTACAGTACAGGGCGGTACAGTGTGTTAAAATTATTTAATACTGTAATGGCTGAAAATAGAAAGTGCTACAGAAATTAGTAACAATGTGAACATACAAAAGTCAATTACTGACAGAGATTATATATTAATCTAAAATGATATATTGAACACCTGTTGTATCCACCTGTTGTACTTGTAGCCTGTTGTAGCCTGTACTTGTATCCACCTGTTGTACTGTACATTATAAAGCCAAAACACTGAACATTAATTAAAATGGATATATTCACCTAATGGGAATAAAATAAGCATCTGACATAGTCATGTCCTCATTGCATTTTGATACGATTGGGGAAAATATGCAAATTGACAGTATCACTGGTTTGTATATTAATTTCTACCTATTTTTATTTATTACTATTTTATGTTATTTATTCAAAAAGTGAACACATTTGAAGTCCACTTAGAGCAAGGATGAGCAAACATTTTATGGAAGGTCCCACTTTTCATCCCTGCAGCTGGCAGCACCCCAAACCTATCTAATGTAATCTAAACAGATGGACATTTTGGTTATGTTCATATATATATATATACGAACATTCTACATACTTTCACATTCTACATACTTATTACATGTGTTGAAGGGGTTTATATATACATATACATATATATAAACCCTTTCAACACATGTAAGAAAATAAGTATGTAGAATGTGAAACATTTATTAATCAGTACATAGACGTGAATACATATGCATATAAACAGTAATATATTTCAACAATTTTAATGAGATGGATGAGCCTGAGACCCTGCAGCTGATTGTGCTGTGCCCCGCTTTTGATATTTCATGCCCCGCCAAGTGGGCCTGCCCCCACTTTGTGCACATCTGATTTAGTGTATTGTCACTTGCACATACAGAGATTAAATTGTAATACTTGTGCATTCAAACCACAGAATCTGTGAACTGTATGCACCAATGATAGTGCTGAAAAAGTGTCGCTTAAGTATTTTACTTGTGCACAGTCAGGCTGGCAGAGCTGGCTGAAAAAGCTCTGAAAAACTGAAACAAAATAAAAATAGTAAAATCATTTGCCATTTTGTCATGGGTCTAAAGACACGCACAAACAAAAGATCAGATTATGCCTGCATTTGACTGAGCATGCTATTGTACAAAATTTGGGACATGGCTGAATAGAGGGTCTAACAAAAAGACTGGAGACTGCCGGTTACAGGTGGCTGAGAAATATATTGCACATTCCACAGAGAGCCAGAGTAAGGAATGTGAGCATAAGGGAGCTGATAGAGCAGAACATGTTAGAAAATATCATCAAAGAAGGAAGGGTCAGGTGGCTGGGACACACACCATATGGCAGTTGGGAGACATGCAAAACAAGCACTGAATTAGATATCTGAATGAGGAAAGAGAAAGTGTGGAAGGCCAAGGAAGAGTTGGCAGGAGACAAGTATCAGAGAGACAGCTGTGATAGTCTGTATCTTCGAGAACAACAAGAAATCCTGTGTCACCTTATAGACTAACAGATGTTTTGGAGCATAAACTTTCATGGTCTTTGCCCACAAAAGCTTATGCTCTGAAATATCTGTTAGTCTATAAGGTGCAATAGGACTTCTTGTTGTTCTGGCAGGAGACAGTGACAGAAGATATTCCATGCTCTAATATCACCTTACCTGAGAAAAAGTACCACACCTAGCAAGTGACCATAATCAAGGGACAGAGAGGTAGCCGTGTTAGTCTGTAGCTTTGAGAACAACAAGAAGTCCTGTGGCACCTTATAGACTAACAGATATTTTGGAGCATAAACTTTCATGGGCAAAGACCCGCTTCGTCAGATGCATGAGTGGGGTGATGGTTTCAGAGGAGTATTTAAAGAGAATTTAACAGCAATCTCTGAGCTGCAATTTATTTGCAAATTTGACTCCATTAACCAAGGATTAAACAGAAACTGGGAGTGGCTCGCACCTTACAAAAGCAGCTTCTCTGCCCTGGGTGTTAATATCTCCCCATTAGACTCTGGCAATGGGTCATATCCCCGTCTGATCTGACTTGGTTTTTTCTCTTTTGATACATACTTTTGATAATGGGACATTTCCATCTTGCTGAATAGATCTTGTCAGCTCTGGCCCTCCCTTTTATTGGGACCCCACTCTTTACATACCCCTCTGAAACCACCCCCCCACTCACGTATCTGATGAAGCTGGTCTTTGCCCACGAAAGCTTATGCTCCAAAATATCTGTTAGTCTATAAGGTGCCACAGGGCTTCTTATTGTTCTCATAATCAAGGGAGAAACTAGACTGCCTGATGTGTCAGCAGCACAATCAGAACTAAGGTAGAGATACAGTCTTAAAAGCTAGTTTTGAGAGTCTTTTGATGGTGTGACTCCTAGCAGTTTACAAATGTTCTACCACTGTGGCATGCCTAACTGATGAAAGACCAATAGGTTAACAACCTCTAAAAGCACAGTTGACCTTTCCCACTGCATTTGAATACCCCACATTGGTAGTGGAAACTTGATCCTTTCAGTCAGTGCCTTTTTTGGTAAAAAAAAGAGGAGCTGGTACTCAGCTGGCTCCCTGCCTTCCACCCTCAGCCAATCCCATGGCTGGGGCTGCTAGGATGCTGATATTCAGTACCAGCAAGTACAAGCACACACAAAAAAAGCACTGCTTTCAGCCATGTCCTATCATACTCCTTTGAATTCTTTCTCATTCTTACTGATGATTTTATTAACTTTTTTAATTTGTACCAACAAATCATACTGTATAATGATTCTCAATAATGCATTGAAGGACAGGTGTGATGTTGACAACCCTCTACTCTCCAATTTAACAGCTGGCTTTAATATCTAATGACATCTCTTTTTTAAGAGATTAGCTATCAATTGTTAGTGCCTCCAGAAATCTCAGTTGAGTATTCTCTGAGCCTGCTGATGCAAAGGCTGTTCAATTGCTCTGTTTTGTAATAACTATTTTTGATAGTGTCTGACAGTCACTAGCTGTAAAAGCAGTTTTTTAACTAATATCCTCACTTTTTAGAAAGCTCCCTTCTTTTGCAATGTAGAGTCATATGATATGTCTATAGCGTAGCTGGAGGTATAACTTGAAGCTTGAATAGACATTGCTAGTTATGCTTGAACTTGTGCACTGACATTAGAGCCGTGTCTACACATGCACGCTACTTCGAAGTAGCGGCACTAACTTCGAAATAGCGCCCATCACGGCTACACGCGCCGGGCGCTATTTCGAAGTTAACTTCGATGTTAGGCGGCGAGACGTCGAAGTCGCTAACCCCATGAGGGGATAGGAATAGCGCCCTACTTCGACATTCAAAGTCGAAGTAGGGACCGTGTAGTTGTTGTGCGTCCCGCAACTTCGAAATAGCGGGGTCCGCCATGGCGACCATCAGCTGAGGGGTTGAGAGACGCTCTCTCCCCAGCCCCTGCGGGGCTCTATGGTCACCGTGGGCAGCAGCCCTTAGCCCAGGGCTTCTGGCTGCTGCTGCTGCAGCTGGGGATCCATGCTGCAGGCACAGGGTCTGCAACCAGTTGTCAGCTCTGTGTATCTTGTGTTGTTTAGTGCAACTGTGTCTGGGAGGGGCCCTTTAAGGGAGCGGCTTGCTGTTGAGTCCGCCCTGTGACCCTGTCTGCAGCTGTTCCTGGCACCCTTATTTCGATGTGTGCTACTTTGGCATGTAGACGTTCCCTCGCAGCGCCTATTTCGATGTGGTGCCGCGCAACGTCGAAGTTGAACATCGATGTTGCCAGCCCTGGAGGACGTGTAGACGTTACTGATCGAAATAGCCTATTTCGATGTTGCTACATCGAAATAAGCTATTTCGATGTAGGCTTCACGTGTAGACGTAGCCTAGAAGTGCATCCGTGGCAGACTAGCAACCCTCAGATGTGATTGTCTAGCATGCAAGGTGTGTACTTGGTAGCAAGACACTCACACTACCAAATCTACATTTCTATTTTTAGCATGCTAGCTTGATCAGAACCAGCCCAGCTATGTCTATAAAACATGGAAATTATGCCTCTAGCTCTAGTGTAGCATACTCCATAGTACTATTTCTTTGAATGATCTCCCGTGCAGGGCTATTAAACCTGGGTATACTGTGGTGTGAGTTACATTGGACACATCTACAATTGCTGTTTAAAGTGCAAATTGTCCCTTTTTTTGTACAAAGACTGTGGGAGTGTTTACACTTGCCAATGACTTTTTACAGTACAACTTCTGCATTTAACTGAAAACAGAAAACCATTTCCACAAGTTCTTATCACTGATCTTTTCGTGATGATGTGCAAGTGGAGACATATTCTTCCTATATAAACAGCTTTTAGTTTCTGCAGGATATCCCAGAGTGCCTGGGTGACCATTCTGGCCAGCTACCAGGGAAACAGATGTCTCCCTCCTGCCCCCCAGCAAAGCCCCTGAAATTTTGAAACTCCCCTTCCTGTTTTGTTTGCAAGTATTCTTTGGGCCACGTGACCATGGCTTCTTCATGGAGCAAATGATCCCTAACTGGGCAAATGCCAAGCTACCAGACTTCATCAGTGTTTTGGTCTGAGTTCTTTTGTTTCATCCATGTTTGGTACCTTTGATTATGTTGGTAAAAACTTTCTGAAAATTACATACTGCACACACACAATTTGGATTTCATATAGTTATCACTTTGTTTTTTTAAAGAATGTGTCTTCAGATAGCCAAATCACACTCCTCTCTCTCACTTGGGTTAGCAACACTCTTCTGTAGTTTACCCATCTTGTATTGCATTGGCAGTGAGAGCACCTTCCAGTTATTTCAACCCTCTTTAATTATCAGAGAAACATGAACTGGGCATTGTTTGTGTTTCAACAGACCTTTTTAATTTATTACAGTGGAGGAAAAAACATCTGAAAGATTTGAAGTATGAAACATACTGTAATTGTGCTAGGACAACTGACTGGATGAACAGATTTTTACCAACCTTGTGTGCCTCTCTGCTGCATCCTCTCACCAACTTTTGAGCTGACAAGAAGCATAAAAATTTCATCCAAGTGGTATTTTTTTCTGAAAGTACCCAAGCATCTAAAACCAGGGTTTTACAATGAAACTGCCACTCAGCCATACCTCTTCTTCTCAAAGGTTTAGAACCTGAGTTAAAATTGTTTGACAGGCATGAGCAATACCCGAATAGCATTATCAGACCTATACTGCCTGAATAAACCATATTTAATTTGCTGTGCCTCCCAAATAGCCTAGTAAGCTTCACGTTGTCTATTTTGTAGTCTCTCCTGAATTCCTTTGCTTTGGCTTGTCTGTGAAGATTGACAGTACGACTAGGGCTAAGAGTTTCAGCACAGCAAAACCTGCTGAGAAAGGAATACTGAGCTTGTAAATTTCTGAATATTGCAAAGAAGCAGAAAAGCCTTCCAGAGAAGTAATAATACCTCAGAAGGAAGGGTTCTCTTGCATATGTAATACTGAAAGTCAAAGATGTGCTACATAGAAAATACTTCAACTGATTGAGTGCCTTCTGGAAAGTATTCTCCTAAATACTGTACTTATGGGGGACTCTCCTTATCCATTGGAGTCACCATTCTGAGAACTTAGTTCAGTGTTGCATTCGGACAGTGCTACCTCCTTCAATGATATTACAACACCAGTTAATTAGCTCAAAAGAGGTGGGAAGACAAAAACTGCTTCTACACATGCCACTTGTTCCCAAAGCAGCATGCTGATGAACAACCCAGAAAATGTTAATGAGGCATGGATGTAAATTTTCAGCATGTCATTAGCATACGGTCACATGATTCAGACTCCAGATGAAACTCTTCTGGACTCCAACATAGCCGTGTAGAAGTGTGGCCCTTGGGGAGCTCCTAGAAGAAAATCCTCTCTCAAAGCCCTACCTTCCTGAAAATTGTCAGGAATTTACATCTGCATCTCATTAGCATTTTCTGGGCTGTTCATTAGCATGCTGCTCTCGAAACAAGTGGCATGTGTAGAAACAGACAAAGTGTACCTGTACTCATAGGCCTTCTTATATAACCAAATAGATGTCTAATTCTTGCTGAAGTGGCATAAATTTTAGACCATATTACCAGTGATTACTTTTCCTTTGCCTTTTGATTTGAGAGATCCTTATCAGCCTGGCCTGTACCAAATTTAAAAAAAAATGAAAACAATTATTTAAACTGATTTTAGAAACAGATTAATCAAAAGTGATCTAAAGTAGCCAACATGGATTCACCAAGGGCAAGTCCTGCCTGACCAATCTGATTAGCTTCTATGATGAGGTAACAGGCTCTGTTGACCCAGGGAAGTCAGTGGATGTGGTATACCTTGACTTCAGCAAAGCTTTTGATACAGTCTCCCATAATATTCTTGACCATAAGTTAAGGAAGTCTGCATTGGATCCTTGGACTATAAGACGGATAGAAAGCTGGCTTGACAGTTGGCCCAATGGGCATTGGTCAATGGCTCAATATCTGGATGGTGACTGGTTTCAAGTGGAGTGCTGCAAGGCTAGGTTCTGGGGCTGGTGTTGTTCAACATCTTTATTAATGACCTAGATGAGGGACTGCATCGCACCCTCAGCAAGTGTGCGGATGACACAAAACTAGGGTAAAGCTATTAAAATCCTGGTTTTCACAATGTCCTCTGGTAAGGCGTTCCACAGGTTGACCGTGCACTGTGTGAAGAAATACTTTCTTTTGATGGTTTTAAACCTGCTACCTATTAATTTCATTCGGTGGCCCCTATTTCTTGTGCCATGGGAACAAGTATATAATTTTTCGTTATTTACTTTCTCAACACCAGTCAGAATTTTGCAGACCTCTATCATATCCTCCCTTAGTCTCTTTTCTAAGATGAAAAGTCATGGTCTTTTTAATCTCTCCTCATATAGTACCAGATCTAAATGTCTAATAATTTTTGTTGCCTTTATTTGAACTTTTTCCAATGCCAGGATATATTTTTGAGATGAGGTGACCACATCTGCATTCCGTATTCAAGATGAGGATATACCGTGGATTTATATAGAAGCAACAAGATATTCTCTGTCTTATTCTCTATCCCTTTTTAATTATTTCTAATAGTCTGTTTGCTTCTTGATTGCTGCTGATGCACACTGAGTGGATTTTTTCGGAGAACTATCTGCAATGACTCCAAGATTTCTTTCTTCAGAGGTAATAGCTAATTTAGTCTCCATTATTTCATACATATAGTTGGGATTATGTTTTCCAATAAGAATTTCTTTGCATTTATCAGCTTTAAAATTCATTTGCCTTTTTGTCATCCAGTCACCTAGTTTTGTGAGATCCTTTTGAAGCTCTTTGCAGTCTACTTTGGAGGTAACGATCTTCAACTGTTTAGTATCATATACAAATTCTGGGAACAACTCAGATATGAAGAATCTGTTATTAGTCAATATGAAAGAGAAGGTATTTTGGCAAGAACAAACAAGGGGCAAGAAATATGGCTTTAAACAAACATATGTACCCCTCAGATTGCTTTGTGCCACAAGACCTGGAAGCGTGTAATCTAGTAATATCCAGTGGGAGACTCAGGTTCCAGTCCCTGCGTCAATGACTATAGGAACAACAGTACATTAATGTTAGCAGAATCCCAAGCTTAACTTCATAGGTTATTTTAGTGAAGAGAAAAAGCTCATATAGGCCGTGTCTACACTAGCCCCAAACTTCGAAATGGCCATGCAAATGGCCATTTCGAAGTTTACTAATGAAGCGCTGAAATACATATTCAGTGCTTCATTAGCATGAGGGTGGCCGCGGCACTTCGATATTGACGCGCCTCGCCCCGACAGGGCTCCTTTTCGAAAGGACCCCACCTACTCTGAAGTCCCCTTATTCCCATGAGCAGATGGGAATAAGGGGACTTCGAAGTAGGCGGAGTCCTTTCGAAAAGGACCCCCGTCGGGGCGAGCTGCGCGTTGGCGAGGCGTGTCAATTTTGAAGTGCCGCAGCAGCCCACATGCTAATGAAGCACTGAATATGTATTTCAGTGCTTCATTAGTAAACTTCGAAATGGCCATTTACATGGCCATTTCGAAGTTTGGGGCTAGTGTAGACAAGGCCATAATTGTATGTCTCACATTGTCATGGAATAAAAGGAGGTCTGAGAGTCAGCAGAGAATTAATAAGTTAGAATAGACATAGTGAGTCCTCTAGCCCAAACAGTTTCAACCAGATTAAATTATCCTATTCCATCTAGGTCATGGTTTCCCAAACTGGGGGGCGTGCCCCCCTGGGGGGACATGAAGAAATTCCAAGGGGGCATGCAAGGCAATCCAGCCCTCCATCATTTCCCACATTCCAAGAAAGAGCCAGCCTTTGCTCCCAGTGCTCAGGCCCTGCCATTTTATGTGGGTGACCTGGCACAGCTGCTATAAAAAGGAGACAACTGGCGAAGACTCAAGTGGAGTTAGCTCTCTCCCGCAAAGTTTGAGGGTGGGAGGAAGGATGATGATGGGGTTAGATGCAGGGCTGGAGGAGCCTGTCTCAGAGAAAAGGAGGAGGGGGTTTGAGTGGGGGGCTGGTGGTGCCTGGCTTTGGAAGAGGGTAGGAGTTCAGGCAGGTGGCTCGCGGGGCTCAGGTGGCTGCCTGAACTCCTACCCTCTTCCAAAGCCAGGCACCACCAGCCCCCTGCCTGCCTGCCAGCCTAAGCAACCTGAGCCGGGGCTCAGGTGGCTGGCCCCGGCTCAGGTTGCTTAGGCTGGCAGGCAGGCAGCTGGCCCTGGCAGTGCAGGGCTTGGGTGGCTGACCTCCAGCTTGGGTGGGCAGCTCAGGCAGCTGGCAGGTAGGCAAGTGGCCCTGGTGTCTGGTGGGTGGGTGGGTGGTTCTGGCAGTGGAGGGCTCAGATGGGTGGGTGGCTGGCATGGGCAGCTCTGGCGGCTGGCATGGGCAGGTCTGGTGGCTGGCACAGGGTTCAGGCAGCTGGCCAGTTGGGGCTGCACCAGGCATCCACAAGGTGGGCATTATGCTGTTAGCCTGGCCAGTCCATAGTCGACCTCTGGGCTGGGACAGGGCTGGCACAGTGTCTGGTACCCCAGCCAGGGTTGCAGCTGGTCTCTGAAGGGCCTGGGCTGCACCTGCAGCTCTGGGACCATGCCAGCAGCCCATTTAGGGTGGAGCTGGCACTCATGGGGCCAGGGCCATGTCCAACACGGGGATGGAACCAATCTTCGCAACCAGCAGCTGGGCTGGTGTTGGCCCAGCAGTGATCAAGGTCCAGCAGGAGGTAAGGGGGCCCAGGGGCAGGGGAAGTGGGCACTAAAGCTCTGGAGGTTGGCACATGGCTCAGGGCCAGGTGTCATGGCTCCATTTTGAGTCTGCTATCCACTATTTTCCAGACAACTTTTCTGGCAACCCCATTCATAAATTAGTACATAATCCATTCAGTGTTGATGTTGGTACATTGCCAGAAGTATTGCAAAAACAAGCACTCAAAGTAAAATATGATTCAAGTGCAAAAGATAATTTTGGAAACTCAAGCTTGGAGGAATTTTAGATAAAATATTTCCCAAGGTACTTGAAAGTTGGTAAAAGTGGTACGTATTATTCTTTCATTTTTGTCAACATACCTCTGTGAAAAAAACTCTTCAAGTTTAGTCACATGAAAAATGAAACAAAGAAATCAACTGGGTGTCAAAAGATTTGTGTTGTTCATTTTATCTTTCAAACCTAGATTTCCCAGCTTGTGAAGAAAATGCAGTGTCATCCTTCACATTAAATTCATTTTGTTTCTGCTGTTTCTGATGTTAAATTATATTTTTGTTGAATTTTTGGGCCAAGAAAAACTTTTTGTGCTTATTTTTAATTTTAAATAACATTTTTTACATCAAGTTGTGCTTATTTTAAATTACAAATTGAATTTTTTGTTAAAAGCGGGGTTGGATAATGGTAAAAAAGAGGTCGGGGGGCGTGAGGGTCTCTCAAAAATCAAAAGGGGGCATGATGCCAAAAAGTTTGGGAGCCACTGATCTATGTTCTTGTACTGCCCTCACTAGTGCCTTCCAGAAGTACATTAAGTACACTGTGATTCACATCTGTCATTTGTAAGTTGTTCTTTTGCAATCCTTTCACCGGGGAGAGAACTATGTGTGCAGTGGTTTTTCGACAGGATTTTATTTTTATTTTTATAAATGTATATGCTGCTGCATGTTTGTTTAGACAAGACAAAATTGAAAAAACAACTTGCACTTGCATGAAAGGTGGTGAGGTTGGCAGTAGTCCTAAGTTTGTACCACAGCCTCAGACTAGTCTCTGTGAAAGCTGTCTGACCTGACAAGATTTACCCTGGCAGTAGAAAGTCCCATTATGCCTGAGGGGTAGACTGTGGACTACAGCATTCATTCTGGAGATTCTGGCAATCTTTAAATTCTCCTGGGTCCAGGCCATGAATGCCTTTTTGGATTTAAAAAAATAAAACAGAGAGAGAGAAAGGGAGAGAGAATTGGAACTTGACTTGGTATTCTTTGGGAAAACAATGTAGGGAGGGGAAGAGGATGCATTTCTAGCTAACCAGTTATGTAGGCATCTATGAAAACAGTCTTTCATTTTTTCTTACAGTATTATACTATTTAAATATGTATTGAATCCAATTTTCATGTCACTCAACCTGGTGTAATTCCACTGATTTAAATGGAGTTATGTTAGTGTCAAAATAATGCAAAAGTAAACTCAGTACTAATAAAAACACAAGCAGTCCTGTAGCACTTTAAAGACTAATAATTTTATTTATTAGCTAATGGGCTTTCATGGGTAAGAACACAGCCACCTCTCCAAGTCCTAACAGGGTATTTTGGAATGAGATTAAAAAATTTAGAGATTTTTATTTGTACTTCCCAAATTAGTGGCAAGTAATACATACTTGAAAGTAGATGCAATTAATGGGAGATGCAGAAAAGACTGACAAGAGCAAACACTGTTTACACAGGATTAATGCAGTTCATCCCAGTTCATCACTGCCTGGACTACATCTTTCTAACATGCTTGACACCTGTGCATTTTGGAGCAGATGCTGATCAGAGCGGCTGAGTGCCACGAGGTAAACAGGCTATTAAATGTGAGTAAACAACACCCCTACTGCACCTGGACCATACCTCCAAGTGATGGTCATAACCCCTTAAGAGTATTACATCAGTTCCACTGAAGATTCTATGAAATATTCCAACTCATTTGTTCAATGTGAATTTACATATAAGATGTGGAATAATTCTTTTGGTAGGTGGAATGTAATCACTTAAGTGTTGATGTATTTGAAATATCCTGAAATGTCATGCTCCGTGCGTGCCTGGCTAAGTGGATGACATTTTAAACTAATCTTTCATGGATGCAGATCAATCAGTTATCAATCACAAAATGAGAAGAAGCAAGTGGAAGAGTTCATAGATTCATAGATTTTTGACTTCTGTGGTGACAGTTAATGATTTGTCCTCTGCTTTTTGTCACTACCTAAAATCTAAACACTGTATGTACAGCTTGCTTTCTTTACAATATTATTGCTTGTATTATAATAGCATTATTACTATTATTTACTTGTTTTACAGTGAGAGGCCCAAAGGAGATTGGGGTCCTATCATATTGGGTGATTCATCCACAGTGAAAGTCTCAGGCTAAGTCTGCATTACTCAGAAGACTGATCCACTTAAGGGGATGGAGCACTTCCAGGCCTCCACGGGCATGTGGTTCTATCTTGGCACACTCAGTGCCATGAACCAGTGCAAGGATGCAGAGCTGCCCCCCTGGGCTTCCCAGGAGGACACCCCAGCCTCCCAAGGGCCAGCACCAGGCCACAAGAGATGGGCACCTTCCTGGTTAGGTGTGGAAATCCAGGACCTCATTGAGGTCTGGGGCAAGGAGGCAAACCTCAAGGATGTCTGTGCCTGATGCAGGAATGTGGCCCTTTACAACCACATGTCTGCCAGTCTGGCAGAATGGGGCCACATCCACACCCAAGAACAGCTGTGAATGAAAGTAAAGGAGTTCCACCAGGCCTATGCCCAGGACAGGGACCACAAGTCCCAATATGGCAACACCAGCCAGCTGCCCCTATTACACAGACCTGCACCACATCCTGTGCAGTGGGGCTGTATCATCACTGTCCCAAGGGCTGCACTCTATTGAGGAACAGCTGCTCACAACCTGGGGACAGCAACACAGAGGAGTGGGTGGAGCTTGCAGCCACTGAGCTGGAGGGAGAGAAGGCCAGGCAAGCCCTGCAGGGGATCCAAGGCCAGGCACAGAAGCTATCCCTGTCATCATCTGACACAGGACAGGGACCCTCTGGTGAGTGCCATCACCATCCCCATGTAGGAGGTAGAGAGGCTGGCTGGGAAGACGAGTCTGGGGCTGCACATCTGGTCTTAAATGGCCATGAAGCATGCAGTAACCAGTGCACGAGGCCCTGGGAGGCTTCCACAGGGAACCCTGGACCATAGAGCATGAAGTGGCTTTGGGGGGGTCCACCATGGTCCAGGTCCTGGGGTGGGACACACTCGTCCAAAGGTTGCCATGGGAAGGAGGAAGAGGATGGTGCAAGACATGCACTTCCAAGAGTCCTTCACACCACATGTGAGCATATCCATGGTCCTTTGGCAGCCCCCACTTACAGGGACAGCAGGAGCCAGTGGCCACAGCGCACAGAACCTGGTTCCCAGCACAACTGCTGCAGCAGAGTCAAGACCTGGTGCTCTTGGCTCACAAATGGAGGTTTGGTGTCATGCATTGTGTCCCCACATTTGCCTCCACACACACACATCCAGTTCACATGTCCACCTCTTTAAAAAGACCACTTCATTTTTGTACAAACAAAAAATGTTTATTAAGTATGTTTATTGAGTCTTCAGGAAGGAGGCTGGGGTGGTGGCTGGACTGGAGGGCTGGCAGGGACAGATGTCACTGATGCCCCCAGTGGGGAGGCCCTGGGGATGGGGTCAGTTCTCCCCTGGGGTGAAGTTCCCCTGCAGGGCCTCCTGGATGTGTGCAGCTCCCCAATGGGCCTACCAGATGGTAGCCATGTGCAGCTACTCGTAGGCCTGACCCCATGCACTCTGCCTCTGTCCTCCGCAACATGGGCAGGAACGCCTCCACCCGTCACTCACACAAGCTATGAAGCTCACAGAATGCTGCCACCATGTGCAGGATGTTGTGTTCTCCAAGGTCCAGGTGGGTAAGGAGGCAATGGAAACCTTCCTTGAGGTTGCCAAAGGTGCTCTTGACTACCATGTGGGCCTGGGCCAGTCAGGCATTAAATGCCTCCCAGGAGGGGTCAAGGTGGCAGGTGTGGGGCTTCAGCAGCCAGGGGATGAGACAATAGACTGTCCCCCCCTCCCAGGCACACTGGCATGTCCACATTCCCAACTCTGATGGTGTGTTGGAGAAGAGTGTCCTGGCATGCAGCCTCTGGAACAGTCTAGAGTTCCTGACCATCTAGTTCTCATCCTATGGACTTCAACAAGTACCATGTTTTAAACGTGTTCAGAGACTGGCTACAGGATCAGAAAACACAGGTGAGACAGGCATTTCCCTTCCTAATTTAAGAATCCCACATCAGGGCTTCCACAAGCTTCAGAATGAATTAACATTCTGAATAGCTCATTAATAATGAGGCAGCATCGTCTTTGTGAATGCTAAATTGTAATGATGGAAATGTAGGGCCGTTTCTACACAGGCCACTTCCTTCAGAAGTGGCATGCTAGTACACGGAGGGAAAGATGCTAATGAGGCACGAATGCAAATTTCTTGTGCCTCATTAGCATAACATCATGTGATCTGGAGTCTGGAAGACCATTTTTCCGTACTCCAAAATGCTGTGTAGAAGCATGGCCCTGGGGGGACTTCCGGAAGGAAGTCCTTCTTCCGGAGGCCCCTTCTTCCCAAAAATTTTGGAGTCCAGAAGAACGGTCTTCCAGACTCCAAATCACGTGACATTATGCTAATGAGGCACAGGGAATTTGCATCCACACCTCATTAGCATCTTTCGCTCCATGTATTAGCATGCCACTTCCTTGTGTAGAAACGGCCTAGGTGTCTATGGGACTTATGGGACTACCAAGTTAGGCAACACCTGCGCGGCAGTTTTGAAAATATCAGTGTGACATCTAAGTGGTGGACTTAGGCACCTACATACTTTTGAGGACTTGGACCTTCACTTCTCTGTGGCTGGTTTCCCTTTCATACTTTTCCCTGTCTTGTCTATTTAGACTAAGAACTTTGGGACAAGGATTGTGTGTGTTTATGTGGTGCTGAGCACAAAGAGACTCTGATCTCAGGTCTTGGATGAGCCTTGAGATACTATTGCCATAGAAATGATGACAATTACACTTTTGATATAAGAGTTAAATAAAAGCATTTCACAATAACCTGAAGACTTCCTGCTTCTTTGAGAATGCTGCTCTAGACATCTCATCTAGTCCTGTCTGTGAAGAGCTGATAGATATTAAAGGCATGATCCAAAGCTCATTAAAACTTATGTGGATCTTTCCATTAAATTCTTTTGCCCTTTTATCTGGTCCAAAATGCTGAGGGATTGGTGGTTGGATCACCCAGGAGTGTTACTCTATTCACATTCCTGGAACATTTTGTCAGTGGACCATGCCAGGGACAGAAGAATGGCTTTCTACTTTCCTCCGTACACACTTGATTCCCATGGTTTTTATTTTTTTAATATGGTCTCTAATTCATAACTGACATTTCAGTTGTTTAATAATGTTATTCCCCAGCTGTATTGCATGCCTGTCAGCTCAAGAAGCTTTCCTGTTTCCCTTCAAAAATGTCAACAATTTGGCTTTCTCAGTAGTGAAACTTCCTCTGTCATGCAATCTCTGCTATTCTGTGGCTGCAGAATTCACTGCTCTGATATTATTAGTTCCCACTGTTCTTTTTTCAGTGATTTTATGTACAAAGGGTTAAATACCATTCTGTTAAATGCTGTCAGGAGACACACTGTCCTTCTACTTGTATGTAAGTGGCTTATCTTGAATTAATGTAATTGGTAATTATTTTGTTCAGGTAGTGGCAGCGGAAGTAAATGCGTATTACTAGTCTGTTGAAATAGCTCCACTATGTCAGGTCTCTTTTTATAAGTTCAGAACCTGCCGTATTGTTACAAGATAATGGTCTCCTGCTGCTATCTGCTTTTCAAGTCAAAACAAAAGTGAATGCTGAATTGGAAATTTCTCACTCTGAACTTGCCTCTGATAAATGCTAAAACAATACAGTACA
Source organism: Carettochelys insculpta (assembly GCF_033958435.1). Classification (NCBI taxonomy): domain Eukaryota; kingdom Metazoa; phylum Chordata; order Testudines; family Carettochelyidae; genus Carettochelys; species Carettochelys insculpta. The sequence continues at coordinate 132,818,937 of NC_134139.1, read as the reverse complement.
AAGCTGGTGGACATTAAACTTTTCTGCACTATAATAGGTAAAATAGAATCCTTTAGTATTAGAGAGTGCAGTCAAGATTGTTTTTTACAGTATCATTACTGATCTATATTCTGATTTACCTGTTAACTGGCCCTATAAGAGGTGGAGCCAAGAGGGGCATTTGGCCTGGTCCTCAAGAGACAAAGGTGCCTCAAATTTTGACATTCTTCTACCAAGTCATTTCCATTTATTACATACCTTGCAGTAATAACAAAGACAACAAAAGAAGCTCTATATATATACACACGCAAAAACTGATTTAAATCCTTGTGGGACCTTGGGCCTTCACCAATTTTTTGGTCACATCCGAGTTGTCATCTGGGTGACTGGAGTAGCTTCTGTGATTAGTGATTCTACGTTATTGTTTACAGTCTTTGCATAGTTTAGAGGTTTTGAAAGTCATAATTAATTATGTTACTATAAAGTGATTTTGTTTGGTCTGAGGGTGAGTTTAACTTTTAAATTAAGTGTTTATTCTGCCTAGATTTTTGTATTTCTGTTTTCTTCATGTTTTTGTATACAATTAACATATCAGGCTCTGCTGTAAGCCAACTCGTCGTGCAGTTTTAGATTCAGTTTTAAAGTTTTTTTCTTTGTGATAATAAACTTTTAATTCTAGTTTAATTTTATATCCAGTCTGGCTATCACCGTGTTCATATTCATAATAATACCCCAGTTATTAGAAGAATTTAACAACATGAACATGCCAGGAGATGAAATTTGAAGACTTTGAAATAAGGCTGTAAGTGCCAGAGAAAATAACATCCCAAACCATTATTATATAATATTAATTGCAAAGTATATACAATTAAAGTTTTGTATAACCGATAGCCACTAGCAAATTAATCTGTGTTACTGTGTTTTAAAAGTATCGGAGGGGTAGCTATGTTAGTCTGGATCTGTAACAGCAACGAAGGGTCCTGTGGCACCTTATAGACTAACAGAAAAGTTTTGAGCATGAGCTTTCGTGAGCACAGACTCTCTTCACCAGATGAGTCTGTGCTCACGAAAGCTCATGCTCAAAACTTTTCTGTTAGTCTATAAGGTGCCACAGGACCCTTCGTTGCTGTGTTTTAAAAGAACTCTTTATAAAAATGAAGTGAAGATTTGAAAGTAGTACAAGTAAGAGATGGCAAAAGCAACAAAGTGATGCAGCAGTAAGGAGTTTAAATCCAATAATGTCATTTCCCACAGAAAAGATGCCTCAGCCACTAGACGGTGACCATACTGACACTTCCAGTTCTGATGATGAAAACTTTGCACCCACAACTGACATTTCAATGTCACTGCCTCAAAATGAGGAGGTGATGAATCAAGACACAGAAATGCCAACAACAGTGATAGATGCAGAACGTACACTCAATTTAGAGACTGTGCAGTTAGAAAATGAGGATCTGAGTGACGCTGTGCAGCAAGAGCAAGAACTTAGGCCTATCGCAGGGCAAGATGTAACCAGAATGGCATCAGAACCTGATATTGGACTTCTTGATAAGACCAGTGTTGCTCAAAATAAGTTGTTTCTCAAAGTTAGTTGTTTTCAGATTCCAGGAAATATACAGAAAAATGCTGAAAATCATGCTTTTCCCACACAGCTGCTGACAAAAACTCTTCCAAATGGTGGGATGTACACAAGAGATTGGCTCTGCTGAAGCATGGAAAAGCAGGCTCAGTACTGTGTACCCTGTGAATACAAAATGAGTTCAGTGAGCTGGGAGGGACATTTGTGGAAACTGCAATTCTTGATGGCATACTACATGTGAAGTGCTTTTCTATCATTATTGATGCAGCTCCAGACTGTTCTCATAAAGAAAATATGACCTTGGTTCTTCAGTGTGTTAAAATTGCATGAAGTTCAAGGTTTTCAGTTGAAGAATGAGTAATTTTGTTTGATAATTTCATGAAAAAATGGAAAAGAAATTGGTGCTCATGTCTTAGAAATTCTGGAAGGCTTCACATTAAAATTTCAAGTCTGCATCGGCCAAGCCTATGACAATGGATCCAATGTGGCTAGGAAGTACAAAGGAGTACAAGCAACATTTCTTGAACAAAATCCAAACTGTTTTTTCTCCAGTGGAGTTAACCACACACTAAGTCTTTTCAGTGTTGATTGCACTGAATCATGCAAGGAAGCAATCACATACTTTGGAACAATCCAGCAATTGTACAACCTCTTCAGCAGCAGTCCTCAAAAATGGGAAATTCTGAAGCGGCATCTGCCTGTTTCCCTTCACAGTATGTCAACAAGACGGTGAGCAGGAATTGATGGCATTAAACCAGCTACACAGCATTCCGCTGCTGTGAGAAAGGCTTTAAGTGAGCTTGAATTGCTTACTCTCACAGCACAGGCTCGCACTGAGCTTAAGTCGATTCAGAAGTATACATCCAAATTTAAATGCATTTTAATGTCATCCGTGTGGATGAAGCTGCTAAAAATGATCCACAAAACTAATCTTGTAATTGAAGCACACAATGCTACATTAAATGGTAAGAGGGATACATTGAATGACTTCTTAAAGATATTCAAAAGATTTGTGGTTAGTGAAACACGATCTCTTCTGAGTCCAAATCTTTAGCACACGGTATTGACATTTTACCTGTTTTCCACCAATGTCGGCCCTATATCTCAATCTGGTGCAGAAAGGCACTATTGACTCATTTTATTTTATTTTATTTTATTTGTTATTGCTGACTCCATTAAATGCGGTTTTGTTGACTCCATTAAATGTGAGTCATTGTGACCAATTTGTACCCTTTTTGGACTCCTTTGGGAGTTCAGAGAACTAATTGATGAAGATCTATATTCACTAGCTGAACAGTTTCAACAAAAGTAAAACTATGAAATTTCAAGAGATCTCTGTGGTGCGACTGTCTTCCTAAAATGTATGAATTCCACCAACTTCAGACTGGAGTGCAAGCCAAAAGAACTACTGCAAGAAATATCAGATCTTGACCTGTCAACTGTATTTCCTAATATCACAATTGCATTATGTATTTTTGTCAGTCTCCTTGCACCAGTGCTTCCAGTGAATGCACATTTAACATGTTAAAACAAGTAACGAACTATCATAATTTTACAGTGGAACAAGTGCATTTGAATGGGCTCTCAATAAACAGTGATGTTACAGTTAACATTAGCAGTGACGTTGCATGTAAATTAGATTTTTCTTCAATGATAAATGAGTTCTTACACAACAAAGCATGGCTGCCAGCCCACGGCCAGCCCCATGGTGGGCCGCATGAGCCAAAGAGCCCAGGGGGGAGGTCGCCTGCCCCTGCCATGCCTGGGAGAGGGCCAACCACTTGGGTGGTGGGCAGACTCCACACACCCCACTATGGAGTGTGGCCCTCTGCTAGCGGCCATGCCTGCAGGCGATGAACAGCACCTGCCCTGTGGACAGCACTATGGGCCGCATGCATGTGGGGGGCCCTGAGGAGGCCCCTGCTGCATCCAGCTCACCTATCACCCAGGCAGGGACTCCTCTGTGCCTGGCCCCACCTCTGGGCCACTAGCCTGTCAGACTGGCCCAATGCAGGGGTTGTGATTAGGTTGGTCCCCATGGCACCACAGTATCCTTGTGTGGCAGGGCCTGGTGTGCAAACAGCACAGGCGTGCATACCCCTGGTGGACACATCTTACGGGGACTGCCTGCTGAGTCCAGGTGAGATGCTCTGCCATGTACATGGTGCTCATGCTGTACTCGCAGCATGGGTTCCTGCCCAAGCCATCCTGGAGGGGCCCATGGCATTCTCCACCTGCCTCTTCCCTGGTATATGGGATCCATAAGGTACTCACCAGATGGTCCCACAAACAGGTCTGGATGTGCCCATGCAGCTTCCATCATTCTGGAGAGGCCAGAAGCTGAAATCAGGCTTGGAGGGCAGGTCCTCAGTTTGCTCCAGCAGGGATCCTGGGTCATGGGGCACTGTCTCCACTGGGGAGCCTCCTCTCCAGTGTTCAGGGTCTCCCAGTTGGGAGTGCTGTAATTTCCCTCAAACATGTGATCCAGCTCCGCATAATAGGGGCAGGTGGACCCCCTTTGCCCCAACCTCCATCGTGCATTTCTGGCCTCCATGTAGCCCTGGAAGAGCAATTTAACTTTTGCCTGCACCTGCTCCAGGGTGCTGGAGGGGTGTCCATGGTCCGCAAGAGCTCCGGCAATGCGGGCATGGGCAGGGGTATTGCATCACTTCGCACTAGGGTCCAGCAGGACCAGCTCTTTGGCCAGCAGAATCCAGTGCTCGGGACTGGACCAGGAAAGGGCTCTCTACCTGGTGCCCCGAGAGGGATCCTGGAATCCCTCTTCAGATTCCTGGGAGGGGGGAGAGCTGGATGCAGCCAGGGAGTCCTGGGAGCAGGTAGGCAAGTCTGGGTCAGCCTTGGATATTTTATTCTGATGACAAAGAGTGGCTGCCAGCTTGTGGTGCTGGACACCTGCAGGCAGCCTGCAGCCACACCTCCGGCTTCCTGCACAGACCATAAAGCCCTGACTGCTCTGGAGAAGGCATCTCCCATCTCCAGCTGGCCAGTGCCATGGAGCACCCCTCTGTGGACAAAAAGGGCCCCTGAGCATCTACACGCAATTTAGTGGGGATGCTCTGTCGACTTCGTGAGTAGGTGTGGACACTCAACTTCAATCTTATAAAATCTAATGGTAAAACGTCAGCTTTGACAAATTCAGCTTTATTTTGTAGTGTAGATGTAGCCTGAGATAGTGAATAGGACATTCAGTCCAGAACTGCTCAGTGAGAGAGGAAGCAAGCAAAAGGAAATGAGATGTAACAGAATCAAAGCAGTCATAGGGGTTGAAATCATCTGAGATAAGACTGCAGGCTGGAATGAAAACTAGCTGTGGACATCTGAGAGGAAGAAAGATGAGGAGCTGGGGACAGTAGATGACAGCCTCTCAGAGAGAAGGTGAGTGGAACTGTTAACCATAGATACATTATGGCTGTGTCTACATGTGCAAATATTTTTGACAAGACAAGCCCTCTTTTGAAAGAGCACAGTGAGCATATACATGTGCAATGTGCTCTTTCAAAAGGAAATTAGAGGAACGCAGCTCAGGCTTCAAGAGCCAGACCCTGATCCTGTATTGGGAAGAGTGCTCGCTTTCGAAAAACTCTTTCGAAAGAAAGTAAGTGTAGAGGCTCCACAGCCCATTCTTTTGAAAGAGGAGTCCTTCACGGTGGTGGCCAGGTGAAGCACAGAGATGCCGTGCCCTGCAACTGCAGGGCTCTATGAGCACTACATCCAGCTGCTCTTAAAGCCACATGGACCCAGAAACCCTGTGGCAGGAGGCAGAGAGTGGGAAAACAGCAACAGCACAAGCTGCTCACAGCATGCCCTCACAGCTGCCCCCAACCACAGAGAAAAGGACATGGCTAGCACCCGTCAGCCTCCAGAGCCCCAGAGCCCTCCCTCAGAGCCCTTACAGGGCTCCAAGGACTCAGCCCCACAGAAATAAAAAGGAACCCCGCCTGGACAGAGCCCAAGCCCCAAGACCTCCTCGGACATTGGAAAGAGGAGGAGGTCCTTCGGGAGATGGGAGTCAAGTGGAGGAATGCTGTAACCGCTGCCCACCTGGCCCAGGGACTGGCCAGCTGTGACTACCCGGAGTAGATCCTGGATCAAGTGAGGAGCAAAGTGAAGGAGCTCTGTCAGGACTACGCCCAGGTTCAGGATGGGGGTGGGCACTCAGGGGCAGGTCCCTTTACCTGCTCCTACTACCAGGAGCTCCACTCCATCTTGGGGCCCCCAGGAGAACTCCCCACCCGCAGTGGTTCTGGACACCTCTGCAGGCCAGCCCGAGCCAGAGGCCCTGCAGAAGCCAGGACCAGCCAGCCTGAGCCAGTGGGTGGACACCACCCTGGAATGGTTGAGCCAGGAGGGCAACCTTGTCATTGATGTCCCCTCATGGTCTTCCAGCTGGGCAATGGGGAGCCGGGCATCGCTGGATGTCATCAAGAGACCCCCTGGTGAGTCCATGGTAGAATGTGCACCCAGGCTGGCAGGGCAGAGGCAACACAGGGGGATCTGGGGTCCCAATCGGGGACTGACAAGCGATCATTCTCCCCCTTCAGCTGCAGCGATCAAGGGCTTGCACAATACCACACTGGTGGTGGTCCCAGAGAGCCCCATGGAGCCAGCGGAAAAGGGCCAGACACCTCCAGCAGTACCACCACACTACGCCTGCAGGCGAAGACCACAGCGGCATGCAGGGGAGGACACTGCCAGCCTCCGCCAGGTTGATGTTGCAGAGCAGTGCCTCTGGCTGGAGGAGGCTAACCTGACCTGGCAGAGGAAGGCCTGGGACAGGCTGATGTCCTGCCTGGAGGGTATACGTGGGACCCTCCAGGAGCACATGGACAATATGGCATGGCTCCTAGCCCACCTTGCTACCTCCCCACCAAGGCCCCCCCATCTCCCCCACCCCATGCAGAAGCCCCCTCCGCCCACCCTGCTGAAGCCCCTGCTGATGCCCCCCCCCCGCTTTCCCCTACCTGCCGGTGCTCTCCATCCCATTCCATCCCTGGTGAAGAGCCCACACCCAGGGTGGGAGGGGATCCCAGGACCGACGGGGGTCTTGGTCTGCAATCGCAGTCCCTGAGTGACCATCCCAGTTCAGGTCCCTCCCAATACCCCTCCAAGTTCAGGTTCCTCCCTGCCCCACAATGTACATAGTTGGTCTCCTACCCCCAATTGTAAATAGTTCTGGGTTGGCACATGCACTGGTGAGAGGTGAGTTTGGGGGAGTCAGTGCAGCCTGGGAGCAAAGCTCTCCTGGAGGGCCTCCCTGATTTGGACCCTGTTGCACTTTGTATGGTGACTGGCGGCGGCTAGCTGCTCAAACCCAGAGCTGACCTTGGCCACCCACCCCTGCACGAAGGCATCCCCCTTGCCCTCCACAATGTTACGGGGGGCTTAGCAGGCACCCACCATGTACGAGATGTCGTGCATCCCAACCTCAAGGTGCACAAGGAGACACCACCCCTTCAGGCACCCAAAGGCCTGCTCAACCACATGTCAAGCCTGGTTGAGGTGGGTGTTGAAGGTCTCCTGGCTGGGGTCAAGGTGGCTGGTATATGGCTGCATGAGCCATGGCAGTAGGGGGTATGCCACATGCACCACCATGCACGGTGGCGTGGTGGTATCCCTGACTGGAAGCTCCCACTGGGGGGAAGTAGGTGCCAGCCTCCATACTCTGGCACAGGCTGAAACTGTGAAAAACCTGGGCATCATGGGTTCGGCCTGACCAGCCTACGTAGATTTCCTGGAGCTGGCCTTTGTGATGCATCAGGGCCTGGGGCACTCCAAGTGGTCGCTCTTGTGGTTGATATACTGGCAGGGGCTGTGTGGTGGGGTGAGGATGGGAGTGTGTGTGTCCCGTCCAGAATGCTGAAGCAGTTCAGGAACCTCAGTGCTGTGAACTCCCAATGACAGCATCCAAGTCATGTGGATGACCTGCATGGGATGGAGGGCATGTGCTCTTGCGAAGGTGTGGCAGGGTGTTCACAGCCAGTGGCCCCCCAATCCCTCTCCCAGCCAGCAGCTCCTGAGGGCACCCAAGCCTCCTCCCGGCCCCCTGCCACCAAGGGTCCCTGAGCCAAGGAGACCCCTCCCTGTGGCAGGGGTGTACCCCGTGACCAGCTTAACTCCATGAGGACTGCTCCAATGTCGGACTCGCACACCCCGAACTGGTGCCCCACTGAGCAGTAGGAATCTGGGGTGGCCAACTTCCATATCACAATTGTGACCCACCTCTTGAGAGGCAGTGCGAGCCACAAGGCTGTGGGGTGTCCTGGTGCCTTAGTGCAGGGGTGAGCCCCTGGCAGAGCTCCTGAAAGGTGTCCCTGCTCATGCGGAAGTTCCACAGCCATGTGGCATCATCCCATTGCCCCAGCCGCTCTCATGAGTCTGAACTGCAGGGGTGGCTCCAAGGGTGCTAGGGGGTGGTGTGCAGGCTGGGGGAGGTCCACATCCCAGGGGGGACCACTCTGTCTCCCAAGGAGGAGGGGGTGGCTGTGGCAACTGTGCACACCAGGTGGGCCATGGTGTCTACTTTCTCTGCGTCCAGGGCCAGAAGCAGGGTCTCACCAGCCATGGTGCTGCTGCAGTGGGTCTGCAGTGCTTCTGGCAGCTCAGCAGGCATCAGCTCATGCAGGGCTGGGGTGTTTGGCAGAAGCCCTTTAAGGAAGCAGCTGGCTGCGGGCCCTGGAAGTACTTGGCAGCCATGTGACCCCATCTGCAGCATCTCTGGCTCCGTTCTTTTGAAAGACCACATGTAGCCAGGAGGACACTCCGTTCTGAAAGAATAGAGTGGTATTTCAAGAGAGGGGGCTGAACCTGCGATTAGCTTTTGGTGTGTGGTCACACACTTTTGAAAGCCTGGATTTCAATTCCTAGCTTTCGATTTTGGCCTTTCAAAGGTGGGCTCCCATGTACACACAGCTTATATGAACAAACCAACATCTAAGGTACAATAGAATTTGATTTTTACTTTTGTATAACTTCCATTGATAACATCAGGGTTTATTTTAAGCTATTTTAATTTTAATTAAATTAAATTTTCAGTTGCAGAAAATTATGTGGAGGGTCATTCAATTGTTTAAGTAAAGTATCTGTTGAGATTCAATTACTTTAAGTTTTACATACAGTTAAAACCCAAATTGTCAACCTTACATGTCAAAATGCATTCACTGTAAACATAAAATCAAAATCTCATAAATTCTCAATCAGCATTTTTCTTACATTTTGTGTGGTAATATTTCTATTATTTTTCACTCCTTTATGTGTGCCTTGTGAAACTGACATTTTATTGATAAAAATCTGATCTTCCTAAGGCAATTTCTAACTAAATCTAACCAAATAAATGCTGTGTTTCTATTGATAGAATTGCTTTTTTCAAATATAGTTGTCTGTAGAGAAGAGTCTTTTGTCACAAACATTTAACAGTAATTTTGATGGCAAATTGACTCTATGCAACGCGAATGTATTTTCTAATATACCCAATTGTTTTATTTATCTTATTACTATGCAACCTATAATCCTTATAAAACTATTAAATGTTCCTTCACATGCTCTTGATTTGAATATAACATTACTAATATTAGATTACTGAAAAAAAGTGTTTCTCATCTTCCTTTCCTATGTCACTGCTGTTGAACTGATTAAGTCTGAACCTTCTGATTGTATTGTATTGCTCATTTATATTCTGATGGAATACAACAGTATTCACAAGGCCGTTTCTACACATGCTACTTTCTCCAGAAGCGGCACGACAATGAACATTCTGGAAGATGCTAATGAGGTACAGATGTAAATTTCTGGCACCTCATTAGCATGTGGTCACATGATTCAGAGTCTGGAAGAAGCTCTTCTGGACTCCAAAATAGCCGTGTAGAAGTGCAGCCAGAGGGGATCTCCCCGAAATCCTCCTTCCAGAAGCCCCATTTTTCCACTTGAAATCCTATTATTCCTCAAACATTTGAGGAATAAGGGGGCTTTTGGATGGGCAGGGGACTCCTTCCAGAAGAGCCCCATCTACGCGGCTCTGTAGTTTCCAGAAGGGGCTCTTCTGGAAGTGAAATATTGTGGGACTATGCAAATGAGGCATGAGATATTTAAATTGGCACCTTATTTGAATATTCCCCTTTGCTCATTACTATGCCTCCTCCAGAAGGTAGGTGTTATGTAGACATGGCCCTACGCTACAGAGATTGTTTGAAAAATGCCCTTTGGAAGAGCTCTTCCAAAAGAATTTATTTCAAAAGAGTGTGTCCACACACAAAAAAGCAGATCAGAAGTGTGATCTGCTCTTTTTGAAAGAGAGCATCCACACAGCTCCTGCTCTTTCAAAAGAATGGGTCAGAGATCAAACAGTCAGGTACCACGAGGCCTGCTGTTTCCAAAGAAGGGCCTTAAGAAGCAACTACACATGTTTTCTTTCTAAAGAAGCTTTCAAAAGAACGCATTCTTCCTAAAATGGGAGTGGAAGAGTGCTCTAAAAGGCCGTTTCTACACAGGCCACTTTCTTCGAAAGTGGCATGGTAATAAGTGGTCCGAAATATGCTAATGAGGCACAGATGCAAATTTCCCGCACCTCATTAGCATAACATCACATGATTTGGATTCCGGAAGACCATTCTTCTGGACTCCAAAACGCCGTGTAGAAGCACAGCCCCAAGGGAGCTTCCAGAAGGAGGTCCTTCTTCCGGAGACCCCTTCTTCCTGAAAATTTTTGGGAAGAAGGGGCCTCCGGAAGAAGGACTTCCTTCCGGAAGACCCCCCAGGGGCCACGTTTCTACACGGGGTTTTGGAGTCCAGAAGAATGGTCTTCCGGACTCCAAATCACGTGACATTATGCAAATGAGGTGTGGGGAATTTGCATCTGTGCCTCATTAGCATATTTTGGGCCACTTATTACTATGCTACTCTCGAAGAAAGTTGCCTGTGTAGAAATGGCCAAAAGGAGCACTTCATTCTTTTGATTTACTTTCAAAAGAATGCTTTTTGTGTGTAGATGCTCCGTGGGATCTTTCAAAAGAGATCCCTTCTTTCAAAAAATCTTTCAAAAGAACTTGCTAGTGTAGATACAACACATCAGAATTAACAACACAAGTCTTATATTATTTTTATGAAATATATATACATACAATTTTATGAAAATCTAATTTTCATGCTATTTATGAAAATTACTTTTCACAGAAATTATAAAACTGACATTTGGGGTAAATTACAGCTAAATAACAACACGTAATACTGACAGATGTAAACTGGTGGCAGTAAACAAACTTTTATGGGACCACAGAAAACTTGGCCATACCCATGATAAGTCATCATTCATCTGACTAAAATCATGCTGGATTATGGATGCTTCCAGATGAGAGAGTTATGGGCAAGAGAGGTTCAAGGTGTAGATGCCTTTCCTTTTTCTGATACTGATGTATAAAATAACTGTTTCCGAGTGGTTTTCTTAAAAAGAGTTTTTCACAATCTGGCCAACAGGACACTGACATTATGATTATTACTATTTACTGGGTATGGCCATGTCCTGGCCTAAAAGATCAGCAGATAAAACTTACAAATGATATTGTGTACTGAAAAAATACAAATAACGTAAATAATAATGAATAGCTGTCTTATCATTTCATTGCAGAGACTAAATATATCACTGCAGGCTTTTGCTAGATGACACAGATCTTGCAATTTACACTGTCATTTTTTTAAATGCTGATGATAAGTGAGGTTTAATTGCATTCAAAACACTGACCTGATTTTGTGTCTTTAGAATCTGTATTCAGTTAGTATCTAAATTGAATCTTCTAATAAGAGAGACATCATTGTTCAGCTTTTACTTTTGTCTGGGATTTTTTATTTTTTTTCTTCAAAACAAGTTCCTTAATATTTTTTCCCCTAGTCCTTTCTACTCAGGCCATACAGCATGGTGACTCAATAACGTGTATCCTGCTCACAGGAACAGATAATGTTCTGCCAGGATTCAGATAGTTTCTGCAACTTTAACGTAAAATAATTCCAATCATTCCAATTCTTATTCAGATTCTTTAGTTCTTCGTCCACTTCACCAATAAATTCCCTTAGGCTGTGTCTATATTATGTCCCAGCTGGATCAGGAACCAACTGTGGACGAACTGAAGAAAGCCATCAACAGCACTTCATTAAGCAAATCCACCCCCCCCCATGGTAACTTCAAAGTTTTAAACCTCAAAGTGCTGGCTTGCGTCTAGCCACAGCTAACCTCCTCAAAACTATGAAGTTGCTGCGGGGAGGAATTTGCTTAATGAAGTGCTGTGAATGCAGTGCAGCACTTCATTTATAAACTCCCAACACCCTACTTACCATCCTCCCTTCGAAGTAGAGAGGTAGTGTAGACAAACCCTTAGTTCTGTAAAATGTAAAGTCAAAGAATCTAGCTGCAGACCTATTTTTGTTTGTTCTTCCATTTAGTTTCAGCTGAATTAGTTCAGGATATCTCAAACCAAGGTTATCCTCTACTATGTATTCTTCTAGAAAGTGACATCCTAAAATGGCATCACCCTTGTTGGTTCGGAGACTTTTTGGCGAAGAAATCATCCAGCTATCACTAAGGCTACATCTATACTAGCAAGTTCTTTTGAAAGATTTTTCAAAAGAAAGAGGCTCTTTCGAAAGATCCCTATGAGTGTCTACGCAAAAAGCATTCTTTTGAAAGTAAATCGAAAGAATGAGGCACTCCTTTTGAAATCAGTCTTCCTTTTCCTTTTCAGTAAATCACCTCGCTTTATGAAGTAGGTTTGGAAGTTTCTGGAACTGCCTGGTAATCTGGGTGATGAGAAATCTTGCCTTTCCTAGCCAACTTTTATTGGCAAGTCTGGTTCTGCCTCTGAAGATCTGCAAGCAAAAGGCAGACCTATTGTAATAGATCTGCAGCCCTTCATGTTTGAAGCAAAGACATTTTCAGCTAAGTTTCCTACATTGTCCATAAATCATAACAAAGTGAACTCAATGGCTTTCTACATGAAACTGTTTGTAAATCAGTTATATCTGGTTCTGATGACTAATCTGTTTCCTGATAAAGACATACTCTTAAATTAGAGGATATTGGCCTATTGGTGCAGACAGAGCTCATTATCACAAACCCAGGTCAAACAGTATAGCTGCAAAGTCTTCCAGGTAAACTTTAATCTACTGTTTTTGCATCTTTGCCCTCATTTCTTCTTTCTTAAGATATATCAAAATGACAACTTGATCTTCCTGTATTTTTTCTCAGTTAGTTCTCTTTTCTATTGCTGAACAAGTCCATCTCTCCATACCCCTTCCTAGAAAGAATTCCATTTAAATGTTAATGGACATATCTTACTAGTTGTTGATATGTATAATGAAGAGTGAAAGTGTTAGTTTATAGCCAAATTCTGCCAGCTCTTTAAAGCTGAATAGGTGATATGAATAAGTACAGAGCGATAATGTTTGTCTTTACTACACAAAAGTGGAAACAGGGCACAGTTCGTTTTCAGCTTGATGAAACTAGTCAAGTTAAACCCCAGGGAAAGTATACGTTTTCTTCAGCTAGTTAAAGGAGGGCAAAAAATACCTATGCCTTGAGTACACTATAGCTGTACATGAAAATAGCAAGCTGTTCATAGTTATCTTGATGAAAAATGTTTTTTTTTTTGGTAATGAAAATGTAGACTTAGAGATTAGAGTTTGACCCTGTAAAGTGACTTTGAAGAATCAAGCGCTCATTAAAAATCATACATCGTGATACCTCTAATTCTAACATGTAAAGAAACAAGAGATAATTTATATTTAATCTGTTCTAAGCAATTTAAGATATTTTATGATCTGTTCATGCACTTCGTTTAAATTCTGTTCTTCCTTAGAATTACTTGAGTGTCAAATGGAGACATTAGTGAGTGATTCTAAATTGAATACAGTTTTTGTGTTAGGATAAATAAATGTTAGATGAAAACTGGCCCCTACATGCTGCAAAGGAAAGGCTGGTTTCTGAGAAGCTTGTTTTGAGGAGATTAATTTACATTCATAAATAACTTTTATTCATGAGTGATTTTATTTTTCATTACTGAGCCTGCTAAACTGCAAAAGCATAAAGGAGACCTGAGTATGCAAAGAGATATCCCGCTAAAGGTCATCTTGTACCTGTGAAGATTCTATTGTTGTTAAGAACTTAATAGTCACATTACAGACCACCAGGTTATGTTTAGTCTACAGAGATCTCTTTGACATCCAATTAATGAACACCCATTAAACAGCTGTTATGCTATATTTTTCTGGTCTCTAAGGGACATCACACAAACACGCAGTTTACGCAGCAGATTTGAATTTCAAATCAGGTTTATTTTATAATCTTATATCCAGTATAAATAAATCACCAAATGATTAAGTTTAACTAGTCTTGACCATGGAAACTGACAATAGATAATTCATTCACTTTTGAATGCAAATACTACAAATTCAGTGTACCTGGCCATACTTTCTGAAGCATGACTTTACTCAGCATGTACTTTGACGGGTCACCTTTTGTAAATGTCAGTGCATGAGATATATTTTTAAATGGTTAGCATTAACATTCAAACAGTAAACATTTAATTTGCATGTAAATCTTTTACAAATTAATACAAAAATAAATAGAAGACAAAAGATAATTTTAATGCTTCAGATAGCATTGTTATACATCAAAACTGGATGAAATTATAGATATATGAAATCCTAAAGTGAAATATTAATGATAAATGTGTAGAAATTGTTTGTGTTTGTATTTTATATATATATGTGTTTTATATATATATACACATATATATATGTATATTTTATATATATATGTATGTATATATAGTACAAACAGTTGATCAAGTTATATATGGAATATACATAATATATTATGCTTACATGCATGTAAAATGTTTAGTGTTTGAATTTTAGTGACAAACATTTACTATATATATCATATATATTACACTAATATATTACACTACACCATTAAATAAAGGGAAGAAGGATTGTTTCGAAGATGGGGTTTACTTTCAACAGAGCAGCATCTACACTGGCTTTCTTCTTTCGAAAGAAGCTCTTCTGAAATTAGATTATGCAACTGAGGCAACAAATATGCAAATTGATACCTCATTTGCATTTTTGATTTCCTTCATTTACACACCTCTTTTGAAAGAGGAATGCAAGTGTAGACACACCTTAAATGTATGAAGGATAGGTGAACAATACTTATTAGGCAGGACAGATAGGAATAGTATCACTAGCCTTTGTTTGAAAGAGCCTGGAAATGGGTGATGGTGGATGGATCACTTGATGATTGCCTGTTCTCTTCACTCCCTCTGGGGCATCTGGCATTGGCCACTGTTGGAAGATAGGATACTGGGCTAGATGGACATTTGGTCTGACTCAGTATAGGTATTGTTATGATCTTGTGTTATTCTTATGTATGCTGACATTTATGAAACATTATCAAAATGTCAAAAGAACATACTGGCTATGTCTACACTAGCCCCAAACTTCGAAATGGCCACGTAAATGGCCATTTCAAAGTTTACTAATGAAGCGCTGAAATACATATTCAGCACCTCATTAGCATGCGGGCGGCCGCGGCACTTCAAAATCGACGCAGCTCATCCCGACGGGGCTCCTTTTCGAAAGGACCCCACCTACTTTGAAGTCCCTTTATTCCCATCTGCTCATAGGAATAAGGGGACTTTGAAGTAGACAGGGTCCTTTCAAAAACAAGCCCCATTGGGATGAGCTGTGCGGTGGCGAGCCACATCAATTTCGAAGTGCCGCAGCCACCCGCATGCTAATGAGGTGCTGAATATGTATTTCAGCGCTTCATTGGTAAACTTCGAAATGGCCATTTACATGGCCATTTTGAAGTTTGGGGCTAGCGTAGACACAGTCACTGAGTTACACAATACTTCAAAATGTTACATAGATGTATTTCAAAAATGGTGTATGTGTGTGTTTATACACATGAGATAGATAGATAGATATGTTTACTTCAAAAATAGGGCTGTTAGAAAGCTGGCAGGAAGGCAACACACTGACTCTAGTAGAAGACATTAAAGCTATGTGTACACTGCAATAGAAGAACTGTGGCTTATCCACCCCTGGCCTAAGTCACCTGATTTGGGATGAGGGGGTGCAGCATGCCCTGGTCTGGGCAGTGCTGAGGGCCAGCTGCCCCCATTCCTCCCTTTCTGCCCAACGACCTATTAGTTCCTGGGGTATGGCACCATCTTCCCACCATACATTGCCCCAGAACTCACAGTGACTGGCACCCACACTGCTTAGTGGGTTCCCTAATACTGCAGGGTACTGCTGCACCAGACACATGTAATTAGCATGGGAAGTGATCATTGTGCTCTGACTCATGATCCGTTGTATCCCAAAAGATGTGAACACTGTCTTTGTAAAGAACAGCTATATGTCTTAGGTACTTAGACTGCACCTGCTATTGAAGTGTCTGAGCAACTCATAGTCTTAGGGTGCATCAACACTACATTCCCCTTTTGGAAGGGGAATGAAAATGAGACTGGTCAGAAATGGAAATGAGGTGCTGATTTGCATATCACATGCCTCAGTTGCATGGTGGGGGCCATTCGCTTTTCCAGAAGTGCTTTTTTTAAAAAAAATCCAGCCATGTACATGTGATTCCTTTGTTAAAAAACCCTCCATCTTTGAAAGAACCTTTTTCCTGAAACAAAATGGGAGGAAGGATTCTTTCGAAAATGTTTTGGTTTTCCTCCAAAGGAACCCCGTCTACACAGCTGTTTTTTTTTTTCAAAAACAGCACTTCCAGAACAGCAAGTGCTCATCATTATGCAAATGAGGTGCACAATATGCAAATCAGTGCCTCATTTGCATTTCCATTTGGTCACATGTGCATTCCTGTTCTGAAAGGGGAATATAGTGTAGAAGCAGCTTTAATGTATTTAAAGACTTATACTAAACCTACAAGTAAATATGTTCTGACATCCCATTTTTACAGGTGGGTGAATGGAGGCCCAGAAGGATAAAGAATTTATTCAAGGTCACTTAGGAATTCTTTGGCAGGGCAGAGAGTTGCACACTATTTTCAGGCTTGTGTCCTAACCATTGGACCATCCATCCATCCATCCATGAGCTCATATAAAGCAAAGTAGTATAGGTGACTTTGTTGTGTAGTTGCCACCAGGACTAGAGTAAGCCATTAACAGGATGCGTTAGAAACACCCCTACAACAGGAGGGGCCCTCCAGTGGAACACACCATAAACTGATTTTTCTTGGAAAACCACAAGTTATCTGTCACATTTTCAATGTAACTGCTGCTATTTTTACTGTTCATGGGCTATAAAGAGCACCCACTTAGAAGTTCCCAGCTCCCAGTCGTTACCTACCTTGGGCAGAAACCATCTCATTCCCTCAATCCCTCTGCCCCGTCTAGAGGTTTTAAGACTACACAGCTTTCTGGATTTATAGTCTGATATTTCCATGCAAACCAGAATACCTAAATAGACCAGCATCTGTGTTTTGCTTTCTCTTCAAAGGCTATTGCTAATATACTACCTGCAGACATAAATTACCACACAGCTCCATCTTAGCAAGTACATCTATTTTTCTGTGAAAGCATCACAGAAAAACATTAAAACAATAAAAGAACATCTGTGGATGCTAAAGAATTTACCAAGGGTCCGCCTCCACAGATCTTGACTCCAGCTTAGGACTTCAGCAGATTTTAATCCTTTAACCCTGCAACTGTGTTACCCCATGATCACAAGGTTTTATCTATCTGAGGGCAGGGCTACTCTTAAAACTCTACATCAGTACAGTTGCCTACCAATGCAGCTGTGCCACAGTAGCAGTGTTTAATGAAGATGCTCTACACAGATGGGAGGCAACTCTCTCATCAGTGTAGTAATCCACTTCCTTGAGAGATGGTAGCTATGACAGTGTGCAGAGCTCTCCAAACAGAGTTGTATGTTGACATAACTATGCTGCTGATGGATGTGGCTTTTTCAGAACTCTGAGTGATGTAGTTATATTGATATAGGTCTATAGTGATTGTATTTATACTTGATAATATATAGGAAAATATTCTTCTGGGTATGTCTTTTAGTATCCCCTATTCCCTGTTTCTAAAGGACAGCGTGTATTATGAGCAAACAAAATAATCTTGCTTATCTTCACAGAAGTGTCTTTATTCTCCTGTTGGTATTTATAAGACCTGGTCTACTCTAATAGACCTGGTCTGGTCTACTTCAGTAGGACAAATCAATTTTAGATACACATATCGAGATATGAGAACTGCATAGCTGGAGTCAACTTATCTCAAAACAATTTTTGCCACCATCCACACAGTGGGAAGTCCATGGTAGAAATTCCTGTCGACTTCTCTTACTCCTCGCTACTGCCAGAAGTTCTGGGGTTGACAGTGGCATCATAACAGTTCAATTTAGCGTATCCACATTAGGTGTGCTAAATCAAACCTGAGAACATTGACTGCCAGCATGTTGATCTACTCATAAGTGTAGTTGCTGGCATTCGTGCTATAGTGCAGCAGCCTTTTCCTTACCCATGCAGGCGTGTGGCTGCAGAGTGGGTACTGGACTCCTTTCTCTGACAAGCCTGGGATAGAGCCAGGTTCTCTACCTTCCTATCATGCTGGTTAACACCCTGGCTTGCTACTGGAGTGACAAGGGTGGCCTTTCTGTGAAAGGAGCACAGGCTGAGCTGTGCTACTTTCCAGGGCCTGAACCCAGCTGTGTGTTTCAGCTTCCTGGTGGTTATGTAATAAAACACCTTATGTTGCTTTTGGTGTGTGTGCTGTAAACAGGCTCATAGATGCCCATCGCTGCGCTCTGGCTGAGGAGCCTGGTCTGTAGATGTACTTAAGGTGTGAATTAGGTGTACTTAAGGTGTACTTAACTCTTAACTCCCATTAATGTGAATGAAAGTTACTGACACAAATCTTCAGGATACCCAGAGGAGAGGCATTCCAGAATGCTTTATTCTTAATAACAGATTTGAGAGGCTTTGAAGATTTTTTTCTAACACACTGTTAATTAATGCTGAAACTTGTTAAGGCATTTTTTAAGCTAAAGCAATTTACGGCTGAAGCCATCTGGAGATGTAGGTTGACTTTTTGCTAACCTCAAACTGTGGTGACATCTAGTGGCCATTTCTTTAGATCATTCTCTTCTTTCAGCTCCCATCATTACGATCTCAGCACTTTCTGGTAGTGTATGAACTGAAGTGAGTGACTTCTGTCACATCTGGCTCATTCTCTCTCCAAAGGGAGATTAATAAAGGCAGAGAAATACAAATCTATCATAGATGATTTTTAGACAAAATGTTTGGTTATAAATAGATATAAGTTTCTGCCTGCCTGTATTTATTAATTGTTAATGACAATGGACATTACGTAAATTTTGGAGAGGCTTATAGGGATAGGGTTTCATTTATTTTCACTTGAATTTTCGTAAATTTTTCATACATTTAAAATTAATTACTAAGGGCTTAATCCTTCTCACGTGGATATCTACCCATGCATCTTTGCATGTCAGGTCTCACACTCAGAATTGTCTTATTACTTGACCCTTCCCTTTGGATACTGTGGATCTGAGTTGGACATATGGGAGGGGTGCTTTGCAGATTTGCACAGCTCTGCACTTAGGACTAGATCCACAGTGTGGACTTCAGGTACATCATCTACATGTCAAGCTGAAGAGGTAAGTTCCAATTTAAGAGATGCACTGCATTAGCTTGGATTAATCTAGAACACTAAAGCTATGTCTACATGTGAATGCTACATTGAAATAGCTTATTTCGAAGTAGCGACATCGAAATAAGCTATTTCGATGAAGAACGTCTACATGTGCTCCAGGGCTGGTGCCATCGACGTTCAACGTCGACGTTGGGCAGCACTACATCGAAGTAGGCACTGCAGGGGAGCGTCTACATGCCAAAATGGCCCACATCGAAATAAGAGTGCCAGGAACAGCTGCAGACAGGGTCACAGGGCGGACTCAACAGCAAGCCGCTCCCTTAAAGGGCCCCTCCCAGACACACTTGCACTAAACAGCACAAGATCCACAGAGCCGACAACTGGTTGCAGACCCTGTGCATGCAGAATGGATCCCCACCTGCCGCAGCAGCAGCCAGAAGCGCTGGGCTAAGGGCTGCTGCACACGGTGACCATAGAGCCCCACAGGGGCTGGAGAGAGCGTCTCTCAACCCCTCAGCTGATGGCCACCATGGTGGACCCTGCTATTTCGATGTTGCGGGACGCGGATCGGCTACACGTGCCCTACTTCTACGTTCAACGTTGAAGTAGGGCGCTATTCCCATCTCCTCATGAGGATAGCGACTTTGATGTCTCGCTGCCTTACGTCGATGTCAACTTCGAAATAGCGCCCGCCATGTGTAGACGTGGCGGGCGCTATTTCGAAGTTGGCGCGGCTACTTCGAAGTAGCCGGCACGTGTAGACGCGGCTTAACAGTACTGTGTAGCCAAGGCAAAGAAAACAGCAGGAGTATGTACTCTACTATCTTGCATGAGTATGTTCTGGGGACAACTGTTGCCTCCTGCCACTTGTGCTGCCTTGGCTGCACATGCTAGCTTGATGGGAAATAGAGCAGGCAGGTCTCCTCTAGTTGAAAAATACAACTTCTGCTCCAAGTGTCGACATATCCTTAGTCTCAGCCTTGCAACACTTAATTATCCAAGACCTGTGGCAACTGACTCACCAACTTCCTGCTGAAGAAGGAATCAGGAAGAGAAGGTGGCAATGGATTAGACATACCTTGAGAAAACCAACCACCGATATCACAAAGCAAGCTTTAATTTGGAACCCACAAGGAAAAAGGAAGAGGGTGCCCAAGAAACACCTTGCGTAGAGACCTGAAAGCAGATACTAGACAGATGGGATACACCTGGTGAGAACTGGAAAAGATCGCCCAGGACAGGGGATGCTGGTGAATGGTTGTCAATGGTCTATGCTCCAAGATGTAGAAATGGAAGAGGCTTACTGCTACTACGGTCACCTGCTGGAATCCATAGCTTCAAGGTGGGTGTCCAGGCTATATATATCATCTATGGGGAGCAAGTCTGTCCCCTTATGGGGTCTGAAGCAGGGGATATCCCCAGCCTCTTCTCCAGGCTCTGCCCACACCACAGCTCACCTTCCTTTGCTCTGCCCCCATGCCAACCTTTACCCGAAACACACTCCCCTGCTCCAACCCCACTCCACTT
Organism: Carettochelys insculpta; assembly: GCF_033958435.1. Taxonomy (NCBI): domain Eukaryota; kingdom Metazoa; phylum Chordata; order Testudines; family Carettochelyidae; genus Carettochelys; species Carettochelys insculpta. Next base: position 132,798,147 of record NC_134139.1, on the reverse strand, counting down.
CTTCTTGTCTGAAGGAGAGTGATAGCTCAGTGGTTTGACCATTGGCCTACTAAACCGAACATTGTGAGCTCAGCCCTTGAGGGAGCTATTTAGGACTCTGGGGCAAATAGACATTTTAAAAAAAAATCCCTGTCAGGTATGGTGCTTGGTCCTGCAAAGAGGGCAAGGGACTGGACTCAATGACCTTCCAAGGTCCCTTCCAGCTCTGTGTGATGTATTCTACCCCACCCCCATTTAGCCCATTCCCTAAAGCCCTTGACTGTTCCCCTCATGAATGAAACTGGGACCTAGCGAGGCAAGTGGAACAGGGCTGGTGGCAAAGGCCATCCAAGCCCCTGAAGCAAAGTGTGGAGCCAGGGACAACTACCCCAAACTGACCAATGGATGGGGAGAGTTTGGGCCCTAAGAATGGATTTACAAAAGACAGCAAGTTGGCAAACTAGCCACAAAGGTGGAGGGAAGTACCTATCTCCTTGCTTATAATTCACAGCTGTGAACCTTTTCATGGACTTAGGAACCCAAGATCTTTCATGCCAAAAACCTGAGAAGATGGTGATGCTCTTCTACTCTTTATCTGAGTGATTACTGTACTTGTCCAGAATGTGGGAGACTAGGCCAAATTGCTTTCAGCTGCACTCTGATCAAATATGTAGATTTATGCTAAACATTGAAAATATAATTTATTTTCAAAGTACTACATCTCTTTTTTTTTTTCCTTTAAAGCTTTGTGGGGCTGCAGAACTTGGCACGTTGAAACCTTTCTGATAATAAATATAACGTAGAAGAATTGTTGTTTATTGGATTAAAATTTAAAACACTTCTGTTGCATGTTTGCCATATCCCTCAAAGAGAATGCCATTTGTTGGGCAGCGTCAGCTGGAATAAAATCCACTGTAGAAAAGAAAAAAGAAAGACAGCTGACATAATCATTAATACGCCTATTTCTGCTGAACTCATTTCATATTTCAGTATTTTCCAGTGTCCTTTCACCTGCATTTTCCTAGGACCAGGTGCAATATGACCCTTAATAGTAGCTCTTAGCTACATTCTGCCTAGTCCTTACATAGACTATATTAATAGGAGTTCAGAGGTTGCTGTTCCTTCTCCATTCGGGGGTTGTCTGTTCCCCAAAGGGATTGGGGAGGATAAATGATTACCCACGGCAGGTACTGAGCCACAGAATCATGACAGAGTGTGTGTTCTCCTGCCACACTGAGGGATTATGCTCATGCATTCAGGATGCAGAATACCACCAACAATGCCCTATCAAAACTAGTCACCATGGCTTGTGTTTAGAATCATGGGTACCACCAAGAATTACTTGCGGAAAATATTTTGGAAATAATTCTGAATAAAGAATCTAAGAAAATCAGTTTTATGGGCACCTTTTACAAGTAGAAACCAAGGTGAAATTGATGAATACATTCTTCACTGCAAATTATTTGCTTATCTTAGTATGTTTCCCAAACAAGTCAGAAAAATGAAACCCCATTTTTTACGTCTTTAATCTATATAACCAAATAGATGAAAATGGAAAACTCACTGTTGAAATAGGAGATACCTACTATGTTTTATCTTCAAAGATAAACTGTAGGCTTTTTATATTCAGGCATTTGCAGACAAATAGAATCAGATAATTGTTGCCCCGAAAGTTCCACTTTCTTTTTTTCTTTAAAAGTAGAATATTCCCACAAGAGCTCCACTATTCTATGCTCTAAAATATGCTAGATAGCATTACTCTAAAGCCAAACTGACAAGAGAAAGAATGACAAAAAAATGACAACCAAACTGTTAATGACATCTCATGCATTCAGCTGAACTGGGAAATAGAGAGAAATAGAAACCTACACAGAACAGCAACTATCCAATTAAACTGAACAGATCACAGGAAAAAATATTCGGTTCCTTTCCCTTCACACTCAGATTCGCTTTCTTTTAAAACCAGAGGGCTTTTGTGTGAAATCACACTTTTTGTTAGGTGCTTTTATATTATTTGGAGCTTTTTTGATCCAAATTGTAGCTGGAGAGAAGAGAATGGCATTGAAATCATGGAGATGTGGCAGCCATGCAGTTAATGTATTACTCACATTCCCTCTTACCCAGAAAGCTGAAGTGAGAGAAGCAAGAAACCCATATCCTGATTCTCTTTCTCCCTGACATAGGTGGTCATTCTCCTTCTTCAGACCACATAAGGGGAATTAGTGTGTGAGTCCCTGAGTCCTGGGAAGTACAGAAAGAACTCTCCCTTTCGGCTTTCTCAAAAGCATTTGATCCCCGAAGGGGGCAGAGAATAGGTGGGTTATGTCCCACCTCCCCCCTTTTCTTAGAGGAACTAACTGCAATAGTGACCCGTTAACACTATTAAAATGAAATAACCTTTGAACTGAATATAATACTAAAGGATTATTTTAGCTTCTCTGTTGTTATGCTTGGGCAATAAAAACAACTGTGAGTCTTAATGAGAACCACGCTATTAGGAGAAGCAACATATTTCTCCTGATCTGTTTTATGGAAGCACCATACCAATATATTTTTCATTAGCTATTTTGCATAAACCTGACTCAAAATATTTTATTACCCTCTTTTTTCCAGTTTTTTCAGCCTTTCTGTATTCACTTCTCTGCTGGAGGTATATTGGACAGTTTATTTAATCATTCTGAGAAAGATATCTTGGTGTGAAGCGCTAAGACTTTGCAACTACTACTGAAGTCAAAATTGCACAGAAAGTCAAGTAGGACTTAAGTAAATCCTTCAGGTGAAGCACATGCTTATTTTCTGTGCTAAATCAAGGCTTAAATTCACCATCCACCCCTATTTTATTTTATTAACCCTGATTAGTACGTAGAGTGAGAACACAATCTGGGGCTGCTTCTGCACTCGCCCCATCCCATCATAGGGGGCATGGTAATGAAGCAATTCAAAGCAGGCTAATGAGGCACTAACACATCACATCTGAAATACACACATCTCATAGAACTGGAAGGGGCCTCAGGAGGTCATCAAATCCAGTCCCCTACCCTCTTTGTAGGACCAAACACCATCCCTTTTTTAAATCTATTTGCCCCAGATCCCTCAAGGATTGAACTCACAACTGTGGATTTAGCAGGCCAATGCTCAAACCAAGGAGCTATCCCTCCTGCTTAATGCTCATATTCATCATAAGAACATAAGAACATAAGAACATAAGAATGGCCATACTGGGTCAGACCAAAGGTCCATCCAGCCCAGCATCCCATCTGCCGACGGTGGCCAATGCCAGGTGCCCCAGAGAAGGAGAACAGAAGACAATGATCAAGTGATTTATCTCCTGCCATCCATCTCCTGCCCTTGTTCTGAAGGCTAGGGCACCATACTTTATCCCTGGCTAATAGCCATTTATGGACCTAACCTGCAAAAATTTATCAAGCTCTTTTTTAAACCCTAATAGAGTCCTGGCCTTCACAGCCTCCTCGGGCAAGGAGTTCCACAGGTTGACTGTGCGCTGTGTGAAGAAAAATTTCCTTTTATTAGTTTTGAACCTACTACCCATCAATTTCATTTGGTGTCCCCTAGTTCTTGTATTATGGGAAAAGGTAAATCATTTTTCTATATTCACTTTCTCCACACCATTCATGATTTTATACACCTCTATCATATCGCCCCTCAATCGCCTTTTTTCCAAACTGAAAAGTCCCAGTCTCTCTAGCCTCTCCCCATATGGGACCCTTTCCAAGCCCCTAATCATCTTAGTCGCCCTTTTCTGAACCTTTTATAATGCCAATATATCTTTTTTGAGGTGAGGAGACCACATCTGCACGCAGTACTCGAGATGTGGGCGTACCATAGTTTTATATAGGGGAAGTATGATATCTTTTGTCTTATTATCGATCCCTTTTTTAATAATTCCTAACATCCTATTTGCCTTACTAACTGCCGCTGCACACTGAGTGGATGTCTTCAGAGGACTATCCACTATAACTCCAAGATCCCTTTCCTGATCTGTCGTAGCTAAATTTGACCCCATCATGTAGTACGTGTAATTTGGGTTATTTTTTCCAACATGCATTACCTTACACTTACCCACATTAAATTTCATTTGCCATTTTGCTGCCCAATCACTCAGTTTGCTGAGATCTTTTTGTAGTTCTTCACAATCTCTTTTGCTTTTGACTGTCCTGAACAACTTGGTGTCATCTGCAAACTTTGCCACCTCACTGCTTACCTCATTTTCTAGATCATTGATGAACAAGTTGAACAGGATCGGTCCCAGGACTAACCCCTGGGGAACACCACTAGTTACCCTCCTCCATTGTGAAAATTTACCATTTATTCCCACCCTTTGTTTTCTGTCTTTTAACCAATTCCCAATCCATGAAAGGACCTTTCCTCCTATCCCATGACCACCTAATTTACATAAAAGCCTTTGGTGTGGGACCGTGGGACCATCACCTCATTAGCATAATGGCAGCTGCACAAATTTCGAAGTGCAGACTTCAAATCGCAGATTGACAGTGTAGATGGGGACAGCTTTGAAGTAAACTCCCCACTTTACATTCCCTTACTCTGACCTAGTTTTGTGGGAGTAAGGGAATGTCAAAGTTGGTCGCTTATTTTGAAGCTGCCCCATCTACACTGTCAATCTGCGATTTGAAGTCTACACTTCGAAATTTGTGCAGCTGCAATTATGCTAACGAGGCACTGAATATGCATGTTAGGGCCTCATTAGCCTGCTTCAAGTTGCCTCATTACCATACCACCTCCAATGGGTGAGGGCAAGTGTAGAAGCGGCCTGAGAGAGGACAGGTTCCTTTGGTAGCTCCTGCCTATAGAACACATAAGCTGTGTCTACACGTGCACACTACTTCGAAGTACCGGCACTAACTTCGAAATAGCGTCCATCGCGGCTACACACGTTGGGCGCTATTTCGAAGTTAACTTCGACGTTAGGCGGCGAGACGTCGAAGTCGCTAACCTCATGAGGGGATCGGAATAGGGCCCTACTTCAACGTTCAACGTCAAAGTAGGGACCGTGTAGACGATCCGCGTCCCGCAATGTCGAAATTGCCGGGTCCTCCATGGCGGCCATCAGCTGGGGGGTTGAGAGATGTTGTGTCTCCAGCCCCTGCGGGACTCTATGGTCACCGTAGGCAGCAGCCCTTAGCCCAGGCTGGGGATCCATGCTGCAGGCACAGGGTCTGCAACCAGTTGTCGGCTCTGTGGATCTTGTGTTGTTTAGTGCAACTGTGTCTGGGAGGGGCCCTTTAAGGGAGCGGCTTGCTGTTGAGTCTGCCCTGTGATCCTGTCTGCAGCTGTGCCTGGCACCCTTATTTCGATGTGTGCTACTTTGGCGTGTAGACGTTCCCTCGCAGCGCCTATTTCGATGTGGTGCCGCGCAACGTCGAAGTTGAACATTGATGTTGCCAGCCCTGGAGGACGTGTAGACGTTATTCAGTTGCTACATCGAAATAAGCTATTTCGATGTTGGCTTCACGTGTAGACGTAGCCATAGTCAGATTTCTTGATGTTGTCATTCTCTTTTAACATTTTTGAAATTGCCGTAAGATCACCTCAAAGAACCCATCAGAGCACCAACAGCATTTATTTAACATTTTACTTTGTTAAAAATGTTTAAGAGAGAAGTGGTAAAATGTTCATGCCCTGTCAAATACCCGCTGGTTGAATCACCTATAACTACTTCAACTCACTTTTTCATTTGCCTTTGATTTTATGCATGAGGGATTCATTGCAGAGTATAGACATCTTAGCAGCAGCCTTTTGGTAATTTTTAGAACTTTCAGACAGACTCTATTGTTATGTTTTGATTCCGGGCATTTTCCCCTCCTTGCTGCCTGTTGGTTATAATAATTCCTTACCACTCAGTGCCTGTGCTGCAACTTCATTCTCTGTGCCTTCCACCCTCCTTCCCACTCTAATTTTCCTTTCCTTTTCCTAGTTTTCAGACTCTTATGAGCTTATCATCGCACCCTGCCCTTTAATCATACTAATATCCACAACAGATATAATTATGGGAAGGGAAGAAGAACAAAAACACAACAAAGATTTCTTTAAAAGGAAACTAATCTATTTGCCACCTTCCACTCAGATCATTCTGCTTATATATCCCCTTTCTTCATTACTCTTCCTCTGTCTTGGGTAGATTTGTAAAGTGTTTGCAGCCAGGGTTGTCTTATAGATTTGTTCAATGCCTGGCACAACAAGGATCATGTGTGAATTTGACACTTTTAGGCGTTACTGGAATAAAAATGAATAATCGTGTTATGTATGAAATGACACTAGATAATTTCAAAAACTCAGCTGGACCACATCTATATTGGAGAATTAGGTTGTGTTTGAAAAAAGTAGCTAATTTGTAAGCAAGGTGTAACCCTTTAATAAGTGTTGAGCAATCTTTGGAAGAACATTGTGTTAACTGTAACCCTCTAATTACTTGGAATGCCTATTGAAAGATCTCTTTCCTATTGTAGCTATGGTCTGAGAGACTGAGCATTTTACCAGATTTGAAAAATATATACATGATTAACATGTGTCTACTGTCTGAGGGACAAGAAGATATGTGATGCTAGCAAGTGCTATTCACACCTTCATTATGCTGTTAGTATAATTACTTTTAAAAAGCTACATAATGATACTATCAAAGTAGTGTACGTCTCGACAATATTTCTTGCCATCATCACATATCTCTCTGCACAGTGAAATTCTCAAATATTTCTTCCTCAGGATGTAAGGCAAAATCTATTTAAGTTGTATTGGTCCTCTTAGTTGTGTGTTGTTTATTATAACAGAGAGGGTATAGGTCTAGCTTGCTTCTAAACCCTAAACAGTTTTGCAAAGAGAGGCCTGGGCAGGCAAAGATTATCTCTTTCTCTGTTGTCCTCTGTCTCCAAGATGGACAATGGCTGGAAAAGCTACCAGCTGCTCCTAGAATATCCAGAGGGTGGGACCACGTATGTTTATACTGCAAGTAACCGCCTTCCTTCCCAGCTGCTCAAAGCCAGTTGACTCAGGATTGTTTAATTGCAGTGTTGAGATTCTGGCTTGGGCTAGAACCTGGGCTCTTAGGCTAAGTCTAGATTACTGGGATTTGTTGAGAGAAGTTTGTGTTGCAAGATATCTTGCGACAAAACCTCTGTCAACAGATTGTGGCCAGACCGCAAAAGCCAATCGAATGAGCAATCCACACTGTTGACAGAGAGCGGCCGGACTGCCTGCCCACTCTGTCAGCAAAACAGCCACCCGGAAGCACAGCAAACATGTTTGTGTGGAGTCCCAGAAGCCTTTTCTGTAGACAGTGGCATTCTTCCTTGTGGCAAGCGGGTACAGCTGTTGACAAAAGTGCTGCATTCTATTGACTTACTGGGAATCTGGATGCTCCATGGGTTTTGCCAATAAATCCTTTCTGTCTAGACATAGCCTTAGACTCTGGGGGGCTGGAGGGTGCTAGAGACCAGATGGGAGTCCAAACCCAAACATCTAAACTGCAATTTAAGCATCCCTTGAGCACTAGTTCTATAAGTCCAAGTCAGCTGGCATGGGCCAGTCACAGAAGTCTAACTGCAGTGTAGACATACCCTTAGTCCTTGAAGGCAGCAGGAGAAAAGTTCATACACTTGGACACCTATAACTGTGAGCTGCATCTGCAGGCACTTCTGCCTAAATTTCATGGACATAAGCTGATTCTTGCAAGGCTCCTCTTGCTCCTATTCCACCCTCATTCTAACAGTCTCCAGGTTCTAGCTGCATCTTTTGCACCATCTGTTTTAAAATACACTTAATTATTAGTGTTAAAACATCTTAAATGCATATATATGCGATGCAAAATCTGTTGGCATACCTTTGAAGTGATATTAAGACTAATATTCTATTCAACATTTATTAAAAGCCAACAACACCATCTTAAAGGTAAAGCCTTACCAATAAGAAATCTAATACATTAACTCCAGCGTTAAATTTGGAAGAGAAACTGTCAGTGAATGTCAACAGCCACTGGATGTCATTGTTGTGCTATTAAACTACAACTACAAAGGCAGGATATATTATAGTTGGCATTACTGAAAGAAAACTGAACACTCAACATTTTCAGATTTTTAATTTCATGCAACATCAAAAAACAGTCATGCAAAGTGGTAGCTGTTGTTAATAATATATGATTCCGTAAGTATACACAGAAACATGAGACAGTCAAGTGCTCCCTAAAGCCAACCTACCTATTACTATATATGGTAGGGATGAATCACTGCAAAAATCTTGTCTTCTGTTGAACTATGCCAGTTTACAGGAAGTAGGGATCTGCCCCCAACCCCTCCTGCCCCCAAGGGAGTACCTATAGACAGTACACATAACTGTCTCTAGTTTTTTGGCAATGTTTACATCATTCATATTAGGGCTTACTTGCATGTGAAGTATGGTATCTATATATGTTGTACACCACGAAATAATTCTAGCCCTCTTCTCAATGGTAGTGGCTATATTAGCCCCCCTCTTTCAGATGGGGCATGGTAATGAACCATTTCAGCAAATGCTAATGAGACACCGCCATGAATATGCAGTGCCTCATTAGCACAATGGCATCCGCACGTTTCAAAAGTTCCGCTTTCAAAATGCACACCACCTGTGTAGACAGGGGCCTTTCAAAAGGACCCCCCAGACTTCGAAAGCCCCTTCTTCCCATTTGTTTTTGGGAAGAAGGGGCTTTTGAAGTCCGGGGATCCTTCCAAAAAGCACCTGTCTACACAGGCTGCATGTGTTTCGAAAGCAGTTCTTTCGAAAAGTGCGAGGCTGCCATTATGATAACGAGGCACTGCATATTTATGGCAGTGCCTCATTAGCATCTGCTGAAGTGGCTCATTAGCATGCCCCTTCTAAACGGCAGGGGCTAGTGTAGCCAGGACCCATGAGTCTAGCAGTTCTCCAGACAATGAAACTGGTGCAATTGTATTTCAGATAAGGGGCTGGGTAAGCCCTACATACCTAGGCAATAGACCTAAATCTGCCATGCTTGGCTCGATATCTCAATGTGGCCCTGATGACAGTTTTGGGCCAGATCACTAAGTGATGAGTGTGCAAGAGATAGGAGGTATTGAAGCAAGTGTGGGGTGAAGAGGCTAATACTAGAAGAACTTCTGTTAAGTGAATCATTCTGTCCATCTGCATTGCAGGGAGTGATATAAATCACTGAGCTGGACTAGACTTCTTGGAGTAGTTGTGCAGATGCTCTGTAGCTTGCGAGGGAAGATTTCCCTTTCCCCCCCCCGGGCTTCCCCCCCAATAATTCACTCCTGAAGTACATCTGCCCAGAACCTGGCCTGGAACTTGGACTTGGCTCTGGATTTTAGTCAGCACACATATGTCTTACACACATAAGAAACTAAGGCTATACTACCCTCAGCATAAAGTGGATACTTTAAAGCACAGCTGTGCGGTGGAATCCATGCTCTGTTTATATTCACTGAGAACTGCAAATCTTGGAGTACCCAGTCATCTTTTCCTACAGAGAGATTTGAGAAATAATTTATACTGACATACTAGATTTGACATTAACCAAATTTAATGTTCCTGTAGTAGAAGTGACCTATTTGCCAGAAAGATTAGCATTTATAATGCATTGTTACCCAGCAAGAACTTTGTTTGGTAAGACTGCAGTAAATATGCCAAGAGACAGTTTTACGTGGGTAGAACACTGGAGGGAGCACTGAGGGAACAAGCTGTGAGGAGAGAACTGCAGTTCTTCAGCCAGAGGCAGGGTAGCAGTGAGGGACATACAACTTTCTCCTGTGCTCAGCCTCTACACTTTTATTGGAGGTTAGTGACTGGGGTGGGAAAGACTAGAGGAAAGTCCCTCAAGACTGTGGACCAGAAATAGCCTCTCCTTGGAGGTCACTGCACAATAAAGCTGCAGCCAACTCGATGGCACTAATCCCTTTCTCCATAATGGAAAGACCCAGGTCCCCCAAAAGGTGCTCAGCTCTATACTGCACAAACACCATGAATCCTCTTCCTGGTCACCCAAAAAGCTCCACTCCAGTCCAGAACTACTCTTACACTACTGTCAGAGCAGCTTCTGTGCCTCTAGGCACTTTCCATTCCAGACAGGGGAGCTGGCATTGCATGAGGTTACAGCAATTTGTGTCCTTCCCTGTGTGTTCATTGCCTTTAAAGATGCACTGTAGAGTCAATGGAGTAAAATTCTGACTGCGTGCATTCAGTTTTAGGTATCTTACTCCTTTTACAATCAGTGAGAGCCGTATGGGTCTGATGGTTTTAGTGCACATGGAAAATAATGAACATGGAAAAGCCCAGGCATCATTTCCTGAAGTTTCTAAGTACAAAACTGAAACAAATTTTTTTTTATGTCAGTGAAGTTATGATCACACATATGAAGGAGTAATGGAACTCCCGTGGTCCTCCCCCAGTGCCATAGCTCTATCCTTCTTTGAGATACATTGAGAGGAGGTACTCACATGTCATCTGCTGGGCTGGTGGGGTTGCTGCCAGCACTCATTTTGAAGGGAGCTGGGCCTCCTGTCATCCTTGAGCACTACTCCCTATCTTTAGGCAACTTGAGGTCTATTCCAGAAGATGTAGGACTCAATCTGCAAGCAGAGGACCAGCCTGAAATCTGATGCTCTGGTCTTGGCTAACCAACACAATATACCACAAAATTCTAAGGGAAGGGGCTTCTGCCCATACGAGCCTGGCAAAACCATGAGAGTGGCAGCAGAAAAGGAAATATTTTTTTAAAAAGCTAAATATATAGAATTTAGCAAAGAAACAAAATCGTTGGTCATCACAACTTCCTACAAGTATTCAAAGGCTGTATGTAGCACGGAGACTTTTATGGACATATAAACAAGTATAACAAGATATATTGGGATAAAATAACAAAAGAGAAACATTTGGTTGCATATCAGAAAACAAGCAGACTTTGTATTATAGAAGAATGTGCCATGTAAGGTGGTGGAATTCTCCTTGCCTGAGACTTTTAAAATTAGATTGGGAAAACATCACCCAGAACATGTATTGAAATGAACAATCTTGTATTCTTGTATTGTCGGGTGAGGGCAAGGACTGTTGTATGTTCCTTTATACTAACAGAACCCAGGGCACTGTATCATAATTCCCATACTGATCTCCTTTGAAAACTAGCAATAATGTTCAGACACAAATGAATCCACATGTCTGGCACTGCAATTTTTGGAATTAGGTTTTGAAGGCAGTCTGTTCTGGGATGATAGCAACAAACTTGTCAACACTGTTAAGTAAATACACTTATGAAGGGAAGCTGCCCTACCCAAGGTTTGGAAGGACAGATGTTCACAAGTAGAACCAGCAAGATATTTGTAGGGGTATTTCCGACCACACAATAGGTAAAATTCACTGACGGGCAGACAGCATAAAACTATGCACCACTTAAATTGCACTTCAGATCTCAGCACAGGGCGTTAGCAAGATTGAAGACTGGTATGTCTTAACTGTGATAGGATAAATTATTGTTGACTTTAGTTATCATTCACACACAGGTGGAAAAAGTAACCCCCAAAGTTACTTGAGTCAAAGTACAGCTGCTTGGGAATGTCCTTAAGTACAAGTCACCCATGTCCCTCTGAAAAACTGAGTAAAAGTGCACACCTACACATCACATCTTGCTTGTAGTCAAGTATCCACAAGTGAAAGCAGTTGCACTTTTAGTTAAGCAACTTTGAATGTACATTTTCCACCTCTGCTCATGCATTGTATGATGTTATGGTTACGTTATATCACATATATTTGTTGTGTGTTAGAGTTAATTTGTAGGATTATGAAAGTATAAAATAGTTTATCTTACTAATGAATCAAATATAAGACATGAGTAAGACTAACTGAAGCTGATTTATCTTGTTGATTTAAGAGTGTTAAAATGCATAAAAAACATGTTTTTCTTCTTGGATGTCAATAAAATTTGGAGGATCCAAAAAAAGCTTTTGACAATATATTTTAACACAGGGACCATGTCTACACTACAGAGTTTTGTCAACAAAACTGGGGTTTTGTCAACAAAGCTCATGGAGCATTCACACTACAAATGTGTTCTGTTGAGAAACTGTCAATAGAATGCATCAGTTTTCTCGGGAGAAATAAGTCATTCCTATACGAGGCATAACGTCTCTGTCCACAGATTCTGTCAACAAAAAAAGGTGTAGACACTCCTGTGGGGCCTCTGTCGATAGAGAGGGCTTCCAGTTCACTGAGCAGCCCTGTTTACAGAGCTTCTGGTTAGCTGTTCTGTAGACAGAGGGCTGCACAGTCTGGCTGCTCTCTGTGGACAGAGGGCGTCAACAGAGGGAACCTCTATTAGGTGTGGACACATTCCGTCAACAGACGTTCTGTTGGGAAATATGTCCTGACAGTAATTTCTGTCTACAAAATTCTGTAGAGTAGTCCCAGACAAGGTGAATTGGATGTATCTATATCCATATTTATCTCATGTTAGGACTTTCTATAGTGCCCATCACAATAATATCTAAGGGCTTCCATAGTACCTAATTTCTTATATATGAAGAAAATGAAGCCATGAAGATACTAATCCTCCAACTTGTACTAGGTCATTTTGCATACTTTGAACTCAAGCACACAAAATAAAGATTATTTACTTAGGTATGGGCTAAAGAACCAGGACATAATGTGGATTTTATGTTTTAAAAATTCAACATGGTGATGATTTCAGTCAATTTATTTTTCCTCTGACCACCTAATTATGTGTAATTGCTTCCTACATCACAGAAAGACATTAAAATCAGTGTGTTTTAGATGAAGAGCAAAAATATCCATATTTCAAACACTGCATTTAGGAGTGAAGATCTGTTTTTCCCTTGTCCTTCTCTTTAAGGACATGATAGTGATAAAGACACCATTATTCAGAAAGTTTATGGCCCTCTATTCTGGTAAGATGTTGAAATTGTATTTCACTGTGCTGTAAAATTAGTACAGCCACCAATGTATTTAAATATTTACATATTTATAAAAAATTGTAAAAAGGTCTCAAGCAGTTGAAATATTTCAGAAATGCTCCAAAATGTAAACTGAACAGCATCTGTGTCTCTGTGCTTCTCTTCCAGAATTTTATTGGTGTGCGTAAGGGAAGAAACAGTGAAGAGGATACACAGTTCTTGGTTTGGGTTTTGGGGTACCTACAGATTTAACAGAATTGGGTGGGGTGACTCTACTGGTTGAATGAGGATCCTCCAAAAATTTGATATGGCAAGTATTAGTCATGTTCATTGATGATTTGAAGCTACTTGGATGATTTCTGTTGTGGGCAAGCAGCCTGACAGGATAGAACCAGGATCACTCTGTGAGGGTGGAACCAACAGGAGCACAAGAAGACGGGGAGAAATTTACAAATAGAAGGAGCGGGCACCCAATGGGAAAACTCGGCAATGAGCACAGTACCGGCAAGGTTTGCTGAAAGGATTGTGTTCCAAGGACTTCACCAGTTTGTTGGATTTAGGGTGCAGGCTTCCTGATCCTTCCCATTGCCAACAGTTAAAGGGAGCTTGAAGGATACTGTGGAATTATCAGTTTCCCAGATTTTCAGGTTCTGGCTGCTCTACAGTGGGTTAAACATCATTTAACAGAGATTGTGACAGGTAATCCTAGAGAAGAGCTTCAGCGAAGTGTGTGCACATCATTCTATTTTGCATTTCATCTGATGACAGTAACAAATACTAAATCTTGGGGAGGGGGAGACCCTGAAAATGTCTTTGAAAACATTGTTATTATTTCAAGGGTTGCCAGCTCTATGAATCTGCATGTCTTTTTGTGTAAATAAAGTATTCAGAGAGATATTCTTGTATTACACTTCTTCTATCAGAAATTAACTAATATAAGAAATAGGTGACAAAATCTCTCTCTTCTCTCTCATGCTCTCTTTCTCTCTACTACGTAAGTGCCAAAGAAACTAAAATCTGGTCTGTACCACAGCAGAAAGGTAAACTGAGATATAAGGAGATGAAAGAAATACTGTATTGCTGTTAGTATGTTATCTCTCCAAACCCATTGCATCTACACAGACATCTTGGTAAGTTAATTCAATAATGTAAATGTTACACGGAAAGAACTGATAGCTCCTCTGTTGTGTTTTTTAATCATGCTATGATTCCAAGTACTTGTTACTCTTCAAATATCTACATAACCGATTCTCCCCAGATGTTACCTATGTTTTTCCGAGTAGGCCTGTATATTATTACGTGTATATGTATTAGCAATACAAAATAATTAGAAAACAGAAACATGAATAAAAATGCCTTGTGGAAGGATATTTTAATCTAAACTAAATTACATTAATCAACAACATGAATCAGGCTCCAGCACAGCTGTACAAAGTCAGACCATCAATCTGAACTTTTTATTTTATTTTTTTTTTGACACAGCCAAAAGATTTCTGAACAGGACTCACATAAAGGCAAAAATCATCAAAAGAGCTCTGCTTCTATTTAGGGTATGTCTACACTGGCCCTATAAAGGGTAGTTTTCCACTTGGATAGATACAGCTGCATTAGCTTTGACGAGAGCTCACATACTTAGAACAGAAGTGTAGCTGCTGCAACATACAGAGCTGGAGAAGCTAGCTGCCCCATGTATATATTTAGCTTTGTGCATGGGACTGGACTTGGGATCAATAGCTCCTCCTAATGCTTGCCATGCACAACTACACTTCTATTTTTAATACAATAGCTTGATTAGAGCTGGAAACTATGATTATACTAGCTGGAAATTATTCCTCCTGGCTCCAATAGGTACTAAAATAAGTGTCCAGCTTTATAGAAGAGCTCAGGATGGTGGGTGTTGGGCAAGATCTTTTAATAACTTGGCTTTACAATGTCACAATGAGACAATAGCTGCTGAACATATATTTAGGCACATGAACAGGAGCTGATGTCTTTTGAAAAATCTGTCCATATATCATTTCCATCCAAGACAAATCATTGACTGATGTAATAGGTGAGCTTATAGCTGATAAGAAAGTTGCAGAGAAGATCAGAGGAACTAGAGAACCCAGGTCTGGGAATAATTTAACAAGATTGGAAGTGTTTTCAATAGTATTTGCTAGCTGTTTATAGGCATTGCAGAAGCTTTCAGAACAGATAAGTCTGGAGGAGGAATGTGAGTGAAGAGAGGGTGACAGCACACAGAAAAGAAACTGAATATGTTTAGCCTTTTTATTTCATTTTGACTGAAATTGAGTGGCTGATGATGCTACCTGTTGGTTTTGATACCAAGTACATCGTTACAGCTGTTGGTTTATTTATGAAATCAGTCTGTATTGTGACCATTTTCTTGGGCTGATTCCAAGTGAGTACCTTGCTTCCTTTCTTCTTATGGTTTGGCATTGGAATGATATTTAAGAAAGACATGTCTGCAATTCAGATAGTATGTTAAAGGCTCTAATTTCCCCCTTGTTTTATTTACAAGAACAGAAAAACAGGGCAGACACATTACATGAATTGAGAGTCCCTTTGACAGATATACCTGAAATTGATATTGGTATAGACATAGATCCTTCAAATTTGAAGTGTTAAATTCTTGTCTTGACCTTTACAATGTAAAGTTGGATCCACCCTATAAAATGACAATGAATTATTTCAGGTTTATGACAGCAAGACCCAGGATTCTGTGTATATTTTGTGGACCAACTTATAAGAGAGTGAGCCTTTCAGGAATCAATTGCACCTACCAACTTTCCCCTTTCCCCATCCATTACTGCTTGATCTTCAAATACTTCGTTATGCAGCCATGGATGGGCCACAGACCAGAGGAAGAAAACCACTGGTATAAACCACTGCATTTACAGACATATAAATAAAAAGACTCTTCCAGTGCCTCCAAAAACACACACACAAGCCTCAGACTCCATATATAATGCAGCATCTATCACCACTTGATATTTAGTTATTTAAATTGATAGTAATATTGATAGTTTCCTTCTACTCAGTACATACTGCTTCTTGTGGAAAGGAATCCAGTCTGCCCAGGAAAACATTATTTCCTGGTAAAATAATCTCTGTGGTTTAGTAATGCATTTAAAAAGACGTCAAAAAGCCAGATGGTGGTCTCTCTTATTTCAGTGTTATTCATTAGTGAGTAGCCCAAGATTCAGACTTAAAGTGAATAAAATCCATTTGTGTCATTGTTGTGTTATGTTAAGTAAAAGCTAAATAAAAACATGCTATTGATGTAATATTTTCCCCGTGAGGGCTTGGTAGTGGAGCTGAGTGCAGTACTGCCAAATTCTATAATGATGTAAACTGGATAGATGCTAAGCAGATGTAATTTCATCTGCTGATTACAATGAAAGCTTATAAAATTATGTTTGGAAAACATTTCTGCCTAGAGATGTGTTGAGAAATGAAGTTCAATAAAAGTTTAAGGACGGCTCTTTCCCTTTCTCCAAATCTTTGTTCCTGATGATGCTCTCTTCAGACCTGTCACAGGCAACATCTTGCTTTCTGCATCTACTTCAGAAGGGTATTTTCCTCATTTTCTAGACTCTGTATGAGCCACTTAAATGTTGGGTCAATCTAAATCTCTTGCTATATTAATTAACTTGTGTAAATGCATGTTTTTACACCACATCACACACAACATTTTCACAATCATGCACGGGAGTTTTTATGTGTGCTCTCCCACTCACAAGCCATGAGTCATGCATGACTCACACGATGTAGATGCAACTCTACCCACAAGCAATGGAACATTGTGTTTTTCGAGTTGAATTAATAGCATATTGATTGAAGTTAATGACACAATGACTTAATACTGCAATTGTTGACTTGAAAAATAAACACCCTATTGTGAGCTTTGCTACAAGTAAAGACGGAAGAACCCTTTTACTTGAACAGTAATGTTTAAGGACTAGACCCTGCACCTGGACCCATACCAGAGCCCCCTCTATTATTGCAAGGCCAAGTCAGTGAATTTAATTTCACTTTCTCACAATCATGCACCCAGGAAGATCTATTGTGGGATACAGCTCTGACTTGCACCACATATAAACCACAAGGGCACATCAGATAAAATACACTGAATCACAGGTAATTCACAATTAATGTTCAAATTTTTACATCCCCAAATTGTGACCAAAGGCCTGATCTTACAGCTGCTTCATCCTCGTAACTCAGAATAAGACCGGTGTACAGTAGACCCCCGACTTCCTTAGGGGTTGTCTTCTCACAACTCCCTTGCATAAGTCAAATTTCCCATATAACACAGGGGGAGCTAAGAAAATGAAGAGGGCATTAGCTGCCCACCACTTCTGGAGCCAGACACAGCTTCTCCCTGACTTCCCTCCAGCTATGGGACAGAGGCCAGGGAGAAGCTGAAGTGGCACAGCTGTCTGTTCACCGGGCTTCCCTCAGCTGGGTGAGCCCAGCAGGCAGACAGCCACCGCCATGAGGCTTCTCCCCTACTTTCCCCAGATGGGGGAGCTAGGGGCTTGATTGCTTTTGATTTGCACTTACCTCGTGTTAATGCGAGTGAAGGGCATATTGAAATTGCGCATAGCAGGGGATTACTGTAAATTCCATATGAGGATTGGATATCTATGCCTCATCTGTTCGGTAGAATGCTTTTGAAAACTTGTACTGGCATAGCCATACATAGCTGGTGATTCTTGATGTTGTAGACAAAGTAGCTAGGCTTGATTTCTGGATAATGAAAAGAAAACTCATCTGAAATTCTAATCTTAAGTATTATAGCAAAAAAACCTCTGCTTCTCCAGTGAATTTTGATTTACTGAAGTTCGGACAAAGATGTCTTTCACAGTATTAGTATATTTTCCAACATATATGTTGTGGTATAAAAATATTTCATAATGTATCACACAATCCCTATGTACTGCATAATTTTCTATATGGACACGTACAAATATATGTCTGATTAGAGCGCTTGCTATTGAGAAACATATTGCTTAGATTTCTTGCTTCTTCAAGTCCTCAAGGAGGCAGCACCTTCTCAGTTTTCAGGACCATTGAAAATATAATAAAGTTATAACAAAGTAGCTGAAAATAATTTCTTCATGTGGTGAATCTTGTTTTCCCCTAGTTTGTGTATATTCTTGGTATGTCTACCAATCAACTCCATGTCCTTTCCTTTGAAATAAAAAAAAATCATCTTTGAAAGCAAGAATGTATTCTGTCATTTGTGAAGTGCTGTAAGTAAGACTATCTGGCTGAAACATCATTAGGGGAAAATTGAAAATAACATTTATTATGCACCTGTATTAAAGGTAAAAGAAAAGCTTTTTTTTCTGGCTATACTGTAGGCATGCACATATTTCCTAACTCTTCTGCACTTCTTCTGTAGCAAATACAGGATAGTTTGGTTAATGTAGCTGCAGTCTTGCAATGGTGTTTCACAATTCTCTCCCCTTCCTGCATTAGATGTGCTATAGGCAGAATGGTTCAGCTAGCAAATCTTCCCTCGGTAGTATAGTCAGGGCCTTGACAAGTTATATACTATTTTACAAATCCTAATGCTTCCTTATTTGCCTCATGGTCTTCTAATATTTTTCAATAAAGCTTTAAAGATTGAACACAGAAATTTTACAGCCTTTGCTATTTTAGATATAGCTCTGGCAAACTTAGTTTGAACTAATTTATAGCCAGGGACAGAAAGCAAACAATATCCTATGCACCATTGTATAGAAACCAAGACACAAATTTCCAAAGTCCACAAGAGAGCAAAGTTTCATTAATGGTTTCTATTACTGCCAATACAGGCTAAATGGTAATGCCAAATGCCAAAAAAAGTAGGGGGTATTGGCACTTCCAATGCTGTGGTTAACAATATATTTCTGGTATCCAGCTTAGACAGAGTCCTGTGCAAATTCTTCTAAAGCTAACAAGACGAACTGTGAGTTTAAAGGTGAATTATTATTTTGAAAATGCTGCAATGTATGTGCTGTAATACCTTTTGTTTTCATTAACTGCAATAAAGGTATAAGCATCATTAACATGTTAATGTCAACGCCTAATTAGGTTCATTTAAATGCTTGCATTCATTGTTTAGCACAGTAGTTTAAGAAACATGCTTAACTGCAATAATATTTTGAAGATCTCTGTCCCCACCACCAGATGGGAAAATGAGATTCTCCATGCGTCTACCTGTTTGTAGGAAAAATCCATCCATTTTGACACAAGGGTGTTATTCCTAGCTTGAGGAGATCCATACTAGCAACGATTGAGCAAGCATGTTAAAAATAGGGTGCTACTGCAGGGGTGTAAGTAGCTGGAAGAGTTAGCGGCTTCCATGTGTGCTGGAAGTCATGGTGCCACAAACTCAGGCTTGAAGTGGTTCCCATTCTATGCAGGGTTTACAGTCAGATTCAATTGATCTCAAAACCAGCACTGTACAAATTGTTTCACCTCCCTTGCTCTCATCTCAGGGTATGTCTATACTTACGGGGGGATGGGGGTGGTGATACATTATGATTGATCCTCTGGAGTTTGATTTTGCCATGTCTGTGAAGACGTGGCAAAACTGATCTTTCTGGGCTTGGCCATTGACTCGGCCATTGACTCCACATTACAGTGAGGAGTAAGGGGCATTGGCATGAGCCCATAGACCCCCAATCTACACAAAGGCAGGAAGTCAATCCTGATAGGTAGATTCTAGCTACAGTAATAGCATAGCTAGAATTATGTATCTGGGATCAACTTTCTGCCTTTGTCTAGACCAGGTCTGAGACAAAGGCATGTACCCAGGGTGACTTCTGCTGCTGCTGCTACATTTTGTTTTAGCTCACTAGCTAAGAGCTAGAGCAGGCATGTCTCCTTGAAAGGGGACTCACTCTCTCATCTTGCAGGGTAGACAAAACTCCACGGGTCTTCTCTGCACATGTTCTTAAGGAAGCTAGTGAAAAAAAAATCAATGAGTGAATTTTAATGCTGATGTTTTTAGAAGTTTTCTGAATTTTGGGAAGGATTCCTGGGGACTGGAAAGCAGCAGATAAAAGTGTTAATCCATCAAATTTCAATCAGGAGACTACAGGTCATTTACTTTAAGTTTTGGGAAATGTTCTCAATGGCCCAAAAGTGTGGACATGTTCCAATCTGGGATTTAGTACAGACCATCATAAAGAAAGTGAGGTGTGCAAAATTTAAATCCCTAGCTAGGTTTCAATTGCAAACTGTGCCTCCTTTCCCAGCCCAGAAGTACTAGGTGTTTGGACTGAGCCCACCTCTGGAAAATAACAGGCACTTCCTGATTAAGGACAGGCATCATGGAATCAAGCAAGGGGATATCTTGTTTAAAGATATTACTAATGTCGTAGAAAGAAAGTGCAATGCATATTAACATACTGTTAGACTCCTGAGATTATTTTGGCCAGGTTTCGCATTAGAGATAAATAGCTATAACAAAGAACAATGGAAAAATTAAACAAAGTAAACTGTTGGATGGGAAACAATCAAAAGTGGCAAAAAGACAATAATCATCATTTTAGCTGGAAAAGAATTTATTTTATTTATGTATCCATTATGAGACTGCTAACAGGTGTTTACCCACAGATTGTATAAGAGAGCAAAAAAATAGTGACAATCTAGAATAGCTTCCCAGAAAATATATTCTCACTCATTTTCTCCCTCATCATTTTAGTCTATCAATTTCTCAGTCAACAAGGATAAAACCAACCTGCAGCATTCCCAGTAAGTCACCAAATGTGAGTTCTGGTGAGCCAAGGAAGGGTGTGAACTCTGACTCCATAACTGAAATCATTGTGCTGTCACCCACCTGCTAGCTGTTCACTTGAGTAGTTGCTCTCAATCTAATTTGTCAAAACTTTTTGGCCACATTTATCATCATGCTAGCTGAGCTCCAGATGAGGTAATCTTTCATACAGGATACAACCCAGCAAAGCACTTACTCATAAGCTTTGCTGTGAGTGAGTGAGTAAGGTCAGTAGGAATCTTCGTGATTCAAGAGTATGCTAAAGTGCTTTGCTGGCCTGGGGCCATCACTGAGATGACTGGGGTGCCACAGGTAGCAAATATGAAGAACTCACTTATTCCCAATGCAAAGATAACATAGCATAGCGCAAGCAGACGGTGTTAAATTTTAAGAATATATCTTAGGGAAACAAGTTAAGGAAACTCAAACATTAGATAGAGGGGAGGGAGTCCTAAGTAGATAGAGCAACGAAGGGTCCTGTGGCACCTTACAGACTAACAGAAAAGTTTTACGCATGAGCTTTTGTGAGCACAGACTCACTTCATCATCATCAGATGCTGATGAAGTGAGTCTGTGCTCATGAAAGCTCATGCTCAAAACTTTTCTGTTAGTCTATAAGGTGCCACAGGACCCTTTGTTGCTGTTACAGATCCAAACATGGCTACCCCTCCGATACTAAGTAGATAGAAAGGCTAGTGTTTTATTTTAACTTGCACAGATACACACAGACATCATCTTCCTCTCCAAAGCAAATGGGTGGATGTAATACCAAATGGACTGAAGGTGAAAAATCCACTGCAATCGACATACTACTCAGACTATGGCGAGAGATTGTGCCATACACTCTTCAGGAATCTGAGGAACCACCCTATTGGCATCCTGTACATCAAACAGGAAGACATCAGAAAAGAGCTTTCAAATCTGGAGACTCATAAAAAAACAACCTTCCACACAAAATTCCACATGGCTGGACTTTATTAAAACAAGACAGGAGATTTACAATGCATTCTTCACTTCTCTACAGAGGAAAAAGGATGATAAACTATCTAAACACCTACTTGCCACATGGGGGCACAATATTTATACTCTTAATTCAATCTGTCCAACTACACATTAAGCCCACCAGAAGAGTGGGACTTATCTCAGGGAAACTCTTTTTGCCCCACCACCCCCACAAACATGATACAGTTCTGTGGGGATCCGGAAGACGACTTTCGCCATTTCCACTCAAGAAATACTTTCAGCACGACACTGAACAGCTCACTGAGCCAAAGATACCATTCCAACCTATGGTACAAAAAGAAGAATTCTCCGTGGACTCCCCATGATCGTCAAAATGACAGGCTGGACCTATACATAGAATGCTTCTGCCAATGTGCACAGGCAAAAATTGTGGAAAAGTGGCATCGCTTGCCCCATAACCTCAGCCACGCAGAATGCAATGCCATCAACGGCCTCAGAAACAACTCTGACATTATAATTAATAATAGGCTGACAAAGGAGGTGCTGTTGTCATCATGAACAAGTCAGACTATAAAAGGAGGCTGCCAGGCAACTCTCCAGTACCACATTCTACAAGCCACTGTTCTCTGATCCCACTATGGAGTACACAAAGAAATTAAACCATCTGCTCAAGACTCCTCACAAAGCACAGGAACAAATATACACAGACACACCCCTAGACCCCCAACCAGGTTTATTCTGTCTAGTATCCAAGATCCATAAACCTGAAAATCTTGGATGCCCCATCATCTCAGGCATTGGCCCTCTCACTACAGGATTGTCTGGGTATGTGGACTCTCTACTCAGACCCTATGCTACTAGCACTCTCAGCTATGTTTGAGACATCACTGACTTCCTGAGGAAACTGCACTACATTGGTGACCTTCCTGAAAACACCATCCTGGCCAACATGGATGTAGAGGCCCTTTACACCAATATCACTCATGAAGATGGACTCCAAGCTGTTAGGAACATTATCCTTGATGAGGCCAAGACACAATTGGTGGGAGAGCTTTGTGACTTTGTTCTCACCCACAACTATATCAGATTTGAGGACAATTTATACCTTCAAATCAGTGGCACTGCTATAGGCACCCACATGGCCCCACAGTATGCCAACATTTTTATGACTGACCTGGAACAAAGCTTCCTCAGCTCTCATCTCCTAGTGCCCCTCCTCTACTTGTGCTACATTGCTGACATCATCATCTGGACCCATCGGAAGGAGGCTTTTGAAGCATTCCACTGTGATTTCAACAGTTTCCACCCCATCATCAACCTCAGCCTGAACACAAGAGATTGATTTCCTGGGCACTACAGTGGAAATAAGTGATGGTCACAGAAACACCACCCTGTACCAAAAACCCACAGACCACTACATTTACCTGCATGCTTCCAGCTTCCATCCAGGGCACACCACACAACCCATTGTCTACAGACAGGCAATAAGGTCCAACTGCATTGGCTCCAATCCCTCAGACAGAGATGAACACCTACAAGACTTTTACCCAGCTTTGCTAAAACTACAATACCCACCTGAGGTGTTGAGGAAGTGAGGAAACAGATTGACACAGCCAGGCATATACACAGAAGCCACCTGCTACAAGACAAGCCCCAGAAGGAAAATTACACAACACCACTGGCTGTCACCTACAGCCCCCAGGTAAACCTCTCTAGTGCATCATCATTGATCTACAGCCCATTCTGGCAATGATCCCCCACTCTCACAGACCTTGGGAGGCAGACTAGTCCTCACCTCCAGACAGCCCATCAACCTGAAACAAATTCTCACCGGCAACTACACACCGTACCAGAGTAACTCTAGCTCAGGAATCAATCCATGCAACAAACCTTGGTGCCGACTCTGCCCCTATATCTACAACAGTGACACCACCACTGGATCTAACCACATCAACCACACCATCAGGAGCTCATTCACCTGCAAATCTATTTATGTGATATATGCCATCATGTGGCAGCAATGCCCCTTTGCCATATATATTGGACAAACTGGACAATCTCTGTGTAAAAGAATAAATGGACACAAATCAGATATCAGGATGGGTAACATACAAAAACTTGTAGAACATTTCAATCTCCTTGGACACTCAGTAGCAGATTTAAAAGTAGCCATCCTGCAATAAAAAAACTTCAAAAACAGACTCCAAAGAGAAACTGCAAAGATACAGCGAATTTGCAAATCTGAAATCATCAATAAAGGATTGAACAGAGACTGGGAGTGGCTGACTAACTACAAAAGCAGGTTCTCCACTCTTGGTATTCACACCTCCACATCAGCTGCTGGAAGTGGGTCACATCCTCCCTGACGGAACTGACCTCATCAACTCTGGCCTTCCTCTCATTGATACTCACTTCTTTTCATGACCCTGTATATTTAAGAGCTGCCTTTGGAATCTCCACTACATGCATCTGATGAAGTGGGTCTTTGCCCACAAAAGCTTATAGTCCAAAAAAATCTGTTGGTCCATAAGGTGCCACAGGACTTCTAATTTTTATTTTAATTGCAGAAGACACAATTTGATAGTTACTTAATGAACCTCCAAATGTATAGATACATTGTATACAGTTGACTGAGATAAACTTTTCAATTTGGTGAACTGAAAACCTTTTAGATCAAGGGAGGGATTTTCAAAGGTGCATATAGCAGTTAAATGTCTAGCTATCATTGCAAAATTGATTAATCCCAGAGTAATACAGGAAAGACTCAAGATTCCTGTAGTTTAGTTTGTTAAATGTCTTTTTTAAACAGGGAATGATGCTAGGTTTGTGACTTTTGTTTAATAGTCTTATGGTATAGGGTATATTTAGGGAAATTAACAATTTATGACTAAATTATTGGCATGATTTTCATATGTATCCAAATTACCCTTCTCACTGAATTTCAAAGGAACTGGTGCCCGATCTCACTTAGGGTAAATCATACATATATTTCTCTTTACTCAGTTTCTGTTAAGTTGAGGTTAGAGCTTTGTGCATAAGAACCAAAATAATTCTTTGTCAATCTAGAAACTGACATTGGAAATATGTAAAAGTAGCATTAAGGGACATGTTTACTCATGTAATGAAATGTCACAAGTTAATAACACTATTCATTGAGAAAGCTAGACCAGTGCCCAGGATTGATTTATTTTATTATATTTTATTATTTATAATTGGAGAAAAGAAATATTGAGTGAGAGTAGACCATCTCTCTATGCTCATAACTAGTCTATATAGCCGCTTCTTCCCGTCATTGTTACTTTTGTCCTCCTCCCACCTTTAATTCCTTTTATTCATTACCCCCACTTGCTATGTCTTGTCTTAATTTAGATGGTATATTTTTCGAAGTATGAAGTGCCTGTATAAGACAATGCCTGACATGAGATGGGAGCCACTGGGTGTTATTGTAATGTTAATACTAATTCTATCTATGAAGATAACAGTACAGTGTAAATTACAGGTTTATGTAAACTTATTGTAATTCAGTATTCATGGCTGCCCTAGAGGACAAATGTTGTATCTCTAAATTATGTTGATATGAGCCTAATTTTGCTGCCCTTATTAAGATGAGCAGTCCCAATGACTTCTCTTTATTAATGGGCTTCTCCCCTGAGAAAGAACTGCAAGATTACATGCCAAGGGAATAAAACGAAGATTCAGAGGGTCAGCTCTTCTAGCACAGTTAAGCTGTACCTAGTACAGGCTGAGGGCAAATCTGACATCAGTGCCAGCTTTGTATTTCCCCAATTCTGGGACTGGGATGGTGCCTAATTCACAACTTAAAACAGAGCTGGACTAAGTTATGCACACCTGCTTTTGGCTCCAAGAGGCCATTTCACCAGCAAGGAATCACTGGGACATAGCCATTCCCCTGGCCACTGTGCCTTTTTCATGGGAATGTCCCCTGTGTAATGTACCCAGCATCATTTCCTTCCCATGACCCATTATAAATAGAACTGGTTAGTAAATGGGCTTTTTCCTTGGCAAGCATTGACTTTTTAGTGAAATATCCAAACCTGAAAACTTCTGTCACACAGGCTCTTTATTCAAGATATAGGGAATGCTTGGTGCCCTTAAAAAGTGACTCACGGAAGCCAACTTCCTATGACAGTCAGTGGTAAATATCAAGAAGGAGGTGTATAGCTCTTTTAAACCACTGGTTAGAGCACTCACTGGGAGTGCAGAAGGCCCAGGGTCAACTGCTTACTTTGCCTGATGTAGAGCAGCAAGCTGAACCCATGTGTTCTCTGTCCCAGGAGAATTCCCTAGTTAGTGGGCTCTGCATTGTGATATCTGCATTTTGCACTGATGATTACTCCTGTTGGAACTACTCCACTTAAACGGTTAGGGACACAGTGACTGGAACCTGACCATCTCTCCTTTCAGGCTAACCACCAGGCTAAAAGGTCATTCTCATCTATTTTTGCTTTTTGTCTCTCTGGCCTCAGGAATAGTTAATTATTTGCCAGCAAGAGGAACAGTTCCACTAAGGGAGATTAAAAGAATCTCACCCATCTTCTAGCCCAGTGTTCAGGCCATGATCATTGGCAATGGGAGATCTGGATTTTGAACCCAGGTCTCCCACAGCATACATGAGTTCTGTTAGAAACCCACCTATTGAATAAAAGGGAGCTCATCTTCTGCCTCAGAGGACATTAGAGGCATCAGCTCTGCAGCTGAGATTGTAGGTGGGGGTTTCCTAACTTCTGAATCCTGCCAGGTCTTAGACATGAGCCTGGGGCTTCAGTTACCTAAAGAGGTAGCTGGCACCTGATGAAGGAAGGTGTTATATGAATGTCAGTGGTGCCCAAATAATGCATTTAAGGGCTGAAGTCTTCCTTATGAATCTAGTCCCAAACTTTTTATTGATTATTTTCAGCCCTTCATATGAATACCTCTCATTAGGACAACTTCAGCTCAGGGAAAGGAGAGTTGTCTCTTGGCTCCGGATATAATTATACCCCTGCCTGTTCCTTCAGTGGGACTTTGCTGTAACACTTCCTAAAGTAGAAATAGATTCTGGATTTTTCCTGCTTACTCAGCCTTGACATTTTTATTTTTTACTTCTCAGTTTCTGCTCCTATGCAGCAGTTGCTTCACCTTCAGCTCCAGAGTTTGTCATTCTTCAGCATCAGTTTTTCATTTAACTGATGCGCAAATTGCCTGGCAAGAGTGATATGCAGCAATAAGGTCTGAATCTTACCACAGGAAACTTAGTAGCTCATTGGCTTCTCCCCACAGAGTAGAAGTCTGATTGCAGATTGGATTTGTGAGTAGTGTTTTGCAGTGTGATGTGCGGCCACCCAGCAAAATAATTGGTGGAAAACCTTAATGAGAGATCTGAGTGAAGATGGAAAGTCAGAAAATTCTGAGATTCATTTTGCGGAAAGACCTAAAAGTTTTAATATTCCTCTGAACAAGCTAAGCTCCTGGGTCAGCAGAAGTGAGAGAAAAAATGTAAAGATAAACTTTTATTTTGCTATAGTGTTTCCTGACTGCAGCTGAGCCCCAAATATCAGAACAACGTCTTTTGCAATATTTCAGTCTTTGTTTCTCATACTGGCTAGAGTCCAGAAAGACAGGCATAGGGGAAAACGAAAAAAAAGTTTTAGCTGAAGATTCAGGATTGTTTTTATTTTCATCAGAATTGGTTCATGGATTTCTGCAGAACATGTTGTGCAGTACTGTAATACAATATTATGCATGTAAAGTTTTGTCAGTGTAAAATGAGCCATGCATGTATAATGCCTAATGTTGCATTAGGTATGGTTAAGGTTCATATATACCATAAAACGCTGCAGAGACAAGGAAAGATGGATGTAGCAGGTTTGTATGCAAAAGGGGATCTTTGAGTCTCTGTGCAATAGCTCACATAAATAGAGCTTAGAGAGCTGTGTTGAAACATTATCAATGCTTACATGTGCCTCTTAAGGAGATTTAAATTTATAAATAGCTGTACACATATACATTATTCTGATTTGCTCGCATAACTGTAATAATTCCACAGGCAATTGTGATATCTGCATTTTTGACTGTGAACTTCAATCAACTATTTTTGAATATTTGTTCTATGTTATATTTCACACGCACACAGGCCATGTCTACACTAGCCCCCTTCTTCAAACGGGGCATTGAAATGACACAGACCAGGGAATATCAAGGAGGCACTGCCATGAATATGCAGCACTCCTTTAGCGTAATGGCAGCCACGTTACTTTCAAAGCTCCTAACTTCAAAGTGCACACAGGCAGTGTAGACGCAGGCACTTCAAAATCTGAGCCCAACTTCAAAATTCCCTTACTTCCAAAACAAATTGTTGACAAAACTCAGCACTTTAGCTGGCAGCGTTCTGCCTTTCAGCCATGAGACATAATGCTGCTGTCCGCAGATTCTGTTGACAAAAAAGCTGTGTGGACACACTGGGCTGGAGGAGGGAGAGCTTCTCTTGACGGACAGGGGAATCAGAACAATGGGCAGCTCTGTCTGCCATAGTTCCAGGTGCCTGTTTTGTTGAGAGAATGGCTGGGCAGTCCAGCCACTCTGTCGAGCACTCTACAGATTGGCTTTTGTGTGTGGCCGCACTCTGTCAACAGAAGTTTTGTCAGGAAATCTCTTCTGACAGTAACTTCTGTCAACAGAGAGCTGTAGCATAACCGTAGCCTGAGAAGGGAGTGGATGAGAGTCTTAAAATATGGTAACAGTTGTTGTAAAGAGAATGGTGATTGGTTGTCCTTCTTGTCCACCAGAAGTATTGGGTTTAATGTGCAGGAAAGGAGATTTAGGTTAGATTTCAGGAAAAATTTCTTCTAATTTTCAAGGCTGATAAGCTCAGAAACAGGCTTCCAAGTGAGGTTATGGAATTCCTGTCATTGGAGGTCTCTAAGGACGGGGTAGATGAGCTCCAATACCAGATGCTGACCCAAGAGACTTATGATCCTGCATATTGCTTGTCTGGT
This sequence comes from Carettochelys insculpta, assembly GCF_033958435.1. Lineage (NCBI taxonomy): Eukaryota > Metazoa > Chordata > Testudines > Carettochelyidae > Carettochelys > Carettochelys insculpta. The sequence continues at coordinate 132,769,489 of NC_134139.1, read as the reverse complement.
CAGGCATTTGCCTAAAACCCTGGACCAGTGAAAGTGGCAGGGTGTTAATTGTCGTGAATGCCTTATGATCTTCTAGGACACTGTTGGTTCTGACTTATGGAAAGGGTGAACAGCTCTTTGGCACCCTGAACCAAAACATCCTGTGTATCCTCCAGGTCAGTCACACCAGCATAGATCTCCTCCTGGGGATTCCATATCCCTGAGTAGTTTGCTCAGCAGTAGTGACAGAGAGTGAAGTTTGTCAGCTCATTTCATACATGTTACAGAGGTCATGGATCAGCATTCACATTACACTCTTTGTCAGTGCCCAGCCCCAAGACAGGGAAACTAATGATCCAACCTGGGGACTAAATTTGGTGATGAATCCTGGTCATGTGCCATCCGAGGCACGATGTGCGAATGCTAAGATATATATTACCCACCATTAGATGTCAACATATATATTTTATTTCCTTCCTATTCTTCACTCCACAGAGCTTGGTTGTCTCATCCCAGTGGAGCAAAGTGCAAGAGGACAATTTCTTTTAGCGTGACAAACTCACATTGCCACCAGGTACACAGCAGCTGTTCAATCTCAGCATCAAGATTAGGAGCTAAAATAAAGGGAAGAACCATCTCAGGCAAGCAGGTTAATTTTAATGCTAGTCACAATGCTCTGTCAACAATTTGTTATCAGCCCTTTAGTATTCAATGCAGATAAGACAGGCATTGTTGTTGTTTTCCACAGCTAATTCATTTTCCTCTGAACACAGGAGCTGCATACCAAGACTGTGGAGCTCATTAAACTCCTCAGGCTTAATTAATTATACCGTATAAAACATAACTAAAATATGAGTTTCATTACATTATATAATAATTAATACCTAGCTCATATATCGACTTTACACTTTCAAACCACTGTGCAAACATGATCTAATCCATGCTACTCTTTAAAATACCTTGTAAAATATTTATCCATGAATATATTAAAGAAGTAAAGCTGCGCTTTTTGTTGTCTTGTGGTAGTCTCAACACCACTAGATGTGTTTTTAAACAGAATAGCATTGGGTCACATCACCCAGTGCATTGTGCAGACATGTTGTATCATATCCTGTCTATACAATTTTCAAAAGTGCCTATGGTCCAATCCTCAAAGGTATAAATGTGCCTAACTTCCACTAAAATCAATGGAGGGGGTTAGGTGACTAAATACCTTGGAGGATCTGAGTTAAGTGACTTAGCAGACTTGTGCCCCTAAATTATTTCAGGACTTTTGAAACCCTCAACCTGGATAAACAGTGAATTTTAGTCTCTGAAGCAGTCAGTAATTGTCACCATTGTGATGGCTTCACTGTCAACTTGTGGTTTATTTTAACCAGATATAGCAATATGTCACATTGACAGGGCGAGGTATGAACATTTTAATCAGCTGCAATGTTCCAGGTCTGTGAGTACAAAAGGAATGCCAGTCTCAGTTGCTATCTACTTTAAACATTGTTTGCATTAGATAGATAAAATTAAGTATTTGAAAAATACCTAAAATTAGATATTTTCAAAAATGTTTCATTGATTTTCCAGAAATAAAATAAAAATTGCTAAAAATAAAATTTTGTAGACATTCATATAAGAATTAAGAGCTATAATATTTTTAACTTTTTTAAATTTAGTATAGCCGATCACTTATTTCTATAGATTACCCAGTCATACCCCCAATCTATACAATATAGTTAAAACACAATAAAAATAAGAGGACTAGTTGCCAATGGCTCAGGTATATGTGTGCAGGGGGATTACTAGTTGTAACCTCTGATAAGGTGCAAACAAGAATCACAGTTTCAAGTTCATTTTACGGAAAATGTTTTATGATGATCACAATCAGAGGGAAAATGTAAAATCATTTGTGATTTAGGGCTTGATTCAAAGTACACTGAAGTCATTAAAACTTTTCCATTGACTAAATGAGTTTGCGCCCTCATCTTTTAAGATGGTCTGGAAATGTTCACAAATCATGAAAGTTGCACAGATTTTTGAGCAGCTATTTTATTTATCCAAAAATTCCTATAAAAATTTGCTAAAATTGCTATTCCTCTTTCAAGAGTATTTCTCGTAATTCACTAGCAGAATCAATACTGTATGATTTAAGCGATCAGTCACACAAGCAGCATAACAAATGCAGAACATTGAAACAAACGGATAAAAGAACTGAGCAAAAAAGGGCGGAAAATTATTTATTCTCTGGCAAATAAATGATTAGTTTGGGAATGATTTGTTAAACCTGGGGTAACGTGCATTAAAAATTGTTCAGAACAAATAGTTCAATGAGCTCTGGTATTTACATATATTATAGCACTACTTTTGAGGATTTAATAACTCATGTTTGTAAAGTTAGAGTAACTGAAGCAAGGTGCTGTCAAAAGTAAAATTATAACTGTAAAGCAGACTAAACATTTCATTTATCATACCTTTCCAGTAGTCAAATGTTTCCATTCTCTATGAATTCCCTATTTGTAGATGTTTATATTCTGTGAAAATAATTATTTTGGGCTGAACGTTGATATGGAGAAACCTCTTACATAATGTATTTCCATAGCTTAGATGAAAGCTTGTTTCTAAAACATGGCTAAAATATGTATGTGAATGGGACAAAAATCAATAGAAACAAGTCTATCTTTGTATAGCAGGATGCATTGAAAAATAAACAAATAGGCTGCATTTACACTAGCAAGTATATTCAAAAGTAACACCGAAAGAAGCCCATCTTTCAAAATCCTCTGTGGAGCATCTACACACAAACCAAGATCTTGCTAAATTAACAGGCCACTCCATCAAAGTTGGCCCTCTGTTCCTGCAGTGGGAAGAGCACCCTCTTTCGAAAGACTCTTTTGAAGGACAGCAAGTGTAGACACTCCGTGGACAGCTCTTTTGAAAGAGGGAATCCTCCATGGTGCTGATAAGCTGGCAGGCAGTGGTGCCACTCGCAGCACAAGTGCAGCTCTATGGAGCCTGCATCTGCCTGGCTTTAAATACACAGGCTCCCGCAAACCCCCAGGTAGGAAGCTTTTTTTGTGTGGACACACTTTTTCTGAAAGGACTTCTTTTGAGAGATCTCTGTATTGTAGACATATCCTATATGTTCTGAACAACATAAGTTTTTTGAATACTTCTTACTATAAAGAATTTTGAAAAAGCTTCCCAGATAACATCATTCAGATCCATTCCTGATTAACTCGTGTAGGATACATCCACACTACAGTGATCCGTCGGCAGAAGTTACTGTCAGAAGCCATCTTCCAGCAAAACTTCTGTCGACAGATCACGTCCACACACACAAGCAGATAAAAGAGCAACCCGCTCTGTGGAGAGAGAGTGATCAGACTGCCTGGCTGTGTCCCGACAAGAATGGCCAACCAGAAGCTTAGCAAACAGTGTTGCCTGCTGAACTGGAAGTCCTGTCCGTCACAGAGGGCTTCCCGGAGCAGCTATATGGCTTTTTTGTTGTCAGAAACTGTTAACAAAGGCATTATTCCTCATCACAGAGAGGCAGGAGTGCCGAATGTGTTGACAAAATGCATTTTGTGCCTAAATGCTTCATGAGTTTTGCCAGGGTTTTGTCAAGAACACTGTCTAGTGTAGATCTAGCTATAGAGTTTGGAGTGGGACACGTGTAAAGTTCCTTCTGCTTTTTGAAAAGGTTTTGTTTATGAGGGTATTTGAAGTATTTGGGGAACAGTGGACCACAACCCACAGCTGATTAGATGAATCTGTGGGAAGACTATTGGGTTCTTTAGCCCATATATCCCTTCAGGAGGGAACAATGCCTATACAACCCATGTCTGCTTAGCATGGCCCTCTATCCTCCAGTAATGGCACCTAGCCTGGCAAGAGATTCATGTAGTCCCTATAGCTTTGGCTAATGCACATGTGGCATTTAGCTCATACAGTAGATGTGCCTACACTGTGCTTTGGAGATCCCAGGTTCAGTCCCCCCCACGCATAAGTGGGGTCGGTTATCTCTTAAACCTTTTGGTCTCCTCCTCAGTATCCCACCTTTTGGTGCAAAAAGGTTCAACCAGCTTTCACCCTATCCCTAATCTTCTGTTTGTGTGGGAAAATATTACAGAGTCAAATGTTCTTAGCTCTAACCATCCTAAAGTGATTTTCTTTGAAATTTTGCAGGACTCTTAAGCTGTGTCTACACGTGCACGCTACTTTGAAGTAGAGGCACTAACTTCGACATAGCGCCCGTCGCGGCTACACGCGTCGGGCGCTATTTCAAAGCTAAGTTCGACGTTAGGCGGCGAGACGTCGAAGTCGCTAACGTCATGAGGGGATCGGAATAGCGCCCTACTTCGACGTTCAATATCGAAGTAGGGACCGTGTAGACGATCCGCGTCCCGCAACGTCGAAATTGCCGGGTCCTCCATGGTGGCCATCAGCTGGGGGGTTGAGAGATGCTCTCTCTCCAGCCCCTGCGGGGCTCTATGGTCACCGTGGGCAGCAGCCCTTAGCCCAGGGTTTCTGGCTGCTGCTGCAGCAGCTGGGGATCCATGCTGCATGCACAGGGTCTGCAACCAGTTGTCGGCTCTGTGTATCTTGTGTTGTTTAGTGCAAGTGTGTCTGGGAGGGGCCCTTTAAGGGAGCGGCTTGCTGTTGAGTCCGCCCTGTGACCCTGTCTGCAGCTGTGCCTGGAACCCTTATTTCGATGTGTGCTACTTTGGCGTGTAGACGTACCCTCGCAGCGCCTATTTCGATGTGGTGCCGCGCAACGTCGAAGTTGAACATCGACGTTGCCAGCCCTCGAGGATGTGTAGACGTTATTCATCGAAATAGCCTATTTCGATGTTGCTACATCGAAATAAGCTATTTCGATGTTGGCTTCACGTGTAGACGTAGCCTTAGACACCTAAAAGAAAAGCAGGTTGTAACTTTGAGTTCTGTTTTAAAGTTGGAATTCAATCTTGGCAATAGTGCCAGCTACTTATACCCTCCATCACAATTATGTGCTGACAGTCCAGCTATTGTAAAGTAGCACATGCATCCAGCGTTACTCAGGTCCTTAACTGAAGGGTTTGTTCTGCTCCCCCGAACCCTTGCCTGCTGTCTTTAGAGGATGGGGAGCCAGTTTGGGCCATGGCTCCAAGTCCCTTCAACCGTCCTTGGGGGCAGCTTGGGTCATGGCTCATGGCTTCCATCACCTCTACTTGGGTTGGGGTCAGGTCAGGCTGTGGCTCCCAAACCCCGCATCTGTTTTTGGAGGCATAGGGCTAGTTTGGGACATGGCCCCTGCCCTCTATTGTTAGAGGGGGTGCTGGTTTGAGTCACAGCTCCAGCCCCCATGTCTTTGAGTTGAGGGGACAGGTTTGGGCTGCAGCTCCCAGGCCCTCAGCTGGTCCCATCTCCCAGCCCAGGCCTGAGATCTTCAGGAGTGGATTCTGGGCTTCTCCGGCCCCAGCCTGAGCTCTGGGGCTGGTGAACAGGGATCTTGGTGGGGGTCCAGGCTGTGCCATGGCACTGGGCTTGGCCCTGGCTTGAGCTCTGGGGTGAGCCAAGAGGGTCTGGTGATGGCACTGGGCCCAGCCTCAGAGACAGCGGTAGGGCCATGGAGGCAAAGGGCTGTGGCACTGGCCCCAGCCCCAGGGTGAACTGGGGTAGAAGGGGCTAAGCTGTGGCATTAGGCTCACACCTTGGGGGAAGCCGAGGAGTAGGCCCTGGCCCCAAATCGGGGAGATGGGCACAAGCACTGGGGCTGGGATGTGGTGCTGTGACTGGCCTGAGCTAGAACTCTGGGGTGTGGAGGAGCGAGGCCATGTCCCTTTCCCCCAGCCCCAGTAAAGCAGCGTTGGGTGAGGATGGGGAAGGTTGAGGCTTTTGTGCCTAGCCTCAACCTTTGTGAGAAGGGTTGTAAAAAAAAGATCTTACTAGGGGCTGTTAAGGTCCTTTTATATTACTCCTAATTGACATTAGCAATATTTGGCAAAAGGAATAAGCCCTGAAAGGGAATGCCATGGAATGCTAAATGTAGAGTTTTTGCAATCATTAAGCCTTCTATTTGGGTTCAAGGTGAAATATAATAAAGACATTTCCTCCCGTTGGTTGTACATTTCAATGAGTGACAGCTAAGAAATACGATTGTAATTTTCCTGGTACTACTGCAGACTTTAGGATCCATTAACCGCATACTGCACACATTTTTATTGTCCATACATTAATTAAAATTGTAGGAACTTGCCTACAATATCCTATCTCCTACCACTGATTTTTTGGTTTGAGAGAAAGTGGCTAATAAGTACTGATTTATGCTGTTATAAAAGATACCTTACCAACCAATAAGATGCCTTATTTCATTGTCTTCATTGTATGAAATACAGCTGTAACACCAGATTTTTAGTTCAGGCAAACTGATAAGTTCAAAACTGGTAGATTTGAAAAGAAGAATATTGGCATTCAAAAGGAGTTGTTATAGAAAGATTCTGAGAATAGGATGGATGCAGAAGGTCACCAATGAGGAATTATATAGAAAGATACAGCCGAAAGAGAACATGCTGCAGAAGGTTATAAAACGGAAGCTACAACTATTTGGACATATTTGCAGAATGAACAATGAACAAAAAATCAAGACCCTAGTATTCAGCATAATGGATGGTTCGAATAGGAGAGGCAGACCCCATAGAGAATGAATAGATAATGTAGTTGATTGGTGCAGAGCTAGTCTACAGAAACTAAGCCACTCTGCACTGGATAGGGAAAGATGGAAGGAAATAGTGAGAGAGGCATCAGACACCAACGGGCGCTGAGCCCATGGTTATTGATGATGGTGATGAATCTGGTAAAACTCCCATTAAAATCAGTAGAACTCCACCAGTTAACACAGAATCTGGCCCTCCGGGGGACAAAATCCTGTTCATTCTATTTTCCCAAATATGAATGTTAGAATTTCCCACGCATTTCATCATGTATCCCATGCTTTCACCATGGGCTACCATTTGTTGGGCAACTCAAACAGGAATTCAGCTGGCAGGAAGATTTCAGTGCCTAGAGAGGATAACAGCTGAGCTGGCAAAGGCATTTGTTTGGTTTTATAGGGCCCAATTTCCATTGGCTTGAATGATAGCCCTCTCTATTCTTGGCTAGCAAGGGCAGCAGGTGTGGCATCATTGTTTCTGTTGCCTCATGTAGAAGTAGTTTGTGTGTGTGTCTGTGTGTGTTTTGGCTGGGAAAATGACAACTGCTCAGCTGGCTGAAGCAGAGGTAAGGGCATAGATTTCTGGCTGGTCTAATACAACTGACACACTACACAAACAATTCTTGTTAATAAAGATAGCATTGCTTTCTCCCTTCATATACTCTCCATGATTACTAGAGAAAAGGACTTGAAGAGAGAGGTAAAGATAGATTCAGTCATAGTGTTGATCAAAACAAAATACAATACCAAATCAAACAGTCAAACCACCACTATTGTCAATTTATTCTTTTAATGTGCTTGTATTAAGCAGTTCTCTCTAAAATGACATACGAAAATTATGTAAATGTGTATTAGTATTTAGTCATGACTTATTTTCCCAATCTGGGTTCTTTCTTTTATGCATAGTTCATCCCTAGAGGCCATTTATTGCCATGATTCCATGGGCTGCAATCACAGCGCTAGGAAAGTTGACATAAACTCTTTTCTACCTTAAGCTGAATATTCACCAACATCTGCTACAGGACTAATAAAAAAGATTTTGCCACACATTGTAGCTAATTAATAAACAATATATTTAGTTAGGTTTCTTTTATATTCCATGCAGAATCGTCTGTGTGTATATCTCTAGGGGTTTAGACAGTGGTCCTTGAGTTATTAATTTACATATGACCTTTCATTGACTCTATCTGTCATAATAATGTATTTTTTCATCCCTATGCAGATGATACATAGAAGTTAGAAAGGATTTTTCGACATTGATGTAATGCTGCTTGAATATTTAAAGCCATGCAAATTATTTGGATGAGCATTCATTTCTTTTAATTACATGTCTCTGAACCAAAATTTATGTATTAATTAGGCTAACGTACATAGAGATGAGCCTTAGATTCCTTATTTTTAGTAGAATTTCCAATTTTTTACACTGCTAGCAAAAAAAAAGTCTTTGAATTCTTAAAATGAATACTAACACTTTCGATGCATAGTAGTAACTCTTGTTTATTGTGCTTTGATTTTCAAGGCGTATCTTTCATCCTTCACTTTCATAGCAGTTAAGTTGAAAATTCTGGTTCACAGCAAGCCTGCCTCTAAAATTCATGTTCACAATTTCTTTTATGATTAACTTGATAAGCAACAATAGCTGATTGTTAAAAATAAGATGTTTCTAACTATAGAGGTTTATATATATTGCTTGTATTTTCCCATATTTCTATTGTCTCCCCCAGCAAAGTCCACGCTTTTCTATATTTTAATTCTAGTTTTTAGGGCTTCCAATTCACAAAGACTGCGTCTACACTAGCAAGTTCTTTTAAAAGATTTTTCAAGAGAAAGGGGCTCTTTCAAAAGATCTCTGGAGCACCTGCACACAAAGACCGTTTCTACACATGCTGCTTTCTCCGCAAGTGTAAATTCCCTAGACCTCATTAGCATAAGGTCACATGATTTGGAGTCTGGAAGATACTCTTCCAGACACCAAATCATGTGACTTTATGCTAATGAGGCACTGGGAATTTACATACATGCCTCATTAGCATATTTTGGACCATTTATTAGCATGCCACCTGTGTAGAAACAGCCAAAGAGAGTTCTTTCGAAAGTAAATTGAAAGAATGTAGTGCTCCTTCAGACATCACTCTTCCTTTCCCATTTCAGGAAGATCACCTTCTTCTGAAAGCTTCTTTAAAAAGAAAACGTGCAGATGCTCTGCAGGCCTTTATTTTTGAATGAACAGTCCTCATGGGTCCTGATTTTTCAGTCTGTGGCCCGTTCTTTCAAAAGACCAGGGGCTGTGTGGATACTTTCTTTCAAAAGAGCAGATCACTCTTTCAGTCCACTTTTTTATGTGTGGATGCACCCTTTCGAAAGAAGTTCTTTCAGAAGAGATCTTCCAGAAGCTCTGTTTTCAAAAGATCTCTGTAGCACAGATGTAGCCATTGTAGCTGTGTCTACACGGCTACGTCTACACTTGTATTCCTCTTTTGAAAGAGGAATGCAAATGAGGGAAATTGAAAATGCAAATGAGGCACTGATTTACATATCACATACTTCGTTTGCAAAATCTCTTTTCAGAAGAGATTCTTTTGGAAGAAAAAAAGCAGTGTAAATGGGGCTGTTTCGAAAATAAACCACGTCTTCAAAAGAACCCTTCTTTCTGAAACAAAATAGGAAAAAGTTTTTTTGAAGACGTGGTTTATTTTCAAAAGAGCCCCATTTGCACTGCTTTTTTTTCTTTCAAAAAAAATTCTTCCAAAAGGAGATTATGCAGCTGAAGCATGTGATATACAAATCAGTGCCTCATCTGCATTTTCAATTTCCCTCATTTGCATTCCTCTTTTGAAAGAGGAGTGCAGGTGTAGACACAGCCTTCCAGAATAGCTTATTTTGAAGTAATGCTGCTGTGTAGACATAGCCTTAGATTTCTCATGCACTTAATCTTATGCACCTATCTAGGTGTCTTATTAAAGGGAGGCCCAAAGCTTTAAATAGTCAACCCAGAGACATTACTGGGAGTTGAAAGTTTAAAGCACCCTTCAGGGTCAGACACAAAGAAAAATGGGTGCATCTGAATCATTTAACTTATCCACATTAATATGTTATTTGTAACATATTTACCTCATCTTCAGAATTGTCATACACACTGTACCTAAGGATTTTGTGATGGACAACAGAATTCCAATCTTTATTTGAGCGCCCTCTGAATGTTGTGTATGTTTGGATTCAGCTTTTTCTGTTTGATCCATTATAGAGACAGGGACCGCTTGGAAAATTCATATCCAGATGTCAAACTGCACAGTTTGTATGCAGTATAAATTAGCTGGATTGGTTGGAAAGGATTTCAAGAGGATCATCATCTTAAATGGTGCTGAATGTATGGTTTTTTCAGCATCATGAAAGGGCTGAATGAAAATAATATTCAATAATAAAAGAGCTCAATCAGCAAGACAAATGGAAGGGGGAAAAACTTGATGTTAACATAAGTGATCCTCAACAAATAGCAAGAGGCTAGCAAACAGGAAAAATTACAGAAATCACGCCCCCCCAAAAAAAGAAACCAAAAACAATGGTGTGTTATTATTTTTATTAGGCTAGAATAAGTAAAATCAAGAGCATCCTCATCTCTGTTTGTTTAGACCAATGGCAGGTCTGGAAGGAAATTCAATGGAAAAACAGAGAGTTGGAATCATCTGAAAGTAAAATGTAAAAAAGTTCATTGTAAACTGCATATCCCTTTTGTTTATATGCAATTTTACTTGGTTATATAATCTCTGAACAATGCAGAATTTAGGAAAAACATGGAATGGTCTGCTCTGTAAATATTTACTTCCAAAGATTTTGGAGTACTTATGTTTTGAAATGACCTCTGAAAATCATGCAATATTACCCTTGAACAGTCCTCTCTTTTTATCATTTGCTCTTCAATTTTCCCTGACTCATTTTTTTATTTGTTAGTTGTGAAACCTCCAGTATGATTTAGAGAATTGCTTATCAATTATCTCAAGTATGTGAACCCTAACAGGGTACACTGAATTTTGAACATCTGGTGCAATTCCATTGATTTCAGAGTTGCAAGCTGAACGCCCTGCTTCTCCCACAGGGAGGACAAACACGTTAAAGTTTAGCAAGTATAAGGACTTTTCTCCTGCTTTGAAACATGAGTAGATCAAAATGCACTAGGGAATGTTAAGTGCCCAGCAGCAGAGTCCATGTGGACACTTGGTACGTGGCAGACTAATGCAGAGTAGATTTATGCACTAGTTTGCGCTGAACTCATGTGTGTGTGTGTGTGTGTGTCTGTGTGTGTAAACAAGACCCTTTCTGTGCATTGCTGAACTGGGGCCAAAGTGGAATGATATTTCATGTGAATTTCACAAAATTTGTCATATTTTCATATTTCATTATGAAACAAAAAACAAAGCCATTATTAACTTCAATGAGAACTGCTAATAAACTTTGAAAGCAAACAAAGAATAAATTGTTCACTAAAATTTAGGTTCTAAGTCTGGTGGAAAAAAGTGCAGTCTGCTCCAGATTCTTAAGAAGAAACCACACAATGCAGAAGTGTTTCTTGAAGGTTAGAGAGTGAAAAATAAAATAACTATCTCTGACTGAAGACACTATTTTGCAGTTAACCTCTTCAGCTTTAAAAAATGAAGAAAATCATGGAGGTCTGTGTATTGTCTTCCATTTTATTCTGTTCAGTAATATTAAGATGTTTATCTCTGTTTGGGGATTTCCATTTTACCATATGTGGGGAATTTAACTGTAACTTAAGTTATAATTCAACATGTCAGATCAATAAGAGCCATGAATGCTGATTTGTCCCAGGAGCATTTGTTATTACTGCAATAATGAAGATTGGAAGAATCATTGGATTATGTCTTTTGGGAAAGCCTCTGTTAAAGGCTGAATGCGTTGGCTAAGAGAATGAGACATAAGCTTCCAAATCGAAATATACTTATGTTTCAAACTTTAAAGAATGCATAATTATAATTACGAGTTGATCAACTTTGATAATTTACCAACAATAATACACAGCTAACTATAGCTAAAGTATCACAGAAGTAGTGGTGTTAGTCTGTATTTTCAAAAACAACAAGAAGTCCTGTGGCACCTTATAGATTAACAGATATCTTGGAGCATAAGCTTTCGTGGGCAAAGACTCACTCAGTCAGATGCAACTGACGAAGCAGGTCTTTGCCCACAAAAGCTTATGCTCTAAAATATCTGGTAGTCTATAAGGTGCCACAGGACTTCTTGTTGTTTTTATAGCTAAAGTAGATGTGGTATATTTCAACTTTAGTAAAGCTTTTGATACTCTCTCACGTGATCTCATAAACAAGCTAAGGAAATGCAACTTAAATGGAGCTAGCAGAAAGTGGGAGCGTAACTGGTTGGAAAACAGTTACCAGAGAGTATTACTAGTGGTTCACATCCAAGCTGGAAAGGCATATAGAGTGGGATGCCAGAGAGTTGATGTCCATTCAATATTTTCATTAATGAGTTAGACAATGGCATAGAAAGTACACTTATAAAGTTTGCAATGATGCTAAGCTGGGAGGGCATGGTAGTGGTCTGGAAGGGAGGATTAAGTTTCAAAATGATTTAAGCAAACCCGAGAAATGTTCTGAATTAAATCAGTTGAAATTTAATAAGGAAAAATGGAACGTATTGCACTTAAGAAGAAACAATCGGTTACACCCATAGAGAATCAGAGATGACTTCCTAGGAAGGAGCACTTTGAAAAAGAATCAGGGGAGGGGAAGGATCATAGCAGATCACAAGAGAAATCTGGAAACTTTATAAATGTTAAAGGTTATGCTTGTTTTACAATGAAATAATATATTTCCCTAGAGAAATTTACACACATGGACTTTGCGTGTGTCAACAGTCATGCTTGCAAATATTCTAAACTAGGCCATCTTAGTCTGTTGTGATAGTTCGAGTTAGTCATATGGTAATGCTTCTGTTCCCTGATTGGGTGAGTCCCTGAAAACTGCTTGTTTGAATTCCTCGTGTGTACAAATTTAAAAAAACTGTTTCTGCAAATAAATATAAATACAGCTTTCAAATATGCTCATAGTTGCATCATAACAACTCAATTGATTGATCTATTTGCAGAAAGCCAGCACAACAGACACAATTGTCGATGGAACAAATTCTTCTAAAAATTTGAACAGAATGTGGTTGTACAAGGTTTGCATTTTTCACCAAGCTCTTTTTATTTTCTTGTTCTTCTTCTTGTAGTAAATGTCTTTTCACATTATCAGGAAATGGCATGATTTCACAACATAGCCGATCACAGGCACTTTAAAAATGAACTAGACCTTTCACCCTTTAACCTTTAAAGGTAGCGCTTATCTGAAGAGAAAGGCAGAACTAATTCCAGATAAAGGAACTGTTAGTAAGAAGAGCATGAAAAACAGAAAGTTACAATCTTACACGAAGACAATTAATCAGATGGTAATAGGCTCCCATGTGCTAGTTTAGCTCAGAACGAATGAAGTGTGAGTCAACCAATGTTAACTATAAACAATTATCAGGAAATCTACTTCAAAAGTTTTGTTTTTCAGTCTTTCTCCTTGTAATTTATGTTAAGTCCACAGTGTCCAATATGCTGTCTGTCACATGTGGTGAACTGGACACCACAGTGTGGCGAATGTGCTCATTAGAGTTGCACATATATAGCACCCTCTGCACCTATGCACATCCACCCCACCACTCGGTGGAAAAAGCGCATGGCGGCAGCAGCGGCCATGGCTCTTCCTGCAGCTTGCTCAGGTCTGCAGGACAGCTTGTGTAGGTGGCTCTGGTAGTTCGTGTGGCTTGGGGTGGCTCACTCAGCGTGGCTCATTCAGGATGGTGCATCTTGCGCTGCTCGGGGCAGCAGGACGGCTTGCACAGCGAGGCTCTGGTGGCAGCTCTGGTGCTGCCTGGCTGGGATGGTAGAGCTGTGGTGATTCTTAAATTTCTTTAGGACACCACTGTGTTAAGGCTTGCAATCTAGTGCTAATTGAGTCACTTTGCAATACTTAAAAGAATGGTGAGAAGCATGACACTGATGGCGTTCATGCAGCACAACAAAGCTTTATTAAACCTTCAGGGTAATTTCTGTTCTGACAGACATGCTAGGGAAGTAAGAACTATCCCAAATTGTCACTGCCACTTCTCTCTCATTTCACATACTTAACTTCAGAGCATTCTAATGTATCCCTGGCTTAACCCAGCCCATTTAAACCTACAGGTCCAATGAGTGTATTTGACTCCAAGGCCAAAGTATGGCTGCAACCTCGTCGAGATTCCTTTGTCGACACTAACATCTGTTGACAGATGGTTCTAGTGTAGACATAGCCTCTGAGGGGGCTTCTGTCAAAAGACAGGGCTTCCAGGACATTGGGCAGCCCTGTCTGCTGTGTTTCTGGTTGAGTGTTTTGTAGAGATAACGGCCCAGCAGTCCGGCCACTCTGTCAACAGAGTGGATCGCTCTTTCGATCTGCTTTAGTGTATGGCCACACTCTGTTGATAGATGTTTGGTCAGAAAATCTCTTCTGACAGAAATGTTTGTTGACAGGTGCTTCTAGTGTAGCCGTAGCCAGAGTGTGCAGAAGTGGGAAAGTATTTCCTCCCTACCAAATAAAACAGAGCTCACATATCATTCCCATCAGAAGAAGCTGGAGAATGTACCTCAAGATCAGCACCTGTCATGTCAGGCAGCTATTTGTTGATGCTCCTGGCCAACAGAACATTGTTGGGTGTCAGCAAGAGAGAAGGAAAGAAAAATATCACTGATAAATAAACAACGTGAGAAATTTGTTTCATAAGGTATTTTATTTCTATCAGTTAGATATGTGGGTAATAAAATACCCGTTTCCCATGGCCATGTCTCAAGTTCCCATTCCAAAAGTATTGGCCCAGAATTGTTATTTTAGTGCTAGCGCAGCCAAATTATCAGCAATAAAATGGTTTTCCCAGATGGGAAATCATTTGGTACTTCTGAAACCCAAAATTATGAGGGTGCTGGCTATGTACATGAAACTGGAAGAAAGGGTAAGGACTGTAATTTCCATTAAAATATTCAGGTTAATCAAATTAATAGTGTTCAAAATAATGAAACTTTTACAGGGATAGAGTGGGTGTCATTAAAACAACAGTCACCACACGTTAGGATCTAAGACACTGCTGTTACTTTGTTTCCTATCCTAGATAGGAATAAATTGTGGTGTTTCAGATACCAGTGTGCTAAATTAACAAATACTTTCTTTTCACCACCCCGCTTACCAGCAGCATAACAATCACGTCCATGATTAGTAGCACCTAACATAGCAATAGAAGGATTCACTAGGGGGAAACAGTTAACCAAATGTAGAGTCATGTCTACTGTGAGGAAGTACATAATCAGAAAAATGGGAATGACAACTGTTACAGGTTCCACCTTCCTCATGCAACAACCTTGGTACCTGACTAGTCCTGGATGAAGGAATTTGCTGGGCAAAGGGTGGTCCCCTGCTCTGGCCACCTGTCTGCTGCTGGCCCTCTTTTGCCCCTTCCCCCCATAACTTCATCCCCAGAGCCCCCTTACCTTCTGCCTGAAACTTGGCCCCTGCTGGGCCAACACTGACCTGGCCAAATTGGCCTACCGGCTGCAGAGATCACTTCAGCCCCAGCCAGCCTGCCAGACATGGCCCAGGCCCCACGGGCATCAGCTCCTGATGCAGCCATGGCCAAGGCCATGTGAAGCCAATTCAGCCCTGACTGAGATGCTGGCCTGGCCCCTGCAGCTGGAGGCTGGTTTCAGCCCTGGCCCTGGCCCCACAGAGACCAGCCGTAGCTTGGGCTGGGCTTCTGGCTCAGGCCCTGGCCCCATGGAGATCAGCAAAGCCTCAGCCCTACAGGGTCCCTGGTGCAACCCCAGCCAGGCTTTGAATGCAACTCCAGCTGCAGAGGCACTGGGTGCAGCTCTGGCCCTGAGGAGGCTGGCTCCAGCTGACTGTGCCTTTGCTCAGGGACACGAGCTCCTCTGGGCCCAAGGCAGCTGGGCTCTCCATACTAAATTCCCAGCATCCTTCCAGACAATGGAGTTTGCTGGACAAGAAAATGCTGGTTTTGGAAGTTTCAACCTGTAATAACTTAGTATGTGTCCAAAAACCCATGATCTCATTATTGAACAAGGTAGCTTTGCTGGTTAAGAAATATGGCCTGATTGAGAGGGAATGCAAAGGCAGCTGTAAAAATAAAATAAATGTAATAAATGGAAGAGAGGGCAAATTGATCTTAACGTATATAAATGAAAAGTTAGGGATTGTAGAAAATTGGTAAGAGATGCAGAAAGGTGATATCTGTTGCTAGTTTATCCCATTACTACATGGAAATGGTAGATATCAATAATAATTCAGAAAAGACAGAAGTGTTGAATACCTATTTCTGTTCTATATTTGCTGGGGTAACATGATACAGTTTCATCCCATGGTGACAACACTTTTCTCATTCCACTAGTATCTCTGAATAGAAACTACTAAAGTTAGACATTTTAAAATCAGCAGGTCAATATAAATTGCATGTAAGAGTTTTAAAAGGTGAGGAAATCATTGAGTCATTGCATTTTATTTTGAATAAATCTTGGAGTCCTGGGAATGATCCAGGACAAAGCTAATATTGTGTCATTTTTTAAAAAAAAGACAAATGTGATGAACAGGCCTATCAGTCTAACATCGATCCTGGGCAAGCTAATCATATGCTGACATGAGACTCAATGGCCGTTTCTACACAGGCCACTTCCTTTGGCAGTGGCATGCTAATACAGGGAGTGAAAGATGCTAATGAGGTGCAGATGCAAATTCCCCATGCCTCATAAGCATAATGTCACATGATTTGGAGTCCGGAAGACTGTTCTTCCAGACTCCAAAATGCTGTGTAGGAGCGTAGCCCCAGGGGTGGGGGGGCTTCCGGAAGGAAGTCCTTCTGCTGGAGGCCCCTTCTTCCGAAAAAAAAAAAGCTCTTTTGAAATTAGAATATGCAAAATGAGTTGCTGAACATGCAAATGAGTTGCTGAATATGCAAATATATGCCTCATTTGCATTTTTGAATTGCCTCATTTGCATACCTCTTTTGAAAGAGGAATGCAACTGTAGACACACCCTTAGGCCATGTCTACACTAGCCAAAAACTTTGAAATGGCCTGCAAATGGCCTTTTTGACGTTTACTAATGAAGCGCTGAAATACATATTCAGTGCCTCATTAGCATGCGGGCAGCCACGGCACTTGGAAATTGATGCGGCTCGCTGCTGTGCGAATCATCCAGACGGGCCTCCTTTTCAAAAGGACCCCAGCTACTTCGAAGTCCCCTTATTCCTATGAGCAGATGGGAATAAGGGGACTTCGAAGTAGATTGTTGTCCTTTCGAAAAGGAACCCCGTCTGGACGAGCCGCATGGCAGCGAGCCACGTCAATTTCGAAGCGCCGCGGCCACCCGCATGCTAATGAGGTGCTGAATATGTATTTCAGCACTTCATGAGTAAACTTCTAAATGGCCATTTGCATGGCCATTTCGAAGTTTTTGGCTAGTGTAGACATAGCCTTAGATATGTAAACAAGGGAATTTCAGGTAGGAATAAAGAGCTTATTTACCTCTATATTTGGTACCGATAAGACTGCTACTGGACTATTATGCCCCATTCTTGTACTTACAATTCAAGAAGGAGGTTGATAAACTGGAGAGAATTCAGAGAAGAGTAATGACCATGACTGAAGTAGGCTGTGTCTACACTAGCCCAAAACTTCCAAATGGCCATGCAAATGGCTATTTCGAAGTTTACTAATGAAGTTTATTAATGAATAGCTGAAATACTTATTCAGCACCTCCTTAGAATGTCGGCAGCCGCGGCACTTCAAAATTGACACAGCTCATGGCCACGCGGCTCGTCCAGACGGGGCTCCTTTTCAAAAGGACCCCAGCAACTTTGAAATCCCCTTATTCCTAACAGCAGATAGGATTATGTATGTATGTACATGTATTTCAGCTATTCATTAATAAACTTTGAAATGGCCATTTGTATGGCCATTTCAAAGTTTTGAGCTAGTGTAGACGTAGCCGTAATGAGCATAAATACAGTCTGTAAGTGCCTAAATGGGGGAAAATAACAGACTCTGCAAATTAGCAAAGAAAGGAATAACACTAAGTAAAGGATGCGAGTTGAAGGTGGACAAATTCAGACTGGGAATAATGCATACGTTTTTGACAGTGAAGGTAGCTGACTACTGGAACAATATATCAAGAGTTGTGGATTCTCCATCACTAGCACATTTTAAATCCAGATTGGATGTCATTCTAAAAGATATAGTCTAGGAATTCTTTTCAGTAAGTTCTGTGGCCTCTGTTATTCAGGGGGTCAAACTAGATGGTTATAATAATAATTTCTTGCCCTAAAATCCACCTGTCTATGGGTATATCTAAAGAGCAGAAAAGACCCACAGCAGCAAGCCTTAAGAGTCCTGGTCAACTAACTCATGCTCATGCTGTGGAGCTATAAATGGCAGTATAGTTATTTGGGCTCAAACATGATTCCGTGGTCTGAAATCTGATGAAAGGGCTCTGTTTCTGGATGCCATACATGGAACATCTGAAAGGCTCATCATTTTCACCAAATGAAAATCAGTCCCTCTTCTTGAATGACATGTTGGGCACACAAAAATTGAAAAACCCCAAATCACTAGTATTTAAAAAAAAATCTGGGTTCAAAAATCTTTTCAAAGACAAAGTGAGAGGAAAGCCAAATTGAACTCTTTAAGGTAAGCTGTTTGGAACCTATTTGTATAAGTTGGATGTAACTGCTACCCACCCTGCAAAATATGTGTAAAAAGCCACAGTTCATGTATGTTAGGTTTGAAAATTTTGTCATATTAGCTTTCAAATTGCTGAATTTTCACAGAAGACAAAGGAGCAACTGGTTTTGAGTTAAGTGTCGATACAATTGATCTTTGAAATGTTAACTTTTGTGTAATATTTTTGCCTGCTTTAAAAAAAAAGAAACCTGCTGGCACTCTTTCAAACTTTCCATGTAGTTAAATCCCCTTGAAAATTTATATGAGAGATTGATTTGAAGAAGACAGTTTGTAATTTAGTATAGTTACTGTTCATTTTTTTATGGAAAGTTTGGGATTCACTTCAGAATCTACTGATATAAATGGGAGTTTTTTTACTGTGTATCTGTGTATATCAGTCACTGGAAGTCTAGAGCCAGGTGCTAACTTCTGGCTTAGTAACGTTGTGTAGACATATAAAAACACTGTGGCCTACACTTAGCTACACCTGAGTGTATGCAAAAGGTAAGACATTGCTGGAAATGGTTGAGGGCACTTGGGCCCAAATCCACAAAGGCATTTAAGTGCTTAAGTTTCATTGAAATATTGTGAATACAATAACATTTGCAGTAGTGGCATAAGGAAAACTGTCCCACAGGCTGCAATAGTTCTGGTAACTGTCACCACCAGAGCCCATCTGTTCAGAAAATACCTGGAGGAGTCTTGGAAAGGACACTAGAGATCTTTTGAGCAATCAAAATTCAGTGCAAACTGTACTTTTGCAGAAAATGGGCTACATCTACACTAGCCCAAACTTCGAAATGGCCATTCAAATGGCCATTTCAAAGTTTACTAATGAAGCGCTGAAATGCATATTCAGAGCTTCATTAGCATGCGGGCGACCGCGGCACTTCGAAATTGACAAGGCTCGTTGCTGTGCGGCTCGTCCCGATGGGACTCCTTTTTGAAAGGACCATGATGGGAATAAGGGGACTTCGAAGTAGGCGGGGTCCTTTCGAAAAGGATCCCTGTTGGGACAAGCTGCGCGGCGGCGAGCCGCGTCAATTTCGAAGTGCTGCGGCCTTCCGCATGCTAATGAAGCTCTGAATATGCATTTCAGCGCTTCATTAGTAAACTTTGAAATGGTCATTTGCGTGGCCATTTTGAAGTTTAGGGCTAGTGTAGACATGGCCATGGGGTGTTTGATTAAACACTGCAATAGAATTGCATAACTAACCTTTTCAATAGAGCTATATTTTGTTTCTGAAACCTTATTAGTTTAAATAAAGCCATTCAGGACCAATCTCCTTTGCTTTTATTATCACATTGAATGTGTTTTGTACATTCATTTGATTATGAGCATTGCTTCAATTAATGTGAGTTACTCTAGATCTTCCACAAAAGTTTCCTTGGGGGTTACCAACAAACCAGTTCCCAAGGTGCAGGCACTGGGGGGGTGGGTCTACAGTTGCATTCCTCTTTTGAAAGAGGTATGCAAATGAGGTGAATCAAAAATGCAAATGAGGTATAAATTTGCATATCTGGCACCCTGTTTGCATATTATAATTTCGAAACAGCTTCTTTTGAAAGAAGAAAGCCAGTGTAGATGCTGCTCTTTTGAAAGTAAACACCATCTTCGAAAGAATCCTTCTTCCCGTTAAATAAAGACCCTGGGGTGCCAAATTTGCAAATTTATACCTCGTTTGCGTTTTTGATTTACCTCATTTGCATACCTCTTTCGAAAGAGGAATGCAACTGTAGACCCATGTTTGTGGAAGATCTAGAGTAACTCACATTAATTGAAGCAATGCCCATAATCTAATTAATGTACAAAACACATTCAATGTGATAATAAAAGCAAAGGAGATGGGCCTGAATGGCTTCATTTAAACTAATAAGGTTTCAGAAACAAAATATAGCTCTGTTAAAAAGGTTAGTTATGCAATTCTATTGCAGTGTTTAATCAAATACATATAACAGCAGATAGGAATAAGGAATAACAAGCAGATAGGAATAAGGGGATTTCGAAGTTGGTGGGGTCCTTTCGAAAAGGAGCCCCGTCTGGATGAGCCGCGCGGTGGCAAGCCGCGTCAATTTTGAAGTGCCGCGGCCGCCCACATTCTAATGAGGCACTGAATATGTATTTCAGCACTTCATTAATAAACTTTGAATTTAGGCTAGTGTAGACATGGCCCCAATGTCTGCACCTGGTGTTTCGTATCTCTGGGATGCACCATAGGGTTAGGCCTGCGTCTCCTGCTTAAAGCCTGAGGACTGCTTGCCCATGCACATAGGCATGAAACCCCCCCAAGGAGGAAATGTTACATTTGGCTTTACCCACTGGATTTTAATAGGTTTTAGAATGTATTGTAGCACAGAGAATACATGCAAGATTATTAGGGGAGTCTTAGTTTATAATGATGACAAATACTTCGCAGTTACAGAGTAACTTTTATTTTCAATGTCAGAGCTTAAATATTTATTATGCCTCACAACAGTCATGTGAGATAGACATATTAAACATTATAAATGGAGAGGCAGAATCACAGAAAGGTTAACTGGCTAACTAAAGGTATTGTCAGAAATGGGAATAAAGCTCAGGAGTCCTGACTCCTACCACCAATGCATACATCTAAATTGGATAGGCTCCCATACCATCTTCAATTACTGAACAGTAATGCAGATACTTTAAAGAGTAAAAAGGCAAACTGTAAAGTTTTTGCTTTATGTCTATATTTCCTCCCATCCAAGCTGCCTATGTATGAAATCAGTACCTCTGCACATTGCTACTGTAGGTGAAAGCATGCTGGGACATTTAGAACATCTGGAGAGAAAGTGCTTCTTTTGCTCTATGGTTAGTTCCTTCTTTTAAGATGTGTCTAGCGCAGGTTTATTACCCTCATATCTTGTTTTTATTATCCCTAGAAGCACCCAACATGCAGAGCAAGAGGATCAGTCTCTGAAGTGTTTTCCAACATTTTCCCACTCCCCTTTTGTTCAGATGACTTTTTTTCCCCTGACAGTCCTGCAGGTCTATCATTTCCACACTAGAGAGCCTCCTGTAGTTTTATGTTGCCTTCGTACCACACCTTTTAAAATTCCTATAATAAAAATGTTTTAAATCAGTAACTTGTGCTGCACATTTTACTGGTGAAAATATTATGGACAGTAATTCACTTCTACGCTTAAAGAATTTAAACCCGGTCTCCAGAAAAAAAAAGAGAGAGAGAGAGAGAATGTTACAAAGGACTACAGGGTACAGAGAGCAAATAAAATGTTTGCATCAACACACAAAATGTTAGTAACCAGAAGCTGGTAGAAGGATTGGGAGTTCTGCCTTAGCTGAGTGTCATGCACTGCCTGTTGAGGTACTTCACCTACTCTTCAGTTTTCCTGGATATTCCATGAGCTCCCCCCGCCCCCCAGCCCTAACATCTCTAATTACATGTTGTTCTGTTATGTCTCGTCTCTCTCAATCCAAGTCTCAGCCAAGAGTTACTTTCAGTGTCCTCCATAGTACATCTTGTTGAATCCAGGCAGGATGGAGAACTGTGGGCAGGTCCACAGTCTTTATGGTCCCTTTGATGGGACAGAGGAGGGGATGTCAGGATTTTTCTTCTGTCTCCTGCTAATGCAATATTGGGAGAAGACAGACATATCCTGGTTGCCAAATCTTGAAGCAGCCAGGGATAATGAGTAGCTGATTATTGATCTCTTAGCTCCAGGTAGCATCATGTTCTTGAGGAGGATCAGCCAGCTTCTTGGTCTCTGTGACAGCTGGGTTCTTCTTCTGTCTCCCTCAAACTCTAAACTTCCATGTACCCTCAAATGTCAGTAATGTTTGTGGTGCTCGTCCAAGCCTGAACATCATAGATTTTCATTGTTTTTAGAAAGTTTAGTCTTCAGTTTTTTCATGCCTTCTTTTCTTATATCATTCAATAACAAATGAAGTTCACAGGTACAAAAGAGAAACAGTATTATGGGAAAGATGGAACTGATGGGATTTGTGGAAAGATCAGTCAGGTGAGATCATTCTAAATCAAGGATCCTTAAGTGAGAAGAATCTGGACAATCTACCATACCTGCTCTTATTGTAACTTACTTCTGCTGTCTATGATGTAGTTTTCCATCATTTTTCACCCTGAAGGATGTCATGTTGTGTTCTTTGTTTTTGAGACATGCTGAAAAATGACATCAAAATAATCCTCAGGTCCCATTTGAACAGGGTGCATTTAGTGGTAGTTTGTGAATACATCTGCACCTTACAGAAATTGTGAAATCAACAGCATGCAAAGCATACATTTGTCCATGCCTACTATAGAAGCAGGGTTGGGGACCTGGCAAACTTGAGTGGTGTGATGACCGCATGCAACCAGATCTCAACGCCCAGGATGGGGAGCTGCATACAGCACTGTAGGATAGTAGTCACTACTGTGGAGTAAGTAGGCAGCATGCTCACTCTCCAATGCCACCTCACCCTGGGCCTCCCCTCCTGGAATTTCACTTGAAGTGCCAAGTTGGAAGATTCTGCTGCAGATGGTGACTGCCCAGTTGACTGGTTAAAATAGTGCATCCAACAAATCAGGATGCTGCATCTGATAGAATGTACTTCATGACTGAATGTACTCTAATTATGAAAGAATGAGTCTTTAAAGTATTATATAGACACAGTAAACTTTTTCATATTTGCCATTCTATCATCCGGAACTCTCAAATAATGGGCATTTTAGCCATAAATAAATTTTAGTTACGTTTTCCAAAAGTACAGTATAGTGAAAGTAAATGCAAATAAATACAGCAAATAAGTCTGCAGTGTAAAATACTGCTGCTGTTGGTAAAAACGGTACTCTGCATGCACTTTTGTTTTTTTCTTAATATCTAATCTTGTTTTTCCTTAGTATTATGGGTTGCTAGGTATACCGCTATAATATCCAGAGCATTTGAATATCCAGCAACTGGGGCTGCCAGATAAGAAAGAGCTTACTGTAGCTACCACATGGTATTTGTGGTAACTGGTTCACAGAAGAGAAGCAGCAATAATTTTGCTTGTAAACTGTAAATGCTAAAAATACAAGGATGTAGATAATCGAGCTGGGGCATGTCTACTGACCACTGTTGAATTTTTATGGAGAAACAAAAAGACCTTAAGAATCTGATCCAGAACCTTTTGATCAGCTCCTACCAGAATTATTCCCACACAGACATGACTGTACAAGAGATCACATTGTCTTTAAGATTCCAAAGGAGGGCAGTGAGGGTATGATCAAACCAAAGATTCATTTAGCCCAGTATTTTGTCTTCCAACAATGGCTGATGCCACGTGTCCCACAAGGAATGAACAGATACTAAGGACACAGTTTCTGTCCATCTTGGTGATCACCATTGATGAGCCCATCCTCCATTAACTTATCTAGTTCTTTTTTGAACTCTGTTATAGTCTTGGCTTTCAGAACATCTTCTGATAGGAGTTCCACCAGTTGACTGTGGGCTGTGTGAAAAAATACTTCCTTTTCTATGTTTTAAACTTGCTGCCCATTAATTTCACTTGGTGACCCTAGTTTTCATATTGCAAACAAAAGTTAATAACCTGTCCTTTTTTAATTTATCCACACCACTAATGATTTTATAGACTTCAATCATGCCCTCCCTGAATCATCTCTTTTCCAGTCTGAGACGTCCCAGTTTTCTTAATTTCACCTCATATAGCAGCCATTCCATACCTCTAATTCTTTGTGTTGCCCTTTTCTGAATCTTTCCTAATTCCAATACGTCTTTTTGAGATGGGACAACCACATCTGCATGTCTTAGTCCATATGTGGGCATACCATGGATTTGTATAGGCAAAAAGGTATTTTCAACCTTGTTATGTCTCCCTGTCATGATTCCCAACATTCTGTTCACTTTTGACTCCCACTGTCCATTGAGTGGATGTTTTCAGAGAACTATCCACAATGACTCCAAGATGTCTTTCTTGAGTGGTAAGTCTGTATTAGTACGTGTTAGTCTGTATTCTAACAAAACAAACAAGCAGTCACATAGCACCTTAAAGACTAACAAAATAATTTATTAGGTGATGAGTGGTAATGGCTAATTTAGACTCCCATCATTTTCTATGTATAATTGGGATTATATTTTCCATTGTGCATTACTTTGCATTTATCAGTATTAAATTTCATCTATCATTTTGTTGCTCATACACACAGTTTTGTGAGATCCTTTTGTAGTTTTTCACAACTTAGAACTTAACTATCTTGAGTAGTTTGTATCATCAACAAATTTTGACACTTCACTGTTGATCTCTTTTCCCAGACAATATATGAACATGCTGAAGAGGACCGGTCCTGGTATAGACCTGTGGAAGACATCACTATACACGTCTTTCAATTCTAAAAACAAAGCATTTGTTCTTACACTTTCCTTTCTTTTAACCAGTTCCATGAGAGTTACTGATTCCTTTTATCCCATGACAGCTTACTTTCCTTAAAGGACGTTGTCAAAGGCTTTCTGAAAATCTAAATAGACTATATCCACTGGATTCCCCTTGTTGACATGGTGTCAAAGAATTCTGGTAGATAGGTGAAACATGATTTCCCTTTACAAAAACATGTCGACTCTTCTCCAAAAAATTATGTTAATCTATGTGTCTGACTATTTTGTTCTTAACTATAGTTTTAACCAGTTTGACCAGCACTGAAGTCAGGCTTACTGGCTTGTAATTGATGTGATCATATAATCCTAGAATCAAAGAGCTGAAGGAAGTCATTGAGCCCAGCCCACTGTCCAAAGCAGGAACAAGCCTAAAATCATCCCAGCCAGGAGCTTGTCAAGCTGGAACTTTAAAACTTCTAGTGATGGAGAGCCTACCACCTCCCTAGGTAAACCCTCCTAGTGATGTTGTTCTTTTTTCTAATATCCAACCTAGACCTCCACCACCACAACTTGAGACCATTGGTCTTCATTCTGCCATTTGTCACTACTGAGAATAGCCTTTCTCCATCCTCTTTGGAACTTCCCTTCAGGTAGTTGAGGGTTGCTATCAAATTCCCCCTCACCCTTCTCTTCTGCAGACTAAACAAGCCCAAATCCCTCAGCCTTTCCTCGTAGGTCATGTGCTCCAGCCCCCTAATTATTTTCATTGCCCTTCCCTAGACCCTATCCAGTGTGTCCGCATCCTATCTGTACTGGGAGGCAGGGCAGAATTGGATGCTATAATCTGCATGTGCTCTCACCAGTGCTTAACAAAGGGGAATAATCGCTTCTCTAGAACTGCTGAAAATATTCCACCTAACACATTAGTATACCTAATAATTAGTCTTCTTGGCTACAAGGTCGCTTGATTGACTCATATCCACTTTTCATTTACTGTAATCCCCAGGTCCTTTTCTGCTGAACTGCTACATCTCTCAAAACCTTTTTAAAATATTGGCATCAGCTATCTACTAGTCATATGGTACAGAAGCTGATTTAAATCATAGGTTAGAAACCACAGGTATTAGTTTTACAATTTCACAGTTGAGTTACTTCAGAACTCTTGGTCCTGGTAACTTATTACTGTTTAATTTCTCAATTTTTCCAAAACCTCCTTCAGTGACACCTCAATCTGTGACAGTTCCTCAGATTTGTCACCTAAAAAGAATGGTTCAGATCTGGGAATCCCTCTTACTTCCTCAGCCATGAAGACCAACACAAGGAATTCATTCAGTTTCTCTGCAATAGCTTGATTGTTCTTGGGTGATCCTTGAGCATCTCAATCATTCAGTGGTCCCACTGGTTGTCTAGCAGGCTTCCTGTGTCTGATGTACGTAAAACAACTTTGCTATTACTCTTTGAGTCTTTTGGCCAGCTGTTCTTCAAATTATTTTTGGATTTCCTAACTATATTTTTATACTTCATTTGCGTGAGTTTATGCGTCTTTCTATTGTCCTCACTAGGATTTAACTTTCACTTTTTAAAAGGTGTCTTTTTGTCTCTCACTGCTTCTTTTACTTTGTTGTTTAGCCATAGTGGCACTTTGGTTCTCTTGCTATGTTTTTCTTTTAAAATTTGGGATATACATTTAAATTGGGACTACATTATGGTATCTTTTAAAAGATTCCTTGCAGCTTGCAGGGATTTCACTTTTGGCACTATACCTTATCACAGAGGGCAGTGCTGTGAAACACAATGGACAATTTGTGTGCACTAGGGGAAACTGAGGCACGACACCGAATTCAAATTTTATTGATTTTTTGTGCCCTCGTGGCACTTAGCCACACCCCTGGAGATGCTAGCAAAGTGCCTCACTGGATTTTACCCCGCAACCCAGCGCGGTGTGCGCGGTGGTCGCTCACAATGGGGTTTACAGGGTTATGATAGGATCTGCAGAAATGGTGCAATAAACTGTCTGACCCTGAAAGAACGAATGAGGCCTTTTAGGCTGAAACACAAAAGAAGTTTATTAAAGGGCAAAAGAAACACACACAAAGATAAACCTAAAATAACAGACTAAATATTTCCCTTTTTCTACTAGTAGCTAGCACAGGGTTTATCTGTTTACTAGACTAGCCCTCGAACTGTGTAAGCTGCAATGGGCAGCACCCTCAGAATATCCCTCTACTTACAGCGTTTCCCAGGAATCCCATGACATCTTTGCTGAGTGCTGCAAAGGGGAAAGTTATTAATGCACAGTATTTCACAGTCCTCTTTTACAGAGGTGCCAGTTAACGGCTATATCAGTAATATATACCTGCCGCAGGGTTTTATTCCCACACAAGCAGGGGGGAGAGCCACGAGGTTCTCAACCCTAGTCCTGGGATCACCTCTTACGATGATCACGGTCGCTCAACCTCCCTCTCGAACAGGGGGGAGCAGGCGGAATGGGACTGCCTCCTACGACAGTTCCCGGTTTTTGGGATCGCCCCTTACGACAATTCCTGAGGATTGGGGTCGCCTCCTGCAATGACTCCTGGATTGGACCACCCACTAAGCAGCTGATCTGAGTTTGGGACCACCTCTTTACGGTAGTTTCCCAAATGCAATTCTATGCCTCTTACTGGCAGAGTAAATTATACTACTATAGTGCTATGAGGGTTGAATAGTATCTCGGGCTGGCTATAAATAGTGCCCCCTGTGCTTTACATTAACTAGCAGAACTAAGGGTTACACAAGTTAGCAGAACTGGGGCAGTCCCAGCCTACCACCTATGATGCTGCTATTGGTTAACACATCCAGCAGCAAGTGAAAATACAACAAGAAGCATAAAACATGCACATTAAGTAACTCATTATAACTACACCCTTTGGTTACCTCTTTCCTTAGTTCTGTTTCCAGGCGCTGGGCCTACAATCACTTCTTTAAGATGCTAGGAAGTGATGGCTGCACAGGCGTGTTTTTACAGCGCCGTGCTAGGCCTGACAGGAAAGAGGAGAGAAAAGAGCGGGAGGAAAAAAGACCAACGTGGGAGACAAAAAACCTCCCGCAAGCAAATTTGCAAATAAACCAGCAAATTTGCAGTGATTTCAGAAATGGCATTAAATTCTCCCCACCGGCCACTGGCAATGGTCAGTGAGGAGAAGGGCAGGACCACTGCTGCGGCTCGTCCCCATCACAGGGCGTGCACTCATCAGGCGGCATCACCTGCCGGAACGAACCCTCCGGATAAGCGCCGGAGCCTTCTAAAATGGCAGCAAGCAGGAGCTCTTCTACGTCCCACGACGCTCAGCACCTTGATGACTATGGTCGCTCAGTTTGAGTTCCTGTAGTCGTTCCACGATGCTGGGGTGCGATGCAAGGGTTCGGTGCTTGTCACCTTCTTTCTTCGTTGTTCTTCAGCTCTTTTTAGTGATCAGCTCAATCCAAGGTCCAAGTCCAAGGTCCAGGATCCAAGGTCCAAGTGAGTCCAGGGGCCTCAGGCTCCTAACTTTATAGGGCCAGTGAGGACCTGGTTGAAAACTATGTTGCATTTTGGTTGCCACGGCAACCAAACAAAGTTCCATGTTACATATTTATAAGGTTTTGTAAACTAACCAATTGTTTGTTAAAATTTTGAACTACAACTTATATATATTAACTACCCCTTATGAATATTAATACCAACTGTCATTCTTGTTTACTTCATATTAGACAGCTTTATACAGTGGTTTTAAAGGGGATTTTTAAATTAAATCTTTTGCAAAGCACTTCTATGGGATTGATAGGGAATAAAGTCACGAATTAAACAACATAGACGTTTAAATGCTCAGTTCCTAAGGCTTTTTGGTTAAGATGCGGGGAGGAACACACAGACACCACAGCCCATGGCCAGGAACATATCAATCACCTCAGGTGAGAATATTTCAACATACCTTTCAATTTCTGTTTAACTAACTTCCTCTGGTAATAAGGAATAAAGCAACAAAGTCTATTCTAACTATTCTCACTTTCCCAGAAAAGTGACAAGTCTATGCTAGAATAATCAGCACTGAAGATGAACATGTTTGGTCTTCTGGATTAACACCCACTGAAAGAAGTAATGGACCCAATGCAATGAATGAAGGACAACTATTATTGATCTTAGAGTGGTACACCAAATTCTTCTGAATTACCTTCAGTGGAGGTACACTGAGAATGAATCATAGAATAATAGAATTATAGGGCTGGAAGGGACCTCAGGAGGTCACCTAGTCCAGAGCCCTGCCTAAATCATATCAATACCAACTAAATAACCAGGACTTAAAAACTCCTAGGGATGGAGATTCCACCACCTGTCTCAGTAACGCATTACAGTGCTTCACCACCCTCCTGATCCGTGTCTACACGTGCACGCTACTTCGAAGTAGCGGCACTAACTTCGAAATAGCGCCCGTCACGGCTACACGTGTCGGGTGCTATTTCGAAGTTAACATCGACGTTAGGTGGCGAGACGTCGAAGTCGCTAACCCCATGAGGGGATGGGAATAGCGCCCTACTTCGACGTTCAACGTCAAAGTAGGGACCGTGTAGTCGTTGCGCATCCCTCAACATCGAAATTGCGGGGTCCTCCATGGCGGCCATCAGCTGAGGGGTTGAGAGACGCTCTCGCCAGCCCCTCAGCTCAATGGTGGCCACGTGGAGCGGCCCCTTAAAGGTCCCCTCCCCCTCCCTTCCTGTGCAGGAAGCGGAGGGAACGCGCAGGCAGCAGCCCAGACAGACAGCCAGCCTGCACGTCCCTCAGTCACCCAGAACAGGGCCAGCACCTGCTATGGCTGCCCGGCAGCACCCTCAGCACCCCCAGAGGACCCCCCCCAAGGGGAGCCAAAGCAGCCAGGCCAGCCAGGCGGGCAGCCAGGCTGGGAAGCGGCAGCGGGGCCCCTTCTGGACGGAGGCCGAGCTGCGGGACCTGCTGGGGCTCTGGAGCGAGGAGGAGGTGCTCCAGGTAATGGGGAGCAAGAGGCAGAACATGGATGCATTCGCTCAGCTGGCCGAGGGCCTGGCCACCCGGGGTCACCCTGCCCGCACTCCTGATCACGTCAGGACTAAGGTTAAGGAGCTGCGGCAGGGTTATGCCCGGGCCCAGGATGCGGCCGGCAGATCTGGGGCCGCCCCCATCACTTGCCCCTTTTACAGGGA
Source organism: Carettochelys insculpta (assembly GCF_033958435.1). NCBI lineage: Eukaryota > Metazoa > Chordata > Testudines > Carettochelyidae > Carettochelys > Carettochelys insculpta. The sequence goes on along the minus strand of NC_134139.1, from coordinate 132,739,469 downwards.
GCTCAGGGACATCCTGGACCCCCGGCACACCTCCTCCCCTCCGGCCACCCTTGATACCTCGGCCGACGAGCCCCAGCAGGCCCTGCAGCCGGAGTCCGCCCCGGAGGTAAGCCCCGCACCCCGGAGGCCCCCCCGGAGCCCACCCCCGGGCCATCGTGGCAGGAGGAGGAGGAAGAGGAGGAGGGGGGCTCCTTCTCTTCAGAGTCCAGGCTGCAGATCCTCCTCCTGCCCTCCCGGAACAGCAGCTGGGCGTCCACCCACCGGGGATCTCCGGACCATGGGAGTGGACCTACAGGTATGTACCCGCCTCTGGTGTACACCCCCGGGGTTGAGGGGCGGGGGTAATAGATATGTGCCCAGGGCCCCCCACATGGCCATGGCCCCAAGGACAGCAGGGCCTTGTCCCTCACAGGAGTGCATCAGCCCCTGCCCCCGCCCCCCAGCACGACAGTGCCATGCCCCATCCCCGGGGCAGGGGGGAGCGGAACCACGAGGGTCCCCCGGGAGGAGGGGGTGGGACACCCCGCAGCAGCAGCAGCAGCAGCAGCAGCAGCAGCAGCAGCAGCAGCAGCATGTGATGGAGTCGGGGGAGTGCAAAAGGGAGACTCAGGCTCGATATGAGCAACAAGCTGAATAGCTCCCAGGGCCAAAGGAGGATCCTGGGGCTACAGCTGGCAGGTGACACCTCTGCCCTGAACAAACAAGAGGGAGGAGCCGAGCTGGCTTTGAATCAGGGCGGGGGCCGCAGGTAGAGGCTAGGGGAAGGCAGAGCTGGAAGGCAGCCAGCCTGAGGAGGGGGAAAGCTACACCCCAGAGGGGCACCCCTTGGGGTCTTCTCCCCAGGACAGGTTGGAAGGACTGTCTCTGACTGCTGTGCTGTCACTCCTGGGAGAAACTGGGCATCTGTGGCCTAAGAAACCTCTCCTGCCAGACCCTGCTGAGTGAAGTGAGAGTCACTCCCGCCAGGGGATGGGGTGCAGTGCAGGGGGACCACTGAACCCCATCCATCACAGCAGCATCTCCCGGGGACGGGGATGGGGAACCTGCAGCACAGGGGTGGGGGGACAAAGGCCACGGCTCGGGGCCCACACTAACGCCTGTCTCCATTCTTCTTCCCCCCCTCCTCCTGTGTTCCGCAGCTGCACCATCGGAAGGACCGGAAGAGAGCGCCGGCGCGGCATCAGTGGTCCCGGAGACCCCTCCGGGGCCACCGCTCCAGGCAAGCCCCTCGGCCGAGGACCGACCGGCCCCACGGCGGGCTAGATGGCAGACCCCACACCACCACCAGCCGACGGCGACGGACCCCCAGCTGCTGGCCATCCACCGTCGGCAGCTGGAGGTGGCGGAGCAGTGCCTGCGGGTGGAGCAACGCCGCCTCGACCTGCAGGACCAGGCGCTGGCCTGGCGCCAAGAGGCATGGGGGGCCTACATGGACACTTTCAACCGCCTGGTGGACTACTTGGCCCCCCATGCCGTGCCGGCCGCCGCACGCCCGCCCTGCCTGCTCCACCCGCCGCACCACCTGCTGCTCTGCACGTCGCCATCCCATCTGCCATCACCCCGCCACCCACCACCGAGGGCCGGACCTCCGAGGTACACCTGGGGCCAGCTGAGACTCGCCGGACATATCTTCCGGTCTGCCCAGCCCCCAGCCAGCCCCGGACAGGGCTGCGGCCAAGGCGGGACTCCCGGCCTCCCACCCCCAGTGCCGTACTTTAGGGGCGTGGGGCCCAGGACGTGGCCCCCCCCGCCATATATAGTTATTTTCCAAAAAAGAATGAAGATGGACCGTTTCATTTATATTTGTGCCCCCCTTTGCCCCGTCCCCCCCCTTGTAAATAGTTCTCCCCTTCCTTATTATCCCTGGTTTTCTTTTTATTGAACAACAGACCCATATTATTATATGCAAACTTTTTTATTATTATTGTTTTATTTGTACAGATTACTTTTGTTAAAGACGTCTGGTATATAGTTTGTTCTTGTTTTAATTATAGTTACAAAAAAACAGTTCTAAAAGAAAAACCAGTTTAATTTTAGCCACAAGTGCGTGCTGTCATTTGTACAGGAGAAGTCGGGGGGGGGGTTGTTAGCCGATGGCCAGGTAATGTGCGGTGAGGTACTCCCCTGGGTCCTAAGCAACCCAGTTTTTTACTGTTAGAGCAGGCAGCTCCTAGCACACTCACCCACGGCCAGGCTGTAGTAACCAAACGGTTAAAGTTCTTTTGTTGTGCCGGCTGTGTTGCAGTGACAAAAGGGTTAACAAAATAGTTAGGCTTGGATCTTAACTAGTTACAAGTTTATTAAGCTACAGTTATAAGCGTGCGGTTACAAAAGGCTATTGTTTACTTCTTATATGCTAGCAAAGTACAGGTGTTAACAAGTTACGTTACAATCCAATACAAAGATATCTGTGATCATCTAACACAATGATATCTTGGCACAATGACATCTAGTTACAGAGCACTAATTCTTTAGCTGTGCACAAAAAAAAGTCAGAGACCTAGCATGGGTGTATCTTACCCTCTCTGCGTCTCTCGATACCAGCGTAGCCAAGCCGGATCGGTCACTCAATTCCGCGGAAAGACGAATACGAGGTTGGGCGTCCCCAGTTGTGGACCTCGGGAGGCAATCACCTGACCCGACCAGCAGGAAGTTGGTGGAATGCACTCAAAGTTAGAGTTCTGCTGGACCCATCTTTTATACCCCTTTTGGGTTACGTATTCTCTTTCTTATCTATGGTGCCAGATCATACTGGTCTGTCTTTGTGACTCCAGTTTGTTACAAGGGCATTTCTACTTAGTTTGCACTTGTAAGACAAGAGATAAACAATTTAGGAGTACAGGACATTCTTTTGTGCGGGTGGGGCATGTCCCCTTCTGGGTGATTGTGTGTGTGCATCATATTGATCAATGCCAGCTGGGGTGATTTCTGAGGGTCCCCCGCCTCTCATGTTGACAGTCTGGACTGTTAGCCTTCTAGCTGTACTTTCTGCTTCTCAGGGTCACGATAAGCTAGCAAATCTGGGCCTCAATGAGGGCATCAAAGACTGTGCTGTCAGCAGCCGTTTCCGTGCCCTGTGTGCTCCTCAGTGGGGGGGGGCAACGAGCAAGCTGGCTTGTAAGGGGGAGACTTTGTCTGGCTACATTCCACCCCCTGATGCACCACACTACATCCCAGAACGCAAGGTGGTGGTGATTCCAGCACCTTTTGCCCTCCTTGGGGGAAGTCTAAAAGTGCCCAATGATCCGATCAGTATGTGGGGAATCGCAGAACTGGCTAGGATCACTTGTCAGCTCCATGTATCGGATTTGCGTGGAGGAGATAGCCACGTCAGTTTGTCTCCTAATGATGCACAGTGTTATGCAAAACACAACTACTATGATAAGAACAATCAAAATAGTGGTTACAATAGAATGCAGGAATGGAGTAAGAGAAAATTCTAATTGTTGAGCTAACTATTTTAACCATGAGATAGTTACAGCATGTAAGATTTTAACTGCATCTTTGATGGCAGATACATCCTGTTTAATCTGTTCTGAGTGTTTACCTAAAAGCAGCAAGATTGGTTAATTACAGCACAAAATCCTCCTTGTTGGGCCAGGACTACATACTTTGAGACCCACCCATCCCTTGCTGACACTCAGACAGAGAACAATTAAACAGGAAGGCAGATGGGAATTATGGTATAATCCAGAAAGTTCAAACCAGTTACCTCTACCCACACCAGCTTGGCTGGGAGAACAGGACAGAAGGGCCCAGCTTAACCTTGGAGCTTCCTCGCACGCGATGGCTTCCACTCCGAGGAATTACAAGCAAGACACTCAGTTCTGCGAAAGTTCAAACCGGTTACCTCTACCCACACCAACTTGGCCTATAGCAATTACTAAGAGTCCATTAGTATTAATATGGCATCTAGCAGCATGCATATATTATGTACATTAAAGTTCTTTGGTGTGTACTGATGTTACAGGTGGCCATTGCCTTGCTTCCTCCCAGGGAGATGTGTATTCCAGGTGGTTCCTTCTTTTCTGGAGAGAAAACACAAGGTCAGCCGGTCTTGGATGTGATCCAAGCCTTGGTAATGGTTATTGGTTCCCTTTTAGAGTCTAAAGCAGTCTACATCCCCACCTTTGTATGAGTGCAGTACATGAGTCTGTGTTCACAGGCTAGGGTGTTTAATTACAACAGTATCTCCAGGATTAGATTTGGAGTCCTTGAGTGGCGCAGCCGAAGTTGAGGAATTTTTCCCTGTAGGGAAGAATCCTCTGCTGATTGGACTGCCCGTAGGGGTTTACTCTTTGTTCAGTCTCTGTACAACCTCATCCAGCCTGTTTTCCCAAGTACCATCCGTGGGCTTCAAGTGGCTTTTTAACATTCCATTCCAGCACTCGACTATGCCGTTGGACTGGGGTCGGCAAAGGCAGTGGTAAGTCCACTGAATTCCATACTTAGTAGCCCACTCTTGTACTACTTTGTTTTTAAAGTGTGAGCTGTTGTCAGACTGGATTTCTTGGGGTGCTGGGACAATTGCTGTTAAGCAGTTTAGTCCCATAATGGTGGAAAGTCCTGTTGCCAATGGGGCAGGGTATGCAAAACCAATTGCTGAGACAACTTCCATTCCAGTCAGGAGGCATTTACACCTTTGCCTGGTAGTAGGAAGTGGGCCAATGTAATCAACCTGCCAGGTTGCCCATAGTGTTTTCCCATCTCTTGGTCTGGCAAATCGTTGTCCTTCAGCTATGTGTTTTCAGGTTTTAGCACAGATAGTACAGGCTTGCAACAGGTCTCTGGCCTGTCGGTGGGTGATAGGCCACCCCCTGACATGTGCTTGCCGCACCAGCTCATCATTCCCTGTGTGCCCCAGAGTCTCATGTAGCCATAGATATAAACGTTCCCAATCTACTTGGGCAGCAGAGATTTGGGCTGCTGCATCTGCCAGGTTATTTAGCTGTGCAGCTGGAGTGTTATTCTTTTGCTGGGCTGACGCATGTCCTATACTTAAGGGCTGCTGGGTGGCATGGTGGTACTCACTAGGCATTCCCACCTTCCATAGGGATTCCTTAATTAAGGTGGAGTTCTGTGCGGTATTAACTTTCCAGCATGGACATTCCTCTACCCATCCAGAGAACAAACAAACAATAACCAGCACATTTTTAAAAGATTTACATTTGGGTAGCTGAATGAAGTTCATTTGTAACTTCAGGAACAGTCCTAAAGGCAGAGATCTAGTTGCCAGAACTGTCTTTACAGGTTTGCCCACGTCGTGGGCTTGGCAGACAGGGCAAGCCAGACAGTTGTTTGGGCCACTTAGGAGAATTTGGAAGCAAACCAATTTGCTTGAACAGCAGTAATCATCCCCCTGCTTCGCTTACATGAGTCAGGCTGTTAATAAGATAAGCACAAACATAAAATACAAAACCACATTCTTCATTTTAAAAGGAGATTCATGATGTTTAGGTTGTTCTTCAGTAACAACCAGCTTTTCCTGTATCTGAAAGACAAAAGAATACTTTTCTACCCCCTTTGGGGTGGCAGGTTACATATTGGAATACTCCATTTACAAATATGCTCAGTTCTTTCTAAACTCTGCAAGTTACTCACTCTGAATTTTCTCCAGACCCTCAGAGTTAAGGACTTACTCACTTACTCTTAACCTCAAATCACATGCTTATTTTCCAAAATGACATTTTATTGGATATTACCATTTTAAGTATTACTAAAGGGATTTAGATCTTTTGTTCCCATATTGAAAGGCGTCCATATCGGAAGGCGTCCCCTCCTTATGGATACACCAGCAGGACAAACAGACAGACAGACAGACAACATTAAACAAAACTCCATGACACATACACATACTCCACAACATAAATGTTTACATAACTACACTTTGTAACACAAAGAGTTAAGAACTTGAACTAAAGCTTTCAGAGTTGGGCAGTTTCTTCAAGGTCTTATAATCTGGGCTTTTGTCCAAGGAGCTGTATCTCACAGCCAGATACAAAACTACTCCAATATTCCTTTTTCTCTTTTAGTTTACAAGCAGTTCTCTGCTTACAGAGCTGCAACCGTGATTCCTCTGATTGTCCCCAGTACTTTTCCAACATTCCCTCGTCCCACTTAGGGTCACCCCATCCTTCCCGGGTGAATCCCTTCTCTATGTTGGGGAAATCCATGTTGTTTATCATGACTGATTTCATTTTGTCACTGTGGTACAGCCTGTGTCACAACCCTGTTCGCTGCGCCAATTCTGTTAGCCAGTGGCCAGGTAATGTGCGGTAAGGTACTCCCCTGGGTCCTAAGCAACCCAGTTTTTTACTGTTAGAGCAGGCAGCTCCTAGCACACTCACCCACGGCCAGGCTGTAGTAACCAAACGGTTAAAGTTCTTTTGTTGTGCCGGCTGTGTTGCAGTGACAAAAGGGTTAACAAAATAGTTAGGCTTGGATCTTAACTAGTTACAAGTTTATTAAGCTACAGTTATAAGCGTGCGGTTACAAAAGGCTATTGTTTACTTCTTATATGCTAGCAAAGTACAGGTGTTAACAAGTTACGTTACAATCCAATACAAAGATATCTGTGATCATCTAACACAATGATATCTTGGCACAATGACATCTAGTTACAGAGCTCTAATTCTTTAGCTGTGCACAAAAAAAAGTCAGAGACCTAGCATGGGTGTATCTTACCCTCTCTGCGTCTCTCGATACCAGCGTAGCCAAGCCGGATCGGTCACTCAATTCCGCGGAAAGACGAATACGAGGTTGGGCGTCCCCAGTTGTGGACCTCGGGAGGCAATCACCTGACCCGACCAGCAGGAAGTTGGTTGAATGCACTCAAAGTTAGAGTTCTGCTGGACCCATCTTTTATACCCCTTTTGGGTTACGTATTCTCTTTCTTATCTATGGTGCCAGATCATACTGGTCTGTCTTTGTGACGCCAGTTTGTTACAAGGGCATTTCTACTTAGTTTGCACTTGTAAGACAAGAGATAAACAATTTAGGAGTACAGGACATTCTTTTGTGCGGGTGGGGCATGTCCCCTTCTGGGTGATTGTGTGTGTGCATCATATTGATCAATGCCAGCTGGGGTGATTTCTGAGGGTCCCCCCCCCTCTCATGTTGACAGTCTGGCCTGTTAGCCTTCTAGCTGTACTTTCTGCTTCTCAGGGTCACGATAAGCCAGCATATCTGGGCCTCAATGAGGGCATCAAAGACTGTGCTGTCAGCAGCCATTTCCGTGCCCTGTGTGCTCCTCAGTGGGGGCGGGCAATGAGCAAGCTGGCTTGTAAGGGGGAGACTTTCTCTGGCTACAGGGGTGCTGTTGGGATCTCCGTGGTGTGGGCATAGGGGCAGGGAGTGTTGTGGAGGAAGCGGGGGGCGCAGTGGGGGGCCTGGCAGAGTTCACGCTGTGGCCTCCTCGAAGTGGGCCCGCAGGGCCTCCCGGACCTGGGTCCCTTCGGGGTCCACCTGGCGACTGGAGGCAGCGGGTGGCTGCACATCGCCCCTGCCGACTTCCACAGCCGGCACCTGAAAAAAGGCCTCCCCCTTGCTCTCCACCAAATTGTGCAGGGTGCAGCAGGCACCCACAATCTGGGGGATGTTGTTGGGGCCCGCATCCAGGAGGGTCAGGAGACATCTCCAGCGCCCTTTGAGGCGGCCAAATGAGCGCTCCACCACCTGGCGCGCATGGTTCAGGCGCTGTTTGAAGTGCTCCTGGCTGGCAGAGAGATGCCCCGTGTACGGGTGCATGAGCCAGGGCCGGAGGGGATAGGCCGCATCTGCGATGACGCAGAGGTGCATGGTGGTGTCCCCCAAAGGGATCTCCCGCTGGGGGATGTAGGTCCCTGCCTCCAGCCGGCGGCACAGGCCCGAGTTCCAGAAAACCCGGGCGTCGTGGGTGCTGCCAGGCCAGCCCACATAAACATCCTGGAAACGGCCCCGGCTGTCCACTAAGGCCTGGAGGACCACTGAGTGGTAGTCCTTGCAGTTGATGTACCGTCCTCCACTGTGTTGCGGGGCGCGGATGGGGATGTGAGTCCCATCCAGAGCCCCAAAGCAATTGGGGAAGCCCAGTGTGGCAAAGCCCGCGATGGTGGCATCTGGGTCCCCCAGCCTCATGAGCCTGTGGAGGAGCATGGCGTTGATGGCACGCACGACCTGCAGGGAAAGCACATGGGAGAGCACCAATGAGGGGTGAGCAGGGTGTGCGTGGCCCAGCCCTGCCCTGCCCTCCCCTCCCCTGCCCAGCCCTGCCTTGCCCAGCCCTGCCCAGCCCTGCCCTCCCCTCCCCTCCCCTGCCCAGCCCTGCCCTGCCCTGCCCTGCCCTCCCCTCCCCTGCCGTACCCTGCCCTGCCCTGCCCTGCCAGGGCCCCCCTGCCCCCCCCCCCCCCGTGGGTCCTCTTACCTCCATAAGGACAGCCCTGATGGTGGCCTTGCCGATGCCAAACTGCTGCCCCACGGATTGGTAGCTGTCTGGAGTGGCCAGCTTCCAGACAGTGATGCCGATCCGTTTCTCCACAGGGACGGCACGCCACATGGCAGTGTCCTGGTGCCTGAGTGTGGGGGTGAGCCACTGGCACAGCTCCATAAATGTCTGCCGGCTCATCCTGAAGTTCCTGAGCCAGTGGTCGTCGTCCCACTCCTCAAGCACCAACCGCTCCCACCAGTCGGTGCTGGTGGGGTAGCTCCACAGGCGGCAGCGTGTGAGGCGGGGGGGGTCAGGGTGCTGCAGGGTTGGGGGTTTAGCCCTGCTCCCCTGGGGGCCGCTCCTCCTCCAGTGTGGCAAGGAGGTGCTCAGCTGCCTCCCGCATGGCATGGATCAGGGAGAGCCCTGCTCCTGCCGGGAGGGCTGGGTGGACCTCTGGCTGCTGCTGCTGCTGCTGCTGCTGCTGGGGGTCCATGACTGCGGCGCCCGGGGTCTGTGTGCCTATGGCTCCTCAGACCGCGTGCTGTGCAGGTTGTGCATGTCTGGGAGGGGCCCTTTAAGGGAGCGGCTAGCTGTTGCCCCGGAAGCGCTAGTCCGCCCTGTGACCCTGTCTGCAGCTGTGCCTGGCATCCCTATTTTGATGTGTGCTACTTTGGCGTGTAGACATTCCCTCGCTGCGCCTATTTCGATGTGGTGCTGCGCAACGTCGAAGTTGAACATCGACGTTGCCAGCCCTGGAGGACGTGTAGATGTTATTCATTGAAATAGGCTATTTCGATGTCACTACATCGAAATAAGCTACTTCGAAGTAGGTTTCACGTGTAGACGTAGCCCTGGTGAGCTAGTTTTTCTGATAACCAACCTACTCATCTCCCTCTGTAACTTCAGATCATTGCTCCTTATTCTGCCATCTGTCCTAATGCACTCCAATGTGCCATTCGCCTTTTTGGCTGCAAGGGCACACTGTTGACTCATATCCAGCGTGTCATCCACTATAATCCCCAGGTCCTTGACTCACTGAATGTTTGGAAAAGTTTTATGGTTTGTTTCAGATTGGCAGTCAAGTAGACAATCACAATGGTCCCTTCTGGCTTTGGAAGATGTGAATCTATGGGTATGTCAACGTGTTGAGTTGGACAGTGCAATTCCCAGCATATGCAGAAGTACTTGCACCAGCTGTCCTCAAGATAATGCTTCAAAACAGCACTGAATCTCCAGCAGCAGCAGCAGCAGCAGCTTGATCTTGCTGCCCAAGGATGCACCTAAGGGTTGGGAAGGTTTGTGTTCAGGGTGCCTAGCCTTAGCAGCCAGCCATGCAGCCCTGGACATACTGCTACTTTTGGTTCTACCTGGTAATCACACTTCCCAGGTCAGATGCTGCTGTAGGCTGTGTTTCTGACTGCTTATATATAGTAGCACTGTATCAGTTCACATACGGGAACTTAGGTTTGAAACAATGAAGAATACAAATTTTCTTGGTTTTTTTTAATGAAATCTTAAAATCTGCAGAAAGTAGTTGGCACCTTCAGAGCCCTTGTGGTGTACCTCTTAGGACTCAATCAATACAGCTCCTGAAGAAAATATCTAGGATCCTAGGCTATGCCTAGATTATCAGGTTTTGTGGACAAAACAGCCATTTTGCCCACAAAACCCTGGAGCATCCAGATTCCCAAGGGCATTCTGTTGACACTAAGTCAAAAGAATGTGGCACTTTTGTTGATGGCTGTCCCCCACTCGCAACAAGGAAGAACACCTCTGTCGACAGAGATCTGTTGACAAAAAGCCAGTCTGGACATTCCAGGAGGTCCTTCTGCCAACAGAAATGTATTCTGGGATACCAGGCAACCTGGTGTGTTGTGCTTTTGGTTGGCTGGTTTGCCAAGAGAGTGGCCAGGCAGTCTGACAGCTCTCTGTGAACACAGCAGATCGCTCTTCTGATCCACTTTGCTGTCTGGCCACAATCTGTCAGCAGAAGTTTTATCACAAAATGTCTTCTGACAAAAACTTTTGTCGACAAATCACGCTAATCTATCCATAGCTTTATAATTGAAATAAGATTCAGTCATGTAATCACTATTCTGAATTCGCCCTTTAAAATATTACCTAGTTTGTTCCTAAATAAATAATATTTCAGTGAAAAGGGTTTTTTGAATATGGATTTTGGTTCATGTTTATATTACTATAAATTCTGTCTAACTAAGGGTGGAAACCAGCAACTATACCATTAGTTCCCTGGCAAATGCTGCCTAGTATCTCAACAGGTAGAATTTTTTATACAGCAAAAAGTAATGATCAGGAAAAATAAATCAAATGGAGGGTTACATGCAGTAATAAATAGCCATCACAATAGCTCACACCCCCAGAAAGAAAATGAAAGGAAAGTGGATTGACAAATCATGAGCTATTTCAGAAGTGAAGAACTGATGGTATGTTCTAGTTCTTCTGATTTTTGAATACATTGAATGCTCATGAATATAACCCCTTCCGTGAACTTTAGCTGGCTATTAACCGTTAATAAAGCAAGCTGTCATGTATCATCTGTGTTTAGTGACAGAAAACATATATTTTGAGATCAAAAATAATGAAAGTACACCTGGTTATTATTTGTAAAGACTTAACTGTAAGTTTTTAATGATTAATTTATCTGGCTTCTAATACCTTAATAGATCATGAGAAACATCAAGGGAGGAATGTGGTACTGCATTTTTAAAGTCTTTTTCTCTCTCTCTGAATGATAATAGGCATGGAAGCTATCATTACTCTTGTTAGATGATGGTTCCTTTAGGACTCTCCTATGTGTTACCTTTTAGAAGAAAGGTCAGCGAAAACCTCTTGGGAGTTCCCCTGCAGGATACAACTAACACAAGCGTAAACTGTATGGAAATGGCTAAATTATCTTTAGAGAGACCTTGGTCTTTCTCATCAATCAGAGCCTTCTAAACTAGTAAAACAGATAAGCATTCTGCTGGCAAGACTGTTACTACTCATGTGTTTGTCATGACGGTCACTACAAATTTATCAATGAAATGACAGTTGTCATATCTTCCTAAAGGAAATCTATTTAAGTCAAAACTACATGAACATAAAGGTATTAATTGTAAAATATACTTTTTAAAGGTTACAATTAAAAAACCATAGATAGTTAGGAAATGTAAAAATTAACTGCTGTTGAAACATTACCTTAGACACATTGCATACATCTTGTATAGTTTACTTTTGACATGATAATCAATCATCTGTAAAAGAATTACATGTAACAAGAATAATAGAGTTAAAAACAGAGTACTTGTAGAATCTAACCAAGTGATTGTCTAAAAGCTTTTGTCTTTCTTGACTTGTTTTGACTTTGGCTATCAGATTTAATGTTGAACAATAGTTTTTGAACTTAATTTAATCACATTTTAATTTTTTCTGATTTTAAGGGTAAAATTAACTCAATGGGTCACTTTTCTGTGGATGGTTGGATTCTTATACTATGGGACAGTCTTTCAGCTGCTTTCTCATATTTCAGCCAAATTCTCCAGTTCCATACTGTGACTAGCACTATCTTGCATACATTTGCCTTGCAAGTTCAGCTTATTCAGGCCAAGTCTACATTAGATTTAAAAGTCGATTTCAGATATGCAATTCTAGCTACGGTAATTGTGTAGCTAGAATCAATGTATCAGAAATCGACTTTTGTGACTGTTTTCACTTAGGAAGGTTGGAGGGATCATTTCTCCCAATGACCTCCCTTAGTCCTCATGGTAGTGAGGAGTACAGAGGTTGACTGCCAAAAACAGACAAATCCATTTCACACCTCTTTATCATACTCACTGGGTCAATCTTCATGGAAGTATAGACAAGCCCTCAGGTATTACTTATCGTAAAGCACAGGGTGTGTCTTCTGCTTGACAAAAGGGACTATTGTGTTTATTTTGAACTGATTCCTCCAAATTTAAAATCAGGACTAACTCTTAAGTGGATCTGACTTTTGCAGATGCACCACAAACTCATTATGTTAATCCCTTAGGAAAGAAACAAATTCCACCACAGTTCTTTCTAAATGCATTGCGGATACAGGGGTCCGGCTGGTGCAGTGAGGTAGAACAGAAGCTGTAGACATGGTTAACTTTGGGGCACTGATTTGCAGGTACAATTGCTGAAATTTGGCTGCTGTTACAAGAGTCTTTTGGAAGACACCCATTTCTCTGACCTGTCACAGCCCTCAATGGCAAATCTAAAGTACTGAGCCCCAGGCCATAATTCAGCAAAACAGATAAAAATATGCTTAAGTTCTTTGCTGAAGCAGGCTGACAAAGTGTAGGTATTTTGATTCAGTAAACTTACATGCCATTCTAATAAAGTAGGTGGAAATTGTAAACTCTACCAGATAATGCTGGAGCAAGGTATATATAGGTCAAGTTGGTAGCTTTTGTACAGACACAAGACAAATAGCTCTAGAGCAAGGAATTTGGGAAAGATTTGTTTAACTGTGTAACAGAGGCCAACAATGATTGTGAAAATTTGTACTGAATAGTATGATAGACAATAAAAGCGAGCAGAAAAACCTTTCAGCTCCAGAAGGAAAGAGCCCAAAGAGCAAAGCTAGAAAATTATGAAGTTCCACAAGCCAAAAGCCATAAGTTTTTGTCTCCTGCTCTGCTATTTTTTCTTTAAACCTGTCTAGAATATTAAAAACAAAATATCATGTTATGGTTCTACAGATACAAATCATAAAAACTCAAAAAATGCCAAAGTTAAGGGGCTAAATTCTAGCCCACTGAACTAAGTGGTAAAGCTCTCATTGATTCCAGTGGAGCCAAGTTTTCTCACCCGGTTTCAGTAGTGAAATTAACCAGTTGGAATTTAAATATGTGCCGCTCTTCCGACCCCATTCTGGAAACACAAGTAGCTACATATATGGTACTTGATCATCAGGAAATTATACTATCAAACAGGATATATAATCATGTATGTTGGAGAAGCAAATTCTTAACTCTTATAATTTGGTAAAACTTCACTTATTTTAGCTGGGCAGTGCCAACTTAAATTTGCAAACAGCTTGGCCCAGTATCGTGATAAAAGGACATTATGTTGCTTTCAAGGTGCAAAATGCAAAGTATATTTTCTCAAGTACATGGGTCAAAAGAAAAATGGAAGTTGAAAATGGATAACAGATGCTACGTCTTCACTACAAAAAAGTAATGTGTACTTGAGATCACTGCCTTGATGTAAAACCCTAATGGAAGCAAGGTATTGTATTTTTTATCTCAATGTAGCTAGAGAAGGTCAACCCTATACCTGCACCCTTAACTAGCTATTTTGAGGTAAAAATTATAGTTCTTGGTCTTCACTAGGATTTCATATTAACAGAGTCACCTTGATGTAAAAAACACACTTTGGTATTAAAGATGAACACTGAGGGTCATCAATTCTCTCCCCTTGCTTACAAGGCTTAGAGGCAATCTTGATGCAACCCCTTGAATCAGAAATACACCAATGTGCTTTTTAATAGAGAACACAGTCACAGGAGTGAACACGGTTTCTTCCAACACAGACCACTTTTCAGTTAAAAAAAAAGGGATGTGTTCATTTTAAACATTAATAGGCATGACCTTTGATTAGGATTTTCTATATTTGCAACTAAAATAAACAAAAGCTCTTCTTCCTCTATTTTCAGAAATTATGTTAGCACCTTTAATAAGTACAAAAATTGTTTCCCTTAGCAGCTGATATAAATGAATGCTTGAAATACAACCAAAAGCTTCAATTTCAACTTTAAGTAAAAAGGACTGTTCAGTGTACAGAATTAAATGTTCACCTGTTTCTGCCAATCATTTAGGTAATCACTATGTATAAAATTATACACCATGAAAAGCTTTATTCGTGTTCATATGGTGTGAAAATTGAAAGAAAAACTCCAAATGAATTACTCCTTTAAACAAAGCAATTTAGATTTATCACCTGCAGCCAGAGAATTTATTTACATATCACAAAGCTTCTGTGAAATACAGTGATGAAATATGAGTTAGGAAAAAGGGTTTATGCTCTACAGAGACCTTAAGATGTGGAAAGCAAATTAACTGCCCACTACTTCAATCAACATGATATTATGACTTTGGGAGAAAGCCTACATCCAACAGTAACCTACAGTAGTTGAGGAGGAGATCTACAGCAATGTGATCTTTTCTCTAGGTCCATATGAGAAATCTGCATGTGAGGCCTAAGTCCAGCTGCAACTTTTATAACAGGAACTTCAACTGTCAAGACAGCACATTATTATTTTCCCTTTGCATCTTAGTAATAGACATCAACCCAAAACAATTGAATAGCAATATGTCTTTCTACTGGGCGCCATGCACAGAACTCATTTCCTTCTTTCACTAGGAAGTGTCATTTTTCTTTAGCCTGAAATAAGCTGATTAGTATGTAGAAAAGCAAAGCTACTTTGATTTCTATGTATGTTTTCTTTATTTCTTATTCTGGAGCTTCAAGTTCCTTTCTGCATCTATTTAACTGTATTGTATTATACGACCAAGTGTATATTCTGATGGTGTTTTTCACCATGCATCCGGTTTTAATTTACATGTGGAAAAGAGACTTTTTCTGCAATAATTCATGATCTAAAATTCTTCACCATGAAAAGAAAATTTGCTATTTAGATTTATACTGGGAGAAAAATCCACAACAGGTGAACAAATATGAAAAAATGCAGTCTTTTGGATGTCTTTAAAACAAAAGACACAAAAATAATCTTGCCCCTCAGAGTGCATAAAGATAACTACAGGATATCATTCAGGAAAGAAAATATTTTTAAATCTAATTCTTCAGAGCTGTTGTTTCTGCATAAATCAATGCTAACAAAAGTCATTTCCTTTTAATCTGTTATTCTTGTGTTCCATTGAAGCACCTTAAGATCAATATATATTGATCTAATCCTTAATTACATTAATTTTGCTTTGGAAATTAGAGAGGCCATAATGAGAATGTGAAGTTACTTGAAGACAGTACATTATTGGCTGTCTAATTTAGCAGTAGTCTGTGCATCAGATTATTTCATTATGAGCAGCCAATTACCATACAAACAGGGGAAATAAATAGATTTTCTTCTTGAATTTGCATTTTTTATTCCTCTGTAAATTTTAAGCGCTTAAGTGAGTTTACAGCCTAACTATACATTTAATTTATATACATTTTATTCAGAGTGTATAATTCCATATAATACTAACCTCTGACTTTGTCTCTTAATGCGTAGCATTTTAAAAACATGAACCCATTGCTTATATTTGTGGGATGTTTTATGGCCCATTCAATAGATGTTAGAGAAAATAATGCAATGCTAATACTTCTATATTCTACATATTCTTTTCTCTAAACTGTTCCTTATGTACAGAAGGCGAGATAGTCCACTGATGTGATTAGGATAGTCAATAGTGCTATGCTGATTTATACCAGCTGGGGATCTGGCCCCTAATTCTACATCAAAGGAAACATTGCTACCAGTGCTTTTATTCCATCCAGTTTGCAGTGAGGATACAGGCTAAGCAAATGCCGGTACACCTTCAATGCCCTTCGCATTGTTTCTTACATGGGCTCAAAAAGACAAACAAGTTCTCCCACAATTCGCTGGTGAAAAGATATAGAACCGCTTAGCTTTCTGAAGTGTGAACCATGAAACACAGCCCCAGAAGTCCTACCAATTCCTAAGTTAGACCAATACAGGTGTTCATATCTAGGTGTCAATCTTCTGGGTTAACTCTGCAGTGAAGATTTGACCATTAGGTTGTCATTTCACACACAAAACCAAAGTGGGTGTAAAAACCCATTACACTTGATTTTGTAGCTTCTACATCCACATTATACTTGCTTCACAGTCTAAATATCAGATACACAAGATACAAGACAACTGACAACAAGCACTTGAGAACTGAGTCTTCAGGTTGTGGTTCTCCATGCTTCCTTTCTTATGTGAGTGAAAAATGCCATATAAGAAGTTAAGGAAAGTAACTTGTTACTAGAGGCACTATTGCAGCTCCGCTAGTAGGCTGAAGTTGGGCTGGAAGAAAGTTCTACACAGAAATCTGTTGTAACACACATCCAAAGTGTATGGGCCAGGTCCCATGCTGGCTTGGGGAGGAACTCTGTGGTGGGCTGGGCTGACGGGGGAAGGGACTGGCATGGTGCAGTGGGACTCCGCTGCGGGGTTGGGCTGGGCCCTGTGCCGGGCAGGGGAGGAGTTGGCACTGTAGAAGGGGGAGCTCCCTCAGGGACTAGGGAAGAGAATAGGGCTGGCACAGCAGGGAGGACTCTTTTAGGGGAGTTGGGCCAGGCCCTGTGCTGGCCAGGGAGGGGCTGGAACTGGCACAGTGTGAGTGGGGCTGATCCGGGGAGGGGCTGGGGTTGGAATGGTGCAGGGGAGACTCTGTTGAGCAAGTTGGACTGAGCCCTGTGCTGGAGCTGGAGCTGGCTTGGACGCAGGGACTTGGGGGGAGGATCCACTGAGGAGCTGGGCCACGCTCCGCGCAGGCTGGGAGATTGGCTGGTGGGGCTGCCACAGTGCAGAGGGGCAAGGGGAAAAACATAGCAGAACCTTGCCCAGACAGACTGACCAACTGACACAGCAAAAATAATATTTATGATGCTGTACATAGACAGGCTTTCAAAGGCTTGAAACCAGCTCTTTCCACACGAGGGCAGGGCCAGTTCTGAAGTTCAGTTCTATGCAATTATAAACTATAGGTTGCACCTCTCAAATCCAGTACTCTCTGGCTGTGTCTACACTAGCCCAAAACTTTGAAATGGCCACGCAAATGGCCATTTCGAAGTTTACTAATGGAGCACTGAAATACATATTCAGCGCCTTATTAGCATGCGGGTGGCCATGGCACTTCGAAATTGACACGATTTGCAGCGCGCGACTCATCCAGATGGAGCTCCTTTTTGAAAGGACCCCGCCTACTTCGAAGTCCCCTTACTCCTATGAGCAGATGGGAATTGTAGGGGCCTGTGCTACAATAGCGCCCCTTGCTGGGCGGCACGGGCTATCACAGCGGCGCTGGGCTCTGGCTCCTTTAAGGAACCACCTGGCAGTCGGCCCCAGCTGGGGAGGCTGCCTCTGGCCCAGGCAGGGCGGCCCCAAAGGCTCACCCTTCCCTCAAGTCAGGGCTGCAGGCAGCCTGCAAGTAGTTCAGAGGGCCCTGGCCCTTGCGGCAGGGAGGGCGACAGGTAAGGCTGCAGTGTTTGGGGAGAAGCCCAGCCCTCAGTTCAGGGCAGGGCAGCAGGTACAGCGGAGTTTGGTTCTCCCCTCCGTGGGGTTGGCTTTAGCTCAGCAAGGGGTGACCCCACCAGGGAGGGGGTAGGTGGTCGCAGGCCCTCCCACTCCACTGCGACCCGGCCCGGGGCCCTGTGGATCGTTTACACCTGCCCTTGGTGGTGGGGATCCAGGCCGCAACACACTGCCATGGGTTCCGGTGAAACGTTCCCCGGGCCACTTCCTACCTCCACCTCCATCTAGGTAGGGTCCCAGTCAGTCTGGTAGGTGGGTCCCGGTGGGTAGGTCCCCTCCAAGTCATTTGCCTTCGGGGGCTCTGGCCAGTCTGACATCTCTACGTCATTGGGGTAGTCTGGTGGTGGCAGCATGGTGGGTCCAAGAAAGTCGGGGGCTTCTGCACTGCAGGGGTCCGGTGCAACTCCAGGGTCAGCCGCTCCCAGGGCCTCTGGGTGGCTAGGCCCAGGCTGTCTGTTTGGGCCTGGCAGGCCCTCTGGGGAGGGGGCTCTCCACCGGCGTGAGGGCCCTGATAGATCCAGGAAGTCTGGGTAGGTCCCCTGGGGCATCCGTATCTGTAGCTGCCCAGGGTGGTCTGGGCAGCTGCAGGGTAGCTCCCGCCGACAGGCCAGGCGGTGGCGGGCTCTCTGCCTCTGGCATCCAGGAGCCTGAGCAGGAGCTCCCTCCCAGCACAGCAGCCCAACAGTTAATGAGCCCCGAGCTCCACCCCGGCCCTTCTGGCTTCGGGCCCTGCCCTCTGAGGGGCGGGGCCCCAGTGTTCCAGCTCAGGGCCCGCCCACCAGGGCCTCTGAGTAGCCTCCTCCACCTCTGAGTCTGCAGAAGGCCACAGTGGCTTGCTACAGTAATAAGGGGACTTCGAAGTAGGTGGGGTCCTTTTGAAAAGGAGCCCTGTCTGGACGAGCAGCGTGGCAGCAAGCCGCGTCAATTTCAAAGTACCGCGGCCACCTGCATGCTAATGAGGCACTGAATATGTATTTCAGCGCTTCATTAGTAAACTTCGAAATGGCCATTTGCATGGCCATTTTGAAGTTTTTGGCTAGTGTAGACATGGCCTCTTCTCCAGAGCTGGAGCCAAGGCCTGAGCTAGCAGCAGGTGGGACCAGGGTCAGAACCAGAGCAGACAGAAGGGTGGAAGGGCGGCCACCTAGGGGAGCTGGAAACAGGAGACCTCCCTTGGTCCTGAAAACTTGTCATTCCAGTCAGGTCAGGTCCAAAGGGTGCTGGACCATAGAGGTCAAACCTGTAATACAAATCAAGGCAGCAAATCCACTATTTCTCCTTGAGGACTATGCTTTTAAGTTAATTCTTGCAAAATCAAACTTAAGCTATTAGAATGCAAAAAAAGCATCCATGAAATATCTTAAAAACCAGTTTTTGTAAGCTTTGGATAAGTCAGAAACAGATTTTTATTTGGTTTTCCAAAACTTTTCATGTCTGAAGTAAGATTAAGCATGAGAAATTTCAGCCAACATGATATAAATATATTTTAAGAATATAAACACCTGCAAATAGAATTTTATAAAGTATATAACAGCTCCTCCATAATTAGTGTTGATGCTACAAAGCGGTAATATACACATTATTCATGCTCTGAAAAGAAACAGATGAGTATGGTATTCAGGATTATATCATGCTTCCAGGAGACGCTATGTAGCTTTAATGACACATCGTGTCCTGAAAGCAGCTCATGGTTTTGGAGCTCGAATGGTTGCAGGCTAATTCTGTCCCATTTTTAAAAAAGCTATCCTCTGCATTCTGCAAATTCTCTTCCCGTTTTAATCAGCATGTCTTCAAGCCATTTATTTACAAGACAAGGTGTGAAAGTTAAGTTTGACCTGTTTGTCAATATTGTTTCTCCTGGAAACCCACAAAGAACAAAGAGAAAAGTAATAAATACGAGAATGTTTGGTAGAGTTACCTACAGCTGAGTGTAAACAAGCCAAGTAAACAGTGCCACAATATAGACACAGCTGAAAGCATTTAATTACCTTGTGACAATTACAACAATATTGCAAGCTGCTTTCAGCTATTTTTTTCACCTTTCAGATTAGAGGCCATTCTTTTCCTTGATATAAGAATTTTACAATTCCATTAATTAGGTTTTTTTAACAACTTATTCATAAAACTTTGGGACTTTGATCATATGTCTTCAAAGCCTGAGCAAAAATGTATAAGCTTCTGTTTTCAGTACTGCAGCAAGCAGCCACATGAGCCCAAGTTCTGAGATGCAGTCTTTGGTTACGGTTACACTACAGTGACCTGTTGACAGAAGGTACTGTCAGAAGAGATTTCCCAATGAAACTTCTGTCAACAGAGTCCAGCCACACACAAAAGCCAATCAGAAGAGTGCTAGGCTCTGTCGACAGAGCAGCCAGACTGCCCGGCCTCTCTCTCAACAAAACAGGCACCGCAAAGCACAGAAGGCAGGGCTGCCCGTTGTTCCGGGTGCCCTGTCTGCCCAGAGAAGCCTGCTACCCTCCCACCCCAAAGCCCCCGAGCATCCACATAGCTTTTTTGTTGTCTACAGCAGCGTTATGACTCATGGCTAAGAGGCAGAACGTTGTTGGTGAAAGTGCTGAAAAACTGTCGACAAAACGCATTTTGTGTGTGAATGTTCCACAAGTTTTGTTGACAAAACTGGCATTTTGTCAGCAAAACTCACTAGCATAACCATAGGCATGGGTTTTTAAATGTGTTGTTGGCATAGACTAAAGCCTTACATGTTTGACTACTGTGTAAATTGTCAGCAATAAATCATGTATGTACCATTCATTAACTTGTTCCTCTTTATTATGCTAACTGTCTGACAGTGAAATTTTTGCAACATAAAGGGTCAAACTGTATTTGGTCTCAGCATGTGAATGCAGGATTTGGGAAACTATTGCAGAGGGACCAAGAGGGAAAACAGATGACAGGGGATTTCCAACTCCATCGCTATTTAGTCCTTGCCTTCTATGCTGAGACTATCAATAAAGATGCCAATTGCTGAAGTGGCTTTTTTTGTGTGTGTGTATGATTTGAACACATGCAATAGGAAATGGAGCTAGACTACCAGACAAATTTTAGTCATGCAGCTGAACATCCCCAAGTACCAAAGACGGCTTGAAAGTGAGACCTCACTTCATATTAAAGGTACACTTCCTCTTGATCAGTAGTCAATGTAGACCCAATCTTGTGGTGTGGTTGTATTCATAATACTGATTCTCTCATGGCTTGCACATTGTGTAACCTTTGCACCCGTGTGAAATGAGACTATGTCTACCCTATAGCGTGATTTCAGAAGACGAGCTTTTGAAAGCCACCTCTTGAAAGATCGCCTTTTGAAATTACGTGTCCACACACAAAAAGCAGATTGAGGTCACGAACTGCTCTGCCAAAAGACCAGCTCGCTATTTCAAAAGGGAGCATCCACCCAGCCCAGGCCACTCTTTCAAAAGAAAGGGCCAGAAAAGCTGTGGACGGGGTCGCATGGTGGACAAGCCCTTCTGCGGGCTGGAGCCAGCCGCTGCCTTACAGAGTCCCTCCCAAGCACCCTCGGCCTGCACATGCTGAGGGCTGTTTTGCCACCCAGCTCCATGCAGACACTGCACAGCAACAGAAGCCATGTTGATGAACAATATGGACTTCCAACTGCTCCCCAATGTGCCATGCCTCAAGGCTGTGGCCAGCCTGCCCGCAACATTGCTAGTGACCGTCCTCCAGTGGCTCTCGTGAGGTGGCACCCTGATATATTCCCTGCTACAGGCTGTCCTCATGGAGCAAAGCCTGTGCCCCCTCCCCAGGTCATCCGCTGCTTGTGGGGCTATCCCGCCAGAACCAAATGGTGGGTCCAGTTGTTGCTGGGGGACTGACACGACGATCACTGTCTCCAGAATTTCCGCGTGACCAAGCAGACATTTCTGGAGTTATGTCACTGGTTCTCTCCAGCCCTCCTGCACCATGACACCTGGATGTGTCCTGCACTCCCCCCACAGAAGAAGGTAGCCATTGCTCTCTGGAAGCTGGCCACGCCAGACAGCCGCCTGTCAGTTGGCCACCAGTTTGGAGTGGGCAAGGCCACCATTGGGGCAGTCCTCATGGAGATAAGCTATGCTCAGGTCATAAACGCACCATGGGGAGGGGGAGGGGACTCCTGTGAAAGGGGGACCCTCAGGGACCCCGGGGGGCCCTGGAGGGCACAGGGGAGGGAGGTACGGTGGAGCTGGGGAGGATGGTTCTGTGCACCCCACCATGCACTCACAGGTGTGTTCTCCCTCCACCCATGCCAGTCGTCAGGGCCATTAGCAGCATCCTCCTTCATCAAGTCATCCATTTTAGGGATCTCAATGTCTCCCTCACAGAGTTCACTGAGCTGGGCTTCACTGACTACTTCCAGGCTCTGGATGGGGGCCCACGTCGCCATCTGGGCCTTGGACCACAGTGCTGGAATGTAGATCAACCAGAAGGGCTACCACTCCATGGTGCTCCAGGCACCTGATAGCCTACCAACCCTACCAACCTGATAGCTTTTTTTGACACGATAACGAGACTCGTAGATAAGGGAGAAGCAGTGGATGTGGTATACCTAGACTTTAGTAAAGCATTTGATACGGTCTCGCATAATATTCTTATCGACAAACTAGGCAAGTCCAACTTAAATCGCGCTGCAATAAGGTGGGTGCATAACTGGCTGGCTAATCGCACCCAGAGAGTAGTTGTTAATGGTGCTCAATCCAGCTGGAAAAGCATAACAAGTGGGGTTCTGCAGGGGTCTGTTTTGGGACCAGTTCTGTTCAATATCTTCATTAATGATTTGGATATTGGCATAGAAAGTACGCTTATTAAGTTTTCAGATGATACCAAGCTGGGAGGGGTTGCAACTACCTTGGAGGATAGGGTCATAATTCAGAATGATCTAGATAAGTTAGAGAAATGGTCTGAAGTAAACAGGATGAAGTTTAATAAAGATAAATGTAAGGTGCTGCACTTAGGAAGGAATAATCTGTTTCACACATACAGAATGGGAAAAGACTGTCTAGGAAGGAGTACAGCAGAAAGGGACCTAGGGGTTCTAGTAGATCACAGGTTAAATATGAGTCAACAGTGTGATGCTGTTGCAAAAAAAGCAAACATGATTCTGGGATGCATTAGCAGTTGTGTTGTGAACAAGACACGAGAAATCATTCTATCGCTCTACTCTTCGCTGGTTAGACCTCAGCTGGAATATTGTGTCCAGTTCTGGGCACCCCAATTCAAGAAAGATGTGGAGAAATTAGAGAAGGTCCAGAGAAGAGCAACTAGAATGATAAAAGGTCTGGAGAACATGACTTATGAAGAAAGGCTGAAAGAATTGGGCTTGTTTAGCTTGGAAAAAAGAAGATTGAGGGGGGGACATGACAGCGGTTTTCAGATATCTTAAAGGGTGTCATAAGGAGGAGGGAGAAAACTTGTTCTTCTTGGCCTCTGAGGAGAGAACAAGAGGCAATGGACTTAAACTGCAGCAAGGGAAGTTTAGGTTGGACATTAGGAAAAAGTTCCTAACTGTCAGGGTGGTCAAGTACTGGAATAAGTTGCCAAGGGAGGTTGTGGAATCTCCCTCGCTGGAGATATTTAAGAACAGATTAGATAGATGTCTATCAGGGATGGTGTAGATAGTGGTCGGTCCTGCCGTCGGGGCAGGGGACTGGACTCAATGGCCTCTCGAGGCCCCTTCCGGTCCTAGTGTTCTATGATTCTATGATTCTATGATTCTGTGTTTTATGGACGTGTGTGTGATATGGTCTGAATGAGCCCACAATGCCTTGGTATTTTATAACTCTTGGCTTGGCTGCAGAATGCAGGAGGGGACCTAAACCCCACACCCCACAGGACCTTCCAGCTGCGGACACCACCATGCCCTCCTGCATTGTGGCTGATGCCACCTACCCCCAGCACCCATGGCTGATGCAGCCCTACATGGTACATACTGTCCCCAGCCAAGAGATTTTTAATGAGTGCCTGAACCAAGCTCCCAACACTGCTGAGTGGGCGCTTAGGCGTCTAAAGGGGTGCTTCCGCTGCCTTCTAATCTGGCTGGAGGTGGGCCTTGCCAATGTGCCAGGTGTGGTGGGGGCATGCTGCACCCTCCACAACAATATTGTGTAGGCTGAGCACAAGTTGCTACCCTATGCCAACAGGTGCAACAGGACGGGGTGCATGTCAGGAAGGCTCTCTGGGAGGCCTTCACTCAGGGGCCTCAGTGACCACCCGATGCACCCTCAAACATGACCCTTTCCCACCACCACCCCAACATATACAAGGGGCGTGGGAGTGGTGAGAATTATACTGTTTACTAGAAAAATATGAAACAATTCCAAACAGTTTAAACTGAATAATAAACTATTTACAAAGGGAAGTGGGGGGACTATATACAACAGGGGCCTGGGGTAGGGGTGGGTGTCCTTACTCCTTCACTGGGGTGGACAGCCAGGATCTGCACCAGCTGCAGGATCCCCTACTGCCCCAGGTCTGGAGCCCCCTTAGGGGCTGAGATGGGGCTGGGACCCATGGAAAGATAGGATGCAGAAGTCCAGCAGGCATGGGCTTGGCAGAGGGCATGGATAGGTATGGAGGGGTTGGAGGGAGGGGAACGGGCTTGCCCTGGCCAGCACTAGCCACCAGCCACCAGCCAATTGCCAGTTGCATGACTGGGGGAGGCCGGGTGGGAGCAGGGCAGCAAGGTCAGGGACTGCAGGGGAGGCTGCAGAGGGACCTGTGGGAGGGGGCTGCAGGGGAAACTGCAGAAGCGAACTGTGGGGTGGCTTCAGGGTGGGCTGGCAAGGGAGCTGGAGGCTGGGTCAGGCAGGTGGTCACAGCCTAGGTGAGGGTATTCAGGATGCCCGCCACCTGATTCCAAGCCTCAGGCTCCATTGCCAACCACTTCCACAGGATGGTAGTTAAGTCCCACAGGGCAGCCATATGGGCAGCAGCAGCCACCAGAGCAAGTACCAGCACCACCAGGGAGAGGTTGCTGCATGGATGCAGGAGGTGTTGGGCTCCTGGCTTCCATGTCCTGTCTTGCAGAGCTCCAATGGCTGCGTCCAGGGCTCAGCCAGCCCTCAGATGGCAGAGATGTGGAAACAAAGGGGCCAGAGAGAGGACCCATCAGTCCTGTGACCTAGCCCTGCAGGCCTTGCCCCTGCTCCCCGTGTCCTCCCACCCCCCCCATCCCATCACCCGGGGGTCCTGGATAATCCCGGTCTCTGGGGGTTCTCAAATGAGTGGAGCATGTGCAGGCTTTGGGCACACCCCCAGATACCCTTCCCTCCCAGGGCATGTGGCCAGTGATGTTCTTCATGTGAGCGAGTGCTGAGTGCTGCACATGATCCCCCTCTGGGGTCTGGGAAGTGTGGCCGTTTGAGGTGCATCTGGGCTGGGGCTGGCAGCCGTGTGAGTTGCCCTTTGCTGGCTGTGGCAGCAGTGGGCTTTTCCTCCCCATGTGCCAGGGCATCTAAAATACACAGGACCTACCTGGAAGTTCCTCCAGGAACTCAGGGGAGGCCTGGGAGGAGGAGTCCTAGCTTGACAACCCAGAGGAGATGGCTATGATGAGGGTCCCATCGCTGGATCCTTCACCATTGCTTCCTGCCTCAACACCTGGGTCTCTCAGCCAGGGGATGTTGATGCCCAATGGTCCTGGCTGGTCCTCTACCTGCAGCTCCTGCTCCAGCCCTGGCTCTGGCTCAGTTGTGTCGAGGAGGGCAACCTGGGGCGGGGGGTCTCCTGCTTCAGACCAAGGAGGCAGTCTACCTCCTCAAAGTGGGGGCAGATTGTGGCCACTGTGCCTGAGAGGCTGGCCGCATCCCTCACTTGACAGTATGCCTGCCTTAGCTGCTTAACCTTGGAGAGTATCTGGTCAGCCATGCGGCTGGGATGCCCCCTAGGACATGAGGCTGGTGGACAGGTGCACAATTACCGCAGCATTCTGGCAATGGCCTGCTGTGTGCAGGAGAACCAGCTCATTGCCCCAAATCCAAGAAGGTCCTTAATCTCAGCCTCCATCCGCAAGTGGGCCCTTTCTGGGGGGCCCTGACTGGCTCCTGGGCTGCCATCTGCCTGCTGAGTGGGAGGCCACTTGGAAGCATGGAGCTCTTGGTTGCTGGCCATTTCAAGGGACTGGGTGTCTTGGTTGGCTGCAGGACAGGCTGGAGAGTGCTGCTGCCAGCATGTTCTCCACTTCCTCCCACAGGGTTTGTGGATCCTTACATCTTTAAACACTGTCAGATGGAGGGACCATAGAGCCCTGCTTGTGCTGGACAGGGCGTTTCTGTGCTGCAGTCAGCCGGAGCCATGGCAGACCCCCTCTTTTGAAAAAATGACCTGTAGACCATCTACACATGTTCTCTTTTGAAAGAGCCTTTCAAAAGGGGGCTCTCTTCCTGATACAGGAATGGAAGAGCAAATTCAAAAGGCAAGCCACTTCCTTTTAAAATTCCTTTAGAAAGAACATATGTTGTATGTAGATGCTCTAAGGGGCTATTCAAAAGGGCCTCCACTATTGAAATTTCTTACAAAAGTACTTGCTAGTGTAGATGCAGCTAGAGTGTCCATTCAACCAAGGTACAATGCAATGGAAAATCACATCCCCCAGATAGCAGAAATGATCACCAATGTTACTTGCCTTTTCATTTGCCACAGTTATGGCATTCCTTTTAGATACATATGCATCTAAAAAATAGTCATGAATTTCTCACCTCCGGCTTGGATTACTGAATTTTGTTGGTCGTACACCTGACCCTAAATCTGCAGCTGGTACATCAAAGAGCAACCTACCTGCTAAGTAGACTCTTGAGAAAACATCTCTCTGATCTTGCGCTGCCGCAGCGGGTCAAATTGCAAGTCCATTCAAGGCCTTCATCCTTATCAACAGGAGAGTAAGTAGGACAGAAAGGAACCCAGCTAATTCAAAGGCTGCTTCTCCTGCCCCACACATCTGCTATATTCGAGGAGATGCTTTACAGAATTCAGATTCAAACTCCTAGGCCACGTCTACATGGCTGTTTAGCACAATGCTGCAGACAGCAGTGCTATGCTAATGACAGGTCACAAAATTACAAATGGAGGACCATTTACAACCTCTTGTGGCTAATTAGCATAGCCACATGAGATTTTACTGTTGGCAGGAGGCCAGCAGTACAGAGGTCGTATGGATGTGCCTTTGCCAGCTAAGCCCCCCTCTGTCACCAGGCATAGGACAGGAGGTGATTAGGTGGCAGAGGCATGTTCACACAGCCTCAGTGCTGCCGGCATACTGCCTGCCGACAGTAAAATCTCGTGCGGCTATGCTTATTAGCCGCACGAGTTTGCAAATGATCCTCCATTTGTGACTTCATGACATGTCACTAGCATAGCACTGCTGGCAGCAGAGTCGTGCTAAACAGCTGTGTAGATGTGGCCCTAATGGCCAACATCAAGGTGTTCTCAAAGGATGATTGTGAAACTCACTTCTACCTGAAATCAGTCCAAGCCCACTCTTGCCAGCAGTAAAGAATGTTGGAAGGTGCTCTTGTTAATTGATGTATATCTTCCAAGTATCATCTCATAAGGCAGTGGACACAGTCCCTGTGGAAGTTAGCTATCACCATAGGGTCACTCACAGATATCGGATTGAAAGAAAGGGAGAGATTCATTTTTTTCTGCTAGAAATATTTTTTTTCCATTTAGTGAGGCTTCCAGATACTGTGGTGATAAGAGTTGTATAAACACATATAAAGTAATTTATTATAAAAGGAAAATCTTCAGAAACAGAAATAGGGGCCTAACTCCCATTAACTTACAGTGGCATTTAAGCCCCTAAGTAACGTAAGCTCTTCAGAAATTTTACCCAATGGTTATTTATTTAAATTATAAGCAGCAGTTCTGCTAAAGACAGAGCTTTTTAAACAATGTTTTCTTTCCACCCCAATATATTTGATTTTTGCTGATCCCGAACCTTTCAACACTGCTGTGTGACTCTTAATGAGAATTCATCAACATTTCTTAGGGACAATACTTTCCTCTTGTATAAATATGTATTTAGTCATATTTCAATATATTATGTCCATTTAGACATTCATATATATTACAAAATAGTACAGTGTATACTATTTACCTAATTGGAACAGTTGATTCAGCAGGCTTCAATTTTATTACATAAATATGTACTTACTGATGTTTCATAAGCAGTACATCAGGTATACAATAGAGCATAATGGTTTGTATTCTTTGGCATTTGCTATATTTTAGAATTGCTCATCAGCTGTAGACCTTTTGCTTAAAGAATCACATTTGCTTGTGAAATTTGCTTTATAATTAGTATGATCAAGTTATTATTTACTTGTTTGTATGGCTCCACCAGCATCTGTGCTTTACAGACAGGTTAAATGAAAGCTGTGCAGCAGCAGCAGCTAACTAGCTTTCCCAGAATTCTAAGTCCATTTATCACTGGTTCACAATCAGACTTAAGAAATATGACAATAAATTCTAAAGAGCATAGATATGTAATTATCTAACCCATTATAGCTTGATAGTGCTTATATGAATGTTTAAGCACTGCAAGATTTATTTAAATTGTGCTTTTTCTTGCCTCCTCTGATTGTTAGAGTTTGGTAGACTCTAGAGAAAAAAATCAGACAGTGAAAATCCTGTTCAAAATTGGTCTATACTTCTGAAACCTCAACTCTAAGACTGAAGCATGAGTTCCTTCTGTTGCTCCATCATTCACTCATCCAGCCATAAGGGAATTTATTTCTTGGAAATACAAACAACTGCACAGTGGGAATTTAGTGGCAGCTGCATTTCAACCTTAACTACAACTGTCCCTTCCACTCCCACTCTGACTAAAATGACTGTAAAATGGAACTGCAGGAGCTGTGATATACTTTTGATATATGACACACTATTTATCCAGGATGTTTTCTAGGTCGCCCATCACCACAATATCTGAGTTTTTTATGAGTCTAATTATAGGAATATGAACTATTGTAGTGTTGGATGGTCTACAGCAGTGTTCCTTAAGCTATGTTCCACGCAACGCTAGTGTTTGGTGAATAACTTGCAGGTGTGCGGCTAGCATTTGGAAAAATACACTGATGTTATTAAAACCAGATACAATGTTACTTCTTCATTGCTATGGTACCTGATTAAATTACTTCATCTGATTTGGGCTGTATATGTTGCTGCTTGTTTCTTTTTGGTCTGACAATAATTTTTTTAAGAAAAGTTTCATAAGGGCTATATATACACTATGGCAACCTGTCGACAGAAGTTACTGTCGGAAGCAAAAAAAAAAAAAAATTCTGTTGACAGACTGTGGCCACACAAAAGCGTATCTCTCTGTCAATCTGCTCTGTTGACAGAGAGCAGCCAGACTGCCCAGCAGCTCTCTCGACAGAACAGCTAAGCGGAAGCACAGCAGACAGGGCTGGCCGGTGTCCCGGAACCCCTGTCTGTCAACAGAGGGGACCCCAGAGAAGCCACACAGATTTTTGTTCAACAAATTCTGTCAAAAAAGGCATTCTGCCTCATGAGGGAGAGGCAGAAATCTGATTACATAAGTTCTGCATTTTGTCAGTTTACTGTTGACAGAACACATTATTAGTGTGGACACTGTGAGTTTTGTCAACAAAACTTTCTAGTGTGAAGGTAGCTCAGTGTTCTGTATGAAAAAAAATTGTTGTTTGGTGTTCCATGGTCTCAAAAAGTGTAAGAAACACTGGTCTACACTACACTAAGTAGTCAGAGAGGAAGATATATGTAAACTGCTACTATGCGTGCTATGCTTAGAAAATTTTTCGAAAGCAATGCCACACTAAAATTTGTACCATTCCATGGCCTCTTACTACTTCTTATTAAGGAACAATGTGAAAAAGAGCAGTTCATTTCTCTAGGAATTTGTTTGCACTTCTACAACACCCTTTTTAATATTTAATATTTAATGTTATCAAGCTTAAGAATCCACTAAAAAAATGAAATATTCTGTTCCCCCCCTGGTAAATTCAGAGAGGAATACTATAGTCTTACTACCTAATGTGTTTAGGATCTGTGGGACTACGTTGTATAAAGGTAACAGAAAATCTAATAGCAATCTCTTGATTATATTTCCAGCCTGGAATGCTTCACCCAGTGCTGTAAATTTCTCAGGGTGACCTAATGCTAACAGTCATATAGTTTTCAGATTATCAGCAACATATTTTTAGTGTGTTATAGTCATGTTTAGTATGTCTTCTCCATTGGCCAGCCATTGGAGAGTGACATCATCACAGTCACCTGAAAAGATCTGATTCCACTCAAAAAGAGCAATGCCAGTGGAGCAGCTCAGTACACCATATACCTTCTTTACTATTCTGTTTATATGCTGTTTCCCATACCAAAATAGGCACAGCTATCTAAAACAAAAATAAAATGATTTCACTATGTTCATTTTGCATCACTCTTCTTAGATTTCTTTTCAGAATTATCTCAGAATTTCCTGCCATTTTACCCCCTGTGAATCTGAGTACTGCTAATCATCTGGCTATGCTGTAACCTTTCCAGGACATATTGCAGAATGCAGAATTTTGATCACTGACATCTGTCCTGCCATCTACAATATGAGATTTGTTTTCATGCTAACTCGTTATTTAGTTCCTAGCTCAACAAGCACCCTCAACCATAATGTAGATATTACAGTGATCATGCTTATAAACTTTCTGCTTTTGCATTAGGTAATATCATCTCTATATCTGCAATATTACATACAGTTTCCTATATTTACTATAGATCATTCTCAGAGAATACTGTGAATACTAGTGTAAAATTACTATTTAGATATGTAAGCTAATTGACCTTTTTTTAGCACAACCCCTTTGTAATTCTAGGAAAGTACAAAGCAACAGTTACCTCAGTTTTTCAGTTAGTAACTGGGAAGAAAAACTGGAGCCTAGACATCCATAAATTCCAAGGATTTAATATATACTCACAAATTAACTATGTATTTTACTGTTTTCCTCCAAATAGAGTTTGTTGAAGAACCAAATAAAATAAAAGAATCAAGCAAAAGACAGTAGCTGGTATTGAGTCAGTCATGGCAGAGAAAATGCAAGTGTAGCCTTCAGAGAGTGGACGTGTTGACATGTATATGAGTGCTGATACCACTTTTTAAATTCACTATACAAAGTCCAAAATAGAAGTGCTGCTTCTGACCAATTTCTAGAGGTTAGAATTACTGATATAGGTTGAAAAGTACGGGAACCTAACAGTGGGGTAAATGTGCTTGCAGAAGTGATTTTCATCATACAGGGAAGAAAAGGGATCAGACTCCAACTGCTGCTGGCTGCATATGTGTACAGAAGTTAAATAAATGAGGCTGTGGCTGGATGTCTGTAGCTTAACCTTTGCTCCTAAAATCTTTCAAAATGTTGTGTCAGCTCTGTTATAGGCAAACCCATTCCATGATGGCATAGATCACAGAAATATATATATAAAATAAAATGTACGTTCAAAGGAAGGGTGTTTTTAAAAGATGAAAATAATTAACAAATACCATGCCCTCAAAATGAACTAATTATTTGCTGTATTACATTGCTTTGAAAAAAAAACAGTTTGTAAACTCATCCTGTAATTATCATGTAATTTCCCTAGTCTCTTGCATTTATTACTTCGTCCAAATAGCCTTGCTGACATACTGAAAATGATCATTTGTTTCAAGGGGGAAAAATGATTTCAGCAGGTCTTAGAATGTGTGTATTTAGCACAGTCCATTATCATGTTCACATCTTGCAAAACTGTAGGTGATCAATCACAGAACATCACCAAGTCTTTAAGCACAAGAATCCCGACTACATGTGAGGGATATCTTGTGATCAAAGCCTTGGTCTGCATAATAAAACATGACATAAAGGGGGAGTGGCGGGGGACAGAAAGAGAAAAGGAAAGACAGATGCTGATGGGTAGCTCTTGCCATCCACTTGGTCATCTTATAATTCTAACCATTCTGTTTAAAACAGACAACAGGACTGATTGCCATTGTTTTACTGATTAACCAGTCTCTCCCTTTTTCCCAAAAGGCACCCTGGCAAACTCTGCTTAGCAAATATTGACACCTGTAAACCAAGCTGGCTGATGCCTTTGGCTCTTCAGCTCTCTTCCCATCTGTTGCCTGAGAATTTTAAGCAATGTATTTTGGGACTCTTGCTCTCTTTTCACTGAAAACTGTAAAAATAAAACCCCGCTACCCAAAAGCTAATCCGAGAGCCACATGGCTCTAGGGAGGCCTCTAGTAGCTAAAGGGAAAACATAACATATGTAAAATACATATCCCACCAGCCTCTTCTGCCCACTCCTCTTTAGTTAACAGCATGCCAGGGTAATCTGCTTAGTTACCAAGTAGAGCTTTCTTTCCCTTTCCCCATGAGATCACCCTGGCCACGATCAAAGTCCGAACACATTCTCGGCTAACTCTATTGTTCCCAAGAGTGGGATTAATGACTAATTATGTCAGGTCACTCATCCAGATGGCCTCTCAGATGTTCCTTTGTCATTGCCTGACCTTCCATATGCCCCTTTGACCTTGAGGTTTATTGCCATGGCAACATGAAGCCTCAGTTTCCTTGCTGAGATTGCCAAGAAGTGGCCAAAAGCGGGGATATGGGATAATCTATCCACACTTTGTATTCTGCTTCCATCTCATGCCTTGTTAAATCCAATGAATAGATAAAAAATGTTATCTGATCCCAGCTGAGTGATGACCATGGTCATGATTCTATGTTACATGCTATGTTTTTTAAATTAGCAGACAGCTTTGTACATGGAAACGTGCATTTAATTTGAAGAACATCAATCGCCATAATGTGATCTTTTTATCTCATTAATGTTAAGCAAGGGTAATAGAATGGAATTACAAAATATCACTGTGAAAGGAATACAATTCAGAGAATTAGAGATATCCTCCATTAACACCCTGGAGATGTTTGGATAAGTCTACTTGTTCAGTTTCAGAAATTAAAGATTCTCCTGTCTTTTCTGAGGTTTAAATTCTAGCTTCAGATGTTGATCTTATTCTGAAAGATTTTACGGTGGTTAATGCAATGGGGAAATTGTTTAAAACAGCCAAATAAGTAAATAAAAATATAAAAGGAGAGTGACTCATGAACTCAATTAAATAAAAAGGTTGAACATGTATTTACATCAGATGAACTGTGTTTTCCTTCACATTTTAGGGAGGGATATTTGATAAGATCTGAATTCACTACCAGGAGCTCCAACCAACTGTAGAAAACTGGTTAACTATGGTACTGCACAGCTACATGATTCGGTGGCACAATGCATCGCTCATTTTATCAGGTTTTCTTCAGCCATGCTAAAGTAATTGCTTGTAAAACAATTACACAATTATTCCTAATAATATATGATTTACTTTATTTACTACCTATTGTCCTGAAGCAAGGATTTAATTGAAGATATCAGTGATTACATTACACCTCCATTTCTCCCAGGTGCCATATTTTTAAAAAAAGAAAAAAATGTGAAAGAAAGAGGGGCTCAGGCAAAGTCTGGAACCTACCAATACATATCAGAACTATTTGTCCATTTATATCGGAACTGTTCCAAAGAATCCCAGGCCCAGATCCTTAAGTGCTTAACTCCCTGGTATTAGACACCTAACACTCCAGTTACAGGGTGTGTAAGTTATTTTATAGCACACATCCTGAAGACTTTACACAGATTTTATTCAGGGGAAACTCCATATTTTCCCAGGCTAAAGTATGAGTGCAGTTCAGTTCCTTTAGGATTCCCATTATTCCTACATAAAAGTTGTGCAAAACGACATCAGGATTTGAAGATATACAAATTTGGATATTTCAGCTTAGAAAAAAGCTCTTCCCTCAAAACTGAAGGCACTTAAACAATACCATTTAAAATATTTGCAACAGAAATTGACTTGTCACTATTTAAGTCTATAACAAACAGATAAAACAAAATAGAACCTTTTGCCACCAGTCTACTTATAACTTTTAGATAAAATGAAGTTGTCCTTACAATGTATCATACACAAATACATACTCTAACGTATATCTAACTATCCAAAGAAAATCCCATAGAAAACTACAGGAAAAGAATGTTAAGGTTACAGAGTGAAGCATGTGGAGGCTGGGAAATCTGAACTTGAAGTCCCCTGCACATCCTTATCTTTGCCCCTTTGTGTGTGTGCATTATGATCAAGGCCCTGATTCAGGATGTATTACTCCAGTTTTACACTGATGTAATATAATCCAACAGAGGGACACAGTACTTACTTAAACGATATCGCGATTATATATTGTGCCAGAGTCTCTGACTCACGTAGCACATAGGTGGAAAGGAGACCAGAAATGATGCAACTGTGCAATATTCAATTTTCGATCCACGCTATTCAATCTGAGCAATTTCCCATTTTATCCATTACACGCCAACTTACTCCATCAACCTGAGAGAGGAAGGGAATCTCTGTATTTTCATTTCTTTCACTACATGACCCTATACCATTAACCCTCCATTCCGTACTTAGAATGAGCCAAGGGTTCTGAGGAAAGAACACGTAATCACATTTTTAAAGCTCCTCTTATAATGTATATCCATAAAACGCAGAACTTAGGTTCTGTACGCAACTTCAACATCGCCTTTTCCAGTATTTTAATTGCTTCACTTTGCAACCGTAACATTTTTAATGTCATTTTAACAGCATTTCCTAGGTTTCCAAAAATTAAAATGGGAAAATAAAAGAAACTGTATCAAGTAAAGCCATTCGCTCAATATCATTAGAATGTTCTGTCCAGAACAAATTGTTCACTCAAAGGCTTTTAACCTTAGTGAGTGCATAACTTATTCACACATTATTTGCCCATGCACATCAATCACAAATAGATTTTATGCATTCTCATTGTATCATTTTTGTACAAACCTTCAAAAATAGTATATGTAAATGATTTGCATGCACTAACATATGCCTACACAATGGATCTCAGGAGGAGGACCTATGGAAAATGTGCACCTTGACTAATATGTTGAAGATAATGATTACTGCTGTGAATAGTAGGAACAGTACCAACAAATCACCATATTTAATAAGGCAATGCATTTTAGTATCAGCTGAAAGAATTGTAAGAAACCTAGAAAGGTGAGTCAAACAACCTTGTTGCTTAATGTCCATGGTGTTAAGTCTTAATAAATGCCCTGTAAATACAAACTGGTATCACTCACAGAAAAATCCATATCGCTAAGGTTTTGCAGTTTCATCTTTAACAGTAAAAATAATATTACTGGTTCAACATCATCCATTACTAATCCTCAAGATGTGTCCTGTGCATTAATGTTCATTGTTTAGAGATTTTTTTAACTCAGGAAAGTGACAAAGTAGAAGTCATTATATTTTATGTAACAAAGGATCACCTCATGGCTAATGGGAGACCTGGGTTTTCTTCATCACTTAATTTTTCTGACTCTGTTTTCGTATCTGTGAAATTGAAATAACCATATTGACCTTTAAAAGATCTTGTGAGAACTAATTATTGCTTGTTAACCAGGTTGGTACCACTTAATGGAAAATGATGGGCCATAGTCTCAGTCCATGTGAATGTACAGGGTGTTTAGGTTGTGGATGAACTGTAGGATTGGACCTCAATCATTATATATTTATTTCCTATAACCATGTAAAATATTACAACTGGTTATTTTGGTACTTTCTTAAATGTGTAAAAGGAGGAACTGATATCTTGATTGAAACATTGTCTACAGGATGAGTTTCAGCCTGGTGCATATTTTTATGACCATGTTTAAAGGCCTGAAAAAATTACTGTAAAAATACTGCTACAACCTTAACGAAAGTGATACAAATGGTGCCTTACATTATTTTCAGAAAAGCAACTGTTAAGCTAGGCAGTAAAAGTGTCATACCACTTCACACCACTTCATGAAACAACGGAATTTTATCTTGCTGCAAATCAGCAGCAAAAGGAAAAAAATAAAAAGGAATGTACTTTATCTGAGAAAAATCTGTATGTGAAAGTAAATTGTGTTTTAGAAGGACTGGGGCACTATTTTACCTTACTGCTAGTGAAATAAGGTACCTTTCTAAGATATTTTATTAAAGGAATGTGAGGTTTTATGATTGCTATTTTCTGTGTGGTCTTTTTTAAACGACCCAGCAATGATTTTCATGCAGTTAACAATACTGCAATGTTGCTTGTTGTGTTCAGATATACCATACAGATCTCTGATTAATAGGAACCCATGCACTTTGATGACTGACAATTTTTTTTTATCCAGTGTATTTTTATGAAGTGTTAATAATCTCTAATAAGTGAAAGAAATGTCTTTCACCAACATAAAATCTATCTTCGTAACACTTTGCATGTGGTTATCTACATCTATGCAAAGTGGGAGTAAAACACTACCAAATAGAATGATAATATTTTTGCACAGGTGCGCAGGACTACATAAATGATGTGAGACAGTGGAGAATGAGACTAATATACTTTATTGACAATGAGGAACTTAAATTTGGGGATTTTATGTTACCCAAAAGCATTCATAAAAGAGGGTTCTTTAGGTTATGGACTTCTATTATGGCATTGTATGACTCTCTAGCTGCGTCTACACGTGCACGCTACTTCGAAGTAGCGGCACCAACTTCGAAATAGCGCCCGTCGCGTCTACACGCGTCGGGCGCTATTTCGAAGTTAACTTCGACGTTAGGCGGCGAGACGTCGAAGTCGCTAACCTCATGAGGGCTACGTCTACACGTGCACCCAACTTCGAAATAGCTTATTTCGATGTTGCGACATCGAAATAGGCTATTTCGATGAATAACGTCTACACGTCCTCCAGGGCTGGCAACGTCGATGTTCAACTTCGACGTTGCTCAGCCCAACATCGAAATAGGCACAGCGAGGGAACGTCTACACGCCAAAGTAGCACACATCGAAATAAGGGAGCCAGGCACAGCTGCAGACAGGGTCACGGGGCGGACTCAACAGTAAGTCGCTCCCTTAAAGGGCCCCTCCCAGACACACTTTCATTAAACAGTGCAAGATACACAGAGCCAACAACTAGTTGCAGACCCTGTATATGCAGCACGGACCCCCAGCTGCAGCAGCAGCAGCCAGAAGCCCTGGGCTAAGGGCTGCTGCCCACGGTGACCACAGAGCCCCGCAAGGGCTGGAGAGAGAGTATCTCTCAACCCCCCAGCTGATGGCCGCCATGGAGGACCCCGCTATTTCGATGTTGCGGGACGCGGATCGTCTACACGTCCCTACTTCGATGTTGAACGTCGAAGTAGGGCGCTATTCCCATCCGCTCATGGGGTTAGCGACTTCGACGTCTCGCCGCCTAACGTCGATTTCAACTTCGAAATAGCGCCCAACATGTGTAGACGTGACGGGCACTATTTCGAAGTTACTGCCGCTACTTCGAAGTAGCGTGCATGTGTAGACGCAGCCGAGGAGATAGGAATAGCGCCCTACTTCGACGTTCAACGTCGAAGTAGGGACCGTGTAGACGATCCGCGTCCCGCAACGTCGAAATTGCTGGGTCCTCCATGGCGGCCATCAGCTGGGGGGTTGAGAGATGCTCTCTCTCCAGCCCCTGCGGGGCTCTATGGTCACCGTGAGCAGCAGCCCTTAGCCCAGGGCTTCTGGCTGCTTCTGTGGCAGCTGGGGATCCATGCTGCACGCACAGGGTCTGCAACCAGTTGTCAGCTCTGTGGATCTTGTGTTGTTTAGTGCAACTGTGTCTGGGAGGGGCCCTTTAAGGGAGCGGCTTGCTGTTGAGTCCGCCCTGTGACCCTGTCTGCAGCTGTGCCTGGCATCCCTATTTCGATGTGTGCTACTTTGACGTGTAGACGTTCCCTCGCTGCGCCTATTTCGATGTTGGGCTGAGCAACGTCGAAGTTGAACATCGACGTTGCCGGCCCTGGAGGACGTGTAGACGTTATTCATCGAAATAGACTATTTCGATGTCGCAACATCGAAATAAGCTATTTCGATGTTGGCTGCACGTGTAGACGTAGCCTCTATGATGTTTATTGAAAAATGTAACAACAGTAAGATCATCTGACTGTGGTATGCAACTATCATTTGAATCAGTTTCTATAGCAGGTGAATAGATGATAGATAATGTGTCACCATTTTTTTTTAAAAAAGCTCCTGGGGCAATCCCAACAATTACTGGCTGGTAAACCTAACTTAAGTTTCAGAAATTAAAGATCCTCATATCTTTTCTGAGGTTTAAATTATATAGACAATGACAGAATTATGAGACACAGGTGAACACAATTTGTTAGGGAAGAACTGAAAAAGGGTTTTTGTACATGAAAATCATGCCTCACCAATCTACTAGAATTCTTTGAGGAGGTCAACAAACATGTGGACAAAGGTAAGTGGGGAATTGGGCCTGCTACTATTGGGAACTTTCCTGGCTTATACTTTACCCCAGTTAAAATGGTTGGCAAAAGGGTCCAAGCTGTCAGGGATTTTTATCCCTAGGGCATTATCATCCCCGTGTGTCAAGGGAAACAAGCCTCTGGCTGTGTAAAAATCAGTGCAGGTACATGGAAAATCTAAAGTCTCATAGGCTGCCATTTAGCAGCCCCCCACCCACCCAATGGTCACTCTGGGTCAGTTGGTTTCCCCGGTAACCTGAACTCATGAGTACAGGTTTGAATCATGGACCCCGATTGGCTGGAGTGAAAGCTTTCTAGCACCTTCCAAGCCACCGAGGACCTGTTTGAAAACCAGGTGTGTAGAATTTTGGACCTTATGAATATCTTAATCGAATCATGAATTATTTATGAACTAGTTCTGTAAAAGCCAGAGCCCCAGCTCACTCAGGGGCCCTTGGCAACGCGGCTGAGAATGCTGCTAGCCTGCAAAGGAGAGCATTGGCTGTAATAACACAGCGTCCACTGATCCTCAGGCCAGCCCAGCTGGGAGAAGTTGAAATCACTGCAGCGCCGCCAACATTGGCGCCGCCACCGCTTGACAGCAGCGCCTCACTGCTGTAGGGCTGAGAAGTGCAAGCTTGCACATCGTTGCCATCGCAGCCCCAGCGCTCACAAGCGGCGAGGGAGCAGCAAGTGGGCTCCTCGGCATACCCATCGGGTGGTGAACTGGCCCATGGCTCTGGCTGCGGGTACTGCGTACCCGGCAGGGAAACCAGGAGCCTGCCAGTGCCACGTCATCACCACCGCTGTTCCCGCCATACCACCGCCCACGTCGCTCGCTATTAGAGACCACTCACCTGACGAGACAACTCAACCGGACTGGACAAACCTCAACATCGAGACACGTAAACCTTCACTTGACCTGAGGCTCAGCCCGGAGTCTTTTACCAGAAAATGACATTTCACATACAAAGCCTTCATCTACTTTGGGCACCGGGACCCCTAAAAGGGGGGCAAAGGGTCGCTCCCATCGCCATGCTGTCTTCCGGCAGGGGGAGGGCAGAGCCTGGGGGCCCGACTCCTTTGGGCCGGGCCTAAAAGCCCATATATTGCCAACTAGAGGAGCACTTGATTAATAACACCAGTTGATTATTAGCTTATTATATATTAATTGGTTTCATAGTAGTTTTAATAGTAGTGCTCTTAGTTAGTTACAGTTATCAAAGTAATATCCTGTCTTAATGCCATATGTTGGCTGGGTAATAAACACTTGGCCTATTGCTGTATGACAATGCCATAAGGCATACTTTAAATGGTGGAAGCAGAGCCACCTTATTCCCTCTAACCATTTTATTCCCCTCTTTCTGCATTTATCCTGGTGTGAGTCATAAGATCCCCAGAAAAAGTTAGGGGTTTTGAAAGAGGTTGACACGGGTAACATCCCCGGCCGTCTCTACCACCAACCACTTGGGCTGGGAGTAGCGCCCCAGTCTGGATCCTCTTACCTTTTTTCCTTACCCTAATCTAATAACTTGGTTTCTTGCTTTCCGGAACAATAAAGTTAATTGCACAGGTGTTCCTCATGGAGCGTGTAGTAATAACTGTAAGTGTTTAGTTAAGTATAGTTAAGTTAAGTATAGTTAAGGGTTATTCTTTATAGGAAACTATTATGAGTTGGCTCATGTGTATATTCTACACTTGTTGTTGTATCTTCGCCTGCTGTTGTTTTTGTTAATAAATAGTTCACTAGTTGCACATTTCAATCTGTGCCTAAACCTCACTTCCTGTTCCAGCTGCTGCCTGCTAAGGGGTAGGGTGGACCTTACGTGCGTTTGCATTGCTCCCATTAATGGCTGCGCTCTCTCCTGCTTGGCGAGGTGAGTGGGTCTGGCCCGCTCCGAGAACCGAGGATCCCAGCACCCGGCTCACCCGCATGATTTCAGCCACTGGGTAGGGAGAAACCACCGGTTTGCGCGTCACAAGTCCTCATTCCCACTCTCTTAACTTAGACTGCATCTGTAGTATGAGCTAAAATCAATTTTATTAAAATCGATTTATTAATGCTAGGTTTTATAAATTTGATTTTCAGCATCCTCCCCTTCCCACAAAATAGATTTATTGCTGCCACACAAAAGTCTCCAAAAGCAACTGTTGGCACAGTATTATGGGAACCTATCTCACAATTCCCTGAGCCCTGTAGCATTCTGGCTATTTTCACTGGTGCAGCATGGGAAAAAAAATGCCCCATGGGGTACCTGATAACATCTTCCCACATTTCATTTCCTACATTTCATTTCCCTCGTTCCCCTGCTGTCTTAACTAAACACCCCTTTTTCCAGGCAGAATCTGGCTTGCCTGTATAAGAGATGTGCTTTTTATAACTAAGGGTAGGGTAGGGATAATAAAGCACTTAGGAAAGGTTAGAAAAAAGATTTCGGGTTTCCCAACCAACAGGTTTTCAAAATGGGATGCAAAAGCACAGGATCTTTGGAGGCTTTGGATTTAGACCTCCTGGGAAAGAAGATCCTCAGTTCAAGAATTTTGTCTCAAAAGCCAGCCAATATAGTGACAAATTTTGAGTGCCTGAACAGCAGAGCTACAAGCTGCTATGCAAACACCCTTGCATCCATTCCTTTTCAGCCAGCTTTCTACGTGGCGCACCAGGAGGGGGCTCAAGACTCCCTGGGTCCTAAAGGAATCATCCAGAGGGGTCCCAAGAGCCAGTCTGGGGCACCAAGGGGTGGGTACCTCTCGGATTGGGCCCAAGGTGCAGACCCTCCTGGACCTGTGGGGTGAGGAGGAGCATTGTAATTCCTGAGCTTACAACAGATGGCCACTCCCCCGTGGAACAAGCTTACCCCCAGCTGCAGCATGGAGGAAGTCCAGGTGAAGGTGAAGGAGCTCCAGCAGTGCTATATCCAGGCCCAGGATGCTGGCCGACACTCCGGGGCAGGACCCATTACCTGCATCTGGATTTAGATCTCCTGGCAAAGAAGACCCTCAGAACATTGGATCAGTTCTTGCAGCTTTGGTTGCTCACCAACACTCTGGGGCAGGAACCTCCACCTGCCCCTATTACTAGCAGGCCCAGGCATGGATCTAGGTTTAGACTTCCTCAGAACAAGAATTTTCAACCTTGCAACCATTGCAAAACCTGGAAATACATGTATATGTAGTAGACAAGAGCATAACACTGAAAATGTAATGTATCATAAAATCAGTTGTGGCTTGGTTGGTCAATGCAAGCCTTACTTGGCATCTGTGGTAATTGTAGAGCTACTACATTCAATGGCCTTTGGATCAAGCCCATACAAAAATTTGCTCTCAAAGGACAGACACACTAGTGACAAAGTTTTTTCTTCTGTTGACCAAAAGGCTTCCAGGTAGCCAGGGGACACTCTGGCCACAATAATCAATGCTCTATGGTGCCTGCCTCTGATCCCTCTTAAAGTTGCTGGGAACCCATGAAACCTTGTGACAGGACCCACCACCTACCCCTTTGCTCAGCGTGCCCAGAGGAAAGTCTTGGATCTATATTTAGACCTCCTGGCAAAGAAGATCCTCAGAGCCATAATTTCTACCTTTGCACCCAATCCATAATCTAGAAATGTACCTCTAAGTACCCACGGGTGTTACACTGAATGTCTGCCCAATCAGCTTTCGATGGCACTTCCTGTGCCTATGGGTAATGGGTAACCAGGGGTTACTTACTGAGAGGGAGCCTGAGAAATGTCTGCCACATTGGACTGAGTAGAGGTTAAATCCTTTAACAATGATCCATTGGAGGGCAAGTCTGGTCCCAGCCCTGCCTCTGGGTGCTTGATGTGCCACTGTCCCCAGCCCCCAGCTATATCAGCCGCCAGAGCCTTTTCCCTAGGCAGCTGCCAGCCCCCTGAAAATCACGGCTGCTGAGGGAGACTTCCCCCGGATGGCTAAAAGACCCCCAATTATATCAGCTGCTGAAGATTTTCCCCAAGCAGCTGTCAGCCCCTGCAAATCATGGCCACTTAGGAAGACTTCCCCTGGGTGGCTGCAAGGCCCCCAAATAGCTGCCAGCCCCCCGCTCCCATATCCTAGCCACCAAGAGAGACTTTTCTTGGCCAGCTCCAGGATGCTCACGACTCACAAGCTGCCTGGAACCTTGTGCAGCTTGTCCTTTTATTGGTTCAGGGTCAAGCCACATGATGTGTCTGGGCACGGGAAAATTCCAGACTGCGTGGCGCCTCCAGGAGGAAGGAAGGGAGGGAATGTGGGGGAAAGACAAAATGTAAGTGGCTGAAAAGAAGTTTCTTATCCTATCACACAAGCACGACCCTCCCCCCTCCCCCCACAGATTGGCTGACAAGTGATGTGGGCAAGGGAAAATTCCAGACTTCATGGCACCTCTCGGGGAGGGACTGAAAGGTAAGTGGGGGGTGAGGACAAAATGTAAATGGCTGAAAAGAAGTTTCTCATACTATCATCCAAGCATGAGCCCCACCTGCAGCCTAGCTGCCACATGGGGCGGGGAGGGAGGAGGCCAGCAGCCGCTGGTGCCAGGCAGCTCATAAAAAGAAGACAACTAGCAGAGGTAGACACAGAACTGCAGATCCCACAGCCACGCTAATAGCAAAGAAAGAACGAGAGACGATTTTGCAGCCTCTCATACAAGCATAACCCTATAGCCACAGACTTTCAGGCACCAAACTGAAATGGTCTTCTTGTTGCCTAACTTCTCCACACCTGAGAGCAGTGAAGATGGAAGAGCCCAGAGCAGAGAACTGTGGAGCATTGTGGGGCACATACTGGATATCTCTGGAGATTAATGAATTCTACTGAAAGAC
This sequence comes from Carettochelys insculpta, assembly GCF_033958435.1. Taxonomy (NCBI): domain Eukaryota; kingdom Metazoa; phylum Chordata; order Testudines; family Carettochelyidae; genus Carettochelys; species Carettochelys insculpta. Next base: position 132,696,564 of record NC_134139.1, on the reverse strand, counting down.
ATGGCACTTCCTCACTCCCCGTCATTTGGAATTTTAAATTTGACCTGAACGCTCCACCCTTTGGGTTACTATGATATTATGATACAGACATTATATTGATTTTAGTGCACCATAAACTGAGCTAATGGAATTCACAGTGAAGACAGGCACTTGGTAAAATTGGTCTAAATAACTTAAAATTGATATTATCTCGCAGTGTAGACATAGCCTTAGAGTCCTGCCTGAACTCTGTTGGATAGTAGATTCCTCCGAATCTCAGCAATGGCAGGAGCAGGATTTGACCTCCAGTCCCTAAATGGTCACTTAGGACACTGGCTACAGTATCCAGGGAACTCTTCTCTGGAGGCATCTCTGATTCACTGATCATTACAGCCATGTCTACACGTGCACGCTACTTCAAAGTAGTGGCACTAACTTCGAAATAGCACCCGTCACGGCTACACGTGTTGGGCGCTATTTCGATGTTAACATCGACGTTAGACAGTGAGACATCGAAGCCGCTAACCCCATGAGGGGATGGGATAGCGCCCTACTTCGAAGTTGAACATCGAAGTAGGGCACGTGTAGACGATCTGTGTCCTGCAACATCGAAATAGCAGGGTCCGCCATGGTGGCCATCAGCTGAGGGGTTGAGAGACGCTCTCTCCAGCCCCTGCGGGGCTCTATGGTCACCGTGTGCAGCAGCCCTTAGCCCAGGGCTTCTGGCTGCTGCTGCAGCAGCTGGGGATCCATGCTGCATGCACAGGGTCTGCAACCAGTTGTCGGCTCTGTGGATCTTGTGTTGTTTAGTGCAACTGTGTCTGGGAGGGGCCCTTTAAGGGAGCGGCTTGCTGTTGAGTCTGCCCTGTGACCCTGTCTGCAGCTGTGCCTGGCACCCTTATTTCGATGTGTGCTACTTTGGTGTGTAGACGTTCCCTTGCAGCGCCTATTTCGATGTGGTGCTGCGCAACGTCGATGTTGAACGTCGACGTTGCCAACCCTGGAGGATGTGTAGACCTTATTCATCAAAATAGCCTATTTCGATGTCGCTACATCGAAATAAGCTACTTCGATGTAGGCTTCACGTGTAGACATAGCTTACATGTAATCCCAAGCAAATACAATTTATTAAACAGCAACTAACTGGAAAACATGGGAAAAGGTTAAAGGAAAACATGTAATCCCACTCTGTGGGCATGGGGAAGCCACAAATAACAGTATCAGGAATATAAGGGAAATTCACAATCTGTTCCTCACATGTCCCAGACCTCTTGGCTAGGCCCTAGCTGTGCTGCATGGATGCCATGGATCAGACCATGTTTTTGGGCTTGCTGGCTGAAAAGCAAGAAATTGACCATGACATGCTGTTGAACATTTTACTAGGGCTGGGTCTACACTTGCCCCCAACTTCGAAGGGGGCATGGTAATCAGGGTGATGGGAGATTACTGATGAAGTGCTGTGGTGAGTATGCAGCACTTCATTAGGCTAATTCTCCCCGTGACAATTTTGAAGTGTTACATTTTGAAGTGCCGGCATGAGTGTAGCCACGGACACTTCGAAGTGCCCACGCTACTTAGAAGTGCCTTTATTCATGCCAGTACTTCGAAGTCTGACACTTTGAAGTTGCCATGGGGGAGAATTAGCCTAATGAAGTGATGCATATTCACTGCAGCACTTCATTAGTAATCTCCCATCACCCTGATTACCATGCCCCCTTCAAAGTTGGGGGAAAGTGTAAACAAGCCCTAGCTATGTCATGCAATTAAAAATGAATCATATTTAATTGCATGATTAAAAATAATCATGATTAATTTTGCACTTAATCACATGCTGACATAATAATAGTATTCCACTTATGTAAATATTTTGGGCATTTTTCAGATTTTCAAATGCTTTTATTTCAATTACAACACAGAACACAAGAGTATGGTGCTCACTTTATTTTATTAGAAATATTTGCAATGTAAAAATAAATGTAATATTTTTTCAATTTGCATAATGCAAATTTTGTAATACAGACTTTTTATCATGAAAGTTGAACTTACAAATGTAGAATTATGTACAAAAATAACTGCAGTCAAAAATAAAATAAAGTAAAGCTTTAGAGCTTACAAATCCATGCAGTCCTACTTTAGTCAAACTTTTCCCCTGTCTAACTTGAAAACTGATACTTAGGTTCCAGGTTTTATTTCATAGAAACCAGGTTTACATAGTCTTGGGAAACATCCAAAAACTTTACTTTTAAAAGTGAAAGTTTATTGATTAAACACAAGAATTTAAAACAAGCATTTATAAATGAAACATGAATTGACTGAATATGCAATGCAACCGTTAAAATCTCTTAAAGTCTCTTGTGAAAGACAAAATATTAGTGACTCTTATTTAAGCAACAATCTTTCTCTGACAAAAGGAAAAAGGTTAATTTTTCTATCAGTTTAGATGTGTGAAGTTTATTCATTTATCAAAGTTCCAACAAGTAGACACAAGCTGACAGACAGTTGAGAAGGGGTGGGAAGTAATATGGCTTTTGCTAGGTTTTTTGACTTTTTTTGTTCGTTTTTTGTTTTTAAATTCAAATGGCCAGTCCATTACAAATGGATGGTTTGACTGATAGGTCAACCACAAAGCACCTAAGGCTTAGATACTGGTTCACCTTCCACTCAGAAGTGCCCTCTGGTTGACTCTTGTCTCCTTAGATGGGGCAAGATTATGATCCTCTTGCAATGGTGTGCAAATGAGTTCAGGATTTGATGAAAGGCCAAAGATTGAAAGACAGGACAGGAGGAAAGAATGAACCATAAAGAACAAACAGCCAGCACCCAGCATGATCAGGGAACCTCATGATGCCTCTTTGCCTTGTGGGCGACCTGGCCTACCCACTTCAGCCCTGGCTGATGCACCCATACATGGCCCACCTCACACCCTCCCAGGATCTGTTTAACACCTGGCTCACATGGGCCTGGTATCCCATTGAGTGCGCTTTCATCCATCTGAAGGCACGGTTCAGGTGTCTCCTCATACGCCTCGAAGGGGGGGGTGGAGAATGTCCCACAGGTCGTGGCCACCTGCTGTGCACTCCACAACCTCATTGAGGCACATGAGGGGACCCTACACCAGGACTGGATGGCGGAAGTGGCCCCCCCACTACCAGCAGCCTGCTGCAGCCCCTGACAGGTGGCTTGACCATGACGGACTCCAGAGCCAGGAGGCGCTTTGGGAGGCATTCAGCCGAGGGAACTACTAACCCCCACACCCCTCCCCACAGGCCCTCCCCCACACACACACCCATGCACACACACACACACACCAACCCCAGCCCTCCCCCACAGTAATCAGGGACATGGGGGGCGCTGAATATTAACATGTATTTAACCCTCAACCTTTAAGAACCATGAGCAATGTAAATAGTAAATGGTGAATAATAAAAATAACAACCAAAACTTGATAGGGAATGAACTATATACATGGGCATCAGGGGGAAGGGGCACTTAAACCTGGATGGGGACTGGGGCAGGAACAGTGGGGGGCTCTAATCAATGGATGGAGTGGAAGGCCACAAGACCTGGTGCCCGTGGGCCCCCCTCCCAACCCCAGGTGTGCAGTCTCCCACGCGGCACTGATGGGGCTGGAAGCACCGGCAGGTAGGGCTGGTCAGCACCTGGCCCAGCCTCAGCGGAGGGGCTGGGGGGAGGTTGTGGCTCGGGTGACCCTCCACGGGGCCCACCATGGCCACAAGTCATGCTGCAAGGTCCCTCAGAGCAGCATCGGGCAGGCCTGGGGGCAGTAGGGTGGCCAGGGCCTCAGGGTCATGGACTGGGGGCACGGGAGCAGCTGAAGGGCCAGCGGGGGGCCAACAGAGGGGAAGCTGTGGGGGCAGCTGGGGGAGGCTCGGAGGGGGCAGTAGCAGGGGACTTGGGGGGCACAGCAGGGGGGACGGGGGGGCCCAGGGGGACTGCAGGGGGGGTGTTGGGGGGAACTCTGGGGAGACTGTGGGGGGACCTCGAGGGGGACCTCTGGGGGGACTGCAGGGGGCCAGCTGATGGGACTGGAGACTGGCCTGCAAGGACTCCGCACAAGGTGCAGAGCATTCCCACCACTCCCCCGCTATGTGTCCTGCCTCCACTGAAGCTTGGCCTCATCGAGGGCCAGCTGTCTTTCAGTGAGGGTGTTCTGCTGGCGGATGGCCGCTGTGTAGGCCATGACCTCCTCCTCACAGCGGCTGCATCCGGTCCAGAGCACCTGTGACTGCCACGCAGTGGAGGCTGGTGCAGGCCCAGCTGGTGGGCTGCTGGATCCTCCAGCCTGGATGAGGCTGGCAGGCCCCGGGCTCCTTGTCCAGCTTACCCAGCCCTCGGATGGTACCACTGTTAAAAGAGAGAGGGTGGGGGTAGAGGGGGAAGTCAGTGCCACATCTAGGACCTGGGTGGCATGGACACAGTCTCCCCGGCTGGTTACCCACTCCACGGATCCATGGATAGGCATGTGCCAAGGGAGGCCACTGGGCGGGCTTGCTTGCACTCGCTGTGGTGGCCACTGGGGCATGATGCTGGGGCCGGGGCACTATCCACAGTGGCCCACCTTGGCAATGGGCTTGTGGGATGTGGGGTCTCAGCCATGGGGGGCTCCAGATGCAGCTATGCTGCCTGGGGGTGCCTCAGCATGCTCAGGGGGCACTCCATAGGAGAGGGAGCCAGGTGCTGCTCGCAGGCATGGGAGGGCTCTGGGCCCTGACCAGGGACAGGCTTTAGGGCTCTGGGGCCGAGGGCTGGGGCCCAGGTGTCTCCCTCCCCACACTGTGCTTTTCCACTGTGCACACTTACCCGAGGTGGCCTCGTATATGTCAGGTGATGCCCGACTGGAGGGGGCCTGGCTGCTGGTGGTGGATGGCACTGCGATGATGAGGGACCCGCCTGTGGACTCCCCATCAGATGGGACATCCACAGTGGCAGGTCCCTCGTCCTCCTCCTCCGGTGCAGCAGGGGGTTCAGGTGCAGCTGTCTCCATGGTGACGCAAGGTGGGGAGGTGTCATCCTCAGCCAGGAGGTCAAGAAGCTCCCAATAAAAGGTGTGGGTGACAAGGGCATGGCCGGATCTGCGGACGCTATCCTGGGCCCACATGTACCCCTGACACAGCTCCTTCACTTTGCACCCAACTTGCTCCGGTGTCCAGGAGGGGTGGCCACAGGCAGCCAGGCCCTGGGTGAGGCAGGTGAATTCTGGGGCATTCCTCCCATGCCTGCTGGTGTCCCAGAGGATCTCCTCATCGTGCCAGAGCCCCAGGAGGTCCTGGAGCTCTGGCTCAGTCCAGGAGGGGGCCCTCTGTTTTGGAGCCCAGTCAGGGTCTTGGCTGCCCTCATCTGGATTCCTGGGGCTCCCCTGGGCAGTGGGAGGTGACGGCCAGGTAGCCATCCTGTGGGTCAGGACTCACCGGGCACTGCAGGGCCTCGGGGGAGTATGGCAGGCAGCCCTGCACGAGCTGCCTGTCTCACACTCTCAGCTTCCTGCCACGGGGTCTCCAGGTCCTTGCATCTTTAAAGGCTGCAAGGACCTGGGGACCATAGAAGCTCACCGTGGGTGTCTTGAGCAGCCCCGCTCCCCAGCAGGCTGCTGCCATGGAGGACTGCTTCTTTCGGAAGAAGCAGTCTGGGAACGTCTACACATGCCTTCTTTTGGAAGATTCTTCCAGAAGAAGGTCCTTTTCCTGATTCTGAAGCGGAATCCAGGATCCAGAAGAGGGGGCATCTTCTTCTGGGAGAAATCTGAAAGAGCATCTTGCATGCGTAGACGCTCCTCAGATCTTCCGGAAGAAGGCACCATTCTTCCGGAAGCGGAAGATCTTGCCTGTGTAGAAATGGCCCTAAAGTGGGGAGAACATGCATCTCAGCAGACTGTTAACACCAAAACCTACTGCTCTCGGGAGTGGTGGGAGGGTCTGCCAATGTCATCCCAGTTGAGAACTTTGTATGGAGGGAAGGAAATGATGCATATGCACCCATGATGGTAGGGAGAAAAGAACACTCTTGCTGTCGCTCCTATTCTCTTGGACCTGGGGGCTCTTCTGTTCCTCTTGGAGAGAGGGAGACCTCCTGCTGCTGTCCCTGCCTTTCAGGAAAAGGAGTCTCTCTGATACTGCTGCCCAAATGGAAAGCAGGACCATGACATTGAGGGGACTTGTGGACAAGACTACAGGGAGCCCCATGTTAGGGAGGAAAGGAGTTGATTGCCTTGGACCCTGTATTGCCTTAATCTACCACTGCCTTTCTGAAATATAATAGACTATGTTGCAAAGGCAACAGCTGTATAAAACAAATACAAATAACAAGCTGAAGACATTAAATTAGCCCACTCATGCTCCCAAAAAAGATTTTGTACTTTACATTTAAAAAATAATTTAGATTTTAATTTTTTTTTGGGGTAGTAGTATTTTGTATTTTGGTAAACTGCAACATTGCTGTATACTGATATCATCTGTGTAGCACAGCAGTAGATTAATAATCTTCCCACTTTGTCATCTGCTGTGCCTTCATTACATTCAGGAACTGACATTGTCTGCTATTTTTGTTCCTTTCTCATATACAGTTGCTCTCTCCTCATATTCCTAAGTCAGGCTCACCAGCCAGCCTGTTATAGCCAGAAAACAACTGATGTGCTCTCTGAAGATGTCAGTCAACCAGCTTTCATTTGACGAAGGCAGAGTAGAATCCACAAAGCTGGATCCCCTTGGAAGAAATATTTATGATAGATCTACTCAGAACCTTAACTATCCACGTGGAAAACTCTGTAAAATAGATGTAGCAGTGTTTATCTGCATCATCACAAGGGCCGCATCTACACGTGCATGCTACTTCGAAGTAGCATCTCCAGCTTCGAAATAGCACCCGTCACGGCTACACGTGTTGGGCACTATTTCGAAGTTGAAATCGATGTTAGGCGGCGAGACATCGAAGTCGCTGACCCCATGAGGGGATGGGAATAGCGCCCTACTTTGAAGTTGAACATCGAAGTAGGGCACGTGTAGACGATCTGTGTCCCGCAACATCGAAATAGCGGGGTCCGCCATGGCGGCCATCAGCTGAGGGGTTGAGAGACGCTCTCTCCCCAGCCCCTGCGGGGCTCTGTGGTCACCGTGTGCAGCAGCCCTTAGCCCAGGGCTTCTGGCTGCTGCTGCAGCAGCTGGGGATCCATGCTGCATGCACAGGGTCTGCAACCAGTTGTCGGCTCTGTGGATCTTGTGTTGTTTAGTGCAACTGTGTCTGGGAGGGGCCCTTTAAGGGAGCGGCTTGCTGTTGAGTCCGCCCTGTGACCCTGTCTGCAGCTGTGCCTGGCACCCTTATTTCGATGTGTGCTACTTTGGCGTGAAGACGTTCCCTCGTAGCGCCTATTTCGATGTGGTGCTGCCCAACGTCGAAGTTGAACGTCAACATTGCCAGCCCTGGAGGATGTGTAGATGTTATTCATCGAAATAGACTATTTCGATGTCGCTACATCGAAATAAGCTATTTTGATGTAGCGTGCATGTGTAGACGTAGCCAAGAAGTGTTATACAGGAACTTTTAGTTTATTTTATCAAAACTAGACTATTTAAGCAGTCTTTTTAAGCATTCAATAAACTTGTGAGAGAGTTATGGAAACTTTATAATTAAATGGTGGTTTTTGCCATATTAAATATGTATTATTCCTCTTTACAGAAATAATTATCTGTGACTGAAAGAATTAATTTCATGTTGCTGCTGTATTATACATCATGGTTTGTGCCACTACACCATGAGCTAAAGATTTATAAGATGTCATTAAATCTTTGCTCTGGATTCAGTCTTGCCGAGCTTTTATTGTTGAAGGGAAATTTGTTTTCTGTGGAGTAGAGTGGGTGGTTATAGCCTGTCGGAGAGGTTATTGTTTAAACTGCTTAGCCATTCTGAAGCTATACAAATGTAACTCTTTTACATACTTTGCTTTACCTAATTCTTGACTCTCCACCTCTTCTGCCCCTCTGCTCTCTGATTTGCTTACTTTGATAATACGTTTTCTGATTTGTCAACCTTGATTACTATTTTTGGTTCTCTGTGCCTTAAATATTAAGTCTGTTCTGGTATGGCTATAGTCTGAAGAAGTGGGTCTGTCCCACAAAAACTCATCACCTAATAAATTATTTTGTTAGTCTTTACAGTGCTACTGGACTGCTTTTTTGTTTTCATGGTATATAGACTAGCACGGCTATCTCTCTGTTACGATTCAAATGTAAAAGATGTTTACCAATATCAGGTACTCTTTGTGCTTCTAATAACTCTGCAAATGTCTCTGATGTAAAAGCTAAAATGTGGCAACTCACTGACTTTATTAAATCTAGTAAACTTAATGAGAGTGGGTAAACCAGTATTGCCAACTTTCACCATTTTATCATGGATTTATTGATTTTTGGGGTGTAGAATGGGCCTTAGCTGTCCCATAACACGTTTGAAGTTTTCTTTAGCCAGAATAGCCAGTATCTCTTATTACTGTGAATGGTCTTGAAGATGGCTACCGTTTCCCTACAGTTGATCTATACGCGTAGGAAAGGCTGCTTTTAATAAATCTGCTGTCACCTCCCATTGTTTTCAATGAGATTGAAGTGATTTGTACAGGTAAAATGGCTTCCACTCTTTGGTTCAGAAGGCTACCAGACTTACGGATTGTGAGGCACATCAGAAACCCTATTGCAAGTTGGACGTGGAGAATGATGCGATGCGGGGGGATTGGGCAGAGCAGGAAGTAGATTTAGGGATTGAAAGAATGAGGGACAGAGGGATGTGGGGCAGGAATGAGGCTGAGAGGAGTGTGGAGGATGGTGAGGGGACAGAGAATAGAATGGCGGATCCCTCAAGCAGCCTGGAGGAGTCAGTGTTTCCAACCCTCAAAGAATTATCATGAGTCAGAGGCTTTTTTGCAGCTGTAGGAGGAGAGGCCACTGCGAGATGAGAATCAGCTTCAATATCACAGTTTTCAGAGCTGGGCAGAACTGCATATGGGAGTCTCAGGGCTGAGGACGCAGATCTGCCCTGCCTCTGAGCTCTGCCTTTATGTATGACCCATACAGACAGTAGATTCTGGGCTGCAGGACACACCAAAGAGGAAGATCAGGTGAATGATGCTGCTCAGAATTGGGCATAAGAGAAGTCTTACATCAGCGGACAGAAGGACTTGAGGATGTGGTGCTCCTCCATCCTACTTAGAGAAGTCCCAGGCCAGCAGGAGGCAGAGAAGCATAGCTGCTTTGTCAAGATAGTAATAGGAAAGGGATCACAGAGTGAGAATAATAAGTAAAGTTCCTATCTGACTAGTAATGGAAAGGCTGGAATGTTTGCATGCGTTAAATGGTGATGTTTCAACCTGAAATTATCTCACACACATGCGCGCACACACATAGATGGAGGAATAGATGGGAGTAAAACAGTTAAAAGGATCAACTGAAAAAACTCATGATTCAACTTTTGACTTTTAAAAAAAAAATGTATGGCTTTTAGGGGGAAGGAGTGGCGGGGACAGGGAGAAGGACCCCGTCTTGAGCTTTTTCAGGGTCTGCATCATGATTTTTGTTTGTCAATACTGGAAGACACAAGTAAAAATCAAGTAGTTTTAAAGGAAGCGGTAACTATTTCTTAACAAAAAGTCTCCCAACGATTTGTAAGCCACCGAGCTTAATATGGATACAGATTAGGCAAATTGACAAGCTAAAATGTAGCTACTTCTTTTCTCTCTCTCTGCAGGGGGATACAAGTGTGTATATGTTTCACCCTGTGAAACAACAACCAATTAAATGATAAGAAATCACGGCTTTTGCAATAACTCAACTCTATATTGAAATAGTGCCCTTTCTTCAGTTTCTTTACTATCCTTGTTATCACACTGGGACATAAAATTACAAAGCAGGATTTTGATCTGCTTGGGAGGGTGGCAGGTTGAACAATTTCCTCCTGGTGGCATAATGCCTGATGTGTGTGCTGGAAAGACTTCTTGCAGAGAGCTGACAACTAGCAGATCCAGTGACTAAACTGTTCTGGCACAGTCAGTTAATTTTATCACATGAAGTGGGACCGACACATTTTTGTTTTTTATTTTTTTTTAAATAGAGACATGTAAGTCCTAAGACTGAAGGAAAAAAGAATTAAGTCCCATTCTGCTTTTGAATGGATGACTGTAGCGATATTTATAAAGGCCTAACCTGTGGCAGGTAGAAGAAATGGATTGCTGTGAGGTCATCTGTAAAGATTTTGGTTGCTGTGAAAACATTCACTGGCAGAAGGTCACTTTGCAATTCAATAAATAAAGGGGAAATAAGTCAAATGAGTCACACTTGGTTCAAAATCATTATGGCCAAGGAGCCACATTTGAACATTTCACATCTAGCTAAATAGCCTCATATAAAACAAAAAAGACATCGGGTGATGTAAAATGGTCAGACATTCTCCTTTCATCAGGGGCATCTAAGCTCGCTCAGCCTGCTCTGATGTTTCAGATAATGAGCCTAAACTTGGCTCCTCCATGCTAAATATCATCATTCACCTTAAAGTTAGAAAAGACTGACAAGCACCCACCAGAAACTTAGCTGCTAAATTGGCTATTATGTTTCCCACTGTACCAGTGTGACTGTTGATTGACAGCGTTCCCTTTTCCGTTGAGCTGAACTCCAAGGGTAGCAGCCATGCAGGTTGTTTTGTCAGCTGCAGCTTTCAGTACAACCAGGCTACTGGGCTGCTGCTTGTCAGTCTGAGCAGGGATGCTGCACTCTGCAGGGATCCCAGCTGAGGCCTTTCACCTCATAGGCCGCCTGTGCTGATATGCAGCTCAGCCTCTGCATCTCAGTAGAGCAGCAAGCATTCAAGCCCCAGGAGGCCTCTGCTGTGTGCAAATAACATTTTTGAATTCCCTTCAATTATTTCAACTTTCCCCTAGAACACAGGAAAAGCAAGGGCCAGGGGAGGGAAACAGTTCTGCCTTGAAAACCTGAAATAGCAGCATCCCTTGCTCACTGAAGAGAATGGATTCAGAAGAGGTTATTGTTAAAACTACTGCTTTTGTTATATGGACTGTGGGTTTGATTCTGCTTTCACGTTCACCCACATGTATCATGGCTAGAAGCAGAAGCAGGCCTAATATATCTGTACTATAAAGTATAGGCAGAAGGCCAAGCCACTGAGTGACCATATTTATCTTTCAAATTAGTTTTAAATGGCAAGGGCCAAATTCAGGAGAGATACCTATGATAATATGAAAATCAGACCCACTTTGGCCTGCTAAGAGCCCACTCTTACTGCTCTTTATGGGAATCTAAGGAATACATTTTGACTATGTCTACACTAGTCCAAATCTTCGAAATGGCCATTTACATGGCCATTTTGAAGATTTGGGATACTGTAGACCTGGCCTTTATGTGTTAAGAAGTCATGTTACTTTCCAGCTCTGTGGTTTTGGGGGAATCAGAGCAGGACCACCTGTCAGCCCTGTGCTCTTGGGGAGTCAGGGAGTGACACTCATGGAAAACAAATCCCCTTCCCCCAGGCCCCTGCTTGAATCAAAGACAAAGCACTGAAACTGGCAGGGGTGGACACACCTAAATCCTACCAACAACAGTGACTGGGTTGAGGAAATACCCCTAGCCTCATCTACATTGAAGATGAGATAGAAGCACAATGAATGAAGAACAGTTCTCCCAAAGCAGGAACCCAGGCCTGCTCACACGCAAATTAGTCTTTATCAAACCAATTCTAGTAATGGATCCTACTGATATCCAAAATACTGAAACTGTCTAGTTGCATTGTGAGCTCATTCAAGGAACATCACCCATAGCCAAGTATGATCTGTATCCATTGTCTTGCCTCTATTTATCCATAATCAAACCCAGTGTTCTTCTTGAACTATTGTCCTGTCTCTAAAAAAACACCTACCCCAGCTCAACAATTTGTTCTGATGCCTGGATGTAAACTTTCCATCAGTACCATTGAGACCTCATAATCTCCTGCCTGATCGTGCTGGGTGCTTGTCTCCTGCCCTCTGGATCCCTGGCTACCCTCACTATCTGGGACCCCCGAACAGTGCAAGCTCCACGGAGTGGTGAGATCTATCTCTTTCTCTTTTAACCCAGCCACTGAGTCCAAGGGCACGTAAGGGCCACAGTTTGTCACTGCTGTGCAACTCAGCACACTGAGTACACGTACATATAAGGTGTCAGTTTGTAAGTGCTGATTAACCAGTCCTCTCAGATAAGCTCTCTGTCTGTGTGTGTGTGTGTGTTTACCTGAGCCCAGGGTGGGAAGAACTGAATCCTGCAAACCCTGGGTCAGGCAGAATGGCTCCATTGGGAGGGAATTAGCAGAAGGGAGAAGTAAAGCTCCTTAGAAACACTAGTTACACAAGCAGGACACTGGGGCTGTGTCTACACTTGCATTCCTCTTCCAAAAGAGGTATGCAAATGAGGGAAATCAAAAATGCAAATAAAATGCAGATTTGCAGATCTGGCACCTCATTTTCATGTTCTTATTTCAAAATAGCTTCTTTCAAAGGAAGAAATCCAGTGTAGACACTGTTCTTTCAAAAGTAAACCCCATCTTTGAAAGAACCATTCTTCCCTTTTTTATGGGAAGAAGGGTTCTTTCGAAGATGGGGTTTACTTCTGAAAGAGCAGTGTCTACACTGGCTTTCTTATTTCGAAAGAAGCAATTTTGAAATAAGAATATGCATGAGGTGCCAGATATGCAAATCTGCACATCATTTGCATTTTTATTTCCCTCATTTGCATACCTCTTTGGAAAGAGGAATGCAAGTGTCGACAAAGCCTGATAGAATTACTCATATGTCCCCCTGCAACCCCAAATAAATGAGCATTCCCCAGAGCAATGGGCAAATCTGGCAACAGTCAAGAAGGCATAAAGTAAAGCAGCTACACTGACATCTTCTAATGCCTTCTTGTGGCTCCTTGGAGTGTAAATTACACCTTTTGTGACTGGATGTTAATGAAGAAAAGGGATTTAATTTCTTACAGCAACTGACGCCTTACATCTAAATTTGGTCCAAAATCTTCAGATTCATATTTAAAATTCTCTTCTCTTCAGCACCAGTTCCCTTTACTTCATTCTTCTGAGGTCGTTTATCACTTTGCTTAGGCTCCCCAACAGCCTTCCTCACTACTCTCTGTCCTCTCCAACTCCCCCAACAGTTCTCAGTGATGCATTCTCAACCTGAAAAGTTTTCTGAACTGTTTCTCATTTCCCTTTCTCATCCAAATGGCTACTGTTTGCCTGGAGATTTTGGAAGTGACCACAAAACATAATATATTGTTTATCATATGACTGAATAGGGAGCTAATTTAGCAAATGGATTTGCTTTCTGAAATATGAATGCAGTGCAGCACAAAGTACATTCACATCTTTTGACTGTATAAATAACCTTTTGCACTTCAAGGGTCATTAGATCACCACAGTTTGTAACACAATTACAGTCAGCACTCTGCTCTTACAGGCTGCTTGTTAATTTGCTTGTTAATATATTAGCACAAAGCATTGATCAAGTAGCTAATCCAATCACATGCTTGTTATTGATCCATTATTGAGCTCCTTGCCAGTGATCACTTTTGCTCAAACCCAGTCAATAGTGAATGCCAAATAGCTTCTCACACACCTAATTAGCTTGTGAAATAAACCAAACATTTTCCTTTGCCCTGAAGTCTAGAATCAATGGAGAGCTTTTAGAGCAGAATTCATATGATTCTTTCATCAACTTTTTCCTTACTTTCTGCAGGCATTCAGGTTATTGCCTTAAAACCTCTTTCTAAGACTTTCATTCTAATTTGAAGACATCTGAAAAGCAGCTGCCATGTCAGAAATGCTAGAACAGCTGTAAACAATAAATCATGAGGGTGAGGAATCTGAGGCTTCGCATTGGCATGTGGTCTGTCAAGACAAAAAAATAGAGACATAAAAGATCAAGAGGTCAGAGGTACCTGAAGTCTACAAAATTGAACTTGCACCATATTTCATTCAAGAAAGCTTCGTCAGATAGGGCCTTCCTCCAAAATACTTTTTTACAAGAATGATCATCCATTTATTGTTATTATTATAATTATTGTAATTATAATATATAAGTATATATTTATATAATAATAATAATAATAATAATTGGCTAAAGAAGGTGAATTATATATGCACAGTGAGTCTCTTTCCTATTGTTGCCATCACACTTAGACTGTCCCAGTATTGTCGAATGGAATCTTATATCAGAGACACAGAGTCTCTCTGATGAAAACTACACCGTTCTTAGGGAGGCTGAAACATTATTTTAGTTACACACATAAGTGCCAAATATTAGTGCTTTAACTTGTAACAGTGCTATGATACCCACTTGCTTATACTGTAGTATGTGGATGTTAGCATAACGGATTAAATGTTACTCAGGAAAAAAGAATTTAAAGAGGCAACTTTGGCTTATCATGAGAATCTAAGGATTTTTTTTTTCAGATGCGTTTTCAGTTAATGCTGCTTATTAAGTCTGTTAGAAAAATCCTTTTGGAAAGAGTATTTTTTCCATTTAGTCAAAGCCTTTCAGCAACAAAACAACAGTGCTGTAATAGTAGCTTCTATTAGATCATAAAAAAAGAATGCAAGGTCCTTAGATCTTAAATATCCTTGTTGCAGTTATTTACCATTAGCACTATTTTATATAGCTAAGTTAAATTTTTACTTTAATCTATTTTATTCACTGATCTTGTTTTGATTATTATGATTTCCATATTCCTTATTACTGTATCCATTTTAATTTAGTCAGACTCATAATCTGAATATAAACCAGGTACCGCTTTATAATCTCTAAATGCATTTATAACATTTAAGCACATGCAATGTAAACCCATTATTAAAATAATCTGAATATTTGCTTTGAAAAACAAGCATGCTCAATTGGAAACATTAAAGATATACTTTCCGAATTTTATCTCATCTCTTGATCTATATCATAATTTATGAAAAGGAATTATATTGTGAACTTGGTAAAAACTAAATGAAAATAAATGTCTTCTGTTTCTATATTTTGTCACAAATTCCAACCACACGTCTGTGCATGTGTGAAAGATAGAACCAAGGATGGTAGTCTCTTGTAATAACTGGGAAGTAGTGATCCTTCTTTAATTGTCAGGTTACCTGGTGAAAAATGGATAAAGTGTCATAAGAATCTATTATACAAAATTGTTTACAAAAAGTTGGTAAGAGGGAGGCAGAAAGACCAAATTAATTAAAACAGAATGAGTTTACTGATATCACTGTCTTGAAATTATAACTGGTCAACAAGAGGGTAAAAGACCAAAAATTAATAGACCTAAACTGTTGCTGGTGGGCAAAATAATGAGGGAATGGACCATTCCAGTTACTGCCCTTTTGGGGTCCTTTAAAAAGACTTTGTGGGGAGTAGAAAAAAGAAGACTTTTACTACCACTATAGGACAGATGGCTGCCAATAACACCAGACTTCGGTGGGGATGTATGACTATGATCACTGCACCAGCAAGGACCCTCGCGTGATACATGCGAGAGCCTGCTCTTTCTTTCCCTCACTTGTGTGCTGCTTTCTGTCCCCCTGCTTCCCATCTTTCATCTGTCCTATCTCGTTCTCTTGACTTTGTCATGTGATTCTGAAATCAACTTTACTTTGCAATACCAGAGTGACTGGAGAAAACTGCCCATCCATCTCCATTTATGCTAAGAAAGCCCAGTGAAGGAGAGGTGCCTAACCAGACAATGTCTCTGGTCGGGAAGGTGACCGAGATTCCATAACAACAGCTATCGTGGCTGATTTGTCAGCCCGTAGCATCCACCTATGACTGACCAGCTGTCCTGCAGCCTGAGAACATCAGCTACAAGAAACCCTTGACATTCATGGTGGATATGTTCCTGAGATCACCACAAATGGTAAAATCCATGAATATTGGGCTGGTGGGGAAGCAGATTGAGTGTTCCTTTTCCCTGCATCTTCCAGGCACCACAGTGAGTTCCCTGAGGCTTTCTGCTGCTATGATGAGTGCAAGGGAGCTTTACAGCTGCTGCTGCCCCTCAACAGGTCGACTTAGACCACATCCTCAGCCCTGAGCTTGGGTGATGAGGTGCAGTGGGGTTGCAGGAAAGGGTGGAAGCTGGAAGGGATGGGGCTTGGGGATCAGAGAGATTTGCAAATACGTGTATCCAAAAAGGGACTGTAGTAGGCTTTGATTAGGTTTCGTTCTCCATAACCAATTTCATTTAGATTCTTTTCCTTTAAGAATCAATCAATTTTCCAGCCTTTGTCTTGAATGGAATAGTGCTTTAGCATGGTACTAAGTAAACTAAAGCCTCTGTCTACCAAACCCTGTATCTTATTTAATACTGTTTAGTGTTGCACTGTTTAGTTATGTTAACTCCTTTAGCCCATATATTCCATCTAAATTAGTACAGCAGGTGAGAGATCTTTTTAAAGTGTTTAAATTTTCATGTTCTAATGATCAAAGGAGTCTAATTGAAGATCACTTATATAAACCGTTAATCATGGTAGTTGTCCTTACCTATGTCAATAGATTCTACACTAGAGAATAGGAAGTCTAACTGGGCATTATTTGGCTATCATTTATAAAAGTGTAAATCAGGAATAACAGCACTAAAGTCAAAGGGGGTATACCAGTGTGAATCAGAGCCAGGATTTGTTCATGTAAATGACTGCTTGCATGATATTTTGCCTTTCACCTGTGAAATTCAAAGCGCAATTTGCCATCTCTGTTTTTTCCTATGTTTGTTCCTACAAATGGGAAGCCCAGTCCTGCAATCTAAATCTTAAGGGAAGTGTTGCCTGGCTGAGGAATGTATGACTGGGCCTAGTAGTTGAATATACCAACCAGATTATCTAATAGGCTATGTCTACACTAGAGGTTTGCTTTTTTTTTCAAAAAAAGAGGTGTTTTGTTGAAAAAATCCTCAGAGCAGCCACACTAAAAATGCATTCTGTTGACAAACTGTCAACAGAACTCATCACTTTTGTCAACATGAGGCAGAATGAATATCTCAATAGAATCTGTCGACAAAAAAGCCATGTAGATGCTCCAAGGGGCCCTCTATCAGAAGACAGCATTTCTGGGTCACCGGGCAGCCCTGTCTGCTGTTCTTCTGGTTGGCTGTTCTATCAAGAGAGGGCCAGGCAGTCCAGCTCTGAAGCTTTGTAAGACACAGAACACCTTTTCTATGTAGGGAGGGACTTACCTAATTGCATAGATTTCTCAAGATCTCTGCTGCTGTAATGTTCGAGTCTATACTTCTCCACGAGTCCTTTCACCATCTACCAACAGCATATCTCACTCAGGGATATATTGACATTATTTTACTGGCAACGTTCATGTACTGTTCACTTCAGTGTCCACTTGGAAGGTCTGGAATGGGAGGTAATGCGCTAGTAAAATTAAATCTTACTAGAATCTATTGGAAATGCTATGGGTTTACCATAGGATACTGCCCCCTAGAGGACTAGCTCTCCATCTTTTCCCCCCTTGACCAGTAGACTACCTCCTATAAAAGAAAGTAAGATTAGTCCTCCAGAGTAGATTTTGCCATTACAGGTTGTATCTACACTACAGCAACCTGTTAACAGAAGTTACTGTCAGAAGATATCTTCTGATAAAACCTCTGTCTACAGATTGTGTCTGCACATAAAAGCAGCTTGAAAGACTGGTCCGCTCTGTCAACAGAGAGCAGCTAGTCTGCCTGGCCCTCTCTTGACAGAACAGCCAACAAGAAGCTGTGCAAACAGGGCTGCCCAGTGAACTGGAAGCCCTGTCTATCAACAGAGGCCCGCCCCCTCCCGGAGTGTCTACACTGTAATTTTGTTGACAGAGGTGTTCAGCCTCATACAGGAGTGGCAGAACTCTCCTGAGAAAAGTGTAGATGCTCCATGATTTTGGTCGACAAAGCCCCAGTTTGTCAAGAAAACTCTTTAAAGTAATTGCATCTTTAGGGAAGAAATCTCTAATGCCTCCTCAGGGCACACTCCATGCTTACCAACCAGATTTGACCCATATTTGTGTCTTGTTATCCCTTCTGCAGCTCATGGTGGTGGGGAATGCATTAAGCACTTAACATTTCAGATTGCATCCCTTTCCAAAAAGACACTTGAGTTAGTTTTAGGCAGTTGTGGGGAAAGACGCAATTCATTTTGTTTCCTTCTTCTCATCAAGTGTTGTAAGATACTTTGACCTCTGGCTTTGTTCTTTCACTTATACACCATACTGTGTCTGACAGTACACTATATGTGCAACTATTCTTAAGTTGGAAAAGTAAAGGAAAAATAGGGGGAAATAGACTTTTCTATTTATAGTGAAACTAAAAAAAAGAAGGAAAATTGTTATTGATGGGAATAAAGAACGGGCACCCACAGAAGATTTTTTTTTTTAGCTATCCCATACACTCCTACTCTACCTTTAGTATGACCATTTTGAAGGTAGTGGGGTTAATTTGGCTTCATAGCAAAGAGTAAGTGTTATTTTGCACTGAAGTTAATATCAGGGTTCTGAAAGAAGAACACACATCTGAAAAAGTTGTAATCCGATAAAGATATTTTAATCATGTATTTTATCATTATTTTAATTTGCATTGTATCAGCTAATTTTCAAAATCTTTATTCACAAAATTTTTGAAGTTCTCCAGAAGAGATAAAAAAGTTGTTTATCTCCATAAATACAAAGACAGCTCGGCTTCATGAGATAATTCAGAAACCAAAAACAAACAAACAAACAGAAAAGGAACATTGTAAATGAGGTTCAGTTCCAAAAGAATTTTTTCCCCACAGGCATCAAATTACAAGACTTAAAAATAACACATGAAACCAAATGGTCCCAATATTATTTTTAAAGTTGAAGGAATCAGTGGAACTATAAATATATGTCACATTCACCTGTGCTAGATAACAATGTTTAGTTGATGAAATGCAACCATGCATGTATGAGTAGCAAATGGCTGTGAAAGGCTATGTCTATACTTGCCCCCTTTGCGGTAAAATTTTGAGGAGTAAAGGCACTTCGAAGTGCCCACGGCTACACGGCACGCTGGCACTTCGAAGTTTGACACCTCGAAGTTGCCATGTAATCTCCCATCATCCTGATAACTATGTCCCAGGGCAAGTGTAGATATAGCCAAAATGTTCTTTTTAAAAATTAGTTCGAGAAGTGTTCCCTTAAACTATGGATAACGAAAGAAATATTCCCCTTTGATGTGAGTAGCCACAAAGGTTGAATATCCACTGCTGTGTGGGATGATTATATATTTCTTTATACAATTTGTTTGAACTAAAACCCACAAATCCTTGCTCATCTTAGCTCCTTTGTGAAACATGGGCATTAGGCAGACTATCAGATATATTCCTTGGGAGCCTGTCATCTCTGGAATCTCAAGCAGGTTCAGGAAAAATTATAATGCCAAAAGCAGAGACTTTCTTTCATGTGACCCGATTGAGAAAAAAGAAAATTTATAGGAAAATTATAATGTAAAACATTACAATGTTGTTTTATGTGAGCTGCTTTTAATATAAATATGTTAAAATAGTCTGTGTAAGAAAGAATTTCCTAAAATAAATCAGTCTTTTAAGAGATAAAGTCAACCATTTATACGGCCATGAAAATCTCGATAAAACTATGTAAGAAGATAGTAAAAAGGAAAAGCATGAGATTAACCCTTGAAGTATATCTTACCCTTTAACAAAATTAAAATAACATGCACTGACAGTAAAATGATTACAAACCACTCTTCTAGAATTCTAAAAGAATTCTCTGCTATATCTACGCAGTGGAACAGTATTTACAATGGCCATGTCTACACGGAACTGCTCTCCTGGCAGCCCCAAGCTAGTGAGCAGTCTCGCAATTGCAAATGGCTGCTCATTAGCATACTTGCATGGCTAATTAGCATAACTGCAAGAAATTTTGCTCTTGGCAGAGGGTGGTGCTGACAGTAAACGTGGTGTGTGGATGTGCCTCTGCCGGCTAAAACCCCTTATATCGCCATTCCCTTATCCTTCATAGGCACATCCACATGGCATGATTACTGATGGCACCACCGTCTTCCGAGAGTGAAATCTCATACAGCTATGCTAATTAGCCACATGGGTGTGCTAATGAGCACCCATTTGGAATTGTGAGACTTCTCATTAGCATGGAGCTGCCAGGACAGCATCTCCATTGAGACATGGCCAACATTACTGCACCAAAAAATTCAGCTTTACCCCAGGAACTATCAGAAAGCCAGAGCTAAGAGATAGAACTGACTAAAGTGAATGCTGTTCACAGATAAATCAATCCAGTATAGTATAATTGTATTACACTTTCAATATATTTACAGCTAAATCCTGACATCCTTATTCTGGACCAGATTCTGATACCTCAATAACCTGGACGTCCTTCATCTGGCAACATCTGTGGTTTAGCAACCCCATGGGTACTTCCTCACTGCAGAACCCACAAGGAAAAATAAGACCCCACTCTCAGCAAATTTTCTGGTAACATAGCTTTTCTGCTACTTTTATTCAGACATCCATATTTTGTAAGGCCAAAAGGTACCAACATATGCTTACTTTATACGTATCACAGGCCATTACATTTCACCTAGCTATCTCTGCATGGAGCCACATAATTTGAGTTTGATTAAAGAATGTCTTCTAGGCTTATTCATAGACTACAAAACTAGCATGTGATCTCTGAAATGGACTCCTCCTACTACTACTACTTCTTAAACCCTTATACTCCAAGTGGAGCATACATCATCTACAAGTCTCCTTCACTTCAAGTCTCCTCCACTGCATTCTGTCATAGTGAACCTATTATTCTAGGCATCAAGTCTTGCTATGAAGACACCAAGAGATGTAGTCAGTCATCTATATGACTTAATTCAAAAAACTAGTTAGAGGATTATAGATTTGTACAATTTGGCCATAGAAATTGTCAGTGTCTAGGAAATGGGCTAAAAGAACAGAAATTACATGTGTGCGCAAGTCTGCCACTAACCCTTTCTCATTTAAACCATGAAGCTGGCTGTTCAAGCTCTTCCACTGATTTAACTGTTGTGGAACCACAAGATGGAAAAAGCTTGCCAGGACCTAAGAATCTAGGCAGCAAATGAATAATTAGCATTGTGGACAGAAATACACTTATTGCCAGAAAGGACTACAGAGTACAGCTCTAATGTGCTTTCTGAAAGAAGTTCCACTGGCAAACTGGCAGCTGCATTTTATACCAGAAAAAGTTTCTGGTTGCTATTCCAGTAAAGCCCCCAGAAAGTTATTTTAGAATAGTCCTATTGGGCATATGTCACTGTGGCAAGACACACCCAAAAAGAAAGGTTGAAATTGTTTTGCCAAGAATAAATTTTAAAAAATCTATTTTTTTTTTTTTTTTTTTTACAGAAGAGGAATTTTCACAGCCGCTTGGAAAGAGAGGTTGCTGAACTCTCTTTATATTCAAATTCGACACATTAACACGTGGTTTGAATCAGGATGGCAATTTTCTAGCTCATTATAGGGGCTCTTTTACATACTTTGCTTTATCTAATTCTTGACCTCCCCCGCACACTCTTCTGCCCCTCTGCTCTCTGGTTTGCTCACCTTGATAATATTCTGATTTGTCAACCTTGATTACTATGTTTGGTTCTCTGTGCCTTAAATTTTGATTCTGTTCTGGTATGGCTATGGTCTGAAGAAGTGGGTCTGTCCCATGAAAGCTCATCACCTAATAAATTATTTTGTTAGTCTTTAAAGTGTTACTGGACTGCTTTTTTGTTTTGATAGTATATAGACTAGCACGTCTGTCTCTCTGTTACTAAAAATAATCTTGTTTGTGAATACCTAGAAGAAGTCAACAATCAAGCAAGACCTTTGAGTGTTAATCTGAGTGACAACACGGGGGCAATTTTCCTGTATGGAAGAATAGGAAAGCATGTTAGCAGACAGGTTTAGTCACGGACTGTGAGGATACATCTGCACTACAGCGATCTTCCAACAGAAATTACTTTCAGAAGAAGAGATCTTCTGATAAAACTTCTGTCAACAGATCACGACCACACACAAATGCGGATTGAAAAAGCTATCTGCTCTGTCGACAGAGAGCAGCGGCCTGATTCCATGGCCCTTTCTTGACAGAATGGCCAACTGCAAGCTCAGTAAACAGGGTTGCCCAGTGAACTGGAAGCCATGTCTGTTAACAGAAGGCCCTCCAGAGCATCTACACGGCTTTTTTGTCAACAGAAACTGTCAAGAAAGGCATTATTCCTCATCACAGAAAGGCAGAACTCTGTCAGCAAAAGTGCTGAGTTTTGCCAACAGACAGTCAACACAATGCATTTTGTGCATAGATGCTCTGCAAGTTTTGTTAACAAAACCCTAGTTTTGTCAACAAAACTCTCTAGTGCAGACGTAGCCCGAGATTAGCATAGCCAGTGTTTGAGACAGGTTTCAGTGGACATATTAGTCAAGAAGTGGCCTTTACACTGATAAAGTTCTTTATGACAAGGACTAAAAATGCTATGATCAAT
Organism: Carettochelys insculpta; assembly: GCF_033958435.1. Taxonomy (NCBI): domain Eukaryota; kingdom Metazoa; phylum Chordata; order Testudines; family Carettochelyidae; genus Carettochelys; species Carettochelys insculpta. Next base: position 132,674,035 of record NC_134139.1, on the reverse strand, counting down.
TTTCTTCTGGAGAAGTGATGGACAGATTCAGAAATTAATCCTATTGTGCTATGTCTCTGAACAAAGGACTCTTTTATGACTATATCACAATCACACCAATTCCACTGATGGTCAATAAAAATATGACAAGATACAACCTTGGTCATGATCAGGCTAGTGGCAGACAATATTGGCAGACCGATCTTTTGTATCTTTCAAAAGTTTCTTTTTCTTCTGCTGGTGTTGATAGACTTCTTTACTTAAAAAGCTGGATTTTCCCTTAATCTAGAATCACTTCACTATGTGACTTGACTCACAGGACTCTGACGGACTCTGACCCAGCCTGTCCTGTGGAAGTACAGAAAATTTAATCGTGTAATGGAAAACCATCCAAATTTAAATGTTATTCTCTTAAATGAAAGAAGTTCTTGCTATGGACAACTGATAACCTTCCTAAGCATTTGCTTCATTCATCTTTAACTATTTGCTGCACATAAATCTTTAACCTTGGCTTAACTACAGGCGTGCCTCACACAGGCCTGTCTATGAAGGCAATGGGTAGCAAAGGGGGCAGTTATCTTATGGCCTGGCATTTCAAAGTGGTTGGCCCTCCGGCTGCCACAACTGACACTTTGCCAGCAGCTGGAGCTCCAGGCCACTTTGAAGTCCTGAAGTTGTGCTGCATCACCATTCTGAATGGCTGGGCGGGGGACAGCTCCACAGTCCAGGGGGCCCTAAAGGCTGATTGTCTTTGCCCCTGCACCTTCTGCCCTTGAGCCCACACCTTCCAGGGCATGGAGCCAGGCCTCCCTCCCCTTTGCCCTGGGACCCACAGTGGCTGACAGCCCCGCTGACCTTACATTCACTGAGCTCTCTACCGTGTAACAAAATATTTGGCACTTGTGTGACAGTGGTCACACAAGAATCTTAAGGCTCTTTCAGGGTCTGTGAAAATAGCTGCCAGCTACACTGGTACCCTCCCTAAGTACCTCCCATCTGCAGGACCTGGAAACTGATGCCTGTGCCCATGAATTGATGTAAGATGCCATTACTATTCCTATGTTACAGAAAGCAAAACTGAGGCAATAGTGAAGGGATTTTTCTCAAGATCACACAAGGAGTCAAAGACAGAAGAAGGAGCAAAACTCAGGTGCCCTGCCTTCCAATCACGCTAATGAGCCACAAGCCCAGTCTTTTCCTACTTTTACCCTGGAAGCTTGACCATCAGACTTTATGAAAATATTCCCCTTATTTGAAGGGAGAAAACAAAACTTTATTTACCCTCAAGCTGAGAGAGTACAACAGACATATGTGCTATTGTTTGTTTTACATAATGGAAGTTGCATGTACACATCATATAAAGCTTGTCTACACTTGCCCCCAACTTTGAAGGGGCATGTTAATCAGGGCAGCAGGAGACTACTAATGAAGTGCTAATTCTCCCCCTCAGCAACTTCAAAGCTTTAACATTTTGGGGAGCAAAGGTACTTTGAAGTAGTGCAGGCACTTCAAAGTGTCCACGGCTAGACGCATGCCAGCACTTTGAAGTTTGAAGCTTCGAAATTGCCGTGGGGGAGAATTAGCCTGATGAAGATCTGAGTATTCACCACAGCACTTCATTAGTAATCTCCCATCACCCTGATTAACATGCCCCCTTTGAAGTTGGGGGCAAGGTAGACCCAGCCATAGTGTTTGTATCATGATACACACAGACTTCATATAAGAAAATATTTTGAACAATACTTGAACATATCTTAGCTTTTAAAAGGCTTTTGGCACATGTTAAAATTACATTAGATCAAATTAGCCCTTGTTTGTAAAGTAAACAAAGCTCAAAATAATATAAATTGGAAATATTGTGCTATACTTGTCACAATAATTTATCTGAAGCAAAGCCGCAATCATTATTGTATAAGACAACTAGAAAATACTCTACATTTTAAAGAGAAAGAAAAATAAAGGCAAAATGATTTAAGGTTTAATATGTCTCCATCTCTAGGCTAAAATGTATGTTTATTTCAGCTCAATAGATGTCTCCATTCAATAAAAGACTCACCAAACAAGCACAGAATATATTTTCCTTGGCTCGAAGCAAGTTCAAACATGTAGCTAATTTGCAAACTAAGGTGGCTGATTCTGTAAATTTCCACAGTGAAATACATAGATTTGACAACCTCACTTGGAAAAGTTAAAGGAAAATATGGATTTTCAAGCACTTGTAAGTAGTTTCCTAGATAGTTATGAATGAATGTAAATATATAAGTGTTATCAGCCATGTTTTGGGAGACAATTGCTCTGATAGCACACTACAGTGGTGGAATTTCTCTGGTACAAGAATGTATGCATGAAGATATTAGGATTATATCCATTATTATTTGACACAGTGGATTGTAAGGTTATAATATGAGGGGCCATGAGCTGTCAGCATCCACCCCAAAGCCTGCATTACCTCTGAAAATTTATAATGGTGTTAAAAATTTAAAAAGTGTGCTTAATTTATAAGGGGTGACTTGCCGTGTGAAAGGGCTCACCAGTATAAAAGTTTGAGAACCACTGATTTAACACACATTAAACAAATTAAACCCAGTGAATGACATCAGAAAACCTGTCTAGTTTTGATATTCCACTTCAAGCCATCAACATCTGAACACTTAAAAGTACATTTTTCCTGCCAAAACCCAAAGTCAATCTATGCCCAAGTACAACCCTAATCAATCAATTTCTGTTCCAATGGCACAAATGGGGAGTGGATTTATTTATATGAATGTCTTCAAATTTCACTACTAAATCAAGATCTGCATGCCCCAAAGTGTTGAATGGGAAGAGAACACAGAAGACATGAGCCACCTAGGTCAAATTCATTGATGTGTTATGCCTGTGCAATCCTGCTTACTTCCAAAGGTTTCCCAAACCAGTGTAGAGCTGCACCCTATGCTATTAAAGAGCTAAATCCTTTGAGATGTGGGGCCTTGAATTCTGTACAGTTTAATATACTATACAATATATATAAGATACAATATTATATAATATACAATTTCCTTCAAAGCACTGCTAAAGAGTAGCATCCATGGTATGCCTACATCTTGAATACTGTATGCAGATGTGGATGTCTCATCTCAAAAATACTGGAATTAAAAAAAGTACAGAAGTTATTCTGGACATGGAATTGCTGCCTATGAGGAGGGATTAATAAAACTGAAATGTTTCAGATTGGAAAAGAGGTCATTAAAAAGGGTTATGGCAGACAGCGATAAAATCATGACCAATGAAGAGAAAATAAAAAAGAAGCATTATTTATTCTTCCCATAACACAAGAACTAGGGGACACCAAAGGAAATTAATAGATAATGGTTTTAAAACAACAACAAGAAGAACTTCACACAATTCAGAGTAAATCCATGGAATTCCTTCCCTGAGAATGTTGTGCAGGTCAAGATTATAACAGGGTTCAAAGAAGAACTTGATAAAACCATAGAGGTTTGGTCTATCAATGGCTACTAACCAGGATGGGCAGAGATGATGTCACTAGCCTCTTTTTGTCAGAATCTGGGAATGGGTAATAATGGGATGGATCACTTGAGCATTGCTTAATCTGTTAATTCCATGTGGGGCGCCTGGGATTGGCCACTATCAGAAGACATGATACTGAGCTAGATAAACCTTACCACGGCTATTTTTATTTTCTTATGGGTATATTTAAAACCTGTTTTTATCCCTGAAAGGTGCTTGAAGTCTTATTTCATATACTGTGCCAAATACTAAAGTGTAAATCATTTGCCCACTAATCCGGCAGGATAATTTAACTTCTCCCATACACGTTACCCTGTTGTCAGTTGGATGCACTAGCTTTTTCTTTGGTTTGAATGAAATTAATAACTATTAACACTAACTTCTATGTTGTCTAAAACAAATAATACAAGCAGCTTCAAAGAAGTGATTGAAATATTAAAGCAGAGAGAGACAGATGTTTTGTGTTTCTTCTTGCAGATATGCATAAATCCAGAGCAACTTCACTGAGTCAATATAATCACTTATTCTTGATTTCATCTCAGAGTAACTAAGACAAAGAATTTGGCCTTTTCTGCTCCATATTAGTATCTTTGGCCTTTTCTACACATGCCACTTGTACCGAAAGCAGCATACTAATGAACAGCTTGGAAAATGCTAATGAGGCATGGATGTAAACTTCTGGTCCCTCATTAGCATTTGGTCACATGATTTGGAGTCCAGAAGAAGCTCTTCCAGACTCCAAAATAGCCATATAGAAGTGCAGCCCCCAGGGATCTCCCGGAAGGAAATCCTAGTTCCAGAAGAAGATGGGGCTTCCGGAAGGACAATTTCCTTTCAGGAGATCCCGGGGTCCGGGCTTCTATATGGCTATTTTGGAGTCCAGAAGAGCTTCTTCTGGACTCTGAATCATGTGACCATTTGCCAATGAGGCACCAGACATTTACATCTGTGCCTCATTAGCATTTTCAGGGCTGTTCATTAGTATGCCACTTTCGGAATAAGTGGCATGTGTAGAAATGGCCTTTGTGTGCCTTAATCTTATCCCAAATACTTTCAAAAGTCCTAGAGATTTGAGAGATTCCCTACTATAATGTGAAGTCTTTAAATCGAGAATGGGGACTCTTTAAAAAGCTCAAAGAGAAGTTATTAATTTCACACAGAAATTTTTGGAGGAGGTTCTTTTACCTTGAGTATGTGGCACTCAAACTTACACAGTTTCAAGTTTAAGTTGACACCAGTTCAGATGAGCTTGTTGGTCTGCTAGCTTGCTGGAACCAGAAGTGGACATCTTGGTAAAATCCATGTGTTTCTGCACAGAATAGAGTTTAGTCTCAAATGCTACTAGTTATCAGAAGCCTTAGAAAACTCATGGATATCCAGATGAAAAGAAAAGGCGCATGTCCAGACTCAGTTAAAAGCTCTTGGAAATAAACAGAAGTTGAGACAATCCATTCTGGTTCATGCATGTAATTACCAAGGCTGTTGAACCAAGTCTGATTTTGAGAGCACTTCGACACTGAATCAAATGTTGTGCTTTCACACACCAAAAATATGCTTTGCTCCTTGTATTGGAATGTGTCAGCTGGCCAAAAAATACAATCTATCCACTACAGCCACAACCACTTTACCGATAACAGAGATTAACACTGTGGAGAACACAGTGTCTTGCAATTTTGTGAATTCAATTATGTTTTTATGAGTAGTGCATCTCACTCTCAGAACTTTGTGGTAACCATGTTTGCTATGATCAACAGTGACTTTGAGTTTAGGTTCTAGAGCTTTAAGAAAAGAATGATGTCTTTGTTTAATTACAAGTTTTCATGAAAAATGATCAATTTTTAGAAAATGTTGATATTTTTTCAATTTTCACATTTTTCTTCCCCCCGATACACACTCTGTTTTGTCTCTATTTTTCCTTGTTTTCACTTTTCTTCCCTTTTTTCTTTTTTCTGTTTTGCCATTGATAAAAATCAGAAATAGTACATTTTTCAAGTGTAATCACAAACTATTAAAAAGACAAACAGCCTTGTATTTCCAGTTTCAAAAAGCTTATTTTTAATTTAAATATTATTTTGAAAGATTTCAAGAAGCTGTACAGCTTGCCATCATTAACTTCTTTTCAGATGAGCTGAACACCACAACTCCTATTGTCCTCAAAGCCCATGAAAATCAAGCCATTAGTAATTAATTCACACAAAACTCTTGTTAAGTAAATAACTGACAATAGTGGGTTTACTTCATCCAGGCTCTGATTGATGTAGCCAACTGTATACAGGCTCACAGTAACACTACATAACAATTTAGGAGGACAAGTGAAGAAAGATTTATCCACTTAGAAATTTACTTTTTTATACTCTATACATGTAGGGAATGCAATTAGGCAGAAAGTAATTGCTTACACTGGAATGTGACTTGGATAGTTGGGTTAACGCTGTACACTTAAAACTGGTGTCATAGAATCTTTAATTACCACAAATGGTAAAGCTCTTAGTTATAAATCTTATGTGAAAGATGGCTCTTCTGAGAGCAAAATGCTCACCAATATGCACCGGCATTGTTTCAGTAGTGAAATCAACAAGAGTCCCTTGCATTGACTGACTAAGACCACTTCCTGGTGCAACTACATGTTTCTTGGAGGTCTTTCCTCCAGACAGTGAGCCAGTTTGGTCATGGTGCTTAATTTGAGAAATCTGCTGGAATCAAACATAAGTGACATAGAAATAGCAGGACATAGTGATATTAGCTAGAAAGAAATTTAAATAAATAAGCTAAACTGGAGTTTATTGTTTTTTAAAATCTAAAATCTCTTGTAAATGCATAGTTCTAAGACTTCTAATTATAAGAAATTATATTTACAGTATTGGAAACTGATTAATCTTTTAAAATAATAGTAGACTGTTAGCCAGATACAAAAAGGTTTAGCTGACTTGCTTGCATTAGTCTATTTTTGAGGTAATTAGTAGCAATCCTGTGTATCCTGATAAATGGGTAATTCTAGTAAGTAATGGTAAACACTGGACAAAGAAAATAGGAGTTGAGCTTGTCAGCATGAGCAGCACTGCGGGAGAGATTGCTGTGTCTTTCATTATTTCAACAGTCATTCAATGTTGCTATAGAAACTATGTTGTTCGGGATCCATGTTAGGAAAAGGGATATGATAAATACTGATAAAACTAAAAAAAATGAGAAAGTAAGAAGCATGGCTCTCATAACCACTGACCAACAATGGATTTCTCTTCCTTGGTCTTCTTTTTAATTTTTCATGTACAATGGATGATTGAGGTTAATAACAGCATACATTCATTACACCCTTTACAAAAGTCCCATTGTGCTTTACAAATGGATTATAATTAAAGTCAGCTTCAAACCAAAAGCTTTTAATTTTGATTTGAAAACTAAACACATGAAGTTTTCTTGGTAAATCTAATATGTAGTATCATTACAAAACATTACCTGTACACAAACACGGAGAACTAGTTTTTAAAGTTCTTTTCCAAAGGCCTGCCCTAATTAAAGACATAATAGTATTTGAATATGTAAATTAGATTTTGCATATGTAAATAGATATTTGTGCACACAGTTACCTGATTTGTAGATGTTAATACAGGAAATTACCTTTGTATTCATCTGAACATCTCATCTGCTATTTTACACTAAATGAAGAACCATGCAAACCTCTTTCCATTTCATTTTGGGAAATCAAGGAAATGCACAGAAAGTGGGCTAGAACAATGTTTGGGCCTAACATTTTTAAGGACATTATAAGTAAACAACAGCATTCTGAAATCAATGCTAAGCCTTTAGCAGCCAAACTGGGGGATTTTAAAACTGGGATAAGCTTAAAAAACAGATTTAGAAATCTTGATGAAAAGGGGAAAATATAAACTATAGAAGAGGTGTGTGGAATAAAATGTCTACATACTGTAAATTGCATTTTGTTGTTATTTTGTATACGTCTTTTCCCTATGAGCTGAGTTCTCTCATGCATTCTGACAGTAACAAGACAGTATGAATTTTGGCTTTCATTAAAACAGGGAGAAAGAGTAACAGATACAGAAGAAGGCCAATGATGAGTCCTGGAGAACATCTGCACCACTGAGGCACAGCAGGAAAATGCACCCTACACCCACAGATTCCTTGCAGAAAAAGGTTTCTGTGGGAAAGCAAAGAAAAGTTGCCTCAGTGCTCATTCACTCCTCCCTGCAGCTGAGAGGCCCAGTTTAGGCAGCTGAGGGAGAAGCAAATCACTTGGATGGTGGGGAATGGGGGCTCACCAGCAGGTCCAGGGACATTAGTGCCTGCTCAGGAAGGTGGAGTGGAGAGGAGAATGGAGACGGAGTTCCCTGTGCAGAACAGCCAGGGCTGGGTCAGATCAACCTACACAAACTTCCCCTCACTGCAGGATACTGTAGCACAATGGTGGGGGGACTTGGTGTGAGGTGTCTGAGTGATGGGGTGAAGGTCGGTGGGTGGGGGTGAGTTCGGGGTGATCCAAGTTGTGTAGATAGAGGAAGCAGCTTCCCATATAGTGATCCCTCCCCTCCCTGAACCCAACCCTCCAGTGAGCGCCCCCCATATCAAGAGCCTGCCCACTGAGAACTCTCCTCTGATCCCCTCCCAAACTGCCTCTCTACAACTGAGCCTTGTCAGGCACATCAAAACACCCTCACACACACCCAGACCCCCAGTGAGCTTCAGCCAGCTGCACCCTGACTCCTACTCCCACACCTACTCCCCCAGCTCCCCTTCACTAAGTCCTAACAACATTCACCCGGACTCTCCTATAGATTCGCATTCCCCCTGCATCCATAAAACTTCACTGAGCCCCTGTGCATCCAGATTTCCCCCTTTCAGACCTACACTGAGCTGCCTGAACCTTAAAATTCTGCAAAGGTTTGCATGTGTTGTTTGCCAGAATAACACAGAGACAGAATAAGACTGCAGTCACACCATTTTCAATTATGTTGGTCATTTATTTCAAAATGTCTATCAGCAAATAATTGGAAAAGGTGAAAATTCGTAGAATGTCGCAGAAGTTTCAAATATTATGCGCAAAACTTTTCACTTTGGGCTGTAGAATTCCCTCAGAAGTAAATGATGGAACCTATAATTCTATAATCTCCTGGCCTAGTCATATGATCTGGGTTCAAAACAAAAAGCAGTCAAGTAGCACTTTAAAGAGTAGCAAAATAATTTATTAGGTGAGCTTTCATGGGACAAACCCACTTCTTCAGACCATAGCCATACCAGAACAGAGTCAATATTTAAGGCACAGAGAACCAAAAACAGTAATCAAGGAGGACAAATCAGGAAAAAATGATCACGGTTATAGATGTAATGGTTTTTCTTTATGGCAGAAATTAGATAGTAAAGATACAGAATCTGAAGGGCAGCACAGTAGGAGGTTTTAAGGATGGATAAGTTTCCACTGCTAGTAGCCAAAAAGGAACAGTTAGATAGCAGCAAAACTAGGAAAGCAAGAATCTGGAAATTTGAGGTCAGAGGAACTTTGCCAGGTACAAAGAGCAACATCAACATTAATGATTTCAGAAACAGAAATACAAGGAGAAGGAGGGAGTCAGATCATACAATAGTCATCCTCCATTCACCTTTGACTTACTCAGTAAAGCAATACTGTGAAGTCAATAACCTTTACATTGTCATATTGTCTTCCAGATTTACCACAAATGTTAGTTTTCTCAGCATTAAGAAAGGATCACTAGTGTTGTCATTCAAAGTATTGAGTTCCTTTGCCTAAATAATCTATTGAGAAATGCCAATATTTCCTTGCCAGTAGTTTGCAAGAGAAATCTGTCCTGCAAGAGGCATAGAAATGATCACTCATGCTTTACACAAAAATATAGAAGAACTATTACATGGTAAGAAAAAAACTGGAAATGTGTTTTTTACTGAAAAAAAAGTAGGCATAGCTGGTAATTTCTGATAGGACACTTCTTTCTTACACTGGTCCACAATGGGTCACTCACGGAAAAACTAAGAAATAATTTACAGATCTGGCCCACTTAACACTGAGTTTGGAGTGATCCTCACTGCCTTTTCTTGCCATCCTGGAGGGCTGTGATTAATGTCCACTATGCGACTGTGCCAGGAATGTGGTCTTTTCTTGTTAATGCTGCCCGTGGAAAAGAGGAAAACTATTGTAAGCCTCTTAACGCCCTTTCCTCTTGCCGTGTCTCTCAACCCTGTCACACAATTTGAAAGGATATTAGAACAGACAGAAAGTCAAGAGCTGAAATCAAGCATAAGTCCTCATTCTGTGAGGGCTTTGCATATCACTGGTTCACGGTTATGAAATGGTCAACCAGCTCCCCTTGGTCCCCATCCTTTGCAGCCACTGAAAAAGACAACCTTATTGTTGGAGCTGTGCAAGCTCTGGGTTGCAGCATTAAACTGGCAGTACAACAAATGTGCCTGCCAAGACTACCTTGCTCACAATATCTAAAGGGATTACAGCTGATGAGTAAGACAAGCTGTAGAAATCAATTATTGCTATGAAAAAGAGGACCCACTCTTTCCTTGGAGAAAAATATTTAATGTTATGGTAATACTGTTATGGCAGAGTTGTTATTATAATGCTTAAGCTTTGTACCTGGAAGCCCCTACCAAGTTCAATACCCTGACAGCAGAAAGAATAAAATGCTCTACACTAATTAGCAGTTAAAAGAGGGCAGGGTATATTAATTTAATCAGAGCCGAAGAGGAACAGTGGCCAAAGCAGCTGTTTCTTGCCAGCTAGGCAATGGTATATTGAGTGAGGCTGCTGCAGAAGGGAGCTCTCTGTGTGCATTTTTGACCAACTTTGTTCCATATAAAACTGGACTAGGGTACATTTTGTAAATAAATAAATGACTTTAGAAAATATCCTGTGTCCATGTCATTGAATTTTCTACCAATGGGAAGCTGACCTACTGCAAAGACCCCAAATAGACTACCACTTCTGAGGTGGGAAAAACTACCACGCATCTCAAGCTCTTGTGAGGGTTTTGAAATGTTATGGGAGCATCTCAGAGAGGGAAGGAAGTAGCAAGCACTTTAAGGAACAAAAAAGTTAAGTTATTTACCCAGGATCATTGAGTAAAATTAATGACACAGCTGCAGGTTATTAGGAAGAAACTGATTTAAGTAAAAAACAAACAAAAAAATAAACAAAACCTCCAGTAAGTCTACCAGCTATGATGAGTAATTTCCTTATCTAGAACCATTCTTGAGATTTTATCTTGGGCTCCAATTCTGCAGTGAGATCCATGTGGGCACATCCCTATACGCAGAGAATTTCACTGATTGCAAGAACCTTCCCTTTGTTTGGGCTCTGCACTTTTGTCTGCCTCACTTGTATGACTGGGGTATAAAAGAGGAAGGAACAGGGCTCATTTACTGTGATCCTATTTACACTTGCAAAAACCTACTAGCCAGTCACTAGATTCATAGATTTTTTAAAGGCCCCAACGAGTTATTATGGTCACCAAGTCTGAACTAATTTTTGCATCCATTCCATTATGTCTGTTTAAGCTGTAACATAACTTTTAGAAAAGTATCCAGCTTGAGATAACTTCCAATGAGAAGGAATCCACCATACCCCTCATTGTTAATTTCATTCACTGTTAAGAATGTGTGTATTATTTCTAGGTAAATTTGTCTAGCTTCAGTTTCCAAACATTAGAGCTTCTCCTAGAATCAAGAGCTGCCCGCTATTAGAAATCTCTTCCCCAAGTCATCTTTTGTAGTCTGTGATCAAATCCTCTTAACCTTATCTTTGACACATTAAACATTGGGGTTTTTTATGTTCTCCCTACAAGGTGTGTTTTGCAGACCTTGAATAATTCTTCCAGCTCCTTTCTGAACCATTTCCAATTTTTTAATATTTGGAAGTATGGCTACCAGGAGTGATGCCATATTCCAGTAACAGTCCTATTACTGCCACACGCAGAATTAATACCACCTTCATATTCCTACTTGATATTTCCCTACCTATGCAGGGGAATCCAAGAGGTTTTGCCCCTTTTCATTTCGGCATCTGATGTGGAGCTAAGGTTCGGCAGTTTGTTATCCACCAGGTGCCTCAAATCTCTCTCACTGCATTCCAAACCACCATAGAATCATAGGGCTAGAAGGGACCTCAGGAGGTCATCTAGTCCAGCCCCCTTAAGTTTTTTTTTAATTGACATATCCCAGATCCCTAAATGGCCCTCTCAAGGACTGAGCTCACAACTCTAGCTTTAGCAGGCCAAAGATTTAATCACTGAGCTATCCCTCTCCTATGCAAGTGCCACCCCCTTTCCGTTTGCGTTTTGTTCTATAATACAAAATTTAAAAGTCACAACCAAAATGAAAAAAAAATCTTTCTGATCTACACAAAATGATTTTTTAAATTTTCCTTTATGTAGAATTCCAAAATTTCAAAAATCCTATCTAGAATTAAATTAAATGTCAAAATCCATTGTGAAACAGATCATCTGTCTTCTGCACAGTTCTGAGTAAAACACGTGTTCTTTTCAAATGAACCCACCTTGCTAAGAGATCCAATCATTTTGCATTATCCTGTCCCTGAAAATTTTACCATCAATGATTATATATATTCTCCAAATCATGGATTAAACTAATAAAGAGTATTTGTCCAGGAGCAGATCCCTGAAAGCCCCTTTTAGAAACACTCCAACTTACTCAATATTTCTTATTTACAATTACTCTTTTAGCCTAATAGTTAACCAGTTTTTAATCCATTTTATATGGGCTACACTGATTTTGCTTACTGCTAATGTTTTATCAGAATGTCACGCAGGACTAAGTCTAATGCCTCACAGAGTACAGCGCAATTACTTTTGTGAAATAAATTATAATTTCATCATAAACAGTATCTTTTTGACAGACACTACTTTCCATAAACTGCATTGCTATGACATTCATTATACTACCATCTTTTAATTCTTTAGTGATTATGTCCCATATTGGGCTTTCCATGTTTTTGCCCAGGAATGCGTCAGGCTAACTTGGAATAGCACAGAGGAATCCTGGGCTGTCTCACGATCCTTATAAAATATTGGCAGGTTCATCTGGAATTTATTTATTTGGTATCAAAACCCTCACTACAAGTGTTCATTTGTCAAATAATACATGTTTCTTTTTTTAATCATTCAGAGCATTTATGAAATGTAACCAGAGAAATATTATATATTATTTACAATGTTTTATTTTTCTCATAATGCAGATGCAAAATATACCCAGAATTAAGAAAGAACAGTTACATGTATGGCCCCTAATTTAAAGTCCTAACTGGTTTGCTGTGACCATATTTCCACCGGATCCAAGATAGAAAATTAAGGTGCCGTCAGAATGACCTAGTGCTTCAGTGAAAGAATATCATTTCAGACATCAACCACTTAAACAGTTGTCACTGCAGGGTTCTGTATTAAGCAGAGATGTAGAGTGTCTTTGGTACTGTGGTAAGAGCATGTCAGGCTATTCAATTCTTTGTGTGACACAGTTCTTGAAATCTACATGCCATTAAGACTTTGTATCCACTAAGAAAGGAACATTTGCATGAAGTTCTGATTCCATCAATACATTTCACATGAAGGCTTTATTATTTCAACAAAGCTCCCGGCTATGTGGGCTCCAAATGGACATTAAGGCTGAATACTAAAGTAAACAGGGTATACAATGAACTTCATCATACTAAACACCTGATGACTATCTCCACCAGCCCTTCCCTTTTCTGACTCTTGCAGACATTCCATTATTTCAGTCCACTTTACCTCAATTAGCTGTCAACAGTCTTCCACTCCAGCCAGGCATCACCCAACCTCTTAGCCTTAAACCATTCCATACACTCTTACCCCCACAACCTTCTCCACTTTCCTGTCTGTTTATGTAACTTTTAGGACACACTATGTGCACAAACCAGTTTAAGGACTGAGTAAACCTGTTCACAGCCTCAAATGAGTACAGCTAGTTTTCTGTAGGAGCTGTTTTAGAAATATATTTATAATGTATGCAAATTAACAAGAATTTTTGGCAATGCAATTGGTTAAGAAAGTTGATGACATAAGTCTGTATAGTTCACCTTCCATGGTGGGCCAAGATGAATTCTTCGCAAAGCTGTAGGGTTAGTAATGCTTTGTTCCTTGTGTCAAGGTGTAGCTTCAGTAACTCACACTGGCATTTTCTGCTTGGAGGCCCATGGCCCCAATTACAGCAGAAACATCTGGAATCACATGAGCAGCTTGTTTGCTGAGTTCAGCAGCAGGGAGGCCTGTAGTTACATCTTCTCCCTACTGTTAAGGGATCCACTGAGGATTCAGAAATTACAGTCTTTGCTATAGGATTACTGGTCCAATAAGAACCCAGCTATAGAAACATTCCACAGAGTCCATGCAAAAATATTCTTGAAGCATGATTCATGTGGAAAGAATAAGTCTGTGAAATAGTCATCATTGTTAATTTAAAAGGTAGTGACTTTTACAAAACTGTAATGATTTCACTTAGATAAATTTAAGTTTGTACTGAACTATTACGTACACTTGAATTTTAAGGTGTGGTGCTAGGTGTCACCACCAGAATAATAAGCAAGTAGAAATAAGGAGTCCTGAATACATAAATATTCTTTCCTGCTTTTGCCTGTAACCCAAAGAATCTAGTCTTTCTGAAGATGTACAGTGCAATCCAACAGCCACTGTCAGCTATAGGAATTTTGCTGTTGATTTCAGGGGAAGCCAGAGCAGGCCCATAAAATGGCAATATATATCAGAATTATGAGACTTCAGCCAAAAAGTTCAAGATTTTTAAAGGCATGAAATAAAACTTAAGCCTGATCATTGACAATATCTCTTGTTTTTATTATTTTTCTGCAAATCAAATATTATAGCAAATTAAAAAAAATATTGTATCCCTACCCCTTACATTTCCAGTCATCTTTTATCTATTTTAAGTTCTCTGAGAGTCCCTATTACTATAATATCAGGAGCTCCTCACAATCTTTCATATGTTCACACACACAACTCCCCTAAAAGGTAGGAAAGTACTATCTGCATCCTATAGCTGAGAAACTGAGGCTCAGAGAGGCCAGTGCCAAGATCCTCAAAAGCATTTAAGGTAATTAACTTCCTATTAGGACCCTAATTCCACCATTTAGGCATCACTGACATTTTCAAGACCACTAGCTGCAAATCTGTCTAAGCCCTGATGCTCCTACTCAACTGATGAACATCTCAAAGCCCTGCCTCTAGCCAAAGGTCCAGAGCAGGATTCTCAAAGTAGGCAGGGGAATCCCTAACTCGTCAGCAGGGCAGTAGGCCTGATCATGTAGATATGTTCTGAGCATGCTTAAGACCTAATACCTGTCAGCCCTATAGCCAGAGGCCTGCAAATAGGCCATCAGTATGTTGTGAGGTGGGGTGAGGGGGGGAGCACACCACTCACACAAAAGTCATCTAGCAATAACACAGGTAATGAGCAGGAGCAGGAGATAGACTGTTTTACCACTAAGGTATGGGATGACTAAGAAATTCACCTGATTTTGGTGCCACACTCCAGGGTTTGCAGCTGACAGTCCCAAGCGGAAAAAAGTGCCTATCTTGGCCTGTCAGTGAGGTACAAGAGGTACTTAGGTACCTCTCCTTGACATTTCACTCCTGAGGATCTATTTCTTGGCTGTCTTACTCTCTCTGCGTAGAGTATGGAGAGCCTGGGCACCAAGACTGGGGCTGATGTTTCCACTAGACAGAAGGGCACCTAGATCTTAGCATTGCAATGCTGAGCAAAGGAGCAGCTAACCTTTGAGAAGTGGCACTTAAGCGGCCTTCCTGAAGCCACAAAGAAAGCCTATTGTGGAACAGAAATTTGACCCGACATCTCCCATGTCCTCATGCGGTACTCTAACCATCAAGCCATCCTACTGTACCACTTGGCCTAAATTCTACAAAATGGCATTCATAGGAACTTGATAGTGTGTCCAGTGGCAAAATTTTGCCAGATTTTCAGTTTAATTTCTTAGATTATGAACTCTTGGGGGCCAGGACACTTTTTTCTGATACATGTATAAGTTCACCAGATTCCTGAGGTGTATATGTGCAGTTGCAATAATTTTCATGTTTCAGTGGGATTATTCTTATATTGTGTTTGGAGTCAATGGGGCTATTCTCATATTTAAAGTCAACTATGCACATGAGTGCTTTCCTGGACTGGAGCTAAGGTACTGAGCTCCCCACAGGAACAAGCGTATTGAAATGAAATTCAGAACTCCTACTGAGCAGTACCCTTTGGGTAGTCCTCCATATTTTAAAGGGAAAATCACCCTCTTGAGGGCAGACAATGAATTTTGGCATAAATTGCATTTACAAATCATTCTTGGACAGGCCGGCTGATGGGAGGTAAGTGGACAGGACAAAGCAGGTAAGCAGCTGAAGGCCCAGTGATTTAAAATGGCCTGGGAATTCTGGTCTCCAATGCTGCTACAGTGGAAGTGGCAAAAACCAGAGCCTTGGGTCTTTAGATTGCCACTAGAGCCCTGAATGGCACCACACAAAGTGGAGCTAAAGGGTTGACTGGGACAGGCTAGCCCTCAGTCCTGCCCATTTCATCTGAGGTCACACCCCTTCCTGGGTGCCTGGAACTGGCCTCTCCTCCTCCCTTTCCCCTTCTCCCCAACATATACAGCTCTGTCTGGGCCTAGCAAAATCTGTCTGCCTCTCTGCTCATGAAAAATTCATTACATTACCACACTTATTATTTGCAAGCAGTAGCAGACTACAGGCCAAAACCTTTGTTGAGCTGCCTTTTGAATGGGAGTTGTTTAATATCAATGGAGTTACATGAGCGTAAAAGTGGTATTATACATTAGAGAAATAGGGTCTGCAATTTAACAGAGCAAACATGTTAATTTAATCTGAGCAGTGTTAAAAATAAGAATAGTGAGATAAAGAAAATCTTTGGTGTCACAGAATGCCTGCAAACTTTACTTAGTACAGTAGTCTCACTGTGGCCACAAGGATCCCTTGAATAAGCGATCAATGTGTTCAGGATGAGACCCAAGTCTTGTATTTCCCATACATCACCCCAAAGCTTTACAAGCTGAGCAAAATACTTCCGCAACCCAAAGTGTTGGAAATTTAATTTTTTATAGAACAAAATGTAGGTGTTGTGGACCCTGATATTAATGATGACTGATTTTTAGTCCAGAGCTCATTGAGCAATTCTGTACCAAAGAGGCTTCTTTCTGGATTGACAGGTGGCTGATTAAAAAAATAAAATCTTATTTTGAAGGTTTTTATCATGAAAAACCCCTCTCCAATGGCTCTGAGCATTGTGATTTCTGTGGTTCTTTTTCCTCTGAGCTGTTCAATTAGTTGGAAATCTCTCTCTGATGGACTGAAGCAGCTTGAGTGAACGCCTGAGCGCACAACCAATTAGGCTCATTTGAAGTTGCAGAATTGCCTTCTTTGGTGTTAAAACCCCATGTCAAACACTGGGTCTAAGATCATTTGTACTACAAAATGAGATTGACAGAGCAGCTGCAACAGGGGGCATGCCTGCTGGACGACTTAATTGTGGAGACTGAAGGGCCATCATGAACTGGCGTGTGGAGATTGTATCACCACTGCTGCATTACAAATGCTCTTTATTAACAGTGATCTGTAATCAATGAGCTCAGGCTTTTTGCCAGAGCTCCAAAAGCAGATAGACAGGCGGCCTCACAAGGAGTAGGAGGAGTCACAGGACCTGACTCTGATGCAGAAAAATGAAGCCGTAATGTGCTTACAGTACCTGACACTTTGTTGGGGTTGTGAATCTAAAGAGAAGGAAATAATCATTCAGTGTCTCACAGCTCCCTTGATTTGGTAAAATATGCATTAGTTCAGTTGAACAGGTATCAATACACACAAAATGGTATGTATATTGGAATGAATGAAATGTGTTTATTTCAATAGATGCAGTTTTTAATGCTCCAAGAATATACATGGTCAGTTTGAACTGACACATGGATTTGGGTAAAGTGTCTGTGATAATGCCACAGTGGGTAGTGTGTCCATAGTTCAATGAGAGTTCATGAATAAAAAGTACCAGAAGAAAATTCAGTTCTAGCAAATTAACAGGTAAATTAATATCTTTCACCTTTTTTTTTTTTTTGAGGTAGAGGAGATTCTTTATTCTTTTTTTTTTTTAAATAAATTTAGTGAGAATACCATTCTTTTGGAGAAAGTGGCCTGGTGGTTCACTGTTAATACTTCCAGACCAATACACTGATAATATTTCCAGACCAATACAGTTGTTCATTTGTACATTTTCTTTTCTCCTATGAGCATGTTCTTTCACTTTATATGGCTACCTTTATTTTGAGGAGTCAAATAAGTCACGAGTATTCAAATATTTCCTTTTATAATCATAGATCTTTAAAAACTCAATGATAATAATAATCATTTATATATTGCTGTTCATTTAATTTTACACCAAGCCTATGAAAAACAACACCACCTCATGCTTAAGTGAGAAGTACAGTACCAGGCCTACTATCGAGTTAAATCATGTGTAGATTATTATTGTAACAGCAGCGTAATTAAGATTAAAAAGGACATGAGATCAGCCATAGAACTAAAGGTGTAGTTACCTGAATAGTCTCTACCTGAATGGGAAATAATTATGGGCTATTTACATGGATGCACGTGGCAGGATTGGTCTCAGTTACTGGAATCTTTCTGCCTGCATCACAGTTGTTTTTTCAGACTACATAAAGAAGCGTCAGCAAATGTTTGAGAGTCTGCTAGAAATGTTTCCCATAAAATTAGTAATTTTTCCATCCTAATGTTTCCTGCATTCCCATAAACACAGTGGAGATTACACAAAT
The DNA here is from genome assembly GCF_033958435.1 of Carettochelys insculpta. Lineage (NCBI taxonomy): Eukaryota > Metazoa > Chordata > Testudines > Carettochelyidae > Carettochelys > Carettochelys insculpta. The sequence continues at coordinate 132,655,689 of NC_134139.1, read as the reverse complement.
TCATTTTACACCAATTACAATGTTAGTCCCAGGTAGAGGAAGTGACAGAATGGCTCTTGCTCCTCTTCGTAATGAATTCCCTTCAGGATCTAGCAATTCAATCGTTGGGGACAGACAGTAATGTATTCAGTTATTTCTATACAGTTTTTCTTAACTTGCTGCCACACCTCTTCCCACCACTTGCTTGGCATTTTAGGTATTAGGCTGATGGGAGCTTTATAAGTTAATGAATTGTCATCTGATCTGTCTATTTAATCATGATCAAGATCTTCAGGAAATCCGATCAAAAATAAAATCCAATTTTAAGTAAATGAGTTCTTAGTCAAAGTAGTTACCACTTATGTTTGATCATCCCACTTTACCTTTGCTAGAACCAGAACTATTTACATCAGTATATGCCAAGAAATGTGAGCCCCTAAGCTAATACCCTAATCTAACAAGACCACTAATCAATAAACATGGGATTGAAGATAATGCATATCCAACCAAACTAATACTCGACCAGGTCAATAAAGCAGTATGGTGTTATTTGATTTTTTTTCCTTTCCATATATAATATTTGTATATTTGCTTTATGTTCTGTTCCTTAGTTACCTGAAAGTATGGTCTCACATCTAATCTGGAGAAATTGTCCCTTAGTGAAGCTGTTCTGTCCTAAACCTCATTGTGTCTTTCTAATTTAATCTTAAAGAAGCACATCATTCCCACTGTCTTCCTTCCTATGCTTCATTTCCAGTATACAAGATCTGAAAGATAGTGGGAATAATGCATTTCCACTGCACAGGGGACACCACCATTTATCCTAATAATGTGTCTTGGCTTGGCTTTTAAAGACCCATCCTTTTTCCTTCCTCTACTTGTCTGGCTATGCGATATTTTTACCATGAGTCAACTAGAATTTGATTGTCATTCTATTGGACATGGTCATCTCACACATGTGCAGAGCAAGGCACTGAAGCTGGAACATGTCACCAAATCCAAACTATTGTAATGATCAGTGCAGATAGCACCTCCATCAGTTGGTGGTGCTAAATCTTTATCTCTGTGTTAAATTGTTGTTTTCTATGATATTCTGTGGCTCATCTGACTCTTGCTGGTTAGCAACAAGTCCATTTCTGCATGTGTGTACTGAAGTTGGTGTTTGCCATGTCCTAATAAACCACAGTGATTCTATAAGTGAGTGGTACCGGTGATGGTAGTGGCTTCAAGATGGCAAAAGCAATTTTCTCTGTGTGTAAATGTATTAGTCATGCAGAACAGACTAGACTCTGGGAGTATCTTGACAGACTTCAAGCTGTTGCTCTCTGTGAATGAGTGGATGAATGGGAAAAGCGGCACACTACCTAATCATGCTTTTTGGGTGGTGATGCCAATGGTTCTTACCAGCAGCTTTCTAGTATGGATCATTGGTCTTATAGACAGTTGCACAAACACTGACAACTATGAGTGAGGATTGGCTTTTTTGAAATACTGGAAGAATGGCAAGTCTGGGGGATGGAAGAAGGACAACCTCTGCATCCACATTTGTGTTGAAGATTACATTTGATAGGACTTTCCCTGTCCAGCAGATGGCTTGAGTGAAACAAAATTTGCTGCTCCAAATGTGGAACTAGCAATTCACAGAAGAGACTTATGTGCCTACTACCATGCCATGAGAAAATCCAAAGTGAAAATAAGTTTACAATTTGTTTAGCAGGGCATGTCCATAATATGTAGATGAAGGTGCAGATTGCTGGCTTTTTGGCGCTCACAAGTTAAATGAATGAAAACCAAGTATTCAGCTACAGAACTGGAGTGTCTAGTTATTGTGAAGGTCTTTGATCTATCATCCCCATTTATTAGGTATGGAATTTTCAGTACACACAGACCACAGTGCCCCGCAGTGGCCCATGATGAAGCACAACTCTCAGAAAGACGTGTGGAGAGGGATACACAAACTGGTTTAATGTGCTTTTGACAGCCAAAATGGGTCTTTTATTGGACTAATTTTTATTGGTGCAGAAAGCAGCTTTCATTCTACACAGAGCTCTTCTTCATGTCTGGGAAAAGTCTTGTGTGTCAAAACCAAATACAAAATCAAACAGCTTGTTTAAAATATGTCATTAGCATGTATTTAAGGGGTCATTCAAAATGAAATATCTTCTAATGCAAAACTATTTATGTGATTTAAATGTACCTCAAGTTTCCTATGATGATAATGGCTACAGCTACACTACAGAGGTATTTAGAAATAAGATATTTTGAAACAGCTATCTTGAAATATCTGATTTCAAAATAACACAGCTACACACAAAATGCATTCTGAAATAGCACCCAGCTACTCTGAAATAGCATTTCCAAACACATAGCACTTTTTGAAATAGTGCCATTGGGCACCATTATGATTATTTTGAAATAGTTCTATTCCATGCTTTAATCGTGACTATTTCAAATAAGCATTATTCCGCCTGTAGTTAGGGTTACCGATTTTGAAATAATGAACCCACTATTTTGAATATATTTCAAATAGCACATGTGTTATGTCGATTCTAGTAAAGTTATTTCAATGTAACTGCTGTTATGTAGCCAATGTGAGCTTTCTTGGAGAGGAGGGCTGTTCTGAGGATACCTGCACGCTGTAGTCTAACAGTCTGAACAGAATAGGTATAGCCCTGACCTAAAGTACGTGATCATTGATAATCTAGATCCAACTCCAAGTGATGTGCCTATGACTGTTTATGGAATCAAGCTGGCAGATGAACATGGAAACCTGCATGGGTAGCAAGACTACCTGTATTTCTGTTTAAATGTGAAAGGTGGCATGAAATTCAAACTATTTTCATGATCCATGCAAACAGCAGCACCAACTGATTCTAGTGCACTAAATAGACTGTGCTGAAGGTGAAGTTGTCATGTATATTATTAGGTTATTGATCTAACATGGGGGATTAGCAGGAAGTTCATTTCTGTTTGTGAACTGGAATTGGTACATACAGGCCATGTCTACATGAGACGCCTCTGTCAACAGAAGTTACCCTTGGAAGGGATTTTCCGGCAAAACATCTGTCGACAGATCACAGTTACACATAAAACCTGAATAAATGAGCAATCCCCCCCACTCAACAGAGAGCAGCCAGAATGCCTGGCCCTCTCTTGACAGAATGGCTGACTCTGTAAACAGGGCTGCCCAGTGAACCAGAAGACCTCTCTCTCAACAGCAGGGCCCCAGAGTATCTACACGGCTGTTTTGTTGACAGAACACTGTCGAGAGAAGTGTGATATCTGAACGGGGATATGTATAATGCTGCCGGCAAGTGTGCCGGGTCTTGTCGACAAGCTGCTGACAAAGCACATTTGCTGTGTAGAGGTGCCATGGTTTTTCCCAGCAAAGCCTGGTTTCCAGGAAAAGTCCCTTGTGTTGATCTGGCCATAGTGTAAATACCATGTGATTCTATGAGCAACTATAGCAGTTAGTAAAATCAAACATGTTTTTAAAGGTATAAGCTGAAGGGGACAGCTAACAAAAACAGATTAACAACATAAAATCTTTCCCCTTTTGAATAATAGCAAAATACTGTAATTTTTAAATGCAATTAATTGTTAACTAAATGCTGTACAAAAACATACATTAGAATCCACAGTGGAGAAAAATATAAATAGCAAGGAAACACTTTTTCATTGAACAAGAAATATAAAACAACTGTTCCTTCCACTTTTATTCTTTTGGTAACTTTTACTCAAAAATTTCACTGAACAATCTCCAGTTGTTGGCACAAAGCTTAAAACATTTAAATAATTGCAATTTATACTTAGTTTCAGAATCCAAAAGTCCGCAAAACAGAACTTGCTCCCATTGAAGTCAATGGCAAAATTCCCATTGATCCAAAGGGGGTAGAATTGAATCCACATTCTTCAGCACCCTTATGCTTCAATATAACCATCATACAAAGTTTTGGGCTTCTTACTGTTTACTTTTTCTTCAAGAAATAAAGTGTGTTTTTGTTAATAGAAATCATGCCACTAAAGCCTCATGCAAAGTTTTGCAAGTATACTCCTCAATATCTGCTCTTGGATATTATTTGCTGCATCCTCTATCATCTGGAGTACACAAAGGGGAGTCTATCAAGTTACAAACATTCCATTTTAAAATACATTTTATTTGGTTAAATCTATGCAAATATTTTCACTAATTATTAGCCTTGAACAATGTCACAGTTATAAAAATAATTAGCATTAATGTTTCAAAATTGTCATGCTAATATTGTGGGATATAGATTTTTTTTTTGCAGTGAGAAATCAAATTGTGCACATCTGGGAAATTCTACGTGTCACACTTACTTGCAATTCTGAACGATGCAGTTAAAGCTCTAAAGGCAAATCCCTTTTAAAAGAATGAAGAGAAAGGAAAACAATGCATAAGAATTGTGTAACATTGTTTATTAGTTTGTGGCAACAATATATTTAAGTGTTATGATGAAATACTTCTCCACACAGGCAATAATTAGACTGCTGAATATGTGATGATGTATTGAAGACTGAGTTGAGTTTGCAAGCTATCACTTTAAGAAAAGGGTTGTGGAATGTGGGGTGTTGCTTCTGTAGCAAAGTGTCACAGTTCAAGCAGTTTGCAGACAGCCAGTCTACAGTAAGGTGGGATCAGTTGTGTCTTTCTGTTTTAGGCAGCAGTCTGTTTTATCTTTTCCTGGAGTTTCTTGGGTTGTTGTGCATTCAGAATGCTAAGATGTAAAGTTATGTTATCAAGAAAATTGTATGTTTTATGGAACAAAACAATTGTCACAGGAGGTTGCTGTAGCCAAGATTCAAAGAGGTACTAGGCATTTACAAGATAACATGATCATCTACTCTCATCAAGTCTGATGCAGATGGTTGTAAGATAGTCTTGATCAAATATGTCAGATTTCTGGGAGATCAGTTTTTATATGACCCAATACATGCCTGTGGAAAAAGTAGCCCATACTCATGTCCTATTGCTGTATTTGTACCTAAATGAAATAACCCTTCCATTTAACCATTTTATGTGACCACCAATAGTGTTTAAATGTGTTTGGTCAACCTCAACCCTGGTTAAGGTCCACTGAAATTGATGCCCATTAGTACAAAATTTGAAGGTGACATATAATTATACTTAAGTGAAAATTAATCAGGAGCGGTAAGGTTGGGTAGGTGTGTGCAACGTAATTGTAGAGCTAGAGACTAGTAGACAAGGCCAGCAGGTGAACATAATATAAAACAATCATGCCTTTCCCTCCTTTTAGATTCTTACCTAGTGTTTGCCACCACAGCTTGTAAATAAATCACATCCCCTGCCTGCCAAATCAATGCGAATTACATTATTTTGCTACTTATATTGTAAAGCTTTCCACTTTTTCTTTTGGAAACTGTGGTCTTCTTTTTCTCTGAAACTGTTAGCCACATATAATTGCTCCATGCCGTCAAACAACCTGGCCAGACATAGCTATCTTTCAATGGGGCATGAAGATGATATTCTCTCAAGATACCTTTTACCATACAAAAGTTTTGGTGGTGGCTAATATAAATAAAGAACCTTCTTAACTTTGGAAGGAAAGTTGCTCAAGCACTGCATTCTTTCCACAGAGCCTGAGCTTGCCACCTTCATAATTCTTCATCCCAGCACCATTCTGCTCTTCTCACTATGCATTGTGCTCTTTTTATTCCCTTGTCTTCTCCCATGCTGTTCTGTCATGCTCTTTCTTCCATTACCCCTCATCATCTCCCACTCCCTTCTCCCCTCTCCCATACTCAACCTTCTTTAACTGTACATCACCTCACTTTAGGATTATCTGCTTTTCTCCCACACCCAACTCTTCACATGCAGCTTTCCTTCTGCTGATGGCCTCTGCCTTGATCCTGGCTGCCAGGACATAACCACATTGTCCTAATGCTGCTATTCATGTTTCCCTCACTCCCTCTGGCAGCTTAGAAGGAGAAGAAGCAGCAGTGCCTATTTAACCCTCTAATCATATTATTATAACATTTGTTTCCCCATGCTCCATTTTCCCCCTCCCTCCACTGCACAAACACCATTCACTGTGTCAGGTCTACAATGAGACTGAGGGGAGGGGTAATGTATTTATTTTTTTGAGAAGAGCCTAGCACATTTTAGATACTAGATAAATACTCTACAAGAAAGAATGGTCATCAGTGTGAGGAATGTGCCTCTCTAATCCGTGTGTGGAGGGGCCTTTCTATGCATAGGTTTTCTTCCTCCTTTGGGAAAGACGGTGCTCAGCCGCCTCTGTGAATCCTGCTGCTTAGCCAGGAGTAGCATCAGGGACTGAACACACCAAGGGAGGAGAGGTCAGGATGGCCCCAGGGGATTCAAAGAAAAGCTAAGATAGCCTCAAGCTGAATTTCCTTTTCCACAGAGCCCCATTTACCATAGAGATCTCAGAGGCATCTGTGGACTGGATAGAATGGCACTTACAACAGGAAGCCTCCATTTGGATGGCCCTGATCACTGTGTAGTTTGTGGCCAATCTCTACGACCCCTGGGACCAAACTCTGCCCTTTCATGGGACAGTGTGTAAGTAACTCTACAACCAGAAACTGACAGAAGTGTCATCCTCTGCCATACTTACACAGAAAGGAGCAATCCAGCCCAAGAGGATAAATCTGCACTGCAGACTCTCACACTGATGGGCTTGAGCTAGAACCAAAAAACATAACCTTTGCTCTAGCAGAGATGGGCTAGCCATCCAAGGTCAAGCCTAGGGGACCACATGGACTGGAGCTTGCATGAGTAGCCAGGTCTCCTCCAGAGCTGAAACATGCCCTCAGCTCTTTTTAGTGAGCTAGCTACAGCCCTGCTTGCACAAGTCTGTCAATCTGGACAGTGGCCATGCAGACACACCTGTAGATGGGATATATTTAGTCTTTACTGCTCACTGGTGGGTCAAGGCCTTAGTTCTGAGGAGGGGGAATATTTTCTGTCATGCATATGACACTGTATTGTTACATCTACACTGACAATACTGAAGAGTTAAAAGGATTTTTTGAATTAAAATTAAAATAAAGAGATCATTTGTATTACTTTACAATGCAAAAGTGGGTCTTTTTTGCCTCTATAATTCCTCTTGTTAGGAAAAAATACTGAAAAAACAACCAAGAATTTTACATTGCCTTATAGTACCTGCAAACAAACAAAAATAACTGAGAAGTTATTTCCATTTATTTGGCATGAGGCAATATGGGCACAATCTGCGACTGAAGTGTTTGCACTCTTTGTCCACTATTTCCATGTCAGCTTGAGCTTCATAATTTAATTCAATTGCAACACAGCTGAGCACAGCCATACATTTCAAAGAAACAGTAAACTTTGTAAACAGAAGTTACAATACAATATACATATTGTGACAGAGTCCCTTGTCAGCCTCTGTGGGTCCCTGGGCTTCCTGGTGGATTTGTGCTGCCTCAGAGACTCACAGAGGCCCTCCTTTTGCCCAGGCCCTTCCAAAGGCAGGGGTCTCCGCTTAGCGAGCCATCCTCATCATAGGCAGGACCAGTACAGGGAGAATAATACCAGTCCCTTTGCAGGCCAGCACCTGCTCCAGTAAAGTGATCCCTCAGGGGAAAGGTGGGGGGAGTCCAGACCCACCCTCTACCCTGGACTCCACCCCAGGGTCCCTATGAGAACAAGAGGCAACTGGCAGGACCTTAACCCCTGCCCCAAAGTAGTAGCCTCACCCTGGGCCACTTCGCCCACCACTTCCCCGTGGTACCTTTTCAATGTGCTCGTGCTCGTGCTCGTGCTACCAGATGGGGAGCCTTTTATAGGGAGCACAGGGCCTATCTGACCAATGAGGGCTGATACCTAATAAGGGCCCCAGCTGCCTGTCCTAATTGGGCCTATTCAGGGACCAAGACTGCCTTAGCCCACCAGCTGGCATCTCTTGGTAGGCCTCCTTCAGGGCTGCTGCCATGGCCCCCCCCCCTTGGGGAACCCCCCATAGTCAGGAGGTGTGGTGCAGGGGGGCAGACAACCCTTGGCTGCTTGAAGTCCCCGTAGGCCTGTCCTTTTCCCCCACTTTCCCCTTCTTGGGCCAGCTTCCTCTTTCTCCCCCTACTCCTCCACCCTTTCCAGGCAGTTCCCTCCTGAGCTGCTGGGTGCGGGGAGTTAGGGTGGGACTCTTGCCCCCTGTCCCTTGGCAGGGGGGCCTCCCTCTCCTTTCCACCCTTTAGGGGGGAGACTGCTGGCCCCCACTTTGGGCCCACCTTTCTCCACCTGCTGGCTGCTGCATCCCCACTGCTTCGGAGGAGGTAAGTGGCTTTCTTGGGTGGTAGCTGGGCTTCCCTCCACAGCTGGCTGTAGAGTGGCTTGGGGGAGGGGTGAGTTTGGGTGGGGCCCTTCTCCACCGGGCTCCCCAGGGGTAGCTGCATAGTTGGGGGTGGGGTGTAAGGGTGTGGTCCCTGCCCCGCCCCTGCAGCCACTGCCTCCTTCCCCACCTCCCCCACCCACACACCCAGCTGCTGCTGGGGCCCTCCCCATCTGGGCCCCACCCAAACCATCTGCTCCTTCCTTCTCCCCCGCCCTGCTCTTGTGGGGCCCTGCAGCAGCAGCTATTGTGTGGCCCACCCTCAGGCCCCCGTGGGCACACTGCTCCCTCTAACCCCCCCCCTCCTTTAGCTGGTTCTACCCCCCTTCCTTGTGCCCACGGCCCCCCTTTTTTTCTTTCTGTTAGGTGCCTGAGCCCCTCCCCTTCCACTCACTCACCTCCCCACACTTACATATACTGTACCCCCACGCACACATCCCAGTGCAGTAACAGGAGCCGTTTACCATCCTGTGCTGGGAGTTGTGGCCTTCTTGCACTTTCCTCTCCTCCTTCCCCTCTCCTGCCCCCCACCCGCCCCATCAACCAGGTCCTGGCCCTTCCTTCCCTGCTGCCCAGCCCCCCTCCTCGGAGGACTGGGTGCTGGTAGCGGGAAAAAGAAAAAAAAGGAGTGCGCGCGACCGGCACCCCACCCTGTTGGAGGACGGGATGGGCGAGCCCCGCAAGGCACCAAAAAGAACCGCCAGTCCCAGTCCACCTGCCGAACCCCCGGCCACTGACCACCTGCCGGGGGTAGCTGGGGTCACCGTGGCAGCCACAAAGGACACCGCCCCTTCTGCCCTGGAGTCAGACCCTCAAAAAACAGAGACCGCCTCCGTCACCCCCTTGCCGTCCTCCGACACCCCTCCGGCCACTGCCCAGCTTGCCCCTGTGGAGTGTCCGGAGGAGGTAAGCCTCGGCCTCGCCCTCCTCTCGCAGGAGGTCGAGGCCCTGGGTCTCACCCCGGCGGCCCTGGATGTGGATGGCCTTCTATTGGAGGCCTGCGGGCCGTCCCTCTACTCCCCACCTTCCCCTGTCCCTGTCCATTAGCACCCCTCTAAGTGCCACCCTTCCCTGCTCTGGGACGTCGCAGAGTATGGCCCCCCTCTCAATCGGGGATGACCTCCCGGCGGGGGTCGACCAGCCCCCGGATGCCCCAGGAGAACCGGTGTTCCCATTATGCCGTCCCTCGCTTCTCAGACCCGAAGACCCTACTGCCACTCCCACCACCCCGGCGGTGCCCACCGCCGAGTATGTGGGCACCTTGCCCCTAACCCCAACTCCCCTTCCGCTGCCTGTGGAAGTTCCCCCTCCCGAGATCCCCTCCGCCCCCATCCCAGACCCAGCTCCCACCCCAGCGCCCCCCCTCCACCCCCACCCCTGCTCCCCTTTCCAACCAATGTCCCATCCTAAAACATGCAACCCTCCCCCCTCCAGGCCCTCCCCTTCCCCCTCTTCCACCACTCCCGCCCCTTCCTCCTGCCCCTGCTCCCCCTCCACCCCCTCCCTCTCCTTCCCCTCCCTTTCCAACCCCCATGCTCCCCACCTTCACCATTCCCCTCTTCGCCCCTCACCTCAACACTTGTCCACCCATATCCGCCCCCGAGGCTGTGATCGCCCAGGATGCCTCTGCTGCACCGCCCTCTCCCAGCACCTCCGGGGCTGCTCTCCCTCTGCCAGCCCCATCCCTCCCAAACCTAGACCCCACTACCTGCTTCGACCTTTTTTCTGGTTGCAGGCCCATAAGAAAACAGGGCTGACGGGTCCCCGGCCCCCCGAAATCCCAGCACCCCACGTGCTGGTGGGCGAGATACACCAGTTCTTGGATGATGTTCGCGGGTCCAAGAACAAGGTCGCTCTCGCCCTCCAGTGCTGGGGTGACTTCCACGCCATCCTAGAGTCCGTGAGGGCCCTTTTAAAAGACGGCAAGGGGACTGGGAGGAGGGACGCCGTGGCCTACCAGCGGGCCTGTAGCTTCTGTGATGCCTTAATTACTTTCGGCGTTGGTCACGGCTTGCTGCGTGGCCCCACGGGGGCCGTCGGTGCTCCCTCCAGTGAGGATCCTCCCCAGCCCTCCAAATGGCACCGCTCGTCCTTGCCATATTAAACTCCAGGGGCTGCGGGTCGGGTCTCCGCAGGTGCCGAGTGCTCTCCTTCCTCCGGGAGGGGGGGTTACTCGGTCACCTTCTTGCAGGAGATCCACACTACTCCAGCTGCTGAGGCCAGCTGGCGGCTGGAGTGGGGAGGCGGGGTCCACCTTAGTCATCTCTCAGCCCATCGGGCCAGGGTAGCGACCCTGTTCTCCCCAGACCTGCAGCCCGAGGTGCTGGGGAGTGTTGAGGTTGTGCCAGGCCGCCTGCTGTATCTCCAGGTGTGGGTGGAGGGGCTGCCCCTCCACCTCATCAACGTTTACACCCCGATATCCAGCCCGGAGAGAACATCCTTCTTCCAGCAGGCGGCGGCCTTCCTCGACTCCATCAATCCTTGCGAGTGCCTGGTCCTCAGCATGGATTTTAACTGCACCCTCGAGAAGCAGGACCATACGGGGCCCGAGCAGTGCCAGGCCGCTGTGGACGTCCTCAGGGAGCTCATCAATCATCGCTCCCTGGTGGACGTCTGGCGCAGCCACCACCCGGACGAAGACACTGTCTTCACCTACATCCGAGTGGTGGGCCATAAATCCGTACACTCCCGGTTGGACCGCATCTTCATTTCCCGACACCATTTCTCTCGGGCCCACTCCTCCAGCATGCGGCCAGCCCCCTTCTCAGACCACCACTTGGTAGCCGTGAAGGCTTCCCTCTCTCCGGGGAAGCGGGCGTCGGCCTATTGGCATTTTAACAACAGCCTGCTGGAGGATGTGGGCTTCGTAGCGTCCTTCTGGGAGTTCTGGCCGGCCTGGCACGGGCAATGGCACGCCTTTCCCTCGGCACGGCAGTGGTGGGATCTGGGAAAGGTGCGCGCGCAGCTCTTCTACTGCGACTATACCCGGGAGGCCAGCTGGCCGCAGGATGCATTGATAGGACAGCTGGAGTGGGAGGTTCTTGAGCTGGAGAGGCACCTGGCCACCAGCCCCGGGGATTCACCCCTCTGTGTCACGTACCGGGAGAAGCGGGACAAGCTCAGGGCCCTCGACACCCTTAGGGTGCAGGGGGCCTTTGTGAGGTCGTGGATCCAGCTCCTTTGGGAGATGGACCGCGGCTCCCGCTTCTTCTACGCCCTGGAGAAAAAGAGGGGTGCCAAGAAATATATCCTCTGCCTCCTCACAGAGGACAGTGCCCCTCTTATGGATCCAGTGGAGATGCATGAGAGGGCTCGCACCTTCTACACCACCCTTTTCTCCCTGGATCCGACCGATGCCAACGCTGCAGAGTGCTTTGGGACCAACTCCCTTCGGTCAGCCCGGGCAACTGGGACCGGCTCGAGCTTCCTCTCACTCTGGCCGAGCTCTCGGAAGCCCTCCGTCTCATGCCCACCAACAAATCCCCGGGCATGGACGGGCTGACCATGGAGTTCTATTGCGTGTTTTGGGACGTCCTTGGCCCAGACCTGCTCAGCATCTGGGCCGAGTCCTTGCAGAGCGGGGGCCTCCTCCTGTCGTGCAAGTGGGCCATCCTCACCCTGGTGCCCAAAAAGGGGGACGCCTGTGACCTTCGGAACTGGCATCCCATCTCGCTCCTCGGCACGGACTACAAGATAATCGCCAAAGCCATCTTCCGTTGCTTGGGGTCCATGCTGCAGGACGTGGTCCATCCTGACCAGACCTACACCATCCCAGGCCGTACCATCTTCGTTAACCTCTATCTGGTCTGGGATCTCTTGGAGCTCGGTTGTAGGGATGGTCTGTCGTTCGCCCTCCTGTCTTTGGACTAGGAGAAGGCGTTCGACAGGGTGGACCACAGGTATCTCCTGGGCACTCTGCGGGCCTTCGGCTTCAGAACCCATTTCATCAGGTTTCTCCAGGTGCTGTACACTGCCTCAGAGTGTCTGGTCAAGCTCAACTGGACCCTGACCGCTCCGGTCAGCTTCGGGCGAGGGGTGCGTCAGGGCTGCCCACTGTCAGGCCAGCTCTATGCTCTGGCCATCGAGCCCTTCCTCTGTCTCCTTTGGCGAAGGTTGACGGGGTTGGTGCTCTGTGAGCCAGAGCTGCGGCTGGTCCTGTCGGTGTACGCCGATGACGTACTACTCGTGGTCCAGGACCCGGGGTACCTGGTGCAGTTGGAGGCCTGCCAAGCCATCTACTCGGCAGCCTCCTCTGCCCGGGTCAACTGGGTCAAGAGCTCTGGCTTGGTGGTTGGGGCTGGGTGGCAGAAGAGCCACCTCCCACCCGCGCTCCAGGCCATCCGGTGGAGCGCGGGTCCGCTGTCCTATCTGGGCATCTTTCTATCCGCCACGCATCCCTCTCCGCCGGAAAACTGGCAGGGTTTAGAGGGCAGTGTGGCTGAGTGGTTGTGGAGGTGGACGGGGCTGCTCCAGTGTGTCTCGTTACGAGGGAGGGCACTGGTGCTTAACCAACTAGTCCTGTCCATGCTCTGGCACCGTCTCAGCACCCTTGTCCCACCCCAGGCTTCCTGGCCAACCTCCAGAAGGTAGTTCTGAAGTTTTTCTGGCCAGGACTGCACTGGGTCCCTGCAGGGGTTCTCCATCTCCCCACTCAGGTCCATGTCTTCCGCCTTCGGGCCCTGCAGGGACTCCTCAACAGCAACAGTGCAGATAGTCCGGCGTGGAGCACGCTGGCGCACGCTTTCCTCCGTCGCTTCCGAGGGCTCTGATATAACCGGCAGCTCCTTTATTTACCTTTGAGAGGCCATCCGCAAGACCTCTTGGAGCTGCCGGCCTTCCACCAGGACCTCCTCCGCACCTGGCGGCTGCTCACAGTCTCCAGGTCCTTAGGGGCCGCCACGGGGGAAGACCTCCTCGCGGAGCCCCTGCTACACAACCCCTACCTCCGTGTGCAGGCGGCGGAGTCCCCCGCCGTGTGCCGGAAGCTGGTCCTCGGTGGAATCACCAGGGTCGGAGACCTCCTGGACTACGACCAGGGAGACTGGATGGAGGCCCAGGCGCATGGGGCTCTCCACCCTATGCTCTCCCTGGCATGTACTCAAGGAGGTGAAGGCCGCCTTGCCACCTGCTGCTCACGTATACCTACGCCGGGTCCTGCGAGAGTGTGCACCCCGCCCCCCTCTCACTCCTGGCCCTCTGGACCTCTGTGGGCCCCCGGCTCCGCGAGCCTCCCCACCCCCCCCGGTCCCACATCATCCCAGCCAGCTGCAAGCTTTGCAGCCGGTCCCCTTTCGAACCGCGCCCAGGCGTCACCTGTACACACTCATGCTCCACACGCTCCATTTCCCCACCCTCACGTCCTGCCCAGACCACAAGTGGCGGGACCTTCTACCTCCTTTGGAGGGTGAGGAGCCCCGGTGGGCCAGCCTTTCTTCTACCTTGGTCCCGCGGCCCGCCGGGGACATTGGCTGGAGAATCCTCCATGGGGCGGTGAGCACGGGAGTGTACCTGGCACGGTTCACCCCCCCCCCCTCCCCGACACCTGCTTCTCTTGTGGCATGAGGGAGACCCTGGCGCCCATTTACATTGAGTGTGCCAGGTTGCAGCCCCTCTTCCGGCTCCTCCAGAATCTTCTATTGAAATTCTGGCTGCACTTTTCCCCACACCTTCTTATCCTGACACACCCCATCCGTGGCCCCACTAAGTCATGGGACCTCCTCGTCAGCCTCCTCCTGGCCACGGCCAAGGTGGCCATTTACAACACCCGGGAGAGGAGGCTGGCCAGCGGGGGAGGCCTGCGACTGTGGGGCCTATTTCCGCTCGGCTCTCCACTCACAAATTTGGGCAGAGTTCCTTTGGGCGGCGACCACTGGCTCTCATGACACCTTTGAGTGGCAGTAGGTGCTGTCCGGGGTTCTCTGCTCGGTGTCCCCTTCTGGTTCCCTAGTTTTAAACCTTTGACCTCCACTCCCATCCCTGTTTTCTCCTTAGTTGTCCCCCATACTTTGTCGGGGCCATGTCTTTTAATGGGCTCCCTCTCCCTTTAAGAGGGGCTTTTTAGTCATGGGCAGGCTGTGCCCACCACTCCATGGACCTCCAATAGAAGCCGGCATACATTCCTTCTAGAAGGCTCCTACAGCTACCAGGCAGAGGTCTGCCACAATATGCATGTTGAGATGCCATTTTTGTAACGCAGCATTTTCATTTGAGAGACAGAATGAAAAACAGATTTTCTGCTGCAGTGAACTTGGAGTGCACTAACAATAAATTCATTCAAATGTTATTTTCCTATCAAGAGTTAATATTTATTATATTGAACAATACAGTGTATACATTTGACTTTATTTTTGAAATAGATGCCAACCCTTAGTACTATGTGTTAAGCAACTGGAGAATAGAACGTAACTATTTTTAGGATAAGTAGTTGTTGAAACACAAGTAGAAACAACTGTAGGTGGGGTGCCGGGGTGGGAGTCCATATTATACAGTATAGTGGCTAAGATGTGGTAAACATTGTATCTACTATGTGTTTCGTAGTAACTGTGTCCTCAGTCTGGAACAACACACATCTGTGAAACTCCTGCCCTTAATCTGAAACCTAGACACACAGAACATAGGTCACATCTGGAAACACCAAGGCAAGGCAAAACTTATCCCTTCCTCTTCCTTCCTAAAGTCACTTCTTGTGTGCAACACAGAAAAAGTGGAGTACTAAGAAGGTTTTGAATGAAAAAGAAGTGGTGGCTTAGCAAACTGAGATGGGGAGAATGTTTTAGGCAGAGAAGACAACACAGAAAAAAGAATGTAGAGAGCAGAAGGAGAACTGGGGGGACAAATCAGGGATTTTTTGGCAGAGTAGGAAGGTAAGAAGTAGCCATGAGCTAGAACATGGAATCACTTTCTTTCAGTGATCAATTTAGGATTTTCGTACTTGTCAGTTCTGTGTTCAAGCTCCAGGAAGGCCCAGATCCAAAACTCACTGAGGTCAACAGAAAGCTCTAAGAGCTTTGGATCAGGCATGTAGCGCAGAATGCAACTGTGTGCCTCCTAAAAGGGGCAAGGTGCTGTGAACACAGCACACTACCATTCAAGGCTCTGCTTTGGTCTGCTGCCAGACACAGTTCATGGTGAGGGAAATGCCCTAAATATGAACTGGGTACAGTTACTTGAGTGACTTCCCCTTATCCTAAGAATTTACACCATAATTATTTTAGCTGGGTGGCTCTTCTTAGTGCCCTGATTTGAACTTTCTGGCTAGGGTGTGCAGTAAGGCATTTTTTTTTCTGGTAGACCCCAGTTTCTGGGCTTTGCACCAGCTGGTGGCCTTTCTGAATCAATCTAACTGCAGGACAAATTCATTTATTTGGTTTCATTTTTCTTTGATTTTATTTTTCTGCCTGAAAATAAAAGCTTAGAGCCTGTTCATTTTTTGTGCAGCAAAACTCACACTGAAGTTAATGGACCTCAATCAAAAAAAGCTAGCAACAAGATCCCCTTTGTCAGCTCCCAGGCCAATCAATAGTGTCATTTTCTCTGCCATTCCCTTTGCATACAATGTCCCCTCACCGAGTCCTGTTGCTATATGTCAAACCACTACATGCTCCATCACTTCATTCTTAGCACCTCTCTTGTTCTGCCTCTGAGAGGTGGCCATATGAGTCAGTTTCAGCGAAAAAAACAAGGAATCCAGTGGCCCAGTGTTGCGCATTCCAATCAGAGGTGGCCATTTAGGGGACTGGGGTAAGAGATTAAAAAAAAATGTCAGGGATGGTGATAGGTCCTGCTGTGAGTACAGGGACTGGACTTGATCTCTCAAGGTCCCTTCCAGTTCTATGCGATCAGTATCTCTCCATATAACAATAATAAGGGTAATAAATGTATAAGGGTGGTAGGACATAAGCTTTTGTGAGATACAACTTCCTTGTATGCTGAAGAAAAAAAGAGGCATACAGAGATGAGAGTGTAACGTCAGTGCTATAAAATTAGAGTGGATGTGGCTCATCTCTGACAGAGAATGTTGATGTGCCTAACATCTGATTTGTGTCCATTTATTTATTTATTTATTTATGCGTAACATGAGTTTGGTTTTTCTAATGCACAATGCAGAGTGGCACTGTTGGGACATGATGGCATAAATCATGTTAAAAGACAGGCAGGTGAATGAGACTTTAATGGGATAGCTGAAGTGGTTAGAGCCTGTGATGGTGTCAGTAGGGTAGATGTGTGGCTAGAGTTGGCAACAGGGTTTGTTGCAGGGACTGGGTCCTGGATTGGTGTGTTTAGTGGTGTAAAGGAAGAGCGCTGTTTGTAAACGAAGACTGGCCTCTCACCCAAGGCAGGCCACCTGTTTCGGCAACCATCTAACCTGTGGCTTCCAATTTGGATGGAAAAATTTTGACCAGACTTATTAGCAATATTTTCTTATTTTTGCTTTTTTTGCAAAGGCAGGTAAAAGCTGGATAATGAATATAAACCCACTTTATTTTCATAATTTATAGAGTAAAATAAAATAGAAAGTATTGACAGGAAGAGACTATTTAATTTCACTAAACACACACACACAAGCATACAAAATGCATACATAAATAATTGTATAATGCTCTGATTTGGTATGCTGTTAAGTTAAACAATGCTAACTTAAGGCTTTTAATACTGTTCTCACTGAATTAAATAAAAATGTATGGTTTTTATTGAGAAGGTTTTTGCTAAATGTTTCAGCCAAGAGTGATTATTACTTTCAGAAATACAATAATTCTGTAACTGTTTCCAACTCTTCTGTAGAAAACAAAATAACAAATTACCCTGGAGTTTATAATGTTCAAATAATTGGAATTTGATGTAAGTCATTTATTTGGTGAATAGGCCCTGCCTTTCTGGTACAAAATATTGACAAGCAGTTTACAGCTTTCTCAATGGATTCATTACTGAAATTACAGGGAAAAAAACAACAGCACTTGTCTGGTTCACTCTTTTTGAAGAATTCCTGCCAGAAAATTGGTGAACACAGTCAAAGCAAATTCATTTAAAATATAAATGGGAGTGTGGAAAAATCATTTGCAATGTTCTCACAGTTCTAACTGTATTTTCTTGAGTAGGTGATACTTGTGTAAGCTATGTTCTGAGCTCAGTTTTCCTATACAGTGTTTAACTACTTTTTTTTAAATTAGTTATGCATCTTGGAGTCCCAGGCCACACAATACCTTGATCTGATTTACATGAGTAAAACTGCAGAACACGTTCAGATCAATCAATTTTAGATTTTACTGTGGTGAAAATGGTAAAAATCTGGTCCCTTGTTTTCATTACCTGCACTCTTTGAATGAGTTCATTAATGTAATATAGTATAATGTAATTATATATAATTATATATATTGTATATTATATATTATTATAATGTAGTTATATATTATTATATATAATATAATATATAATATGCACTTTGCTCAGTGTAGTGATAGGTTATTGAGTAACTATCCACAATACAACTGAAGTAAACCAGGGTAGCTTGTTAACATTTTAGCTTATAACCCAATGAAAACTGCTACAGATATCTAACTGATGTCCAGTACGAATTAACCCATGGGTAACTCACATGCTGAGTGGTGTGATTCACTATCCAATTCAATGGTGCCCAGACTACTTACAGAAAGACTGAGGCTGCATCTACACCATGAGATAAATTCAAATTTAAGGCAGTTAGCTCGATAATACCACATCACTGTCTTCACTGTAAACACCATCAGCTTGATTTAGGGAGCACTAACGTCAATGTTACAATATTGTCGGTACCTGCTGAGTATAACATTAAGCTAGAATTCAGAAGTTCAATTAAAGACCAGTGCGGCAGTGCCACATCTTATAATCAAATTTATGAGCATCCAGAGGTGTCCTGTATGCAACCCACAATGCCCCTCAGTTCTCCACTCTGGCTGCTGCTCTCCAGGTGCTCAAGAATTAGGTAACAGGAAGAGTGTGAATTTCAAACTGAGACCAGGAAGCCTGTGGCTGTGGGGTCATGTTTGTCTGAGAGCCTGAGAAATGTCTGTCTTTCTTTGCTGTTAGCGCTGAGAGTGTATCTACCCGTTACAAATAGCCCCCGCATGGAGTTCATGGTTCTGGCTCTACACTTGGAATTTTTTTCTGCGCTGCCTGGCACCAGCCACTGTCCCACCGCACCATGTGGCAACAAGTCTGTTGTGGGGTCATGCTCGCATAAGAGGCCGAACAGTTCCCCCCAGATATCTTGGCCACCAGGGGAGACTTCCACCCAGGCAGGAGCAAGCCCCCATGTATCTTAGCCAATGGTGGAGAATTCAACTCAGTGGCCTCAAGCCCCATGGGTCCATTGCTAAGGGTGCGGGGGGCTTTCAGTGGGGGCCCAGTTGAAGTAGTCCCTCCCAAGTATCTTAGCCTCCAGGGGAGACTTCCCCCCAGCGGCAGCAAGCCCCTGAGTATCTCAGTCACTGGGGGAGTCTTCTACCTAGCGGCAAAAAGGCCCCAAAAATATTTTTATTGGGGAGCCAATTGAAGTAGTTCCACTCAAATATCATAGTTGCTGGGGGAAACTTCCCTTGGAGGCAGCAAGACCCTGAAAATCTTTCCCCGCCCTTGGAGCCCTGACCACATGCAATCCAGGACATGATGCTGCCTGGCAGCATTGAACGGGAGGCACACCCTTTTATTGGGTGGGGGACTACCCACATAACGTGGCTGAGCATGGGAAAGACCCCCAACTGCATGGTGCCAGTGGGGGAGGGAGTGGAGTTCACGCACAAATGTAACCAGCTGAGAAGATCTCCCTAAATTGATGTTCGGGGGCTTTCATCCAAGCAGCCTGTGCTGAGGGAGAGAGCAAGAGTGACAAAGACAATATAGTTTCTGAATAATCCTCTTCATATTGCCTCTAAATCTGACTTTGTATGGTATAAATTTCAAGGGCAGGCATATAATATAAATGTGCAATACGTGTAATGTGCTTCTTATGTAAGAATTCAACAGACTGAACCTGGTATAGTTCTTACTTATAGTTGGTAACAACATCTTAAGAGTCACTGTTTGCTTAGCATATGCTAAAAGATGAGAGAATAAAATAAAGACGGAATTAGTATCATTGGTTACCACAGCAGACTTCTTTGCTCTCAAAACATAAAAGAAACTTTCCAAATTTTGTAGACTTATTTTATTCCATTAACTGAGTTTGCATAAATGGCATTGTCATGCTGTCTTTATGGAAGAAATGTGAACGTGTGGAAGCCCTCTGAAATTATATGTCTGAATTAATATTGTACTACTAGCAGCTGCTCTTGCAATGTAACCATTAATATAACTTTTAGTTTTTCTTTAACTGATGAATGGTAATAATATTTAGGTGTGTTGGATATAATAAAGACAAGTTGTATCTTTGACACTCTGGGATATTCATGAAACTTGGTCAACTTCCAATTCAAGAGAAACCCCTTTGTGTGACAGGCGGCTTAGAAATTCTATCTATCTAATCTATCTAGCTAAATAGTAACAGAGAGGAAGCTGTGCTAGTCTATACACTATCAAAACAAAAAGCAGTCAAGTAGCACTTTAAAAACTAGCAAAATAGTTTATTAGGTGAGCATTCATGGGACAGACCCACTCCTTCAGACCATAGCTAGACCAGAACAGACTCAATATTTAAGGCACAGAGAACCAAAAACAGTAAGCAAGGAGGAAAGCTCACCTAATAAACTATTTTGCTATCTAGCTAAAGTTAGTTCCTTTGGCACTCTGGAATAATCAGGGAACTTGGTCAGCTTCCAGTTCAAGATACTTATTTGGTTTGCTGCAAAGGGATTCAAAATGGCCTATTGCATTTAGTAATATATATGGCTAAAACAGTACCATGAAGCCGAAACTGCAGGAAAAATTTCCCTTTTGAAAACCAGAAATCCAAACAGATCTGTCAGTGAAACAGAAGCCAAAAAGCCTGGTGGGTGTTTACAGTCAGGGCTTGTTCCTCCAAAAAGGCTTTTACACATGAGTAACTTTACTTGCCCATGTAATCCCATTTAACTTAATGGCACTAACATTGTGATAATGGAATAACTAAATGGGTCTTCTTCGAAAGGAGACCTGCAACTTCCTCGCCACAGTCTAAGGAGAGGCCTTCAGAAAATGCACTATTCATTTACACTTTGGAAAAGATGAGCTGGTGTATTTAAGCCTGTTGTTTCTTTTACTATGTTTTATTTCCTGATTCAAATCATGGGTCTAATGGTAGGAACCCAACTGTAACCCAAGCCAAGGGGCATTTTGAAATTTATCAGCCTAACTGGTCCTTGATTTGATTTTGTGTGATATATGAAAAGCATGTGAAAAATTAGGTTTACCAACCTTGACATTGTCTTTCTAACTTTCTAATGTAATCTTATCATCTTCCATTAAACAATTCATTGATCTCAGAAGAAGGGCCCTATGAAAGGCATCTCATTTATTTTGTTCAATTCAATTATTGTATTAGCTGCTCCACTTCACATTTTAATGCATTTTTTCTTAGTTCTGCATCCACATTTTAAAAAATTTGAATTTTCACTACTTCTTTAGAGCTACATTCTGTATTTAAATTTCCTGTAGGATTTGATGGTTTTCAAACAAGTATTGTAGCAAATTGTGTCAAACGAGTAAGCCCATAATAAAACTATTTTTGGCTGTAAATCTTAAGTAAGAAAAACTATTTGGAAGTTGGTTTTTTCTTTTCTGCTATAGTCTGCTAGAGTATAATAGATATTCTAGATGATAAAGGCCCACAAAGAAATTAAGCCAAGCCTAGTCTGTTTAGATGAGTTAAAATCCATTATGTCCTCTGAGGGCTGGTGATTTGTGTGGAGATTTAAACTGTAGTCACAGCCTTCTGTTAACTAATATGCATGCTGTGGATTTTCCATCCTGTATATCACAAATTCCTGCAGTAGTGGGAAGGGCTGGGGAGCAGGGGATGGAAATCATCTTAGCTATAAATTACCAAGCAATGACTGACAAGTACGAACGCTACCTTTGCCCAATGCTGAGCAAAAGATGGCTACCAGCCCATCAGGCTCCAGAACTGCATGCAACTATTATCTTTGAGCAATTGTAGAAAAGAGCTTACAATAGAGCAGAGTGGCATACGGGACATAGCATTAGAACTTTTGCAACTGTCTTTTCCTATTTTAGTTACTAAACAGAAGAACAAAAAGGAAATGAAGATAAATGCCATCGACTTTGGAAAGTGAAAAAAAAAGATAATGTCATTAATATGTCGTGTATTCTGAATATTATTGATTTTGTTTTCCCTGTGTCTTCAGTGCTGAGTTGAAGTTTGTATATGTTTAATGTTTTCCAGTTGCAGCATTTTTTTATATCTGTCAAGCAAGTATTTTTACTGGGAAAACAAATAATTTCCCAACCACTTACACATAACTAATTCACGATACATTCATATATTTAATAATGGCTCTGTAAATTCAGTCACTTGGTTGATTTATGTGCACAGCTGTCTGATCACAATTTGGTATTTAGTGTATAGCCACAACTGTGCAGTGCTGAACTTAAATAATAAAACAAGGCACAGAACATACTTCACAGCCTACGTCAGTAATTTCTTCACCGTTACAAGAGGGGATTGTGACCAGACATTAATATATGCATGCTGCATTTATACCTTAAAATAATGTACTTAACAGGGCATAATAAATGTAAAAACTAAGTATTGCAGGGCTAATAAAAATATAAGCAGAAAGACAATGTTGAGTGTCACTCCATAAGACGTTATGTGGTCACATAATGTCACTTGCGGAGAGCAGCTCATAATCTGAGAGGATTAAAAAAAGTGGATTTTAAATAAAAATATGTAAAAAGAGAAACTTTTAGAGAATTTTTTTCTTGAAATATTTATCCCAGTGTTTTGAACTTTAGATTTTGGTGAAATTTTTCAGATTTAGAAATACTCTAATAACAAAAGAAAGGGGGAAAGCATTTCACATTAAAACATTTCACATTGCTAATCATCTTTATTCACAAAGCTAGTGCAAAATGAGTGAGCGACAAAAGAAGCATTGTTCACAGCTGCATAAAATACAGAAAGGAAACATTCATGCCATAGTCCCTTTCATCTTTCTCAACCTGCTGAACCCAGACAAAATGAAATAAAAAATGGAATGTATCCCAAATTTCCTGGTTGCTTGAGAATGAAATCCAAAACGAGAACAAGCACAACGGGGAAAAAAATTGCACATTATGGGAAGAATCTTCACCTTGGTTAAACTGGCATTATTCCAATGGGGGAGGAGGAGAGAAGTCAAAACTAAAGGCTTTTAAAATGGGTGTAATGATACTTATCTTCCTTTCTAAAAATCTTTGGGGGTATACTGTGGAAAAATGCTACAAATGAGCTAAGTATTATTGTTTTCCTTCAAAAAAAAATTCTCAGCAGCTTAGCATTCCTACACAGTAAGAAACTAAGATGCTTCCTAATGGAAGGGAGGAAGCCAATGTCAATTTCAAATGTCTGAGGCTAAAATCAACACCAAAATGACCAAAAAAAAAGATAAAAAATACCTTCTTAATAAATATATTTTTCAGTAATCCTAATCACTTTTAGCCTTCATGTTTAAAAAAATGTCAAAGCAAGGGCCAGGTTCACCAGGTGGTACCACACTGATAGCCATTTGTGCCCTCTGGAGCAGCATAACGGTGCCAGGGACTGTCTACGCTGACCTTACTGGCGGTGCAGTTGACAGCAACTTATGCCGTGCTATGCTGTCATTTACTTATCTACATGAACAGAAATCCATCCCTGAGAGCTTATATTTTGCAAAGGTAGGCAAACATAAGAACTGAGACAAGATGGATCACAACCTTCACTCTTAGTATTATTCATTATTTACAGAGCTGTTTGCAAAACACTGAATTTTGAATTTTCTGGTGAAAAAAAGAGAAATTCATAATTAGTGTCATGTTCCTATTATAATAGCACTGTGTAAGTGTATTGCGAGATGGCCTGATGGTTACAAAGAATTTGTTATGTAATGTATGGCAAGACACAAATAAATAGTGTAAATAAGAGGAAACAATGGCGAAGGAAGACGAAAGCAAAAATAAGGGGCTGGAATCAAGGCAGCTACGCTTATTTGGATCAGGTAAGGGTTGCCCAATAAGATCAAGAAGTTGCATAAATTAGGTGTGTTCAGACCTTGAGAGTTTCAAATAATTTTAAGGGGTGTGGGGTTTGTTATTTATTTATAGCAGAAAAACAAACATATGTCCTCAGTCTTCAGCTGCCACTCAACCAAGCCATCATCACTGCTTGGTTTTGGCATAGCATTGCATAAGAAGCTTCTCATCAGGAGGGATATGGAGGTGGGCAGTTTGTTGGTTCCTAACAATCATTTATGGAGGGAATTCCATGTGCAAGGGGCAGTATGAAAGAAACCCTGGAAGTGAATGAGGAAGAAGCGTATAAACAGATAACAAATGTGTACAAGGAGGAAGATGACTGGAAAGGCTTTGAAGATGGTGAAGAAAAATTTGAATGTGATGTTGTGGACCAATAGAGATCCTGTGGATGGTTTCAAAAAGAACAGTGACACTGTTCAAGTAAAAGTTTAAAAAAAAAAGATAATTTTAGTAGCTTTTTTTTTTATGGCTGAGAGGTGAGGGGAATGTAGTTGTTGGGTAATTCAAAGATGAAGCAATAAAAACAGTCAAGAGATACCAAGATATCAACACAACCTTTTGATCTAAGGTGAGAAGGTTTTTACTGCTTTCCCTATTTGCCAAATTTTTGCAGACAGGAGCTGAGGTGTGCAGATATATCAGACTTTGAAACTCAGGCTCAGTTTGATAAGTATATATAGTTTGATACCAACATATCACATGGTACTATAGAATGCCCATCATATAATCAGATACTCTTAGAGGGCTGGGCAGGTATTTTGTTCCTATAATACGTGGTAAGGAAGGAGAAAAAGTCTTAATAAACGTTAATGTGTTGTGTCTAAAATCGTGCTTGAACTTGGTGAACAAATTTAATCACTCTTACTAAAGTATAGCAAATTCTTGGGTGTGATTGGGTATTAAGTGTGTTTAAAATTAAATTTGCAATTCGTGAAAGTGACATGCTACATCGATTACATAACAGCGCCAACATAAATGCATGTAGATGCTGAGTCATCTTCCCACACAGCTCTGCCAATATCTCTCATTCCTTGACCTCTTTTGACCACAGCTTGCCAATTGTGCAGATACTTTTCATGTAGAAAATTCCTTGGCATCTAGAATAAGGTCAACAAATGTATTCTCATTTGTTGACATACTATAAGCCAGGATTTAAAATCAGGACTCTGGAGATTAAAATCTAGTTCACCACTGGCATCATGCTATAAAGTATTCAGACATCTTTGATCATTTGAATCCTACATATTTGCAACAGGTGTAGCAAATTTCTACCCTTATAACTAAATCTTTCTGTAGTATAATAAGATCACCTGCCTGGATGTATTATCCCCAAGAGTAATGTTAAGATCATCCATATTTAACCTCTCTGCACTGGAAGTGTTGATCAGCTGGAGGTGAACTTTCTGGAAGCACCGTCCCTTCATAGTGAGCCTTCTGGAAATGGTGTTACTGTTCTCTACATTAGAGGCATGGTGGGAAAGCACATGTTTAATTAAAGAGTGGAAGGCAGTAATTTTTAATCTCTGTTTGTTTGTTTTTTTGGTTATAATCCAGAAAACATTTGTAAAAGTGCCACCTTTCAAAAAACCACAAACAAAAAAAACCCCTTACTTCTTATTCCCAGCTGATGATGAAAGTGACAAAGTGTGCTATCAGATTCTATTCGTCCAATTCTCCTAAAACACAACAAAGAGCATGGATTTTGAAAGTTTAGGTGCTTTAATGAAAGGTAAGATAAAGTATAAAACATATATTGACATATTGCTGTCATTAATTAGCAAAAGGTTTTCTAGCACTCTATCCTACTGTAACTCGCCTACTTCAAACTGCCTGTATAGTGACCACACATCGATGGAACCATCAATTTCTAGGAGTAATTGAAGGAATCAGGTGATAGTTTTCAGCCAGTCCCCTGCTTCTATTGTAATGTTGCCTCACTGCATTGTGATTGGGATGTAGGTAAAGAGATAAAGAACAAAATCAGTTCATTGGTAATTAGATACATAAAATGAATGTCTTTCCAGGATGCTTAGTGCCCCAATATTACCTTTATGATGGGCCAAGAAGAGATGATCTTTTCACTATACAGAAGGGAAGTCCCTGTTTGTCCAGCTTTAGTGTGCACCGCATTCTGGATGTATAGGCAGATCCTCTGGTCAGCCGTAGCACTACTACAAAACCCTAGTGAAATCAGAAACTTTGAAAATTTGCTGTTGTGTTCATTGAGTTACAATACAATGCAGTCAAAGTGCTGTTCCAGGAGCTGGGGTTGCTAAGATTAAAGGACAACCTAGCTAAGGGCGGGTCTATCCTAGATTTGAAGGTTGATCTTAGATATGCAATTCCAACTATGACAATTACGTAGCTGGAATGGATGTATCTCAGATCAACTTATCAGGCCATCCTCACAGAGGGAGGTTTGATGGGAGAAACTCTTCCATTGACCTCCCTTATTCCTCACAGGAATGAGCAGTACCAGGGTCCACTGTCATACCAATGGCTCAAGTAGTGTCCCCAGTAGGCACACTAAACGGAACCCCAGAAGACTAACCCTGTAAGTATAAATGTATCCTAACTCTATTCCTCTTATCTCAAAGACATGCCTTTTGCCTCAGTAGTGAATTGCAAGACAGTAATAGCCAGCTTTCTATCACCCAGTGATTTCTCCTTGGGTTCAGATGAAGGGTCTTTGGGGTTGTATTACACCTCCAGAGTAGTAACAGAGAGGTAGCAATGTATGTCTGTATTCTAACAAAACAAACCAGCAGTCATGTAACACTTTAACAAAATAATCTATTAGATGATGAGCTTTCATGAGGCATCTGAGGAAGTGGATCTGCCCTACAAAAGTTTATTGCCTAATAAATTATTTTGTTAGTCTTTAAAGTGCTACGTGACTGCTGGTTTGTTTTGTTAGAATACAAACTAACATGGCTACTTCTCTGTTACTATTCAACATGACAGGCACTACATTTAGCCATTTGGAATGGAGATCCATCAACTATATGAAAAAACTTGCATGGATCCAGACTATCTCCAGATCTGAGGAGGTAGGTCTGCCCCTGAAAACTCATCTCCTAATACATTATTTTGTTAGCCTTTAAAGTTTTACATTACCTCCAGAGCAGTATAAAGCAACTACCAAGAGACTGAGAATGTGGAACTAGGTGTTTTAGGACCTGCTAAATTTTTCCATTCCAAATTAGTATTGCCTGTTGCTTTATTTGTGTTAGTCATGAGCACTCACCAAGTAAAGATGGACACTTCTGCATTTTTTCTGCTGGTGGCCAGATCCAGTGGGCCTGGGCCTACTCTCACACCATAAGGTTGCCTTCAATGGGGCAGCAGTGCAAACTAAATCCTACTGTTTTTATATTGGGATGCTGTGCTGGTAAAATGTAGGAGATTCCTGCCATGAAAAGCTCGTCTGTGTGAAACACTGAAATAAACCAACAACACACAACCTGCTCTACCTGTTTATCATCTTTGTTTATGTGTAAAATCACTTCCATTGGTAGTGACATGTAATACTGTAATTATATTTTTATTGTACTTGCAGAGTCTTATACTGGCTACCTCTTTATTTCCAAATATTTTGTTTTAAACCCTTAGAAAAGACAGGCGAGTACTAATTTAAAACACGAGAAAGTTAGCATTTTAATGGTAAATTATTATTCTTTTACATTTTCTCATTTTAGGGTGTAGTGTATGATTTATTTTTATGTCCTAATTTTCCTTTTGTTGTGTTCTGTTTCTCTAGTGAGCTGAAAATCAGACAAATCAACAGAGGCTGAAGCATGGAAGACCTAAAACCTACTTAGGCTTTTTGTTAGTCAATTGCATACAGAAATTTGAGATACTTAGGTACCAGTTTTGTTCAGATGAGGGAAGGTCTGACAGCAGTTTCTTTGCCTTGAAAAAAACCTTGAGCCAGCATGAAGCCTACTTAGCACAATAAACAACACAGTGTGAACTATTTTTGCAGGTGAGGAGTCCTGCTGGTGGCCCACCCATAAATCAAGGGCACTGGCGAGCAGCAAGGGTAACAGCCAGAGCTAAAAGAGGGGGAAATGAAGTGTTGCATATAACCCCCTACCGACTGAGGGTCAAAGACCTGTTGCGACTGACCATTTATTATAATTTATTAGTGTTGCATTTCTTTCTTAAACCAGCAGGAGCATCAGAATCCAAGCATATCAGTTCTGAAAGCTGAGGAAGAATAAAAGGTCTTCAGAGGGTGTGCAGTAAGTGTACAAAGGAAAGGGAAATAAGAAAAAAGCTAGCTAGATCAGTCTGTTTTCTTTTGACAAAGTTACGGTTAGAATGATGGCTGAGAAACAATGTTTTCATATGTCACCAGACCACCATAAAATAAACTTTCATTACAAAGAGAGAAATTATTAATCACTTTAAAAGATAGATGTGTGCCAAAGACACCCATCAGCAATGCTGAGGCCTAATGATGGGACCTGTTATAAAAGACCATTTTGAATGTTTAGCATACATAGTAATTAAATGAGCCCACTCATTTATCCCTCTGTGTATTCAAGTCCCAAATGAAGTCAGCAGGCATTCAGAGTTTTGCAAGAGAGATTTGGCTGACCCAAATCCTACAGTCCTTATGCAAGGAGGACTCTGGGAAGTGTGCAAGAGGATAAACCTACTGGTTCAAGTGATAAAAGCAAAGGGTCAGATCATCATCTGGTGTAAATCAGCATTATTTAAACTGTTTATATACAACCTGAGAATCTGGCCTTTGATATACAAGGTATAGGAAAGCACAGATAAATATTCTTCTGAGCATTGTTCTTGCAACAAGGAAGGGGGAAACTTTTATACAACAAAACAGTAGGTCTATTAACAAAGGAAAAATAGTATTTCCCTTTCTTTTGCTTGTTTTCCCTTTATTTATTGAGCTACTATACGTATTGATTAAATAGGTTATTGAGGCAGGCCTTGATCTTTCAAACACTAACTCATCTGTAAGTTTATGTTCATTAGCAATCTCATTCTGTCTTATGAACTCAGAAAAAGGCCTATTTCTCCACCTAATACACCAATGAGTCTATCCCAAACAAATGGCAGCTTTAAAATTCAAATACAAAAATAAAATGGGAATTTTCACACTTCTGATGTACAAATTGTTCAGCTGTCAATTTTTCTGCCTAAAAGATGCATTTAAGAGATACAAAATCAACCAAAACAACCAAAAATTTCACACAACTGCATTAATAAATGCAAAAGCTTACCTTTGATGCAATATGAATATAAAAGTAATGTTTGCTCAGAACTCTTCTGTGATACCATGTAAGTTTTAAAAAAAAAAATCTACCAAACAAGACATTACGCTACATGCACAATTCTCTCTGAGCAGAGGATATCAAAGACAATGAAGTATATATGTCAGATGTACTTCTGCTGCTTACATTCTACCAAAGTGCACTCTGCTACCATAGTTTTGTGTGTGGTAAAAGAACCAGCATCAAACACTATAGAGAAATTCACCTTTGGGCAATTGTAGCCAGATATGTTGCTTAAAGCTCTGTAGTCTAGTGTGCTTCAAAGCTAATTGTTTGAAGGAGTGACTGTTTAATTTGTGAAAAAAAAATTGCTTTTCCGTACTTCGCCCACTATGCCCTTCTAGAACTGGAGGTTGATCATATCATCTTGATAGCATATTAATTTCTATACAAAATCTACTGTATCTTCCTACCTACTCAGACATTTTGCCAAATTAAAATCTATGGAAATTTTAAGGACAGTGCTCTTCTAACATCCAGCAGATGTAATCTACTCAGCCTATGTAGCTTCTACCCAAATACAGTATCCCACAGATTTTTGTCATTAAGTTATTTTTCAGAATTACTATTAATTCGGGGTCCTTTTTTCACTTCTGGGCACACTAATTCACACATTATTGTTTTTAACATTTGTGGTAAGGAATTATCAAAACTGTTTTTGATTGGAAAATACAGATGCATTCTCCTGAAAGCATTGGTTCTGACAGATCTCCTACTTAGAAAAAGCTTTGGAAAATGGGTTTCAGAAATGTCCAAACATTTCTTTTAGCAATTTCAAAATGGAAAGGTTTGTATTCTATATGTCTGGCTGAAAACAAGCATTCCTTTTGTGAGGAAGAGAGAGCAAGAGAGCGGAGAAAGATTTCAGCATTTGGTTCCATTCTGCACTGAGACAGAGTGAAGACCTTTCAAAATTTTTAATGAAAACCTAAGGATAAGACACTTTTTTCAACTCATTGTCTGAAGCCCAGTGATTAGGGCACCCATCCTGCGTGTGGAAGCCGCCCGTTAACTTCCTGCTCTACATGCGGCAGGTCTGGAATAGTGAATATGGATCTCCCACAGCTGTATGTACTAGGCTATAGAGTCAGTCCTTCTCAACCTTTCCAGCTGGAGCTCTCTGCATTTCTATAAATACTCTTTTGGGCTACGGAGAATGAAAACAAAACACAGATTTGAAGCTGGGTCACCAGCGATGTGCTATTCTGTAGTCTTTCGCATATTCTGGTTTTGACCACAAATGCCATCCTGGCCCTGACAAAACTTCACAGCAAAAGTTTAAATGCAACTGGTATTTTCACACAAAAATGTTGGTGTTGACAAATGCATTTCCTGGCAGAAAAATCACCAACAAGCTCTAGTTTTCCTTCCTTTCTTTTGTTGTTGTTGTGGTTCAAAATGCCTTTTTAAAAAACCCAAATGATACTGGAAACATACTCTATACTAAAACATGAAGAAGGTCAATATTAGAAAGAAATGTTTTATAATTATCAAGTTGAAATGTTTCAATCAAGCCAATTAAACACTCAGATTATCAATTGATGATAAAGCAACCAACTTTTCATCTCATCTCAAGAAAAAAAATGAAAATCTTTGTAGGAAAACTGTTTCCTGCCCAGATGTAATTCTGAGCATCTCACATTGATGTATTAAACATTTATAATATTTATTTTTGCCCATGATCATTTTTATTTAATTCCTGAATGCCTATAATTTTCTGAAACATACTACTGTAACTCTGCAACGTTGCTTCTCCATTTCAATTGTAATTAACGTCTTATGCTTTAATACCAGTTAGAGTTAACTTCATACCTAGGGTTGCCAACTTTCTGATCATGCAAAACTGAACAGCCCTGTCCACCCCACACCCTGCCAATTCCCTGAGGCCCCACCCCCAAGCACTCCATCCCCCTCTCCCTCCATCACTCGCTCATCCCCTCCTTCCTTCACTTTCATCAGACTGGTGCAAGAGGTTGAAAAATGGGGGCTCCAGCTGGAGGTGTGGGCTCTGGGTGGGGCTGAGAATGAGTGGGTTAGGGTGCAGAAGGAGACTCAGGGCTGGGACAGCATTTCGGGTGCAGAGGGTAATGGCTGTAGGGTGGAACCAGGCACGAAGGTTTTGTGGTGTGGAATGGGGCTCAGGGCTGGGGTAGGAGGTTGGAGCATGGGGGGATCTGGGTTCTGGGAGGGCATTTGGGTGCAGGAGGGGAGTCCTGGCTGGAGCAGGGGCTGAGGTGCAAGAGGGAGTTTAGGGTGCAGGGTCTTGGAGGTGCTTACTGTATCCCATGCAGCAGCCACCAGCTCACTGCAGCCACTAGGTGCATGGGCAGACAGGGAGGCTCCATGCCCTGTCCTCTCACCCAAAAGCCTCACCCCTACAGTTCCCATTGGTAATGGCTTCTGTGGGTTGCAGGGGTCTTGCAGCGAGTTCTGGGAGCTTCACATAGCCTGCCATAGCCCCAGGTCTTTACTGTGCTGTCAACTATACTTGAAGTGTTCTAGTCAGCAACCCCCAGGGTCCATTTTTAACTGGGCATTCTGGTAAAAAAAACAGGTGCTTGGTAATCCTGCTTCCACCAACCTTTCTGTTACTAGTATGGTTTAATTCACAGATTGAGATGTTGCGTTCTACTGCTAACTGTGTGATTTGGTGAAGTGGAATATCTAATTTCTGAACTCCTTAGAAAGAACTTTCAAAGATTTTCCTTCACGTCTCTAGACTGAATTTGTCCATTTCTGATCATTTTTATACAGCATCTAATAGAACTTTCAAAATTATCTTGCTTTATTTCTCTGACTAAAATATTCTGGACCTGACTCACTGCTACGTTACTCCAGTCACTAAAATTAGTGGTTTTATACCACCATAAACTGGAACAGCAGACGACAAGTCAGGCTCTAATGAATTTATCTATCAGGTGAGTATCTTTCTACTATACCTGTTTTACTTGGTTTCACTAAAAGCTGCTTCTCTCCTAAAAGGTTTTCAAGGGCCAAAAACCTCTCTCTCTTTTAATACAATGCAAACTCTGAAATTACAGCAAAACATGACATGTGAGCTGCCGTTACTCTACTTTCAGACATGTGAGTGTACATTGATTAAGCACTTGAGTATTAATTGTTTTCATATATTCCTGACATCAAGTTGGCTATAAAGAGAAAATATCTATAACATGACATCTGATTTTTAAATGAAGCTGTTTTACTCTGGTTCATTTCCTGGCTATTTTGCCACCAAAAACAAAACAAAACAGAAAAAAAATAAAAAAATGTATTTAGATTGGGAAACAGAAGATTGTTGAAACTGTACTAAATTCACAATGGAATGTCAATGAAGCTTTTCAATATTTTATTATTTGACATACCCAGCACAATCAAAAATAACACTAAAGCCACTGGGTTTAAAGATAGAGACCTTAATTATTTTATTTTTCATGGGAGCCAAAATCACCCAAATTAGTTAATAATCCTCTCGGAGTACAAGGAGAATAGTTAATAATTCTAGGGGGACGAAAAATACTCTATAGTAGTAGCTAGTCCGTCATGTCCGACGATTACGTCTCGAGCTCGCACAGGCTCATCGGTTCTGGACTCGCATGTGGCTGAGGAGTCCAAGCTTTGAATAGCACAGGCATTCACAGTGAGGGCAAGGAAATTGTCCCGGCTCTTTTGGTGCAGCTGCTGCTGTTGCTTTCTACCTCTCATGAGCATCAATGAGACGTACATGTCACTGCTTTTCAAAGTTGTCACACGTGTCGTGCGAGAGCACGCCAGCCTGTTTGGTCTTTTACATGCTGCTGTAGCTGATCTGCTTTTAAACCAGCATGAGCAATGTTGGCCTTCACACAGTCTTTATATCTCTTGCGAGGCCCACCTTGATTCCTTTTGCCCTGGGAGAGTTCACCACAGAGGAGTTGCTTAGGGATTCGTGACTCCTCCATTCGTATGACGTGCCCTGTCCAGCGAAGCTGGGCTTTCAGAATCATGTCTTTGATGCTCGTGGTTCCTGCTCTGTCCAGGACTTCCAGGTTCGTAACTCTGTCCTGCCATCGAATGTGCACTATTGACCTCAGGCTGCATGTGTGGAAGCGCTCCAGCAGTTTTATGTGTTTTCTGTACAAGCTCCAGGTTTCACAGCCATACAGGAGACTGGTCAGGACTACAGTCTTGTACACTTTCAGTTTAGTGAACTGTTGGATATTGTGCTGATTCAGCACTCATGCTCTCAGATGTCCTAGTGCCTGGCTGGCCTGGCAGATTCTGGCATTGATTTCTTTTGTCAAGGGAGCCACCACTGGCTATCACACTACCAAGGTACTTGAGCTCCTCTACTGTTTTTAACTCTGTTCCTTCAATAAAGATTGAAGAGAGGAGAACAGCAGATCCTGGAGCAGGTTGAAACAGTACCTCAATCTTTCCTCAGCTGATGGTCAAACCAAAGAGGCGAGTGGCATCAGCAAACTTGTTGACGATGAGCTGGAGATCAGATTCCTTGTGTGCCATAAATGCACAGTCATCAGCAAAAAGGACTTCAAGGATGAGCCTCTCAAGCATCTTGGTTTTAGCATTCAGACGACAAAGGTCAAAAAGTGACCCATCAAGTCTGTATTTTATGTAGACTTCATGGTCCAGGTTCATAACTGTGTGACTGAGGATGCACATGAAAAAGAGGTTGAGTAACACTGGGGCCAGCATGCACCCTTGCTTCACACCATTGGAAATCTCAAATGGATCTGAGGACTTAGCATTTGAAAGAGCAAAGCCAGTCATGTCATCGTGGAACAGGTGTATGAGGTTAACGAATCTTCTCAGGCAGCCAAGTTTTGACAAGATAATCCACAGGGCTTCTCTGTTGACGGTGTCAGATGCCTCGGTGAGGTCTATAAAGACAGTATACAGATTCAAGTTCTGCTCTATGCACTTTTCTTCGACCTGACGAACAGCAAAGATCATGTCACACTGTGCCTCTGGTAGGTTCTCCTCTGAGATGCTGGAGATCAGATGGTTAAGGATGACTTGAGCCAAGATCTTCCCAGCAGTACAGAGAAGGGAGATGCCCCAGTAATTTCCACAGTCAGCTTTGTTGCTCTTTTTCTTGAGCAGCAAGATGACTGTGGTATCCTTAAAGTCTTTGGGCAGACTTCTTCCCAGATGCTGATCAAGATGTTGTGAAAGGCTTCAAGTGACACTGGTCCTGCCGCTTTGAAAATTTCAGCAGGGATACCGTCTATCCCAGGGGCTTTGCCAGAGCTAGTGTGGCTGATTGTCTTTTTTACCTTATCCATAATAGGGGGCAGGTCAAGACTGTCTATTGTGGGTTTCTGAGGGATCTGGTCTAGGGCCACAGGGTCAACAATGGAGGGTCTGTCAAGAAGGTTGCTGAAGTGCTCTCTCCACCTACTGTTGATGCTGTTCTTCTCCCTCAGAAAGGTCATGCCATCTGCAGACAGCAGACAGGAGAGGTGTAGTACTTGGCTTTGAAGGCTGACCTGAACAACATCTTGGAGTTCTTGGTGTCAGCATAGTATTGGACTTCATCAGCTTTACTCTCCCACCACTCATCTTGCATTTCGTGAAGTGCCATTTGCACCTGGCTTTGAAGGTGTTTGAAACGATCCTGGGGTCAGAGTCGAGCGACCAAAGTCCACAGGCCGCCTACGTGCAGGTTTGGAGCAATGACTCCCAGTGGTCACCTCTACCTGTCGCTTCGCCCCTCCACAATTGCGGCAGGACTTTGAGGTAAACAGAAGTGATGAGAATGTGCAAAGAACCTGTGCGGGAGAATGTTTAAAGTGGAAAAGCCATTGCACAGGGGCAGTTCTACTCTCTTGACCTCTGAAGCCTGGTTCCAGTGGTGTGAAAAGTTGTCACGGCTGGGACTTCCTAGGCTGCAGTGGATGGCCATGCTGTCTTTGGTGCCTTGTCATGCCCTTCGCTCTCCACAGAGCATTGCAGAACTGTCTTCCTGGTCGTTGGATCTTGCTGTTGAGCTCATCCGTCCAATGCACCAGGGCTGACTTTGCATGACCTGCCAGCTATTCTCACCTGGTTTAGCCCACCTGTTGAAGCAGTTTATCAGGGTGTGGCCACTGCATGCTACAGCTTCTTGAAGCCACAGGTGAGAGATGGGTGCCATGTGGGGACCAAAGGTGCACAAGCTGCCCCTGAGGAGACAGAACAAGTCTCCATACCAGAGGTGCTACCCCTCCCTGGGCACCCCATACACCCCAATATACTCTATATAGAATCATATATCCCATTTCAAATGTCCCTAACTATGAGAACATCTCTCTTGACTCTAGTCTCCAGTAGCGTAACAATCAGGGTCACAGGTGTAATGCTGACAGACAGGGGTAGCTGGCACCAGGGATTGAACCTGCAATCATAGGAGCTAAAGCCCTGTGCTCTACTGCATGAGCTGAAGGACAGCTGGCTCTCAGCCAAGCCCATAGAGCAGAGACTTCACTCACCCTAGTATGAGGTCTCCATAACTCTGGGTACTACATGCATCCCTGGGCTGAGGAAGCACATCATGCACTTCTGAGACTTTCCAGCAGTTCATCCCCGACAAGCCCCCAGTTGTAATGCTGCCAGACTTGGGTTGCTAGCAGCAGGAATTGAACTTGTGATAATAAGGGCTAAAGCCCTGCACTCTACCCCGTGAGCTAAAGGCCAGCTGGCTCTCAAATGCGGCTGTTGAGCAGAGACTTCACTCACCCTAGTATCAGGTCTCAGTAACTACACAGGTAAAACTGAGCAGCTTCCCTTCCCACTCCAGTATATCCATAACTAGAGAGGATTAGCTTTGGGGAATTAGGGAAATTGTATAAGAAGCAAGCTAAATATGGATGGGCTAGCAGCTAAAGTAGTGATGCCTGAGCACCTTTTAAGGTTTCCCAGAACAGGGATTGAAGTTCCTTATTGCCCAGAGGCACCTCCAATATAAGAGAGTATCGGTTCAAAGTATTAGGTTGTCACTTTGCCATCCACAGAAAGCAGGCTAGTTGAAAGTTTTCACCAGGTAGTCAGAATGACATTACAGAAATGTGTGGATGAAACAGGGGAAGGTTGACAGTTGGCTGCCAGTCTTTCATTTTGCACACCACTTCTAAAACAATTAGGCTCAGCTTTTTACGTATCCCTTGCACTCTGGAAAGTGTATGAGCAGGAATATTTGGCACCTCATTCCAGGAAATACAAACATTTCTGTATGCTTATGTGTTTGTTTCAGTTCAGTGGAGCTTATGAACATGGACTTAGAAAGGCATAGAAATTTTGCAGGGGGCCATTTGGTCAGGATCACTGTCTTAGAAACATAGGAACTGTCATTGGATTAGACCAGTGGTCCAGGTAGTCCTGTATCCTGTCTCCAAAGATGGCAAATACCAGAAGCTTCCAAGGCTGATGCAAGAAACTCTGGAGTGGACAATTCTGCAATAAACTTACAATTTGGGAATTTTCTTCCTAACTCCCGTTTACTTTCCCAATAACCCTATGAGAGACTTTATTGAAAGTGTTTTGGAAATCAAATAACTGTCATCCAATTCTCCTTTGCCTATTTTATATGTTTATTGAATTCTAACATTGATATTCCACTGAAGAAACTAATTGGTTTGCTCCTCATCTTGTTTTAAATCATTACACCAACCATTCTACTTGTTGCTCATGGGCCGTGTCTACACTAGCCCCAAACTTCGAAATGGCCACACAAATGGCCATTTCGAAGTTTATTAATGAAGCACTGAAATGCATATTCAGCACTTCATTAGCATGCGGGAGGCCGTGGCACTTCGAAATTGACGTGTCTCGCCATCGCATGGCTCATCCCAACAGGCTCCTTTTCGAAAGGACCCCGCCTACTTCGAAGTCCCCTTATTCCCATCAGCTCATGGGAATAAGGGGAGTTCGAAGTAGGCAGGGTCCTTTTGAAAAGGAGCCCTGTCGGGACAAGCCACGTGGCAGCGAGGCGCGTCAATTTCAACGTGCCGCGGCCGCCCGCATGCTAATGAAGTGCTGAATATGCATTTCAGCGCTTCATTAGTAAACTTTGAAATGGCCATTTGCGTGGCCATTTCAAAGTTTGGGGCTAGTGTAGACACGACCATGTACTGGTATTCTCAGGTTACTCCTAGTCCATTTAATATAGCACCTGATTTTAATCACTGTATTCATTTTCCCTGGCCAGTTGATTTTTCAGTTCTTTCATATCTCTTGGGTGGATACCATATGGTCCTGGTAACGTGTTTCTTCTTAAAGTATCTGTTTGTTCTGCTGCCGCAGGCCAGATCATGAAAGTTTCCAAGTAAGGTATTTAGGCACAACTTCCACTGAAGATCTTGTCTCCCATCTATTGCTTTATCAAACCTGACAGTTTCTCATATTTATTGCCTAAAAAAAAGCCACCTGACATTCCAAACATCCACCATGTAAAAGGCAGATGCACAGAAATCATTTCACTTTTCTGTAATGTCCCTACCCTTGGTGTTGAGGGGCTACTAGTCTTCCATGATTTTGTGTCAGTTTGAGTGGAAGTAAAGTTTTTTTAAGTAAAGTTTGTGTTTAAACATACCTTTAAATATGAGAAATCATAACAAAGGTAAAAGAAGGGAATTACATTTCTGCATTTCTGTATACATCACATGGGCTATGTCTACACTAGCCGCCCCCTTTCAAAAAAGGGATGCTAGACATTTGGGGATATGTTAATGAGGTGCTGCAATGAATATGCAGTGCCTCATTACATAATGGTGGCTACAGCACTTCAAAAGTGCCACTTTTGATCATGTGTGGCTCTTCTGCACAGGGTCCACTTATTGCTATAACCAAATAGGAATATGGGGATTTCGAAGTGTGCAGGGTCCTTTCAAAAGGACTCCGTGTAGACGAGCCATGCACAATCGAAAAACAGCACTTTTGAAATGCCATGGACGCCATTATGCTAATGAGGCACTGCATATTCATTGCAGTGCCTTATTAGCATATCCCAAAGTGTCTCATTAGCATCCCCCTTTCGAAAGTGGGGGGCTAGTGTAGAGACAGCCATGGAGTTAGTAATATGCTCTTTCTAAACTCACACTGGCTACATCTACATGGGCAGCTTCTGTCAACAGAGGTCACTGTTAATGAACAAACCCCAGCAAAACTTCTGTCTACAGATGGTGTCTACACACACAAAAACAGATTGAAGGAGCAATCTGCTTGGTCGACAGAGAGCAGCCAGACTGTCCTGTCCTCTCTTGACAGAACAGCTGACTGGAAGCTCTGCAAACTGGAAGCTCTGCCCAGGAAACTGGAAGCCCCCTCTCTCGACCGAAGTGTCTACATGTGCACCCTGTCAACAAAATGCTGTTGATAGAGGAGCTATACCTGATCTGGTAGAAGTATGACATCGACAGGTGAACATCTGAGTATTGTCAACAAACTCTGGATGGAGCACTTTAACTGTGTAGACACATGGCAAGTTTTGTTGACAAAAGCCCAGTTTTGTCAATAGAAGCTGCCAATGTAGACACAGCCATTATGCCTACCTTTTTAAGAACTGAACTAGCAAGCTACAGTTGCACAGCTACACCATTCCCTTGATGGGTTAGGTTATAAAATGGCTTCCATTATAATGTCCTGTTTTCACATGTTCATTACTTCCATTAACATTCATGCCGAAAAAAAAATCCATATTTGATCTTTGCACAAAGGAGAATGTTACTGGAAAGTGAACAAAATCCTTTCAACTGTTTTGGATTCAGTAAGAGTAGGCAAATACTTTCTCCTGTTTTAAAAACATTTTTACAGTAAGGACTGTAGCAAAAAGTGGCAGATGTTTGAAACCTTAAGGTTGTCATTGACAATGTCCTCACTGGGGACAAGTACCTTTGTTTGCTTTGAAAAAGTATGGTTTTGATATAACCAATCTAAGAGCATTTAAAGATGGGACTAAATCCTGACACTTGCAGGCCCATCTCCTGTACTTCCAGAGAGAAGGTTAACCCATCAGACTGATCCATAGCAAGTTGAATAACAGCTTAGAGGAGAGCTTAAAATAGCAACTGTGTTATTGAATGGTTATGACACATGAACGCTCAGAACAATTTATTTGCATGAGGACCTCTCCATCAGAACTTTGTACAACCTCACTCCCATCTTTTCTCCTAACACAGAAGCCAAATATGATACTTCTGGTCTGTAGACTCTTTTGAGCTACAGTGAGGGGGAAATGGGACTTGGTGATAGCAGACAGGGATTGTAAGGGGGTTAAATGGCTGAAGTAGTGGGCTTCCAGCAGATTCTATTTAAGTGCTCTGGGGCTGCTCTTAAGACTTCACAACCCCTACTGCTCAAAACTGGCAACATCCTGATTACATGGAATATTAACTGCATCTCTATGCCATTTCGTCCACAGCTTCCGTAGTTGTTTTGGTGAGGAGGCCTCCTTCAAAACAGTGCATCAGATCACCAACTCTATTTAACGTACAGGTTCTAAAAGTGATATTTTATTTTCCATCTAAATAATTTCTTAAGTGTGTTCTGTATCCCTGCTGGCAAAAAGCACAGACAATGCTTGCAACTAGCAATAAACCCAATCAGAAAATTGTTCGATTGTTTAAATCTGTATGCCACAATTGACTCCTCTTCAACCAAAATTAGTCTGAGGCTAGTTATTATACCAGTCCATATTTTTTAACTGGATTGCAACTTTTTTTCACTTCAAAGGATTTATCTCTATGGCTCCATCTACACTAGAAGCATCTGTTGATAGCAAAGTCTGTTGACAGAGTTGTGTCGACAGAAACTCTGTTGATGGCATGCATTTACACGCAAAAGCAACTCAACAGATCAATGCATTCTGTTGACAGAGGGCAGCCAGACTGTCCTGCCCTCTGTTGACAGAAGGTCTGACTGGAAACTCTGCAAACCTGGCTGCCTGGTGAATGTGAAGCCCTCTCTGTCAACAGAAGTGTCTACACAGCATTTTTATTGACAGAACTCTGTAGACAGAAGTGTTATGCCTCAAAAGCTCAGAGGGATAACACTGTTAAGGCAAATGCTGGGTTTTGTCGAGACTCTGTTGATGAAACGCTTTCTGTGTGTAGACACTCCCTGAATTTTGACGATAGAAGGCCGCTTCTGTTGACAAAACTCTGTAGTGTAGACAAGACCTATGGGTATGTCTACACAACAGAGTTATTCCAGAATAGCTTATTCCAGAGCTATTATGCCAAAATAAGATATTTCAGAATAACATGTCTAGACTACAGGGAAGCCCCAAAATAAGCAAAACTTATTCTGAAATATATGTCCACACACAACAGAGACTATTTTGGATTCAAGCTTCCAAGGGATCTAATCTGAAATAGTATGTCTACACAGCAGCATTATTTCTAAATAAACTATTCCAGAATATCCCCACCCCATACCCTATCTACAAAGACCCTATGTGAAATATCTATTTTGGAAGGGGAATGCAAATCCAGCTGATCAGAAATGGAAATGAGGCCTGAATTTAATTTTTTTTCAGAAAGAAGGGTGCTTTCAAAAGCGGGGGTTTCTTTCAAAGGAACCATGTCCACATAGCTGCTTTCGCTTCTGGAAATGGCTCTTCCAGAATCCAGATCATGCAGGAATATTCAAATGAGGTGTCAGATATTTAAATTTGCACTTGATTTTGTATTTCCAATTGGCCGCATTTGTATGTCCCTTCTGAAAGGCAGGGGTCATGGAGACGCATACTGTTTTTGTATGGCAATATATCTTTTCATATTTCATATTTCATCAGTTACAATTTATATAATCTGGTTATAATGCAAATACAGAAATGGGAAACATAAAAGTATCTTACATTACCAGTGTGAAGGAACTCTGGAAATAAACAGTCTATACAGGTTGAACCTCTTTAATCCGGAACTCTCTCATCTGGCAAACTCTGTAATCCAGCATGATTTTAGTTAGCTGGATGACCACTTATCATGGGTGTGGCCCCTTTTTCTGTGGTTCAATAAAGTTTATTTACGGCCACCTGTTCTGGCTGTCAGTGTTCTGTGCTGTTATGTAGTTGTAATTTACCCCTAAATACCTTCTAAGAGCCTGGTAAGCAGTGGAAGTGTGGGTAATGTGCTAGAAAATATTGACCTTCTGTCATCTGGCAAATTCTCTCATCCAGTACAAGTCAGGTCCCAAGGGTGCCAGATGAGAGAGGTTCGAACCACAGTAAATGATTAGACAGTAAGAGTTATATTAATATTCATACATTTACTATGCTACCAAAGCAGGGTTTCCATTGCTTCTTGAACTGTTCTCATGATAGCGATTTTCTCTTTTGAATCAGAAATCTACAATGTAGTGGGAATATCTAACATCATTTTTTCATGGCTGACTCCTAAGGTTTCCCATTTCTCCTCCCACTGTTACCATAAGCAACCATTCACAGAAGTCATCCTGAAAGCAACTGGAGAAACTTAAATGTATACAACACCCATAAAGTATCATGGATTCTCTCACTTATAAAAAAGACATCATGCAGAAATCTTGAAGAGTGCACCCTTTCTGAAACTTTTCTCCAAATAAATGCTTAAGATTGCTGTTATTTTGCATTGGCAAAATAAACTATCCTATACTGGAAAAAAGTGCCAGTTCATCTCCCATAGATAGGGAGTCTTGGCACCACCTTTAGAGCAACTCAAAGTACCAAGAAATCTTGGGTTCACCTGGCATTGACACAGTGTTCACATTTTTTGTGAGTTTCCTACATACACACACATGACTGCCCTGGTCTTCACCCATTTGCGGAGTGAGGTGAAATGAGCTTTGCTGTTTGCAATTCTACAGCCATTAAATTACTAATGCTTGGGACACTGCTCCCAGCAGAGGTTCATTTCCACAGTTCACAAGATCACTGACAGGTGAAATTACTCTTTAGTGTGCAGTCCCAATGCTTCTACTCTAGCCCTAACGAGGGAAAAGTTAAAAAGTCATATAAGGCTGCCCCTTGTAAACAGGTGTGTGTGAAAGAGAGACAGAGAGAAGAGACTCATTCTGATCTTCTTGTACATATGTCTGTCTCAAAGGTTCAGGCTCT
Source organism: Carettochelys insculpta (assembly GCF_033958435.1). NCBI lineage: Eukaryota > Metazoa > Chordata > Testudines > Carettochelyidae > Carettochelys > Carettochelys insculpta. The sequence continues at coordinate 132,613,804 of NC_134139.1, read as the reverse complement.
GTAGGATGGAAGACCTGGGCCTAGAAAACAGCAAAAATCAGAGAATCCAGCCCCCCCCAAACACTAACAGAGAGGAAGCCATGCTAGTCTATATACTATCAAAACAAAAAAGCCGTCAAGTAGCCCTTTAAAGAATAACAAAATAATTGATTAGGTGAGCTTTCGTGGGACAGACCCACTTCTTCAGACCACAGCCAAACCAGAACAGACTCGATATTTAAGGTATAGAGAACCAAAAACAGTAATCAAAGTTGACAAATCAGAAAAAAATTATCAAGGTGAGAAAATCAGAGAGCAGAGGGGTGGGGGAGGGAGTCAAAAATTAGATTAAGCCAAGTATGCAAAAGAGCCCTTATAATGTCCCAGAAAATTTTTATCCCGGTTCAAACCATGTGTTAATGTGTCAAATTTGAACATGAACGAGAGTTCAGCAGTTTCTCTTTCTAAAGCAGACTGGAAATTCTTCTTCAATAAGACACAAACTCTTAAGTCATTAACAGAATGGCCCACTCCATTAAAATGTAGACTAACTGGTTTGTGGATCAGGAATGTTTTGATGTCTGTTTTGTGCCCATTAACTCTTCCTCTGAGAGAGTTTGAAGTCTGTCCAATATACAAAGCATCTGGGCATTGTTGGCACATGATGGCATATATGATGTTAGTTGAGGAACATGAGAATGTGCCCATGATTCTGTGAATAATCTGGTTAGGTCCAGTGATGATGTCATCAGAATCGATATGTGGACAAAGCTGGCAGTGGGCTTTGTTGCAATGACAAGTCCCAGGACTGGTATTCCTGTGGTATAGACTGTGACTATTGGTTAGAATCCTCATATGGTTGGGAGGCTGTCTGTAAGAGAGAACAGGCCTATCACCTAGGGCCTCCTGGAGTGTGGCATCCTGATTATGGATAGGTTGTAGGTCTTTAAAAATTCGTTGCAGTGGTTTGAGTTGGGGGCTGTAGGTGATGACCAGTGGTGTTCTGTTCTTGGCTTTTTTGGGCCTGTCTTGGAGTAGCTGGTCTCTCAGTATTTGTCTGGCCCTGTCGATTTGTTTTTTTATTTCTTCTGATGGGTAATTCAAGTTTATGAATATTTGGTAGAGATCTGATAGTTTTTGGTCTCTGTCAGTTGGATCAGAGCAAATGCGATTGTACCTAAGGGCTTGACTGTAAACAATGGATCTAGTTATGTGTGCAGGATGGAAGCTAGAAGGGTGTAGATAAGCGGGTTTCCAGTACAGTGTTAAGTTAGCCAGAAAATGGACAGCTGTCCGTTAGGGATTTAACCCAACAATTCTACTTAAGGCTTTTGTTTTGTTTTTTTCATTTAAAATGAAAAATGTGAATGTGCACAGAAGAAGCTGCAGATTTATTTGCTGATTTTGGCCAAAATATTTTCCTGAAATGAACACTGTCAGATCTGGAAACAATCTGAACATCACAGAACAAAATTCTAAAGAGGAACTCAGATTGTAAAATGATTGTGCCATTTTCCACAACTGCTTCTGTGCATGCAAACACTCATGTGTGTGAACTGTATTTATGTGTAGAAATAATCCAGTCATCAAATAAGGATGTTAAAAAGGCCTCCAAAACCTACCAAGTTTTGCACATAAATATCTCCAGTCATGGAAAATCACACATGTATATTTGAATTCAAGAGGTTGTCTTCAGTCTGAGAAGCTTATTTTGAAACTATGCTTATAAAGTACAGTAAACCCTTGAAATATGTGGCTTCAGCTTGCACGTAACTTGATTTAATGCAAGTTAAGCACAACTTGAAGCTGCTCTGTGGCCCCTTCCCCCGGCTTTCCCCCAGAGGCATGGCTGTCAGCCTGACAGCCACACTGCTGGAGGAAGGCAGGGGGAAGGGGCGTTTAGCTTGCCTGGCTGCTGGCACTGGAGGAAGGCTGAGAGAAGCAGCCAGGAAACTGACCAGCTCTGTTTCCCAGTTCCTGCCATCCCAGGGGAGCTGGGAACCAGGCTGCAGCCTGGTTGCCTTCCTTTCCCCCTTACCCCTCTCCCCAAGTTGTTCAAAAATTCGAGTTATGAAGGGATTGCAAGAATAAAACCCCCATGTAACTCGAGGATTTACTGTATAAATACAAGAAGAAACCATACTAATGGAAAAACAGAGTAATGCTTTTTCCCTGACATAATGATTTGGATCACTGACAATGAGCCATACAGGGAAATCATTCCAATAACGTAGCGGCTCTGGATTGGCTTGTCTCTATTCACCCATATGTCTCTGTGCTGACAGATAAGGCATGTGACACTACTAAGTTGCATTGGAGAAGAGTAAGAATATAAAACTGACATGACTAAGAGAGTTTCTGCAATTTATTTACTTGAATTTGACTTTGATATACTTTTCCAGGATTCTGACTTCATTTCCATTTGCCTATACATTCACATATAGGGTAAAATTAGGCCACTGAACTGCTGAAAAAAATTACAATTTCACCAACCTGGTTGGAACTGCTGAATCTATAAAGGTCAGCATATGACTACTACACCATGAGCTTCAGTTATCTTTATGTATATCAGCCCAAGCAAAACAAGGGACTGTATTTTTTCATATCACTTTATTTAAACTTACTCTACATTCATATATGTTTAGATGACTTCCATGGATTACCATAAAATGACTTATTCAGATAAACTACACACCATTGCCCTGCAATAGTAAAGAAGTTTTATACTGGTGATTAGATTAAACCAAACCTTATATCTGCACACTATAACACTTTGGGAGAGGTGGGAGAGGTTTGAAATCTAGATGTTGGGTGTCAAATCAATCTCTAGTTATAATTATGTTGTTAGCCCAGTTGACAAAGTGGTTAACTAATATTTGGGATCTGACAGGCTGTTTTGCATTAGGAGGAGAAAACGATGGTGCAGTCAGGTATTTCTTTGATGCAATCCTGCGTATGCATAGAAAATGTCTGAAGTCTGTTTCCCCGAAGACACTAAGACTCAAGCAACAGGAAATAGTTTGCTGGTCACAGATCCAAGATTCTCCCAGCCAGCACTTTACCTAAAAGCACACACTCTCTCTCTCTCTCTCTCTCTCAGTTTTCTCTCACGCACAGGCACAGACACAGACACAGACACCTGCAATCACATCAGTTCCTCACGCCTGCGCTCATGATCAGCCCAAACTCATAGTTCAGAATCCTAAGTGGACTTGCATGTGGGCTGTGTTTTGGATGTTGGCTCCTATTGTTCCAGCTGTCTCTAAACGAAAAATATTCCCTCATTTAGCCTGAATGGAAAGTGTCTGTTCTGAGCACCAGCTTCAGTGAGGCTTCTACCAAACCCCAACTTGAGAAATTATTTGAGTTTTGAGGCAAACTGGTTTACAAAGGAATTTATCTGTGAGTTGGGAATAAGGGGACTTCGAAGTAGGTGGGGTCCTTTTGAAAAGGAGCCCCGTCTGGACGAGACATGCGGCAGCGAGGCGTGTCAATTTCGAAGTGCTGCGGCCGCCCGCATGCTAATGAAGCGCTGAATATGCATTTCAGTGCTTCATTAGTAAACTTCGAAATGGCCATTTGCATGACCATTTTGAAGTTTAGGGCACGTGTAGACACGGCCTGAAAGAAACTGCACTGCTGTCCATGATGATCATAAGTTCAAAATTAATAACAAGCCTCTTTCAGTCCATATTTTCCCATTTGGGTGGCATAAAATATAATGTGTAAAAGTAACTAGAACTGACTACAGTCTAAAAATGAAACAAACACAAAATATGCCAACATGGTACCTTACAAAATTGAAATCCAGTAATGCAAAATGGATATATTTTATATAACCAAATGAACTATTATGAAGCTAAGACATGGTCAAATTTTCCACTACAGGTTGAACCTCTCTCATCCAGTACCCTCAGGACCTGACCAGAGCCAGACGAAAGAATTTGCCAAGACTATGGGAGGTCAATATTTTCTAGCACACTACTAACACTTCCACTGCTTACTGGGCTTTTAAAAGACATATTGGGGTAAATTACAACTAGATAACAGCACAGAGCATTGAAAGTCAGGCAAGATAGGGCAGGAGGGGTAGCTCTGTGATTTGAATATTGGCCTGCTCAATTCAGGGTTATGAGCTAAATCCCTGAGGGGGCCATTTAGGGGTCTGGGGCAAATAGCTTAAAAGAAACATTGGTGCTTAGTCCAGGCAGGTAGTTGGACTTCATGAACTCCTGAGCTCCCTTTCAGTTCAGTGAGATGGGTATCACCATATTGTATTTAACAAAATTTTTGGGACCACAGGAAACTTGGTCACACCCATGATTAGCGGTCATCAGGCTCACTAAAATCATGCTGGATTATGGAATTTGACGGATGAGTTGAAAGAGATAGGTGCCACCATTTACATGGATGCAGTTAATTATTTAAAAAAAAACTCAGAGAAAATAATTGATCCCAAAGACCTTAAGAAATACTGAGGTGTGAAAAGTTACTTTAGATTCTTTTTTCATATCGTGAATCCTAAGCAACCCTTTAAAGATAAGAAAATAAATCCGTGTCTATCCCCAGAAGCTTATATTCAATGCACTGGGAGTTTTCCTTTTTTCCTAAGCCACCGTACAAAATTCAGTCTCTTTCAGTGATCAACTAGCCAACTGTGTTGTTTTTTCTCAAGGTAACATAGTTACCTATTATATCATCCTTATAACAAAATCCAAAAGATCACCTTTGTTACCGTTTTGTTAAACTATACTGGAGCCTTTAGGCTTTAATTTGACCATTACAGCAGAAGTCACAAATCTCTTTGTGCTGGGAATGTCTAATAGACTTTGTAGTTATTTCACAATATGGGTGACTTTCCTACTCCTATCATTTATAGTTGTCATTTTGAGATTTTCCATACATGATTTAAAAATAAAAGCCAAAAATCTCATACTGGCTGGTGATTCCTTAACAAACGGAGAACCACTGTGCGGCACAGTTGTTGTTATCTTTTGTTTAATAACATTAAAGTATTCAATGCAAATCTTTCAAAAACTCCACCCAAAAATGAGATTAAATGAATATTGGATAGCTTAATCAAGCCACAGAGTAGCAATGAAATCACTCTCTTGAAGATGAGCATATATTGGTCATAAGACACAGTGTCTCTCATACATCCCTGTGTCCCAGGGTATGAGAAGCCTGCAGAAAACACTGCATAGGCTAACCAAACATAAGTGCCCCTGCCCCTCCTCAGTGCCACATACTCATTCCATTTTAGCTGCCTATTAGACTTCCCTCACTCATTACCAGTGTTTCTTCAGTAAAACAAAGAGGAAACGGTATTCAGCTGTCTCCCTGACGCCCACCCCTGCCCTCCAGCCAATCCCATATCTGGGGCTGCTTATGTGCTGACACTCAGTACCAGCAAGTACCAACACGAACAAAGCACTGCTCATTACTATAAAATCAGCAATTTCCTATTAATTCCTTGGGTATGGAGTAATGACACTGGGGTGGGGAAGGAGGAACAGGAGTAATTTCTGGCAATACTAAACAAGTGACTAGCAAGGAAAAACTCTCTCAAACATTTTGATTCAAAACACTTACACCTTTTTCTTTACATTCTCCTTTCCATCAACCTTCATGCAAGGGAAATTTTGTTTGCAGGAATGTTCCAGAAATGAGAATTTTAGGGTGGTAGATGAAAATTGCTTAACAAACGATTGATTCAGGACAGCACAGAACCTGACCAAGATGGAACTGGAAGAACTTTGGAATGCTAATAAACTATTCATCCCCCAAATATTTTTTTAAATTATTTGTAACATTTTTTAAACAAATTGGTAATAATCTGGAAACAGAAAAATGGCCTACAATAATCAAAAAAGCTGTTCATAGAAATAGTTCAACCAGTTCTAAAAATACAATAACATTCTTTTAAAACAGAAAGCCATCTTTGGAACTTGCTGCACATCATATAGATTGAAAAAGGCATTAAGGGGACACTAACACTTATACAGTTCAGGTATAAGGGAGCGGAGAATCAATAGAGGATTCATCTGCAATTCTTCAACATGACAGAGAATCCTATACATTTAATATGGTATTGCCCAGAAGTATTTGGAAGAAACTGGGAAAACAAATACAGTTCTAAATAGTTTATGTACTATACCTGGAAGGTCCAAAGACATTCACTGGGCCAAAAAGGAAACTTGACAATGAGTTAAACAATGCTGAAGAGTAGTTCTTACTGAAAGCACATGCAGTTGAAAAGCAGGCATTCAAAATTGCATAAACTTGCACATAATCTTAATATTATGGAGTGGTACAATAAACCAAAGGCAACGTTCTCCCCTCAGATGTGTAACTTCAATTAAACTCAACAGGAATTGCATACCATTATGAAAGGACAGAATATTAGCTCTGTGCAAACTACAGAAAAAACCTGAAGATACAACAAAGAGGAAAGAGCAATGATTCTAATGAAATTCTCAGCCTCTAATAAATCTTTTTTTTAATTATTTAGTCACAGGCATTCACAGACCAACTAGTTGTGTTGCATTGTTTCAAACTGAAATCTTATTTTTACAGTGTAGCCTTCAGAGTGTCTCTACTTCTTCCCCATTTCAGTTAAAAACATTTATAAATGAGAAATTGAACCAGTTAATATTTCTGTAGTAATCTTTGCCACAAGAATGCCATATTGGTATCTGATTTCCAAATGATGTTGCCCTTAAGAATTCTAGCAGCATTATATGTTATTTACACAACACCCAGATTTTTCCCTTTGCCCTGTCTGCCAAGTTTCTAGCTGTGATGGTGAAAGTAATCTGCTCAACAGTGTAAGATATTGTCCAGTTAAAATAAAGAATACAGAAATGAGGGTTTATCCTAAAACCTTTGCTCAAATGAGCAGACCATAGTCAAAGAATAGTGCCACTGAACTCATGAGTAATGCTTGCATGAGTAAAGTCTGCAGAACTGGGCCTATCCTTGCTGTCCCAGAGAAATGTGCATCAGCTGTGTTAATACTGAACTCTTGAAAGAAGAGGATTAGGTAAAAACAGATTATTATGAATCATCCTACTCTTAGTATAATTTTGTGGTTATTATAAAATTTCAGGGTCAGGTCAAATCAGTGCATATTCAATCATTAAATCGATGCGCGGGTCTCATTTTATGATAAGATCTTCATTTTATTTCTCAGTAAAACTGTATTAAATATCAATTACAGAAACAAAAGAAAACTTAAACTGTTTTCTACAGTAATGCAGAGATCAAATAAGCTCAGGAATAAGTTGTATGTAATACCAAAGCATGATGGTGTAAACTGTGATCACCTAACAGAGTGAAAATAGTTCTTACTTGCACAACTGGTGTACATTAAGTTTTAAAGATGAAAATATTTGTATTTTACTTTACAAAATACAAATATAGTCATAAAAATAATGAAATAAGGTAAATAATATACCACATAAAAGAGCTGAAAAATATAATTTAATTTAAAAAAAAACTTCCAGTATTTTCTTTGCAGGAAAAGGCAAATATTTTCTCCTGACCATAGGAACTTTTTGTTTGTCTAGTTTTGCTTCATTTTATGAAACTTCTGTAAACATCCTTAATACAAATTACTTTCAGTAAAACATGATAATAAATTACAAAGAACATGGATCTCCCAAGGTGGAATTGGTTTTTGTTTTGTTTTGTTTTGTTTTGTTTTGTGGGAAAGTGGGCATAAAAAATTAAAAAAACCTGGAAATTCTAATGGGTAAGAGCTAATCTCTGCAAGGAGGAGGAGGAGATGAAGCCAGGACAAACAAAAGCACAGGGTTAGTTGGGTTTGTTGGAACTGACACATCTAATCAAAAAACAAGCTACACACTGAACCTTTGCATTTCAAAATCATTTTAGGTAGCAGGCTTAGTGTGCATTTTACTTTTCTAGTTCAGAAAGAAAAATTTAAAAAAAAAATCCCTAAACATCCTTTTAATGGAAAAGTAAATGACATACTTTAGAGTCTCACTAAATCAAAATTCTTTTGTTGTTTGATTAGGAACGCCTTTGAAAGCCTGAACGCTTTCTTTCAAACACGTTTGCTTTCTCCCCTGTCCCCCTCTTCTCCACATTGTCTGCTTCTGATGCTCAGATTCTGGAGCATTCTTTTTATTCAGTAAACTGCTGCTGTCAAGGACTACAATAAAAAGGAAAAGTATAATAGGCAGAGTCTTCTAGTGAGTCTCTTTCCCTATATACATAACCATTATATCTCCTGACAGCCCTTATGATTAATATTGTCATTTTAAGTCAATGAAATTGATCCTGTCATCACCTTTGAAAAACAAAGACAACCAGAAGAAAAAAATAGTTCATTTCTAGGGTTTACAAAGGAGATGTAGAAAATTAACAATGGGTCAAACGTGGCTGTCAAGCAAACAGCAAATTCATTCTTGCTATGTTGTTTTCTGCAGATCTCTGCCAACTATGCTTAATTACATAACAAGACACATTGCACTTTATCCCAGTCTAAGTCTACAGTTTCTAAAACACATTGTTTGGTAACATTCTTCAGCAACATGAAGAGTATGTGCACACAGTTTTCAGTGAACCATATGTTGTTTGTCATTTGTCATCCTAGTTTAAAGCCTCACATTCTTCTGCTCCTATACAGACATAGTGGAATTATCAGGCCATGTAAAACCTGTCAGGGAATAACACAAATCAGGCTCACAAACTGGCAATGGAACAATTTAATTAAATGAGAAAATATTTGCAAGTCAAAGTAATAAGAAACCACACACTGCACCTTTCTCATATTATTCTTTCCTTCTTCTCGCAACGACATAAATGTCCAGAAGAACTATATCTTCTTTGGCCTTAGTTGGTCACTGAAGACTGGGTGCTCTTTTCAGTAACAGCATGTGGCTTCTTTCCTTTTCCTTTTGCTGGCTGAGTGAAAAATTCCTTTGTAAAATTGCAGTTTTCACTAAATTGATAGACCAAGCCTTTAATTCTAATGTTTCAATACATGGGCTTCTGGCAATTATAGATGTGTATTGTGTTTCATTGACTGTTGGTTGTTATAATTTAGGTTTACATTGCTGCTAATGTTAGAACATTAGACAATATATAGTCTGACAGCAGTCATAAAACAAGCATTTCTTACTGCGTTGTTTCATGTTGGTAAATGGTGTGTCCACAAATGTTTGCAAAACATAAAAAATGCCAATATTTTAATGACGCAGTAAGATTGAATCAAATAAAAAGCCCATACCGCTGTGATGAAAATTTATTCCAGAACAATGGCAGCAGAATTTAAATGAAAAGTTTTATGGAAAAGAATAGCCTGCTTAGAGGGGTGTGGGGAAGAAGAGGAGAGAAAAGCATGTTATTATTTTCCAAATATATAAAAACAACCTCTGACCATACATATGAGCGTGTATGCCCTACAACAATTATATATTGTACATATATAAGTTGCGGTGGAGGAAAATTAACCTAATGAAGTGCTACATATTCACCTCAGAACTTCATTAGTACTCTCCCATGGTCCTGATTACCATGCCCTCTTCGAAGCTGGGGGCAAGTATAGACCCAGCTCCCATGATTCAACTCACTGCATCTGATGAAGCGGGTCTTTGCCCACGAAAGCTTATGCTCCAAAATATCTGTTAGTCTATAAGGTGCCACAAGACTTCTTGTTGTTCTTGAAACTCACTTCTGTAACAGTTAATTATCCTCCTAATTATTTAGTTCCTATCAATCTGTGTGTCTTCAGACAACTTTACCAATAAAAATATTTTATCATCAACTAGAGGGTAGATAAAATATTGAAGAACCTTGGACCAAAAATTAGTTCTTGAAGGACACTGATAGAAATAATTCATTGATGTATCACTATTAAAAATGACATTTTGACAGCATTTAGCAAGCCAATCTTAATCCATCAAAAGTATACCTTGTTAATCTCATATAATGCACATTTTAAATCAAAATGTCATGTGGTACAAGCCAACTGCCATGGGTAAATCTAAGTATGTGATAGCACCTTAGTTGCCTTTATCAATCATATCTGTAATTCTGTCCAAAAAGAACTCCAGGTTCATTTGATAAGACTTGCCTTTCATGAGATCATGATGAATATCATCAACTGTAATTTTAGTTTCTAATTCTTTCCTTGATAAATTCTAAATTAACTAGTCTGTTATTTTACCCAGAATTAGCATCAGGTTAACCTGTCCACAGTTCTCTGGATTATACTTTTTATGCCTTTAAAATATTGGAACAACATTGGTGGCCCTCTAATCCTTTGAAATTTTCCTAGTTTTCCCACGTTTGTTAATATGAATCAAAGTGATTAGAAGAGGTCCCCTGCTAGTCCCTCTTTGACTTTTATCTGTAAGATATCTGGACCTGTTGATATGGAAATATTTAATTTTAGCAGATTCTGTTTGATATCCTCCTTTGTTACAGATGGTGGTTTCTTTTTCATCCATATAATTATATGGGCTTCAATGCAGTTCCAAACAGAAATTTCTACTGCCTTGATTTTTACCATCAGTACTAAGCATGTACCTATATTTGACCTAGGTTATTTATTTTGTTGTTCCTAGCATATTTTTAAAATGTCTTCTTCTTGTTTTTAACCCTATTGGCCACTGATAGACCCCCCTACACATTTGAACCTGACCCTCACTTCTGTCAAAAATCCCTTGCAGAATCACAGAATCGTAGAACTGGAAGGCTATGGCTACACAGTGCCATGAGCTTAAAATAAGATATGCAACTTGCAATATGCTCTAACCACTGAGCTATTCCTCTCTGACAAAACAAGGAGGGGCCTGCAGAAGTAAAAGCAATTAACAAGACAGTGCATAATAAAATATCATCAAAGGCAGGGCTACTTACATCATACCTCTCACATCTATTTCCTGCTTTTCCTAGTGCAGCCCTACCACTTTTCCTTTTTGCTGTAGCTTATATCCATTTGCTTTCACCTACAGATGCATTACTTAAAGCACATTCAAGCCACCTGTAAACTTGGCCTCATGTCCCATAAATAATCCAAAGACTCAGAGCAAGGACTATCTCAGTGCTTATTGTGACTATCTTTTCAAATCAGATTGTTCCATTATCACGATAAACTGCTCCTCAGAGACTCTTAATTGCACATCATATTTAAATAGTTTCTTGGGACAAAAGGTGTGTACACCACACCAGATATTGCTGCCCATTTAGTAAAACAGATCTGCCTTCAGCCAAATCTTTCAAAAATATTAATGTTTTCATTCCAGAATGTGCATTCTTTGTTTATTTAAATTTGTTCCAATTTTTAATCCATCTGATTTTCCACTCTGTTGTTAACAGGGGTGACATGTTTGTAAATACCAGGCTTGCGTGAGGTACGCAAGGAGAAAGGATGGTCATTTTTTCCAAATGAAGTTGAATGAGGTTCCAGATTATACAGGAAGACTCTGCCCAGACAGGACCCTTTGGGTTTAAGCCCGATGGAGAGGGTGAAGGTATATACCTTAAAGTAATCTGTTAGCCATACATGTCACACAAGCTGCTTCTCAAACCAAGACCACCACTTTAGCGTTCCCTCTGTAAAAATCAAAAGGTGCACATGTGCTTCCAAAACTTACAATATGAGCAGATTTATGTCCTTTTCCACTCATAAACATTGCTGTTTCTCTCTCCACTTTGAGGAACCAGCTGTGTATTAACAGGCATTTTGTGTAGAAATAAGCATTTTTATCTATGGGAAATGGGTTTGAAGTAGGACTGCTCTTAAATCAGCAGAATATACAAATTTTTTCATGCTTGTCTGTGGCACAACTGAGTAACAGGCATTATCTAGAGTGAAATGTGTTCTGAGTCTGACTATATTGGCATCTATAAGACGTAAAGAGAGCCTCAAGCATCAAAATCATACTACAAATGTTATTTTTGTTTTCAAAAGGCTCCCCAAAGACTGATAATAGTGCTGGGAGATGGCTCAAGCTATAAAATACCCACAAATCTAACTGTGAGCCAGAATACCTGAACCTTTGATATTTTAAATTATTCAAGGTCAGTCATTCTCAAAATACCACTTTTCAAAGGTTTGTTTTCCCACCTTTTGTTTTAATTATGCTTGCAGGTGAACTTTTTTGCCTGGAACCTCCCTTCAGAAGTCAGAAAAGAATAGAAGAACGTGTCAGAAATCTATCTCTAGAGGATGGGTTTCAAAAGCTATGTCAACACCGGCATTCCTCTTTTGAAAGAGGCAAGCAAATAAAGGAAATCAAAAATGCAAATGAGGTGCAGATTTACATATCTGGCACCTAATTTGCATATTCTCCTTTTGAAAGAGCTTCTTTCGAAAGAAGAAAAGCAGTATAAACGTTCCTATTGTTTTAGGAATAAGAGTTCATTCAAAAAACAGGGTTTATTTTTGAAAGAGCCTTGTCTACACCGCTTTTCTTCTTTCAAAATAAGAGTATGCAAATGAGGAGCCAGATATGTAAATGTGAATCTCATTTGCATTTTCGCTTTCCCTCATTTGTATGCCTCTTTTGAAAGAGGAATGCTAGTGTAGACTTAGTTTATGTCTGTAAAACATGCACCGAGGACCATATCTGGTTATTTAACACCTATTCTTATACAATCTCCGAAAAGCATCCCCAATGTTACAATTTCATTCAATCTTACATTGAAAGTCAGAGCTCCTAAGTAACCCATTTGACTAAACCCTTGGATAGTGGTGTGGGACAAATTTTAGTACATACCTTAGAAAAATAAGCAAGCTTCTAGAGTGACTGGTTGTTAAGTGAAAAATTAGAGGCTTGTAAATGTCTGAAATTCATCTAATAACTTTTTCATAGTGAGAAATTAAATCACTCTTAACGTGCTAAGTTGTGTCTACACAGGCACAAAATGTCAAAATATGTGGCCCTCTTTTGGAAGAAATGGGGGAGGGAGTGTGTACATGTGTAACACATTCTTTTGAAAGACAATTGAAGGCACGGGGCACGGACGTTGAAATCCATATCCCGATCCTGTATCAGGAAGATTATCCCCTTTCGAAAAACTATTTTGAAAGGATACAAGTCTAGATGCTCCACAGCCTGCTCTGTCGAAGGAGGGGGTCTGCCATGATGCCAGTTAGCTGGAGTGCGGGGACACTCCAGCCTGCAGCAGTGGGGCTCTATGATCTCTGAGTCTGGCCACCTTAATGCAGCATGGATGCAGGAACCCTGTGGCAGGAGTACGAGAGCATACTAAGAGCAGCTCCGGCTGCACACCTGCTGCACAGTCGAGCGCCATGGCCAGCAGCCATCCGCCCCCCCCCGCCCCCCCCCGGCAAGAGGCCACCCTCAGAGTTGTCACAGGGCTTCCAGGGTCCCAAGAGTGAGAAGAAAAAAAGGGCTCCCTCCTGGACAGAGCAGGAGCTGAGGGACCTCCTCGGCTTATGGAAAGAGGAGGAGGTCCTACATGAAATGGGAGTGAAGTGGCAAAATGCCACTGCCTTTGTCCTCCTAGCCCAGGGCCTCCTCATGAGGGGCCACCCTGAGCATACTGTGGAAGAAGTACACAGTAAAGTTAAAGAAATGTGGCAGGGCAGTGCCCAGAAACCACTCAGCCACCCAAGAGACCCCCCCCACCCCCAGAAGCTGCACTGTCGGATGGGATGCCAGCCCCAGAAGAGGGCAGATACCACTCCCAGGAGGGGTGAGTGCTCTGAGGGGGGATAAAACACCCCTGGAAGGGGTGGGGGGTGTCCTGACAGGGCCTGATGCCCATCCCATGGTCAAGCCCCCTCAGGCCCTTAATATGGTACTGACACCCTGGCCCTCTCTCCACACAGATGCACCATCCAAGGGCCGGCAGAGCCCCGCACCATCCCTATTCCTGGGGAGCCCTTCAGCAGATGGGGAGGGTTCCCAGGCCCCACCCCACATGGCCACTGCTGGAGGGCCCCCTCAGTGGGCAAAGAAGGATCTGGCCAGTAGCCACCAGGCCAAGCTGGCTGAGCAGCACCTCCAGCTTTCTGAGGCTGATGGAGTGGCAGAGGGCAATGTGCGACAGGCTGCTCACCACCCTGGAGGACACCAGCACCATGCTCTGGGAGCATGCAGACAATGTGGCCTGCCTCTTCAAACCCCCTGCTGACCACACCCCCCTCCCCGAGTCTGCTGCCTCCCCCTCTGCTGACACCCTCCCATTTTACCAGCCAGTGCTCACAGCCTACCATGCCCCCCAGCCCTGGAATGAGGCCTCCCACCCCACTCCAGGTTAGGAGCCCTCCTGCCCTCTCCCAGTACACTGTTGTTCCTCTTCCCATACATAGTTTCTGTAGTGTTCATAAATGTTTATTTGGCTTACCCCCCCCACCATCTACCATGGCTCTTTGGGAAGGGATGGTGGGTGTTGAATGTGCAGATGAGGTGCTGGTGGTGGTGGTGGCGGGGATGGTGAAGAGTGGGGGTGAGGGTGGGTCACAGGTGGCTGCCATCTGCAGAGGCCTGCCTGAAAGCTTCCGTCATCTGGAGCCATCCTGGTGGGCCTTGCAGACTGGGACAGAACCCAACTGCTCATAGCCAGCACCGGCCCAGCTGGCCTCCCACCCGGACATAAGCATCCCCCTTACCTTCCACACTGTTGTGGAGGACGCAGCAGGTGCACACCACCTGGGGCATGTGAAAGACCCCAACCTCCAATCTCATGTGGAGGCACCTCCACTACCCTTTAAGGCACCCAAAGGCCTGCTCTACAACATTCTCAGAGTGGTTGAAGTGCAGGTTGAAGTGGCCCATGTATGGCTGCATGAGCCATGGCTGTAAGGGGTAGGCTGCCTCTTCCAGCATGCAGAGTGGCATGGTGACGTTGCCCCCCACAACCACCCGCACAACCACCGGGCTCTCCTGCTGTGGGACGAATGTGCAGGACCCCTTGGGCCGGCAGAGCCCAGAGTTCTGGAATACGTGGGCGTCATGGGTGCAGCTGGCCCAGTCCATATAGATATCCGTAAACTGGCCCCTTGTATCCACCAGGGCCTGGAGAACCACCAAATTGTAGCCCTTCCTGTTTATGTACTGGCTGGCACTGTGTGCTGGGGTGCAGATAGGGATGTGTGTGCCACCCAAGGCATTTAAGCAGTTCAGGAGTCCCAGTTCTGTGTAGACTGTGATAACAGCATCTGGCTCCCCCAGGCAGATGACCCTGTACAGCAGCATCACGTTGATGGCTCAGAGGACCTACATGGTGGGAAGGGGAACATGTGCTCCCATGAGGGCATGAAGGGTAGTCCATAACCCCTGCCCCATGACTGCCCCCTGCGTGCCTGCCCCCTCCTGGCCCCCTGTCTGCTCCTTGCAATCAAGGGTGCCACTTGCCCCAGCCCTCCCCACCCCCACCCCGGGGAGGCATGTGACCTGGGACTGACTTACCTCCATGAGTACAGCCCCCAGCAATGACCTTGCCCACTCCAAACTGGGGACAGCTGGGGAGCACTCAGCTCATGTGGGGTGGAATGTGGAGGAAGGGGCCTTTTAAGGGAGCAGCTGGCTGTGGCCCCAGAAGGGCTTGTCGGCCATGGGAACCCATCCGCAGCATTTCCTGCCCCCACTTCTTTTGAAGGAGTGCTTGCAGCCATGTGGACACTCCCTTTCGAAAGCAAATGGTGGCCCTTAGAAAGGGCAGAGCAACCCATTGATCCGCTTTTAACATGCAGCCGCTCCTTTTCAAAACCTGCACTTTCGACTTTCCTTTTTCAATTTTTACCTTTTCAAAGGGATGCTTACATGTAGACCCAGCTCTAGAGTTTGATAGTTTGTACTTTGTCTACAACTTAAGAAATAGACTGATCCAAATACAGTCCATAGTAAAACTTCCTCTGACTCACCGACAGCAAGATTGGACCCAAAGGATTGTTACAGCAGATTATTTTTGAATTTTTGTAGGTTTAGATTAGTTAACTGGTCAGCAAAAGCTCTTACTGTTTCATTTTAATTCTGTAAGGGGGTTGAGAAATATGTGTACAATAGGACAACTTAATGGCAGAAAGGTGAAATACATATCAGTAACATTCCAGAATGTTAGTTTTGAGAGCCATCAGTAGCCAGACACTGAAAATATTACACCTTTTCTAAATGAAGAAGATATCAAAACTTTAAGAAAGGTAAATCCACCTGCAAGATGATAACTGGGGAAGCTAAAATTGTTTCAGAAATACCAACAGTGTCACAATCAAGCTAGATAAAGAAACAAACACACTAACACAGTCTCAGAAAGATCTGAGTTTACAAAGATTAAAGGAGGAAAATTCTGGGAAATGCAGTTGAAAAAAGAACCTTAAAGATTACTCTACTTCACATCAGTTGTTGAAAAATCAATAGAAAACTACAAATGAACATGTTCTATGTGAAGAAATCCTTCTAGAAATAACCTGGAGCAAATGCAAGAAAGTTTGAAAATCAGTCCCATGTTGTTGGTTGTCATTAAAATGCTACCAGCAGTAGATTTAAGTCCTGAGCTCAGCTGACTTTCAGAGGCATTCGACAGAGGGCAGACTGGAATGGAACATGTCATTTTCTATTAACTGGTAGAGAATGCAAGGCACAGAGGAAACTGCTCAGGTTAACCCAAGTGATCATATTTCATGTGACAGAAAATGACATCACCTCCTGAACCTCATTTCAGTATCCATGGCAAAAATACAAATGCTGCAGCTTTTGTTGTATCTTTCTGTTTTAGGTGTTCAGGCATCTCACTGGTATGGTACTCTTAAATAGAGATTTATACTACACTTTGTCTTCTACCTGAATCAGAAACCATGTATTCCCACAAAGGAATAGAGGACCAATTATGGGTTTTTTTCTGTTGAACACCTCATATGCTGTGTTTTAAAATATTTTAATAATCTTGTGCTGGTACATACTTGGCAAGTCTTATTGAAATACACTCTCTTGTGATGGAATATGGCTAGCACAGTTTTGTTTATAAGAATCCCAATTATCGTAAAATCTTTGAGCCAGGGACTATCAGTCACTAGGTAGTTGTACAGTGCCTAGCACATTGGAGTCTTAGAGCTAGCCGACCTCAAGAGTCAGTCAGAGTGGCTTCCCTCACAGCAGGAGAGTGAGGGAACACTGCATTGCCCACGGTGAGCAGAGCTAAATTCAACCTGCCCACTCTTTGGAAGTCCCAGCACAGGACAGGAAGCAAAAAAAAAAAAGAGATCTCTAGTGCTCAGGTGGGACAGGAGCACTGGAGGAAGCAGACAGATCATCTAGGGAGCTGGGATTCAATAGATCCTGAACTAGGTCCCAAGTGGCACTGAACTCTGTGGCTGAAGGAGACAAAAGAGTGCCAAGGGTAACTTCCAGGACTGTCATCAGAGGAGCAACTGCACGGAGAAACTGTGGAGTCTGCCAGCAGCTGAGTATCCCAAGAAGGCAGACCCTTGGGTTGTAAAGACCTACACCCAGACTGCAGTAGGAAGTAGCCCAAAGGAGCCAGACTCTGGCTGGGTTCTGCTGCTAGAGTGTGAGTCAACGTGTTGTGGTAGAATTGCCTGCTGACCCAGGGGTGGAACATTCTGCCACAGTTAGGGCCTTAAGTTGGGACAGGGTGGAGTCAGGTGGGCCTGTCCTCACCACCTCACCCCCATGATGTAGCCTTCTGAGGCCCCCAGAGGCCTATGTTCACTGGCTGTCCTCCCAAAGCCAGGATGCCAGACCCCAGACCACTTTGTCTTCTGTGTTTGCTCTGCCCCTGTCTAAAGGCACGGAGCTGATAGACTGTGCTCTACCCCATCCTGACAGCAAGAACGCCCCTATAGACTATTACGTTCTGTTGGTCCCACCCAGAAGGTGCTGAAGAATAGACTGTTTGTACTCTGCCCATCCCAGAGGGCTGGAATTTCTCCTACAAACTGTGACTTGTAGTCCACCTGTAAGTGAGGCAAGGTAGCTTTCTTCCCCTCATTTGAGGGTGAGGGGCCACCACAGACTCCTAACATTATTGCAGTATTAGTTATAGATAATATTTCTAAATCCTTCAAACTTTGTTCACTTGAAATCCCCATTCGAATCTAAGGAGTTTTGCCTGAGTAAACACTTCAACATTTGAGTCATAGCTTACAAGTCTCAAAGTATATGTTTTAAGATTTATAACTCAAATAATTCCAGTTAAGTGATTATATCATCATTACTGGATGAAGAAGATCCAGGGAAAGCCATTCTTCAGGCTGTAATATAGCTTGACCACATATTGTTTAGGATAGGGATGGGAAAACACTTTGTAAGATGATTTATTCATGGCAAGCCCATTTTCCATTGGCTAGCAACTGTGATTCTGTATCACACGATCTCAAGTTTCTTAGCAATATCTAAAGCTAGTTCTTTACATGAGACCTTATCAGAGAAACTAGGCCTTAGGATCAAGCTCAGAGACACTAGGTCTTATCAAACACCTCATACTAAAGAAACAGCTGTTGCACTGAACCAAATACAACTGTACGTCTTCTGGCCTTCTAAGGATTTCTCCAGGGCCTCTTTCACAATTGTTTGGTTGCAAAGTGACCGGCAACCTACCCTCATCCCATTAAAAACAATAAAAAGAGGATGATCCTAACTGGGAGAGGAGAAAAAAGGAATAAGAAAATGGAAAACCCTGACTATTTGTCTGAAAAATTACAGCCAGTCATGTATGAGCCACTGGGCCACTAACAGCCCCTTTATCCCACCGAGAATAAATAATACTATTGAGACTGGGGAAAAGACAAAAGCTCAGACATTTGGATCACATTAACTGTTCAGTGGGAGGGAATTTAAAACAAAGATCTCTTGCCAAAGACTGCATGTTTGGCTGCTTTTTAAAAACCCCTGGTTGTCATAAAGCTTAATGTTATGATGTTTTCAATTAGTTTAAAAGCTTTTTTTATTGTTCATTTTTATTATAATTTAGCTATTTTGTAACTTTTATTTGGAATAAGTCTAGATTTATTTAAAGGGTTTTGAAAAAATACCATGCACATAGTTTTTTCAAGTAATATAACTAGTATATGGAATTGGTTTGGTGTATATAGGTTGTTTTGAAAGTTTATTTATAATTTGGTATTATAAAATGTTTGTCTAACATTCATTATTCATACAGGTCCTAATCTTACAAAATGCTGAGCAGTAATTGACTTCAGCAGGAATTGACGACTCTCAGCACCTGTAGGATTTGATCAGTTGGTCTCAGATTCAATTAATTCTAATACTTGCAATTTGAATGAGTTTCTGAGGATGTCAGATTTTATATGGTGGACTTATCTCTTACTATTTTGGGTGGATTACAGTAAACTATTCAAATTCTGTCATCATTCATGTGTAACAATTTTAATTTCAGATATGCATTTCTGTTTTGTTTTCACCCCAGATTCTTTTATAATTCATTAGTTTTCTATTTAATTTATCGTTTTAAAATTCTGTAAATCAACTGGAAGAGCAAGAATGAAGTACTATTGTATATAGATAATATACTCTACAACAGTGGTTTCATCCAGGGTACACGTGCCCTTGAGGGCATATAGTCATCTTCCAGGGGACATATCAACTAATCTAGATGTCTGCCTAGTTTTACAATTGGCTACCTAAAAAGCAATAGCAAAGTCAGTACAAACTATAATTTCATGCACACGAAAATGAGAAAGTAAGCACTATTCAGTAAAGTGTGATGTGTCACTTTTGTATTTTTAAGTCTGATTTTTGTAAGCTAATTGTATTTATAAGTGAGGTGGAACTTGGGGATACACAAAACAAACGAGACCCCTGGATGGGGTGTTCTAGTTCAGAAAGGTTGAGAACCACTGCTTGACAATACATAGCAACAACAACTAAGAATGCAATATAAGCCCTAACTTTGAAATGGGTTGTTACGACTGAGAATTTTGTTTTAATTGGATATAAGTTGCTTTGATGGAAATATAATTTTCTACTTAAGTACTATTAAGTATTATTTAATAAAAGAACTTTGATCCCATGGGGAGCAGCATGAGAAAGAAAGAAAAAGAAAGAATGAAAGAAAAAGAAAGGGTATGTGATCTGTCGGCAAAATATACGCAAATTTGCACAATGCATTTGCATGTCTCCTGCTGACAGTTCTGTAGGAAGAGGCTTACCTGACATTTGCCCCATCTACACATAATGTCAACAGAACTCGATACTGTCGATAGAACTCGGCACTTTTGTCAACCGCCTTCTGCCTCTCCCCCACAAGGCAGAACACCTTTCTTGACAGGATCTGTCAACAAAAAAGCCGAGTAGATGCTCTGGGGGCCCTCTTTCAACCGACAGGGCTTCTGGGTCACAGGGCAGGCCTGTCTGCTGTGTCTCTGGTTGGCCATTCTGTCAAGAGAGTAGCTGGGCAGTCCAGCTGCTCTCTTTCGACAGAGCAGATCAATAGAGAGATCTGCTTTTGTGTGTGGCTGTGGTCTGTCGACAGAATTTTTGTCAGACGATATCTTCTGACACTAACTTCTGTCGACAGATCACTATAGTGAAGACATAGCCTTTGAGATCCAGACAGGCCCAGGCCATTTCAAGCTTTTGACACCCCTGGCCATAATAAAGATAGATATGACAAAACATGAAAACAATATAAAGAATGAAGAAAAAAAGTGAGACATAATTTGAATTGTTTTTTTTATTTAACAAATGCTTTTCTAGCCTTTTTCTGTGCAAATACACTAATTATTGAGGGATATGCATAAAAGCAAGTTGCAAAACTTATCACATGCCAGCAAATTAACAAGAGTCTAAATCTGAGATCCCCTATGAGCTTGAGACCAAGGCCAAATGGACCTCCTGGCCCTTCTTCCGATTGGCCCTGACTGAGGATGCAACTGAGGATAGAAAAAGTGGGAATGGACTGTCCACATGTGAGGATAATTTACCTGGCATAATGAATGAGGATTGTTATGTTAATTTATAAGATTTATGCTTGAGGAATTAAAATTTGCCATTTGTCCTATCGTCCAAACCAAAACCAATCAGCATGTCTCAGATTCTGAATCCTGAACAACATATACGCACAAAAAAAGCAGCAGAAATGTAGGAGTACAGACTAATACGGCTACCTCTCTGTCATATACTCACGAAGACCATTTTCTAAACGATCAACAAGCCAATGATTATTTATACCCATTATTCACCACATGGTACATTCAATATTATAAGTTTATCATGGACAATTCCCAAATAAGAAAAGAGGAAAAACTGAAAGAAAAGTTATTTGCTTAATTCTACAACTGTTCTCTTTCATGAAAAAATAAAGTGGAAGGATAAACTGGTTTTATTTTAGCTTCCACTGCTGCACAAAAATATTTTTCTTCCCCTGTCCCACAAATAATATTTACTATGTTTTTAGTAATACAGGGATTTTTTTAAAAAAATCTTGAACTGAACAAGACTACATACATAAAAGCAAAAACTAGTACCTCATCATAGTATAGCTACATACAGAGTGTACAGCAGAACAGACGCAATGTTGAGAAAATACAGTAATCAATCCACAGATGGGACAACATTAAAAGATGCAGAGTTTGGGGGTTTTAAGCATACAAACATGTGGATGCCTATTCATGGCCCTCCCTCTCCAAACATTCCCCTCAAGAACATTTCAAACAGTCACTGTGAAAGATTTTGCAACCCCCTTATCCCCAGTATCCCTACCTGGTGTTGTCTTCTTGATCCTGTCCCTGTCCAGAATATGTGGCACTCTGTCATCTTTTGAGACGTATTCCCCTTTCCACACAGACCTGCAATAACAATACTGTAAACGGCTTTTGATGGACCTTCTAACACATGGCACAGACTCAAGTACTCAGGTAACTGGAAGTAATCTGACTTTGACCATGAGATGAAACCCAAACATCCAAGTTTGAAACACACTGCACACAACTTCTCTAAAATTGTTGCTGGCATCCATAAATGATGGTGGTGCAGTTTTCAGAGAGGAAGAGAAAAGGTTACATCTATTTTTGGTGACATGAAAAAATTGGCATAAAACAGGTTTTTGATAAAAGCTCAGCAAACTCAACAGGGACACATTTGAAAAGCATTCACATTTTGCAGTATGTTCCCACCACTCTGCTAGAGTTTGTACATTACCAAGAAAGAAGTAGGAATATTATTAAAAGTGAAGGATTGGGATTAGTTTAAGATTTTGTGTTTGCGAAAACTGAAAGGAAGATTTCAGCAGCACTGTGAGTTTAAAGAAAGGAAACTAAGCATTTAGCTTCCGAGAGTCCTCATTCCTGATTGAATTCTTTAGCACTCCAATTTCCTTTCCCAGAATATAAAATCAGATCACAGAAGTTAAAAAAAAAAAGATCCCAGAGAGAGGGAGAGAGCGAGAGAGAGAAACCATTACTGACGGAAGCCATGTGTCATTAATTCAGTTATAAATTATTAGCTGAAACCAGCCTCTCAGCATTTGTGTTTGATGAACAAAAATTGATTGCTTCAAGGGCATTTCAATCCTTTTGATGTTACCATCTTTTAGTCCACCACGAATCTGAATCCTTAACAGAATGATTATAGCATTATAGTAATCCTAAGAGCCAATACTAAAGGATTTGGAAGAGCAACAGAGATCAATAGTTTGAAAAAAGAATGTTTTTTCAAGTTGACAGAGCTGTCTAGTCTGATAGTGAACCTAAAAAAAATAAGTAGGGACTAAGTACACAAGCAATCGTGCAGACTGAGCTAAGCTGAGATGATGAGCCATTTTTCTGAAACGTTGAATACACTATGGAGAGCTGAATATTTCCAAAGGATTTAAGCAAAACTAATGGCAACCAAAAGGATATTTTGCCAACAATAAAAGAAAAAGTTTTACAATATGTTGGGAGTGATTTCAGCGCTTTGTGGGTTATTCTGCAGGTTGGAGATGTTCTCCAGGGTCAACATTTGTGTTTTGCATAGACTTTGAGATTATTTGAATTGGGATTTGAGGGTACATTGTCCTAATGACTGTCTTCCCTTCCTTGAGATCTAGAATCTGGGCCATAGTCCAAAATAGAGGCAAAAGCTTAGTTCTCTCAACAATTGGATTGTAAAATATACAGTAGACAGAAAAAACATACATCTTTACTCTGTAATGTTTACTAAATTCAAAACAGTGTTTAAATCATGCAAGGAATAGGTAATGTTGATATGATATCCAGGTTATAAGTAACTAACCCTTTTCTGAATTTTTGTGCTAGCCAAGCAGTTGAAATCTGAAACCTTTCTCAGCAGCTCAAGGATTAGCATAAAATTATACTTTGAAGGAGGAAAAGTACAGCAATGCAACAGTGGGGTATTGTTAAAGATCATCATTGAAAAGAAAGAAAGAAAGGAAGGAAGGAAGGAAGCTTCACAACTGATCACAGTAGACCCATATAATGTTTAGTAGACATTCAGCAATTCTTTTGGTGTGCTAAAGAACAGATTAACTTGATAGCATTCAAGTGAAAAATTCAGAGAACTTCATATGCAACACATCTGGAGAGCATCCCAGGGCAAATCATGAATAGCTAAGTAACATATTTCAATAGAAAGACATGCAGTGATAAATTATTGTTTGTTACAAGGGCTATGAATCAACCATTAATTCTAATATGAAAACTTCTAAAATATTATAAGAGGGATAAATACAAGAGGACTCTCTTCAATCACACTTGTATGGTGAGACATATACCAAAGACACATTCCCTCTCAGTAAAATGCACCTTTATAAACACTGTTTTTAAAAATTCTATATAGTCCTGCATCAGAAGATTAAGGTTTGGGGGCTGGGGAGTGGAGAGTTCCTTTTAAGCTACTGCAGCTGATTGTCTTTACGATCCATAGTTTTAAAACTTGGCTCGTATTTTCACATTTCTTACATCTGTATGAGTGGCACAAATTAAAGGCATGTTAAAAACACAATTACTGAACATTGTGTGGAGCAGATTTAACCCATTTATTCTGAAGCTGTGCCTGATAACATGTGATCTTTATGCTTAACCCTTATCTCAAGATGTTGAAAATGTTTTGTAGCTGTTCTTGTCTAAATGAATAAAAAGGAGGATAAGCAGGCACAGACATAAATAATAGTTGCCTGAGAGCAGACAGTGAAATTGATAGAACTACAAATGGTAGCCACCTGTATCAGGAAACTAAAAGAAAAAGTATTCATTAGAGAAGAGTGACAGGAAAGCTGACAGGAAAGAACAGAAATGGCGATGGCCAGTGTCTTAGAAAAGCTTTTCTTTAATCATCAAGTGCCACTTTAGAACCATGAATGAAGGCTCTATCATTTGCTTTCAGTAGGTTTGCAAGATGTAACTGAAGGCAGAATTTGGCCCAATACATAAGAGTATATATATCTGTCATGCCTAATTTTTCAGTATGTGTTCCTTTGCAACATAAAGTTGTGCTCCTCCTTCTCCCCTTGAATAGGCAAGTCACATTTTAATAGGAGTTAGCCGCAAAGCCTGTGATGGTAGTGATGGTAGAAGGCCCCTCGGTGACAGGCCTGTTCTCTCCTACAGACAACCTCCCAACCTTATGAGGATTCTAACCAATAGCCACAGTCTGTACCGCAGGAATACCAGTCCTGGGACTTTTCCTTGCAACAAAGCCCACTGCCAGCTTTGTCCACATATCGATTCTGGCGATACCATCATTGGACCTAACCAGGTTAGTGTCAAAATCACGGGCACGTTCTCATGTTCCTCAACTAATATCGTATATGCCATCTTGTGCCAACAATGCCCAGATGCTTTGTATGTTGGACAGACTTCAAACTCTCTCAGAGAAAGAGTTAATGGGCACAAAACAGACATCAAAACATTCCTGATCCACAAACCAGTTAGTCTACATTTTAATGGAGTGGGCCATTCTGTTAATGACTTAACAGTCTGCATTTTATTGAAGAAGAATTTCCAATCTGCTTTACAAAGAGAAGCTGCTGAACGCTCTTTCATATTCAAATTGGACACGTTAACACGTGGTTTGAATTGGGATGCAAATTTTCGGGGACATTATAGAGGCTCTTTGGCATACTTGGCTTAATCTAATTCTTGACTTCCCCCCCCCGCCCCGCCACCCCTCTGCTCTCTGATTTGCTCACCTTGATCATTTTTTTCCTAATTTTTCAACTTTGATTACTGTTTTGGTTCTCTGTGCCTTAAATATTGAGGCTGTTCTGGTATGCCTATGGTCTGAAGAAGTGGGTCGGTCCCACGAAAGCTCACCTAATAAATTATTTTGTTAGTCTTTAAAGTGCTACTTGACTGCTTTTTTGTTATGATGGTAGTATCTGTCCTTGGGGTACTCATGACTGACAGTTGCCCTATAACCCCTGCCTCCAGAGAGGGGAAGCTCTCCTGTGGTTGTCAGGTGTCAGCTTTCAAGCATGCTCGTCTGGGCTATGTCAGCCCTAACTTGGCTTTACAGGTGACCAGTAGGCAAACCACAATCCCTGAGTCCCTTTGAATCCTCCCCTTGATTAAACTGGTTACTCACAAAAGCTACATCTACACTAGCCCAAATCTTCGAAATTGCCATGCAAATGGCCCTTTAGAAGATGACTAATGAGGCACTGAAATGCATATTCAGAGCCTCATTAGCATTCTGCCGACCACAGCCCTTCAAAAATGCCACTTTTTGCTGCCACGCAGCTTGTCCAGATGGGGGTCCTTTTCGAAAGGACCCTGCCAACTTCAAAATCCCCTTATTCCTATCAGCAGATAGGAATAAAGGGAGCAGATAGGAATAAGTGGATTTCAAAGTTCCCGTTATGCTAATGAGGTGCTGAATAAGTATTTCAGCGCCTCATTAGTAATCTTCTAAATGGCCATTCGCATGGCCATTTCAAAAATTTGGCCTAGTGTATACACGGCCAAACAGTGTAAGCTGAGAAGTTGGGTGGCCACCCAGGAGAGATTCAGGTGTCTCCCAGATGATTACTAGAGTTCCCACAGCCGGCAGCATGTGTTGCTGTGGTGTTGCACATCTGAACATACCTTGGTGCACGTAAAAAAAATTATTCTTCACATGAATGTGAAAGTCAGAACCCTGCCTATAAGTATTCCAGCTCATTTGTACCCAAAGGTGCTGTTTTCCTCAACTAACCAGTTTGACCTTAAACCACTTCTGATAACAGCACAGCACTTGAAGTACAACAAAAGCAGATCAATTTTTAAAAGAATAAAGATTGACTTAGAAGTGAGAGAAAAGTAATAGAAACATCTCAGAACAAAATCATAAAATGCAGCCCTCGGTCTCTACTTATCAGTAGTGGTCTTTCCTATATAATACAGCCGGTTTTACCCTAGTTCAGTTAGTTGCAGAGATATGAACATTCATGGAAGAAGCCTCCTGCTCCTAAAAGGGTTTTCTTCCATGAATGGATACAAAGTACTTCTTCCTCCTCTCCTTTTGTTTCTGTTTCCAGACAACATGAACCTATAGATAATCAAGGCCTTGCAGTAACTCACTGGCTAAGGGCAGATTAATAAACACCCTCTAACCATCAACCTGCCCAGAAAGGTGAGAGACACCTGCAAACATCCTTTGCCAGGAAGACTCTGTCACAAAGGCTACATCCCCATCTCCTTGAAGAAGGCTTAGGAAGGACTAGCATGCAGTGGTGAATCTCCAAAGAGGTAGTGAAAATTCAGCTAAGCATTGGTAATGGGGAAAACATACATTGAGAGGGGAAATAGGAGGCTGCTCAAGTCCCAGGTCACATCTAGACTAGAGCTCTCTGTCAACAGAAGTTTCCCAGGACCACGACCACCACCCCCAGTCATTCTGCTCCCACTGCTCCAGGAGGTCCATGAGCCCCCAGAAGGCAGCAGTGTGGGCCCTCTGAAGGTCCTCATTTGCCTGCCTGGTTCTTCTGATGGCAGGCTCACCCCCTTAGTGGGGGGTGCTGACTTGCTCTGGCACTGCTTTTGGGCTGCCTCGCTCTGGTGCCGGGATGGGACTGGCTTGCCGTAGCAGAGAAGTGGGGCTGGCTCAGACCTCACTCAGTGCAGGTCCAGCTATAAGGATGACAAGGCGGAGGGATGGTGGATCATTCACACAACACAGCCCCTGTGTCCCTGCGCCCCCACTGTGAGCAGCAACCAATGTCCCCTGAGCCATGGAATGGGGATGCCCAAGAAGCACAGGCATGTGTGCCTTTTATGGCGGGACCGGCTGCCTAGGGACTGTGCAATGCCTCCGGGACCAGGCTGACCATTGCAGTCCCACCTCCCCTGTTTGACAGAGTAACAGCCAAAGGGGGTGTTTGGCCACAGAGGTGTACCCACATGGATGGCAGGTGATCAAGGCACAGCCTGGCCCTCCCTGGGGTCTTCACATACGCATGCAGCTCACGGTGCTGTCCACAGAAGTGGGTGCTGACTCTTGTCTGAGGGCATGCCTGCATGCTGGGAGCAACACTCCTTGGTGTGTCTGGGGACTGGCTGTGTGGCTAGCCCACTTCCAGCAGTGGCAGGTGCTGGCAGGCCCTCCCCTCCTCAGGGCACGGAGCTCATCTGACCTACCATGAGATTGGCAGCAGGCTGGCACCCATGCCATGGTCTGGATATGACACCCTACCTTGCACGTGCTTCCATGCCCCAGGCCTGCAGCGCAAGATCACACCCAGTCTGGCCTGGTGAAGCATTCAGCATGCCCTGTCTGCACCCACTCTCCCACATGCTGAGGTGTGTGACGTAGGTTACTTACTGGAGGGTTCTTCAAACCAGTCTGGAAATGCCCTGGAAGTGGCCTGGCTGGAGGGACCTGAGGCCAGGGCTATCACCAGGGTGCTGCCACAGACCCTGTGTCCCCCTCCGGCTCTGGCATAGGTTGGCTCCCTGGGTGCTCCACCTTCTCATCAGCCTCTGGATGTGGCAGGGTCCTCATTAGCCATATCTATGGCAGCAGTTCGAGGGAAGATGGTGTTGCCCCCCAGGAGCCATATAATAGGGGCAGGTGGCTGGTCTTGCCCATGACCTATGCCATACATCGCAGGCCTGTGTCTTCCCCTAGCACAGCTTCTTCACCTTCACCCACATCTGATCTAAGGTGTAGGCAGGGTGGCTCCAGGTTGCCAGGGTGGTGGCCAACCAGGTGTATGCTGGAGTGTTCCTCCTTTTGGCTGAGGTGTCCAGGAGGGTATGGTTCTCTCCCCACAGGGTCAGGGTGTCCTGTATCTCAGGCTTGGTCCAGTAGGGGGGCCTGATGTTTTGTGCACTGGGGAGGCACTCCTAGGACCCCATGGCTTGTCCCTGGAAGGGTCTGGGGGTCGTATTATGGCTGTCTCTCTGCCAGCTAAGCAGGAGCAGTTAAGAGGAGTGGCTCTGCAGCGTAATGAAGAGCCGTGTGCTGCTGGGCTGCTTCCCTGCTGTCAGCTTCCTGCCACTGGGTTTATGGGATTCCCTGCAGCTTTAAGAATGGCCAGAGGCAGGGAGAATAGAGCTGTGATTGCTGTGCACAGATTGTCCCCAGGCCAGGTGGAGTGCCCCATGGAGGACTTATCTGTCCACACGCAACCATTACCACCCCTCTGCCCCTGGAGTGACCACACAGGCTTTCTGTTGACCGATTCTGCCAAAAGAGGCATTCTGCCTCATGAGGGAACAGAAGAATGCTGTCAAAAGAGGTGCCACATTCTGTTGATCTACCTTCGACAGAACGCATTTGTAATGCGGATACACTGTGAGTTTTGTCGACAAAAACAACACTTTTGTCGACAAAACTCTCTAACATGGACGTAGCCTGATAGGGCAATGGAATACAAGCATAAGAGTACTGTGAACAGCGGCAAAGGAGCTGGCTCTTCTAATGCTGGGAGTAAGACTGCAAGCCATACGTTATCCTGCACTGGGGCTACTGAGACTTATAGCTGGAGCTCTGCAGCACCTCATTTTAAGGTCTGAACATAGCTGTCACCAGGACGCCTCTCCTCCTAGCCCCCTGCTTGCTCGCTTGTGTTCTCTTATGATCTTACGCACACACTGAGGGACCCAGTAAGCACACTATGCTGTTCCTCAATAGAAGCAGCTCTTTAGATGGCCTGAATTGATGTGACTCAATTATATGGTATCAAATCCTACAGCCCGAACTCAGAGCCAAGCAAAACTCTCACTGCCATCAAAAGGTTCTTATCCTAAAATGGCCTATATAGTTTTCCTCCCTTCTACAAATGGTTCCTAGAGTATTTTGTGATATGTTACTCCTACTGGCAGCTGCTGCAACTACTGTGTACCCCTTGGGTATGTAGTTTTCGCCATACCCTCTTCCCAACTTATCCTTCCATTCAGAGAAGCACAAAATGCTACCCCTTAACAAAAATAGTATGGCACCGGCCCTTCAGAGGTGGTGTCCCTCTACACATTTTTTGTAAATTAGCACCTTTCTGTCTCTCAGTCTGACACCACAGCATTTTGCCTTGACCTGACCCCTACAGCGTAATGAGTAGCTGTTATTAAAATTCTACAGAACGCTGTTGGGCGGGGCTACAGCCCCATATGATTTTATTTTGAGTCCCTTGAACCCTCTTTTTATACTGCGATTGATATAATACATAGTTTTAAACAGTCTTTTATGTGTATGTCAGCTAGGTTTGTATTCTGGCCACGGCAGTTTCTCTTCCAAAAAAAATCTGTACCTTCTCCACTATACCTGTTTAAACTGTTCCTCATGGACAGTCATCAATTCCAGCAGCCACTTCTACTGCCTGCAGTGAGAGATTATGTAATCTGTTCTATAAATGAAGGAAGAGAAAAAAATAAAGCAGCTTTAAAATAAGAAAAAATACTTTACTGCAACTTATTTTATTCCAAGGCACAGACATAATATTATTTTACTTGCATGTATAATTAAAGATATTCTGTGCTCCAAGAAGCTTACTAGTTGAATATTTGATGAATTACTTTTAAAAGACTACTTCCATAATATACCTTTAAACAACCATTCTGTGAGAGAATTTAATTAGAGTACATTTATTCTTAAGAAAATGGCAACACATGTTATATGTGAATACATATGTTTGGATAGCATTGATTCTTGGAAAAGAGATCTGAAACTTGTAAAGAAAATGCAGAACTTACACATGCATGTATTTAGTATCCCATCATTATATGTGCACAAGACCTGTGAAAGTCAATTATGAGTGCAGTCAGTCTCAGTAGGATCAGCCTCATGCTAGGTATGCAAAGAGTACTCCTCCCGTAATGTCTTTGAAGGATGAACTTGGCAAAGTTCCTTCAACACGGAGCTTTTCCCATCACCCACTGTGGCATATGCAGACAACCATGAAAGGTCAACATTAACTTGAAAATAGCACACAGTGATGTCTGCAATGCATCAGTTATTCCTTACACTATTCGTAATTTTGGTTACCTCATGGTCATTATATCAGGGTTGCACTGTAATTTTTTATCTACTTAGACATCATAGTATTTAGACTTGACTTTGATATGTCCAGATGAAAGGAGTTACATGTTATATGTGAAAAACATTATTAAACACTGGTGTATATCATGCAACACAGGTCAACCTGAGATGCCCAAAAATTGTACCCAAAGGACATCCACTCATCTTCAGAAACATGTCTCACGTGCTTTTGAGCCAACAGTTCCCGAGAGCTTCATGTAGGTTTTTGTTGGTGGGAATTAGGCAAGTTACACATATTTAATTGGGGGGCTTGTAGGGGTGAGGTGGATGGTTTGCCATCCCATTTTTGTTCACTAGCAGTTAAGGAACACTAATTCATGTATGTTAAAAACTTACTGGTTGATACACCAACCAGAAAAAATAAAAATTGTCAGCAAACTGGAAAAAAAGTTTTAAAGTCTGGAAGGAATATAAAATCATAGTAATGAAAAATAAAACATTTCAGCTGTGAGATTTTGAGTTGCTGCCAACTCTGATGGACTCTGTAAGGCTCCACAAGAGAAAACCCTTCCGATTGAGTGTACAGATTGGCCAATGCTTATTGAGGCTGTGTCTACACTAACAAGTTCTTTCGAAAAACCCAATTTTTCGATTCCTGTCACTTTCTTTCAAAAGAGCGGAGGCTGTATGGGTGGTCTCTTTCAAAAAAGCAGATCACTCTTTTGATCTGATTTTCGTGTGTGTCGCTGCACTCTTTCAAAAGAAGTTCTTTCCAAAGAGATCTTCCAGAAGGACTTCTTTAGAAAGATCTTTGCAATGTAGATCTTGCCTGAATGCATAGCCATTCAATATAATTTAGTGTGCAGCCCTTATGCCATAGCAATGATATTTCAGTACAACCTTGCTTAGACATGTATTAATTTATCTTTGCAACATTCCTCTGAAATAGAGTCGGCATTATTATCACCATTTTACAAATGGGGAACCAAGATAATTTGAGACCATGGCCAAAGTTGTCCAACATGTTTACTAGTTTTGGATGCACATGGGGGGGGAGGTGAGAGAATTGCTGGGCCCCTGGGCAAGGTGGAGGTTCAGCTGGTTCCACGGTCCCAGAGGAGTGGGGCCTCAGGTGGAAAGGGCAGGGCTGGAAACTAGCATCCCCCCACCAACCCTTCATGACCACCTGGAGTGAGCAACCTAGCACTCTGGAAGCAATTTAAAGGACCTGGAATTCCAGACAATATTGCTGCCGCAATAGCAGCAATGGCAGCCAGGCACCCCAGGCATGTTTGATCCAAGGGGACAATCTCCGTGTTTTCAGTTTCAGTGGCCAGCTCTGCAGTACCCCTACAGGAGAAGGGGAGGGGGAATGAAGAAATTGCACAGAAAATCCCAGTGATCCCCTGCAGCCTGTAGTGGAGCATACTCAGTACTGACAGGATAGCAGGAGATGTTACTAACAGCTCCTAACACCACCTATTTAGCATGAGTTCAAGGATATTTTTCAGAGACTTTTATTACTTGGTCAAACTTACCAGTATTTTCCCTTGGATAGCAAATGACACATCCTTGACACCAGAGCAACATCCTTGCTCCAAAATTTCAGAGCACTACAGCTTCAACAACATGGGTGTAAGAATTATGTCTAACAATGTATTTTTCCTTAATCTCATTCTCTAAAATAGCTGAACTATTTTTTGCTGCACTGTCCAAAAACATTCAGCCTTAGGCAGGGTCCCAGCTTGGAAAACCAAGGCTACTTCTACACTATAGCAGAAAGTTGATTTAAGCTACACCACCCCAGCTAAGTGAATAAAGTAGCTGGAGTTGATGTACTTTAAGTCAAGTTACCCTAGGTTCTACACCATGGAGGGTCAATGGGAAAAACTGTCCTGTTGACTTCCCTTACTCTTCTCATCTGGGGCAGAGTAACAGGGTTGAGAGGAGAGTGATTTGTGCTCTATCTGGCTCTATCTGGCAGGTCTTCACTACACCCACTAAATCGACTGCTGCTGGATTGATCTTGGCAGTAGTGCACATGTAGCTCGAGTTTTATAAGAGGAAGTATCCAGAAATCTTAGCTGTAGGCATTGATATCCCACATCACCCTCATTGTCAATCAGATAGAATCTGACTTTATAGGCCAGACATGTCCTGAAAACCCTACCACCCATTCTGCTGCCTGCTGTGGCTGGGAAGAACCTGCCCTTAACTGCATCTGAAATACTGTTGCTGCAGAAGCCAAAGAGCTGAAATCACCTAATTTGGGATGCTGAGAAAACACTCTTGGCCATCTCGCTATGGTTTTCATTGAGTTCTCTGTGGTTAGAGTCAACCCAAAGAGACCCAGCCAGAATCACCCTAGTCGGATAAAGTCCATGGAGCATAGTCTTCCAACCCACTCATGGACATAAACTTGGAGCATTGTAAGAGCGATGTCTGGTAGCATCCAGAGCAACCTCATGGCAATGCTGGGCACCTAGCCAGAGCATCTATCAGCTGATGGCTAAAAACAGCCAAATACCCCTCCCAGCCTTAACAGGCAGCAGGCAGAGTAAGAGGCTAAACACACAGCCACAACCATACACTCAGAAATAGCTTCAAAAAGCCACCAGAATTATCTCGACAGAAGCCTAGGAAACTTCCTGAGCCAGCTAGTAGCATAAATATTCCTATGTTCCTAACGCTTACATCAGCTTAATCAATCTTCAGTTCTAAGAATAAGGATACTTGTTGTCATTTACATACCTACGGTCATGCATGTTCATTAACTCTATAAAATAGAACATTGTCATTTTTATAAAAATCCAGATTGCTGAACCTTCAGCTGTAAGATGCTTGTAACACACTTTGGGCTTTGCAAGGAAAACATACAATGCCAATGGAGGTACACTAAACCCTCGAAATGCATGATTTCGCATTGCGCTTAACTTGCATTAACATGAGTTAAGTGCAACTCAAAATCCCACTCTCCCCAGCCCTGGTTCAACCCCCCGGCCCTGCATGAGCCCAGTTCAACCCCTGCCCAGCCCTGCTCACCAGCCACGCATGACTCCAGATCACCCCCTATCCCCATGCGCTGCTCTGGCTCAACAACCCCCTCGCCCCAATTCAAACTCCTGCTGGCTCACTACCTGAACATAGCTCTGGTTAACACCCCTGTTCAGTGTGTCATGGTGGGACTGCCCACTGAGCTGGTGGTAGAGGAGACACACCCACCATCAACAGGGCCTTGGGCTGGAGCCCAGTGGAGTGGGAGGGCCTGAGTTTCCCTAACCACACCCCTGTGACACTAAGGAAGGGGAAGCACTGACCTGACAATATGGACTAGGCTGCTGAGGCCTGTGAACACTGACTAAGCCACTGAGGCCTAACTAGGCTTCTGGGCCTGAGTGAGAGGGTATGGACTAGGCTATTGTGGCCTGAGGGGATGGTGAGAGTCCTCAGAAGAGGTGCAGTGCTAGAAGCAGGTGGAGGGATAGCTTAGTGGTTTGAGCATTGGCCTGCTAAACCTAGGGTTCTGAGCTGCATCTTTGATGAGGCCATTTAGGGATTAGGGCAAATAAATATCAGGGGTGTGCTTGGTCCTACCAAGAGGACTAGATGACCTCCCAAGGTCCCTTCAAGTTCTAGGAGATGTGTATTTCAGAGCTTCATTAGTAAACTTCGAAATGGCCATTTCGAAGTTTGGGGCTAGTGTAGACACGGCCAATATGCCAGTGCTATATTGGAACACCATGCCAAACCATAAGCCTATTCAGCTTTTATACTTACTATCTGATGTTTGTTGTCTTCTCCTTAAGATTAGAGGAGTTACCATTTTTGCAGCCTCCTACTGTAGTTTGCCCCTCTGCTTTGGAAGGATGGGCTCTGAATATCACATTTAATCTGTTGCAATTCTTTAGATACTACTGAAAAACATACTCTCCCCCCAGGCAGTTTTTTGGTATGTTTGCCATCTGTCATTAAAAAGAATAATATTATGATGTTATCAATTCTATTGTGCATAAATCCTTTGACCTCAATGGATCTGATTCTCATTTACACTTTAAGAACTTTTTAAGTCACCAAAGCAATAATATTCTTATTTATTTAATATAAATAAGAATCATGCCCAGTAACCTCATCAGTTCCATTTAATACTTTGCATTTTGCTATGGTATGCTGCATTGGAAAATCTACGTTAACGCCATCATTGTAAGAAAGTGGTAATTATATCTTGCTGATTAAATCATAAATGACTTATGAGCAAAAGCACTGAATCAAATACAATAATTTGTACCATACATATTATACAACAATGTTTCATGTAATGCTGTTTTGTTCTCAAGTTGTCACACTGTTCTTTATGAAATAATTACAACATAAGTTACATTAATATATATTTAAGACTGTTAGTATGTGTTCCTAACCAATGCAATCGTTACAAATATAAAAAGATCTTAAGCTTCATTCATAAACTAGAAACCACTCTTTTTCATTAATAGTATCTCAAGCAATACTACCACAGATATAGGAATAAGAGTTTGACATTTAGCATCCAGAATGTTCATACAGAAACTTCAATGGTTTAAGGTGTAACTCAGAAAGGGAAAGTTTGTAAAATATGCCATACAATTTCTAACTTCTCCTGGGAAAAACACAAGAAACTGACAATTTTTTATTTGATATCTCAGTGAACGAACAAAAACAAAAACTTCAACAGTCCTCATTAAACAGTTTTCTTTTGCATAACAAATACATGTGACATCCTTCTCTTTATGCTACCATAATAGATGCAATATAACACTAACCAATAGACATTAATATCCTATTTAATAATTATATTTGACACTCACTGCATTTGGTTTTTGAATTAACAACCAAAGGCTTGCTGTGGGTGAAGTCTCAACCTCACTGAATTTGATGTGACTTCTGCCAATGACTTCAATGGGACAAGGCTTTTACA